>NC_060149.1:134563672-135240141 GCF_021461385.2 Schistocerca piceifrons
AAGTACATAACAGCGATCTAAGAAAGGTACCAGTTAGTTGAATGTAGTCAATTACAGTCATTGGAAAAGGAATGGACAAGGTACAGGGACACAGTACTAGAAGTGGCTAAAGAATGTCTTGGAACTGTAGTGTGTAAAAGTAGGATGAAGCAAACAACTTGGTGGAATGACACAGTCATGGCAGCTTGTAAAAGGAAAAAGAAGGCGTATCAAAAATGGCTACATACTAGAACTCAGGTAGACAGAGAAAGTTATGTTGAAGAAAGAAACAAAGCCAAACAGATAACTGCAGCATCCAAGAAGAAATCTTGAGAAGACTTTGGAAACTGGTTGGAGACTATGGGTCAAGCTACTGGAAAACCATTCTGGAGTGTAATTAGCAGTCTTCGAAAGGGAGGTAAGAAGGAAATGACAAGTATTTTGGACAGGTCGGGAAAACTGCTGGTGAATCCTGTGGATGCCTTCGGCAGATGGAGTGAATATTTTGAAGAGTTGCTCAATGTAGGTGAAAATACGATCAGTAATGTTTCAGATTTCGAGGTAGAATTGGATAGGAATGAGGATGGAAATAGGATCACATTTGAGGAAGTGGAGAAAATGGTCAATAGATTGCAGTGCAATAAAGCAGCTGGGGTGGATGAAATTAAGTCGGAACTCATCAAATACAGTGGAATGTCAGGTCTTAAATGGCTACACAGGATAATTGAAATGGCCTGGGAGGCGGGACAGGTTCCATCAGACTGGACAAAAGCAGTAATCACACCAATCTTTAAACATGGAAACAGAAAAGATTGTTACAACTACAGAGGTATCTCTTTAATCAGCATTGTGGGTAAAATCTTCTCAGGCATTGTTGAAAGGAAAGTGCGAGTATTAGTTGAGGACCAAAAAAATGGTTCAAATGGCTCTGAGCACTATGGGACTCAACATCTTAGGTCTTAAGTCCCCTAGAACTTAGAACTACTTAAACCTAACTAACCTAAGGACATCACACACACCCATGCCCGAGGCAGGATTCGAACCTGCGACCGTAGCAGCCTCGCGGTTCTGGACTGCAGCGCCAGAACCGCACGGCCACCGCGGCCGGCAGTTGAGGACCAATTGGACGAAAATCAGTGTTGGTTTAGGCCTCTTAGAGGTTGTCAGGACCAGATCTTTAGCTTATGGCAAATAATGGGGAAGTGTTATGAGTGGAACAGGGAATTGTATCTATGCTTTACAGATCTAGAAAAGGCATATGACCGGGTTCCTAGGAGGAAGTTATTGTCTGTTCTACGAGATTATGGAATAGGAGGCAAACTTTTGCAAGCAATTAAAGGTCTTTACATGGATAGTGAGTTCATGGTTCAGAGTAGTTTCAGGAGTAAGACAAGGCTGCAACCTGTCTCCACTGTTGTTCATATTATTTATGGATCATATGTTGAAAACAATAGACTGGCTGGGTGAGATTAAGATATGTGAACACAAAATAAGCAGTCTTGCATATGCGGATGACTTAGTTGTGATGGCAGATTCGATTGAAAGTTTGCAAAGTAATATTTCAGAGGTAGATCAGAAATGTAAGGACTATGGTATGAAGATTAGCATCTCCAAAACGAAAGTAATGTCAGTGGGAAAGAAATATAAACGGATTGAGTGCCAAATGGGAGGAACAAAGTTAGAACAGGTGGACGGTTTCAAGTACTTAGGACGCATATTCTCACAGGATGGCAACATAGTGAAAGAACTGGAAGCAAGGTGTAGCAAAGCTAATGCAGTGAGCGCTCAGCCACGATCTACTCTCTTCTGCAAGAAGGAAGTCAGTACCAAGACTAAGTTATCTGTGCACCGTTCAATCTTTCGACCACCTTTGTTGTATGGGAGCGAAAGCTGGGTGGATTCAGGTTACCTTATCAACAAGGTTGAGGTTACGGATATGAAAGTAGCTAGGATGATCGCAGGTACTAGTAGATGGGAACAATGGCAGGAGGGTGTCCACAATGAGGAAATCAAAGAAAAACTGGGAATGAACTCTATAGATGTAGCAGTCAGGGCGAACAGGCTTAGATGGTGGGGTCATGTTACACGCATGGGAGAAGCAAGGCTACCCAAGAGACTCATGGGTTCAGCAGTAGAGGGTAGGAGGAGTCGGGGCAGACCACAGAGAAGGTACCTGGATTCGGTTAAGAATGATTTTGAAGTAATAGATTTAACATCAGAAGAGGCACCAATGTTAGCACTGAATAGGGGACCATGGAGGAATTTTATAAGGGGGCTATGCTCCAGACTGAACGCTGAAAGGCATAATCAGTCTTAAATGATGATGATTTATTTATTTTAAGTTGGATAGGCATAGATATAGAACCCACAAGTGGTGGGCAGTGGTTGCAATGGTGCTCAGAGGCTGGGGTGGGCAGGCGATGATGTGTTGGTGTTAGCACATCCATCGGTGGTGACTCTGCTAGCTGCGCATCGTTCAGCCTTGGTGCTGAGTCAGGAGGCGGCGTTTCTGCCCTTGTAACTGAGCTGGTAACGCAGCCCAGTGGTAAGTGGCTGCATTGCCTGAGATCGAGTCCTGGAATGGTGACACGAGGGCAGCGGATGGTGCTGGTGCTGAAGGGTCCTCGTGGCTGGGAAGTGACGAGACGTTACCTCGATCCTTGGTCCATCCAGGCTGTGGTGGGACCTTTGGGTAGTCGTCCCATCGAGATGGCTGAAGAATATTGGCATCCTCATGACAGAAGCAAACACACAGCAGACACCTATTCGAAACCCAGCTTTTGGGAAATACCCATCCTGGCCGGTTGAACAGCTTTTATATGTCTTGTTGCGGAAGAGGTCAAAAACTTGGCCTGCCAAGTGCCGGCGAATAATCTTGAAATGTCTATTATTCCCTCAATGACTGGGTCATAGTTGCAGAGCCACTGGCATGGCGAAAGTGCTGAACCAGCTGGTGTTGACAGTTGCCTGGATTTCAGCCTCCGGCCCTGGCTTGTGCCCATGCTGCTCCAATGTATTTACTTAGGTTAAGATGTATGACAAGGAACTGGCCAGATTCGAAGTCTGAGACACTGAATATGCGTAGAAATAAAATTGTATTATATGGATAGGGTTTAGTTTCATTTTATTAGTCGGTGGTGGGTTTATTCCTCTTTCTACACATTCCATTTTATTTTATTTTTAACGTTATGTTCTTCTACAAACAATTTTTGCGTTATGTGATCAAAAGTGTCCATACACCTAACAGTGGACATTAATAGGGTGTGTATCCAACCTTCGCCTTTATGATGGCTTGAACTCTGCTGGGGACAGTTTCAATGAGGTATTTGAATGTCCGGAGGAATGTCAGGCCATTTTTCTTCAAGAGCCGAAAGTAGAGAAAGTGGTGATGATGTTGGATGCTGCAGCCTTTGCCGAAGTCGGCATTCTAACTCATACTAAAGGTATTCCATTGGGTTCAGGTTGGGACTCTGGGCAGGCCAGGCCCAGGCTCTTTCAGGAATGTTACTGTGCGCAAAACATTGTCTCATAGATACTGCTTTATGACAGGATGCATTGCCATGCTGATGCAAACAATTATCGTCTCTGAACTGTTCCTCTACTATATACGTACCCAATGCTATAACATGTGTTCATACCAAACTGTATTTAGAATTTTCTTAAGTGCAAGTAGGGGACCACACACTAACCATGAAAAACATCCCCATACCATAACACTACCTCCACAGTTGGCTCTACAATTGATAGTAGGTGATGTTCTCCAGCCTTTCGCCAAACCCAGACCCTTCCAACAGGTTGCCACAGGATATAGCGTGATTCATCGCTCAAATCACTCATTTGCAGTCGTCCGCTGCCTGAATTGGAGAGGGCAACCGTTCAAATCTGTGTCTAACCATCCAGATTTAGGTTTTAGGTTTTTGCTCTAAATCGATTGAGACACATGCCGTGATAGGTGCTTTGAAAGGGCATTGCTTATTACACCAACTCAAGCATCGTTTAGAGTTGACTACAGGAATGTGTAGCTTAGGAGGAGCTGCTCGACCGTCATACCCCGTTCATTCTAACTCCCCAGGCACAGTCAGTGGCTCCAACTGGACTGCTGGTAGCATTTTGAAACTCACAAGCAATTCCCTTCGCTGATTTCGTGCGATATTTTACAACCAACTTCCACAATGCTCGATGTCTGTGTCCATCAATACATGGGGTCTTCCTGGTTTTGGTTTACCTGTGGTTATTTCTTCGCGTTTCCACTTCACAATCACAGCACCAATAGTCGACTTGGGCAGGTTTAGAAGGATTGAAATGTCCCATATGGATTTGCTAAGCAAATGACATCCAACGAATAGTCTACATTCGAAGTCACTGGGCTTTCCTAATTGACCCATTCTGCTGTTACTGTTTCTCCACTGACAGCACAGTACTCCCCCGTCCTTTTATACTAGCGGCTTCGCCTCTCGTGACATCTAGTGGTCAATTCCACATTATATAGGGCTGTCCAGATATTTTTGATTAGATGATGTATGACCTAATTTGAACAATAATGAATTACCATATAGCATCAATTGTACCTCAAACAATCTGCAGTAGATGTCTTAGAGCGTGGATTTTGTTGAAATACCAATAAATAGAAAAAAGGCAACGAGATGAACTAATTCACTACATTCTTGGGCGTAGGCCATGTCTGTCACCCCTTCCAACAATAGGGGAAATGGAACAATAGGTGTCTATTTCAAGAAAAAATACCACAGAGCACATAATTAAATAAAAAGAAATTAGATTACGCCTAATGCAGTAAGCAAATACAAGTACTTACTTGCTATTGCTTAAGGGGTAAAAAGGTGACATTATAAAATTATTTGAAAAAAACCGAGAGCAATATGTGGAAATGAAGCACAAAATGCAGCAGCAAAAAAGTACTCCTTTCAGAGCACAAAAGGCGAATATGTTCCTTTTTAAAAGACTGACAGGAAAGTGGGGAAGCAGCTGCCTCGATATTCATTCTGACTTCCTCAAAAAAAATTTTGGCATATGGACATATTCGCGCTCTTTTAACACAGAACTTTTTAAATTCTTTTACCCTCTCTCTCTTTGTAGTCAAGCCTTCACACTCAGCATCTCTCTCTCCCACTGTGTCCTTTTTCTCTCTTTGATTTAGAGTATATCACACTGCCACTGTCTCCTCTCTCACTTACACTGTCTCCTTATGTCTTCCTTTCCCACTGCCATTGTCTCCACTATACCTCAGCAGCTAAATATTTCTGGGGGAGTTCAACTTACTTTTCCCCCTGTACCCACGCATTTAACATTTCGGTCCAAAATGCGTCATCCCCTATACCTACGTGTTAATGTTGGCCGGCTTGGGACGGTCCAGGCCCCCCCAAGCCTAGTATGGTCTCCATTCATCTATATTTTTCATTTCCATATTAGCGACCGCAGTAGTAATTAGACATGGTGAGAGAGTAGAATGGATGGTCACCCATCCAAGTGCTAGCCCAGCCCGACAGCGCTTAACTTCGGTGATCTGACGGGAACCGGTGTTACCACTGCGTCAAGGCCGTTGGCCACAGTCTTCTCCTACGGTTATTAATTCCTTGTCTACCATAGCCGGCTCTTCATCTGAGGTGTATTCTTCATCGGTTCTAATGATCCGTTCGTACTTTACGTAATAATCATTTACTTTGGAACTCGTTAGCAGTCATCTATATCTACCTCGTCTTGCCTATTTTCAGCAGTTCGTTCTATTATATTTTCATTATTCAGGACTACTTCATCAGCAATGATAATGATTTCCAGTTTTTCCATTCTCGTTCTGTCTATGACTATGCTCTTTTTCCAATTAACTTATTTTCATTGGCAGCTAGCGTACTTTGCACGGTGTATTTTACAGCCCTACCTACTACATTGTCATTACTGTCTGCATGGGAACGCTGCGCGGCGGTATTTACTACTTCATTCTCCTGTTTGTCAAGTAACGTCCAACATTCGATGCCCCCTTTTCTTCCTTTACATCTATTTGACTTTCTGGTCGCGTAACTTTTTTTTTTTTTTTAATCTTCCCATTCGCATTGCTTTAACCGCTTATAGAGATCGTCGATCTGTTCACACCAATCAGTTATTCCTGACAACTCATTTTCACAAGTAGTCTGGAACCGCACGGCCACTACGGTCGCAGGTTCGAATCCTGCCTCGGGCATGGATGTGTGTGATGTCCTTAGGTTAGTTAGGTTTAAGTAGTTCTAAGTTCTAGGGGACTTATAACCACAGCAGTTGAGTCCCATAGTGCTCAGAGCCATTTGCACCATTTGAACCATTTTCACAAGTATTCTTTAATTTGCTGTTATTTGAGCTATCGATGGCATTTCTTTCTTTGCTTACGTATGTATTCATATTTTCATTTGCTACGATATCATTAGCTGTAGAAGCCAATTCCTTGCTCTCTACTGTAACGCCACTACTATGCTCTGATATCGGTGTTACTGTGCAGCTGCAAACAGCTGATCATTCTGCAAGCTTATATTCATTGTATTGCCATTCTGTCATTTTTAATCTTAGTGCACACCTGCTGTTGCCAGCAGTGCCTCTTAACACTTCGCAGTCCCTACCTTGTGCACGGAATTCATATTGTCTATTCTGAAGCTGTTTTCTATGTATGGATCGTGAAAATTTTTCCACGTCAGTTTGGCCGGAAACATACGCGCTCCCTAGTTTACAGTGTCGTTGTTGTGATTTTAACATTGTGGTCCAAAACGTCTACTGCAAGTGGCTAAACTAAATCGCCCTCTACCTCTTCCCCTGCGTATCACACTGACGCGATATCTATCATTATCAATCCAGTCATTATCGTTTTCATTACTCCGACAGTTATTATTAGCATGGAATTGATCACGATGTCGCTCCCAATGGTCTTCGTCCTCTACTCCTTCCAAAAATGTAGAAAAGCATTTGTGATTACTCCCTACAAATCTTTTTGAATCTTCAAGGAGTTTTTTCATAGCTCCCAAATGATCTTCCATTCAGAACGTCTGCTCCTTAAATGGTTTAATTTCCTGTACCATAATTCGCAGAAATCTTTCATAGAATTCCTACCCCTATTGTCATACTTTCGGGCCATTATGAACTCTCGCCAAAAACAATCTTGTTTCTGTTCTGTCCAGCATTCTTCAGCAAATTTTTATTTAAAATCCCTAAAAGTCATCCGAGCTACGTCCAAATTCAGAACCCATCTTTCAGCATCTCCTAAAAAATGGTTCAAATGGCTCTGAGCACTATGGGACTCAACTGCTGAGGTCATTAGTCCCCTAGAACTTAGAACTAGTGAAACCTAACTAACCTAAGGACATCACAAACATCCATGCCCGAGGCAGGATTCGAACCCGCGACCGTAGCGGTCTTGCGGTTCCAGACTGCAGCGCCTTTAACCGCACGGCCACTTTTTTTTTATTTTCTCTATCCATCTTTTTTTTGAGCTTTTTTTACCAACTTTTTTTTTTCATAATTGTTTTTTTTCCCCTTAAGGGGCTCCGGAAAGGCTCAAAATCATGAAAAGTTCAATTTTTACTTTTTTGCGTTTTCTGAATCTGCAGACTATTACCTTTTAATAGATATATAATTTGTTCAATTGCGAAGACTACAACTATTTTTAAATTTTTTTTGAAATGTGTTCTACATGGGCGTGACCCACTGTGGCGCTGTTAAACTGCTGTCAAATGGTGTTATTATTAACGTCCGTATTCATCAGGTACATTTTAGTGATGTGAGATAAAGTATGTGTTGTGGCTAACCTGTGATGGTTCAATATATATCGCTGGTGTGATTGTCGATTGTTTCATGTTTATTTACTCTGTCGTTATCTCGAAAATATTCGTAATTAATTCTGTTTGTTGAGTCTCTGTTTTGTTGAAGTATAATAATGAGTAAAAGTAAAGTTATTAGAAATCCCCTGAAGGCTTTTAAGAAAAGGAGAAATGTTGGAAAGCCAAAGGTATGTGTTATTACTGTACACAATAAAGACGATAACCAAGTGAGTGAACCTAACCTCTCAAGTACACCTGCCCATAGCAGTCAAAGTGGGAAAGAAAATACTTCACAGAAGAAGCTTGGTTCAATGACTGAAAACTATGAATGTTTTATGGGCGAATCGGATGTGAATGAAATACACTCCTGGAAATTGAAATAAGAACACCGTGAATTCATTGTCCCAGGAAGGGGAAACTTTATTGACACATTCCTGGGGTCAGATACATCACATGATCACACTGACAGAACCACAGGCACATAGACACAGGCAACAGAGCATGCACAATGTCGGCACTAGTACAGTGTATATCCACCTTTCGCAGCAATGCAGGCTGCTATTCTCCCATGGAGACGATCGTAGAGATGCTGGATGTAGTCCTGTGGAACGGCTTGCCATGCCATTTCCACCTGGCGCCTCAGTTGGACCAGCGTTCGTGCTGGACGTGCAGACCGCGTGAGACGACGCTTCATCCAGTCCCAAACATGCTCAATGGGGGACAGATCCGGAGATCTTGCTGGCCAGGGTAGTTGACTTACACCTTCTAGAGCACGTTGGGTGGCACGGGATACATGCGGACGTGCATTGTCCTGTTGGAACAGCAAGTTCCCTTGCCGGTCTAGGAATGGTAGAACGATGGGTTCGATGACGGTTTGGATGTACCGTGCACTATTCAGTGTCCCCTCGACGATCACCAGTGGTGTACGGCCAGTGTAGGAGATCGCTCCCCACACCATGATGCCGGGTGTTGGTCCTGTGTGCCTCGGTCGTATGCAGTCCTGATTGTGGCGCTCACCTGCACGGCGCCAAACACGCATACGACCATCATTGGCACCAAGGCAGAAGCGACTCTCATCGCTGAAGACGACACGTCTCCATTCGTCCCTCCATTCACGCCTGTCGCGACACCACTGGAGGCGGGCTGCACGATGTTGGGGCGTGAGCGGAAGACGGCCTAACGGTGTGCGGGACCGTAGCCCAGCTTCATGGAGACGGTTGCGAATGGTCCTCGTCGATATCCCAGGAGCAACAGTGTCCCTAATTTGCTGGGAAATGGCGGTGCGGTCCCCTACGGCACTGCGTAGGATCCTACGGTCTTGGCGTGCATCCGTGCGTCGCTGCGGTCCGGTCCCAGGTCGACGGGCACGTGCACCTTCCGCCGACCACTGGCGACAACATCGATGTACTGTGGAGACCTCACGCCCCACGTGTTGAGCAATTCGGCGGTACGTCCACCAGGCCTCCCGCATACCCACTATACGCCCTCGCTCAAAGTCCGTCAACTGCACATACGGTTCACGTCCACGCTGTCGCGGCATGCTACCAGTGTTAAAGACTGCGATGGAGCTCCGTATGCCACGGCAAACTGGCTGACACTGACGGCGGCGGTGCACAAATGCTGCGCAGCTAGCGCCATTCGACGGCCAGCACCGCGGTTCCTGGTGTGTCCGCTGTGCCGTGCGTGTGATCATTGCTTGTACAGCCCTCTCGCAGTGTCCGGAGCAAGTATGGTGGGTCTGACACACCGGTGTCAATGTGTTCTTTTTTCCATTTCCAGGAGTGTATTTGATATGTCGCTTCTCAAAGGAATTTTTTCAAACTGTGTGAGATGTATTCATTGTAGTGAAGCTGGTCTGGAACTCTCCATAATAAAGCACGTAGGACTTGCTAGTGAAATACAACTGAAATGTGATAAGTGTTCATACATGACCACCTTTTGGAGCAGTGTTGCAGTAACTGCAACTGAAGAAAATGGTAGCAAAATCTACGAACACAACAACGAGCGATGCTTGCTTTAGACAAGGAACGCCTTCGGGCTGCAGACAGGGCTGTAAAGAGTCTAGAAATACAAGCAAGAGTAAACAGGAGGAGGAACAAGAGGAAGCTGGAGGAGGAGTTTGCAGAGGATGAAGATAATCCATCCTATGGACCTGGAATGCGCTAAAAAGTTAATCCAATCTTTGTCGCTCGATTCCTAAAACTTTTATTTTCTCATATTAATTACATGTTTTCTAAGGATCTTCCAAACATATTTGTTTCAAACTTTCAGTAAATGTTACACAGTACCTTCTGCATAATTTAACACAGCCTTTTTCCAAAAAACTGTATATTTTTGAATATATAAATAAAAAATTGCAAAAAATGTTGTGAATTTTCATTACAATTGAAAAAAATCATCTTTAATAACTGAACTAAAATTTTGTAAAATCCATGTGTTAAGTTGTAGCCCATATTCCAATAAATAATCTGTAAAAAGTTCAACTTCCTACCTCAAATACTTTGTGAGGAAAGGTGTAATTTATAAGCATTATTTTAACATTGCAAGTACAGGGCATTCCGGAGCCCCTTAATAAAATGGAACTAAAAAAAAAACCAAGTGCCACCGCCACTTTTCATCCTATAACAAAAAAATCTGGTCCACTTCAGGCGTTGGCTCCTGACTAAACCTACCCCAGAGTGCGGCCTATAGACCAGGGGAAATATGGAAAATCAAGGTTAGCGCTATCCTTACAAACAAAACAAAATCTTCCTTTTGCTGAATATTATTTTTATTGTTTTTATGTAATTTTATTTTATTTTATTTTATTCTATTTTATTTATTTATTTTTTTGTTTAGTTTTGTTGTGTAATTGATCAGAGGCACCACTTCGGCCGGCCAGCATCTCCTGCTAAGGCACTGATTGTTACGTAAATCTTTTCCTAATGTGTTGTGTCTTCAGGAAAACGTCTTTGTTTTACGTCCATCATAAATTTTGGTTTTCAAACCGAAAATCTTTTCATCTACTTTCGTCTTTACAATAGGTTCCACACTGTCCTGGATATTTTCTATTTCTGAATCTAAACTTGCTTCAATATCACTAATCTGATCTTGCGTAGTGGTAAAATAGGTGTTTATATTATTTATTCCCACTTTGATTTCTTTAATTTTAGTATTCAAAGCGGCTACTGTTTTGTCTACATTGTCAATATTTTGCCCGATTTAACACAGCCTGTTTTCAGCTGATTATCAGTGCTACTTCCTTGTTCCTTGACCCGAATATCAAGACTAGTAGCAACGCTAACCAACTGATTACTTCGTGCTTTGCTGTGTGCCGTAACTTGTGTAGTCAACATTTTTAATAATTCATCCATGCTCAAATGTTTTCACTATCCCGCTCTAACATGTCCTCATGATCTGAGTATGCGTCATGTATCTCTCCTGGTTCTTTCGTTATTTGTGAGGGCCTCAAACATTTCAATAGATCCGTTTACGTATTTATTGTCTTCCACTCAAGCTTTCCCATTTATTTAGTCTGTTGGCTCTTGTTTTATATGAGACGGGCTAAAAATCTAAATTTAATTGTTCAAATACTCATGGTACTCTACGTAAGGTAGGGTCATCTGTGTATGCTACTAGTTACCGCCTTTAATTTCTCTCCATGCCGTGTTCTTCTCCGTTCTGCCCCATATGATCTGCTAATGGTCTTGTATCCATTCTGTTGTTAAATATGGGTCCCAATATACTTAACGAATTGCCATGATGTTGACTGTCATCTTGCTGGCCGCGGTGGCCGAGTGGTTCTAGGTGCTTCAGTCCGGAACCGCGCGACTGTACGGTCGCAGGTTTGAATCCTGCCTCGGGCATGGATGTGTGTGGTGTCCTTAGATTAGTTAGGTTTAAGCAGTTTTAATTTCTAGGGGACTGATGACCTCTGATGTTAAGTCTCATAGTGCTCAGAGCCATTTGAACCACTTTGACTATCATCTTCCCTGGCAAGGTTATTACAAATTCCTGTGGCTGGGCACTCAGTATTTGTAGCGCGTTTATCCCGCAATTACGAATTACGCTGCCAGACGTTTCTTTATTTATTTATTTAACCTGATCAGATTAGGGCTATCAGGCCCTCTCTTACATCGGACCAGTGCTCCACACATGCAGCATTTCATACATCAGAGTTATATCATGACAATAGTTTAAAGAAGAAAATTAGATTACTCTAGTGACAATATGCATAAAGAGTAATGACTAAGACCTAATAAAGTAAATACTGGCAGTATTTTTACAATAGGTGCTATACATACAAATTATGATAAAAGCAATAATAATAACAGTAAAAAAAGATCAAATAATAATGATAAACATGAGAAAAATTGGCAATAGTAATGAAGATTTGTGCAGATGTACATTAATATCTTGGTGTGTAAAGTAGATGTTTGCTAGTATAGCGAGTTTTGGGGAAGGGAGATTTAAGGAGGGGGAAAGAGGGTAGTAATGAGGTGAAGTGCATTCATGTACAGAGGAAGGCATTACTGTTGCTTGAGTAGATACGTCATTGACTGTTTTTTGAAGTTCTCTAACATATCGAGGGAGGTTATTCCACAGTCGGGTTCCCGCTACTGTAAAAGACTTGGAGAAGGTGACTGAGCGATGCAGTGGAACAGAGAGGATTTTATTATGATGGGAACGTGTGTTTCTGTCATGTTGTTCCGACATAAGCGTTAAGGACGAGGAGAGATATGAGGGACAGTGTACATTTATAAGGCAGTAGATGAGACAGAGTGTATAGAAATGTCTGCGTTTGTCTGCACGCAGCCAGGACAATTTGGCATATGCTGGTGAAATGTGATCAAAAAGCCGAACGTCACAGATATATCGGACGCAGGCATTCATGACCAGTTCCAGACGTCGCAAATTTTCTGGAGAGAGGCCTTGTGGGATAATATCGCTGTAGTCAATGATTGGGAGTGTAAGCGTTTGTACTAATTTCTTTTTCAGATCGAAAGAGAAGAGTTCTTTATATTTTTGTAGGACATGAAGGGATGCTGATGCTTTTTTGCACACTGCAGTTACGTGCTCTGTCCAATTTAGATTTTTATCTATTATTACTTCCAAACTGTTTGCTGAGGGAGAGAAGTTAATATTTGTTCCATTTAGGATAACAGATGTTACGGATTCCCGATGTTTTGGGCTAATGAGCTTAGAGTGACCAACAAGTACCGCTTGGGTTTTAGATGGATGATGGGTTTAGTTTTAGTCCTATGTCCTGTGCCCACTTTGATAGTGCATCGAGGTCAGTACTGAAATTTTCAATAGCTTTCTTAAGATTACTTGGTTTCGCACTTTAGTACTATAGTACAAGTTAACGAATGTCCTGTTAGGCGGCGACAAATTTAATCCTCTAGGGGGTTACTACAATAATAATACCTCCCTAAAATGCTACTCCTTTGACAGGATATGAGTTTGACTGGGATCATTATGCTAATAGAAAGAAATCGAACTGTAATTCGTCAGACGAAAGGTTACCTATTGAAAAGACGCGATTTTTTTCCCACTGAGTGTCTCACCTAACTGAGAAATGAAGAAACCAGAGAATAATGTTAGGGAAGGACAGCACACTTTCGCGAAAGTAATCAGGATAAAGAAGTAGTTTAAGTTACGGGAGCAGGAAAGGGAAAGAAAAGCAGAGTTATAGGTCAGGGATGGTAACGAATTGGGTTGTTTTGAAAGATCTACCGGAGGCAGAAGAAAGAAACTCTTTCAATATCGCTGACTTCCCGCTGTGCTGTAGCGGTGCCGCGGATGACAGCCAAAGGGGGAAATGAAATGGCACTCCATACCATCACTCCTGGTTGTCGGGCTCTACGGTGGGCGACAGTCAGTTTGGTATCCTACTGCTATCCGGGGCGTCTCCAGACACGTCTACAGCCTGGAATCTCATTGACTGGACTAGAATTGTCTTCAGTTGTGAGCCCCGTTTCGAAGTGAGCCCCTATGACCAGCGAAGGTGTGTAAAAAAAATGTTCAAATGTGTGTGAAATCTTATGGACTGTTTGCTAAGGTCATCAGTCCCTAAGCTTACACACTACCTAACCTAAAGTATCCTAAGGACAAACACACACACCCATGCCCGAGGGAGGATTCGAACCTCCTGCGGGCCCAGCCGCGCAGTCCATGACTGCAGCGCCTCAGACCGCTCGGCTAATCCCGTACGGCCAAGGTGTGTCAGGAGACGCCCTGGAATGCGATGGGATACCAGCCTGACTGTCGCCCGCCACACGTCCCGACAACCTGAACTGGTAGTCTGGGGTGCCATTTCATTTCATAGCAGGACCCATTTGCTTGTCATCCGCCACACTGTTGCATCACAGCGGTACGTCGACGATATTCTGCGCCCCGTTTTGTTGCCCTTCGTGGCAAGCCATCCTGGGCTTACATTTCAGCAAAATAATGCGCTCCTGCACACGAGAGCTTCTGCCGCTTGTATTCGTGCTCGTCAAACCTTGGTCAACACGGTCACCAGATCTCTCCACAGTTGAGAACGTTTGGAGCGTTATCGGCACGGCTCTCCAACCACCTCGGGATTTTGTCGATATAACGAGCCAGTTGGACAGAATTTGGCAGGATATCCATCTTGAGGACGCCCAATAACTCTGTCAACCAATGCCAAGCCGAATAACTGCTTGCATAAGGGCAGAGGTGAACCAACGCATTACTGACTTGCTCAGTTTATGAAGCTCTTTCTTTTGAATAAATCATGCAATTTTCCTGACATTGTAATCATTTGTTTGTCTGTATATGTACATCATATCTACGATTTCCGTCGCATTCGGTTAGTTCCTTCGTGGTGCATCGGTTTTTTTTTTTGTCTTACAGATATTTTGTTATACGAGGTGCATTCAAGTTCTAAGGCCTCCGATTTGTTTTCTAATTAGCTACTCACCCGAAATCGATGAAACTGGCGTTACATCTCGACGTAATCGCCCTGCAGACGTACACATTTTTCACAACGCTGACGCCATGATTCCATGGCAGCGGCGAAGGCTTCTTTAGGAGTCTGTTTTGACCACTGGAAAATCGCTGAGGCAATAGCAGCACGGCTGGTGAATGTGCGGCCACGGAGAGTGTCATTCATTGTTGGAAAAAGCCAAAAGTCACTAGGAGCCAGGTCAGGTGAGTAGGGAGCATGAAGAATCACTTCAAAGTTGTTATCACGAAGAAACTGTTGCGTAACGTTAGTTCGATGTGCGGGTGCGTTCTCTTGGTGAAACAGCACACGCACAGCCCTTCCCGGACGTTTTTGTTGCAGTGCAGGAAGGAATTTGTTCTTCAAAACATTTTCGTAGGATGCACCTGTTACCGTAGTGCCCTTTGGAACGCAATGGGTAAGGATTACGCTCTCGCTGTTCCAGAACATGGACACCATCATTTTTTCAGCACTGGCGGTTACCCGAAATTTTTTTGGTGGCGGTGAATCTGTGTGCTTCCATTGCGCTGACTGGCACTTTGTTTCTGGATTGAAAAGTGGCATCCACGTCTCATCCATTGTCACAGCCGACGAAAGGAAAGTCCCATTCATGCTGTCGTTGCGCGTCAACAGTGCTTGGCAACATGCCACACGGGCAGCCGTGTGGTCGTCCGTCAGCATTCGTGGCACCCACCTGGATGACACTTTTCGCATTTTCAGGTCGTCATGCAGGATTGTGTGCACAGAACCCACAGAAATGCCAACTCTGGAGGCGATCTGTTCAACAGTCATTCGGCGATCCCCCAAAACAATTCTCTCCACTTTCTCGATCATGTCGTCAGACCGGCTTGTGCGAGCCCGAGGTTGTTTCGGTTTTTTGTGACACGATGTTCTGCCTTCATTAAACTGTCGCACCCACGAACGCACTTTCGACACACCCATAACTCCATCATCACATGTCCCCTTCAACTGTCGATGAATTTCAGTTGGTTTCACACCACGCAAATTCAGAAAACGAATGATTGCATGCTGTTCAAGTAAGAAAAACGTCGCCATTTTAAGTATTTAAAACAGTTCTCACTCTCGCCGCTGGCGGTAAAATTCCATCTGCCGTATGGTGCTGCCATCTCTGGGACGTATTGACAATGAATGCGTCCTCATTTTAAAACAATGCGCATGTTTCTATCTCTTTCCAGTCCGTAGAAAAAAAATCGGAGGCCTTAGAACTTGAATGCACCTCGTATTACGAAAAAGTTGCTACACTGGTATGACTATAGTGAAAAGTATTGTTCTGCTCACCAGAAAAACACCAACTTTAGACACACATTAGAATACGTAAATGTCTTCCCAAAAAAAAAAAAAAAAGTTATACATTGTTCAAATCCATGCATGACATAGGCGCCACCCTGTACTAACTGGCGCCCAAAGGGAATTCGCGGCCAACCAATGGGCGTTGGGCGGCAGGTGTCTAAACACTTTTCATAGAGCAGCAGCAATACAACAATGGAAGCCATGCAGGTCTTCTGATGAACGCTCGCCGCCGGCCGCTGTGACAGAGCGGTTCTAGGCGCTTCAGTCCGGACCCACGCGGCTGCTACGGTCGCAGGTTCGAATCCTGCCTCGGGCATGGATGTGTGTGATGTCCTTAGGTTAGTTACGTTTAAGTAGTTCTAAGTCTAGGGGACTGACGACCTCAGATGTTAAGTCCCATAGTGCTTAGAGCAATTTGAGCGCTCGCCAGTCGATATGCAGAGACTCAAATCAGACCGCGCGTAAGTTAAAGACACTTCTACTGTCAAAATTTTAACAGTAAATTGTCGAAGTATTCGCAACAAAGCTCCTGAATTTAGTGCCCTCCAGGGAAGTTGTCGCATTATTCTCGGAACCTAGAATTAGCTGAAACCCGAAGTAGAAAAAAGTTGGATATTTGGGACCAAACTGCTGAGGTCATCGGTCCCTAAGCTTGCCCACTACTTAATCTAACTTACACTAACTTACGCTAAGAGCAACACACACAGCCATGCCCGAGGAAGGACTCGAACCTCCGACGGCGGGAGCCGCGCGGACCGTGAGAAGGCGCCCTAGACCACGCGGATAACCAGCGCGGCTCCGAAGTAGGAAGCAGCACTTTTTTTTCTTAGGGCAGGTTGGCTTTATTCAGGATTCTAATATGCCATATTATTCCCCACTCTTTCGGGTACAAAACCAAATTTTTCAACATAATCTCCGTTTAATGCGACGAACTTATGCCACCTAACTGGGAGAATGCCTTGGTGCATAAATAACATCCCCCTCATCCACGTACTGCTTCAAGTGGGGTCCATCCTCGACTGGGCCAAACAGATGGAAGCATTTTATCGTCTTCTGTTCGATGGCGAGGAACCCAGTAGACATACAACTTTGAGTGCCCCAGTAGTAGTGTTAGTATTACCAACAGAGGTGTCCAGTGGAGCAGCTAGATGTCTGATTGTGATGCATTGATCACCTCGAATGGGAGTCATGAAATTTAGTCGCAACTGCGAACATGAACAACCGTCAGTTGCATAAGGGAACCATGATAATGAAAATTTGTACCGAATGGGGCTCGAACCCGGATTTTACGCTTTACACGAGCGGTCGCCGTAACCGCTTTGTGTACCTATGTACGATTCACGGCCAGACTCAAACTTCCTTAAGTCGTTGTTCCTGCGTCACATGCATGCGTGTCCAAAGGAACACTGACTCTTCCTTCTTAACAACACAGGCATTGCAATGTCGTATCGTATCGAATGAGACTGTCCGCACATTCCAGCATCGCAGGAGTCACAGCTGTGTGCGGCCGATCGGAACGCGTATGATCGGGCAGGTTTACGCGATCTTATCGCGGAGCTAAAAGACACCTCGACCAACGACTCACTGTGCTTTTGTTCACTGCCAGGTCTCCGTAGACATTCTGAAAGCGAGTATGAATATCTGCGATGATCTGGTTTTCCACCAGAAGAAACTCAGTGACAGCTCTCTGCTTGGAACGCACCTCTGTTACAGACGCCATTTTGAAGGCTGCGCATTGCGCCTCCATCTATTGGAACTTCATGAAACAATAATGGCTAAAGCCGGAATATTCCACTATGTCCCACAACAAATTCTGAATTTTTTTCAACTGAAATTGACCGAAAAAAAAAGAATGTCGCATTACTTATTGAACGCCCCACGTATTTAACGAGGCATGGAACTGAATCGAAAAGACAAATTTGACACTGTAGGAGGGGGAGTGTTAATTGCAGTCGACAAATACACTGCTGGCCACCGTAAATGCAACACCCTGAAGGAAGCATCCGAATCAAGTGAAATTTACACCATGAGTTTGCAGCGATGAGATATGCAACTGATTAGAATTTCAGCGCAGACGCACATCACGCGCGCCTGTGGCGCCGCCTCATAGCGCCGTTTAAGGCTTGGCGATTTCGACGAGTGTACGTTCGGCACGTGTGTTTACCTTGTGGTTGTTTCACAAGACGATCAGTTATGCCTCGTAGACAACAGCGAACATCTTTTGATCAAGTATCCGAGTTCGACAGAGGAAGGATAGTGGCTTACCGAGATTGTGGATTATCATACAGAGAAATCGCTAGTCGTGTTGGACGAAACCAAACAACTGTAATGCGGATATGTGACCGTTGGATGCAGGAGGGTACGACGGACCGACGTGGTCGATCGCACTCACCTCGGTGCACCACTGCACGTGCTGATAGGCAAATTGTGCGCATGGCAGTGACGGATCGCTCAGTGACATCCCGAACCATAGCACAGCACATTGCGTCTGTAACGCATCATCCAGTGTCTGCGCGTACCATTCGACGCCGTTTACAGCAGAGTGGTCTGTCCGCAAGACGTCCATTGCTTCGTCTACCATTGACGCAGAACCACAGATGTCTCCGTCGCCAATGGTGTGATGACAGACGGATGTGGACGGCAGAATGGAATGACGTCTTTACTGACGAGGCACGCTTCTGTCTGCAGCACCACGATGGTCGGATTCGAGTGTGGAGACACCGTGGAGAGAGGATGCTGGACAGGTGCATTATGCACCGCCACACTGGTCTTGCACCGGGTATTATGGTATGGGGCGGTATTGGATATTACTCTCGCACGCCTCTAGTACGCATTGCCGGTACTTTAAATAGCCGGCGCTACATATCCGAGGTGCTGGAGCCAGTTGTCCTTCCTTACCTTCAGGGCTCGGCCACAGCCATATTTCAACAGGATAATGCGCGACCACACGTGGCACGCATTGTCCAAAGGTTCTTCGTCAATAACCAGATTGAATTGCTTCCCTGGCCGGCTCGCTCTCCGGATCTTTCGCCGATAGAAAACATGTGGTCCATGGTTGCTCAACGAGTGACCCAGATTACATCCCCAGCTGCCACACCAGATGATCTTTGGCAACGTGTGGAAGCTGCTTGGGCTGCTGTACCCCAGGAACACATCCAACGTCTCTTTGACTCAATGCCGAGACGTGTGGCAGCGGTGATCTCCAACAATGGTGGCTACTCTGGCTACTGATTCTGGCAGGAACCGCATGTCACAGACGTCTGTAAACGTAATCATTTGATACTTGGTCAACATGTTATCTACAAAATAAATTTTGTTGTGCTACCTCTTGTCTTTCTTGGTGTTGCATTTACGGTGGCCAGCAGTGTATATTCTGTCTGTCAAGGTCGAAATTGAGTCTGACAGTGAAGTTATGTGGAAGGGTGTAACAGGTGTAGTCGATCTCAAATTAATTATCGGATTCTCATACCGGTCACTAGATTCCGCCATGACAGGTGTAAAGACAAAGAAAGTCTGCGGTCAGTAGCGCGGAAATACTCAGATTACTATTAGCTGGAGGCGACTTTCGCGTACCAAGTATAGGCTGGGAAATCTGTGGATTCATTGCAGGTGGTACGGGCAGGCAGTCTTGTGAAGTAGTTATGATCACGTTTTCCGGAATCTGTCTTGAGCGGCTAATTTGACATCTAACACGCAATGGAAATATTCTAGATCTTGTAGCTACAAATAGGCCTGACCTTATCAACAGTGTCAGTATAGAAACAAGGGTTCGTGATCATGACGTCTTGGCGATGTTGATGAATCGATCAGGAAGGCTAGAAGAGCAGAAAGAGCTCGAAAGAGCAGATAAGCAGTTGTTTGTATTAATTCATGAAATACGAATCCTAACATCTAACCTAACAGGAATATACATTTTATCTGATTCAAGAGCATAAGTAAATTATATGTTAATACGATTTGCACCTGACGATGGACCCAGAGGGCCTGAAATGCATAGCGTAGCACAATAAAACCTCAAAAAATGGTGCCTGAAGGCGTTTTTATTCATACTTCCTGTGTATTGAATACAATCACGTTCACAACTGCAAAATATGGATCAAATTTAAAAAGAAAACATACTGTCCTTTGACTGTCAGACTACCGTATGGAGGACATAGTAAAAGGCATCCCTGACTTACAGAAGCAACTGTAGGAGCTGAAAACAGTTAAGTTGTCAAGCCCCGGTGGAATGCCGATTCTGTTTTACAGAGTGTACTCTTCGGTATTAGCCGCTTACTTAGCTTGCATTTATCACGAATCTCTCGCCCAGCGCACTGTCCCTACTGGGACTCCCAAGCGCCTCGAAAAAAGCGCCTAAAGAGTAAAGGAACAAACTCGCAAAATTGGATCGGTTTGTTGTGCAGTTCTTTAACAAATTCTGAATTCGAATATAATAAATTTCACTGACATGAAAAAGCTTCGGTCAACTTATCAGGATGGATTTAGAAAGCATCGCTCGTGTGAAACTCGGCTTGCCCTTTTCTCACATGATAACCTATGAATCATGGGCGAAGGGTAACAGGCGGGTTCCACATTCCTTAATTTTCGGAAGGCGTTTGGCACGGTGCCTCACTGCAGGCTGTTAATAAAAGTACGAGCGTACCGAATAGGTTCCCAGACATGTGAGTGGCTCGCAGACTTCGTAAATAAGAAAACCCAGGACGTTGTCTTCGACGGGGTGTGTTCATCAGAGACAAGGGAATCTTCAGGAGTGCCTCAGGGAAGTGTGACAGGATCACTCTTATTCTCTATATACATAATGATTTGAGGGACAGGGTGGCCAGCAATCTGTGACTGTTTCCTGATGACGCCGTTGTAAAAAATGTAAATGTCGTGTGACGAGGGCCTCCCGTCGGGTAGACCGTTCGCCGGGTGCACGTCTTTCGATTTGACGCCCCTTTGACGACTTGCGCGCCGATGGGGATGAAATGATGATGATTAGAACACGCAACACCCAGTCCCTGAGCGGAGAAAATCTCCAACCCAGCCGGGAATCGAAACCGGGCCCTTAGGATTGACATTCTGTCGCCTGACCACTCAGCTACCGGGGGCGGACTGACGCTGTGGTGTGCGGCAAGGTGTCGTTGAGTGACTGTAGGGATTTACAAGATGACTTAGACAATATTTCTAATTGGTGTGATGAATGGCAGCTTGCTCTAAATATACAAAAATATATGTTAATGCAGATGATTATGAAAAACAATCCCGTAATGTTGAAATGCAGCATTAGTAGTGTGTTTGTTAATACAGTCACAGCGATTAAATATTCAAGCGTAACGTCGTAAAACGATATGAAATGGAACGAGCACGTAAGGACTGTAATAGGGAAGGCGAACGGTGGCCATCGATTTAGTGGAAGAATTATAGGAAAGTGTTGCTCATATACTATGAAGAGCCAACGAAATTGGTATACCTGCCTAGTATCGTGTAGGGCTACCGCGAGCAGGCAGAAGTGAAGCAACACGACGTGACATGAACTCGACTAATATCTGAAGTAGTGCTGGAGGGCATTAACACATGAATCCTGCAAGGCTGTCCATAAATCCGTAAGAGTACGAGGGGGTGGAAATCTCTTCTGAACTGCACGTCGCAAGGCATTCCAGATATGCTCAATAATGTTCATGTCTCGGGAGTTTGGTGGCCAGGGGAAGTGTTCAAACACAGAAGAGTGTCCCTGGAGCCACTCTGTAGCAGCTCTGGATGTGTGGTGTGTCCCATTGTCCTGCTGGAATTACCCGAGACCGTCGGAATGCATAATGGACATGAGTGGATGCAGGTGATCAGAAAGGATGCTTACATACTTGTCACCTGTCAGAGCCGTATCTAGATGTATCAGGGATCCCGTATCACTCCAACTGCACACGCCCCACACCATTACAGAGCCTCCACCAGCTTCAACAGTGTCCTGCTGACATGCAGGGTTCATGGATTCGTGGGATGTCTCCATACCCGTACACATCCCTCCGCTGGATGCAATCTGAAACGAGACTCGTCCGACCAGACAACAGGTTTCCATCGATCTACTGTCCAATGTCGGTGTTGACGGGCCCAGGCGAGGTGTAAAGCTTTGTGTCGTGCTTTGTGGGCCTTCGGCTCAGAAAACCCATATCGCTGATGTTTCGTTGAATGGTTCGCACCCTGACACTTGCTGATGGCCCAGCATTAAAATCTGCAGCAGTTTGCGGAAGGGTTGCACTTTTGTCACACTGGACGATTTTCTTTAGTCGTCGTTGGTGCCGTACTTGCAGGAACTTTTTGCGGCCGCAGCGATGTCGGAGACTTTATGTTTCACCGGATTCCTGATAGTCATGGAACACTCGTGAGATACTCATATGCGGAAATCCCCACTTTATCGCAACCTCGGAGATGCTGTGCTCAGTCGCTCGTGCGCTGACTATTAACACCACGGTCAAACACACTTAAATCTTGATAACCTGCCATTGTAGCAGCAGTAACCGATCTAACAACTGCGTCAGATTCGTTTTGTCTTATATAAGTGTTGCCGACCGCAGCGCTGTATTCTGCCTGTTTACACATCTCTGTGTTTGAATACGCATGCCTATACCAGTTTCTTTGGCGCTTCATTATATAAAAGGAGACCGCCTATAGAACACTAGTGCGACCCATTCTTGAGTACTACTCGTGAGTATGGGATCGCCATCAGATCGGATTAAAGAAAGGCATTTAAGCAGTTCAGAAGCGGACTGCTAGATTTGTTACCGGTATGTTCGATCAACAAGAGTATCTACATCCACATCTACATCCATACTCCGTAAGCCACCTGACGGTGTGTGGAGGGGGGCAATTTGAGTACCTCTATCGGTTCTCCCTTCTATTCCAGTCTCCTATTGTTCGTGGAAAGAAAGATTGTCGGTATGCCTCTGTGTGGGCTCTAATCTCTCTGATTTTATCCTCATGGTCTCTTCGCGATATATACGTAGGAGAGAGCAATATGCTGCTTGACTCCTCGATGAAAGTATGTTCTCGAAACTTCAACAAAGGCCCGTACCGAGCTACTGAGCGTCTCTCTTGCAGAGTCTTCCTCTGTAGTTTATCTATCATCTCCGTAACGCTTTCGCGATTACTAAATGATCCTGTAACGAAGCGCGCTGCTCTCCGTTGGATCTTCTGTATCTCTTCTATCAACCCTATTTGGTACGGATCCCACACCGGTGAGCAGTATTCAAGCAGTGAGCGAACAATTGTACAGTAACCTACTTCCTTTGTTTTCGGACTACATTTCCTTAGGATTCTTCCAATGAATCTCAATCTGGCATCTGCTTTACCGACGATTATTTTTATGTGGTCATTCCATTTTAAATCAGTCCTAATGCCTACTCTCAGATAATTTATGGAATTAGCTGCTTCCCGTGGTTGACCTGCTATATTGTAGCTAAATGATAAAGCATCTTTCTTTCTGTGTATTCGCAGCACATTACACTTGTCTACATTGAGATTCAATTGCCACTCCCTGCACCATGCGTCAATACGTTGCAGATCCTCCTACATTTCAGTACAATTTTCCATTGTTACAACCTCTCGATATACTACAGCATCATCCACAAAAAGCCTCAGTGAACTTTCGATGTTATCCACAAGGTCATATATATATATATATATATATATAGTGAATAGCAACGGTCTTACGACACTCCCATGCGGCACACCTGAAATCACTCTTACTTCGGGAGACTTCTCTCTATTGAGAATGACATGCTGCATTCAGTTATCTAGGAACTCTTCAATCCAATCACACAATTGGTCTGATAGTCCACATGCTCTTACTTTGTTCATTAAACGACTGTGGGGAACTGTATTGAACGCCTTGCGGAAGTCAAGAAACACGGATCTACCTGGGAACACGTGTCTATGGCCCTCTGAGTCTCGTGGACGAATAGCGCGAGCTGGATTTCACACGATCGTCTTTTTCGAAACCCATGCTGATTCCTACAGAGAAGATGTCTTGTCTCCAGAAAAGTCATTATACTCGAGCAAAATACGTGTTCCAAAATTCTACAACTGTTCGACGTTAGAGATATAGGTCTATGGTGCTGCACATCTGTTCGACGTCCCTTCTTGAAAACGGTGATGACCTGAGCCCTTTTCCAATCTTTTGGAACGCTACGCTCTTCTAGAGACCTACGGTACACCGCTGCAAGAAGGGGGGCAAATTCCTTCGCGTACTCGATGTAAAATCGAACTGGTATCCCATCAGGTCCAGCGGCCTTTCCTCTTTTGAGCGATTTTAATTATTTTTCTATCCATCTGTCATCTATTTCGATATCTACCATTTTGTCATCTGTGCGACAATCTACAGAAGGAATTACAGTGCAGTCTTCCTCTGTGAAACAGCTTTGGAAAAAGACATTTAGCATTTCTGCCTTTAGTCTGTCATCCTCTGTTTCAGTGCCATTTTGGTCACAGAGTGTCTGGACATTTTGTTTTTATCCTCCTATCCCTTTGACATAAGACCGAAATTTCTTAGGATTTTCTGCCAAGTCAGTACATAGAACTTTACTTTCGAATTCATTGAACGCCTCTCGCATAGCCCTCCTCACACTACATTTCGCTTCGTGTAATTTTAGTTTGTCTTCAAGGCTTTGGCTATGTTTATGTTTGCTGTGAAGTTCATTTTGCTTCCGTAGCAGTTTTCTAGCTCGGTTGTTGTACCACGGTGGCTCTTTTCCATCTCTTACGATCTTGCTTGGCACATACTCATCTAATGCATGTTGTACGATTGTTTTGAACTTTGTCCACTGATCCTCAACACTATCTGTTCTTGAGACAAAACGTTTGTGTTGAGCCGTCAAGTACTCTGAAATTGCTTTTTATCACTTTTGCTGAACAGAATAATCTTCCTACCTTTTTTAATATTTCTATTTGCGGCTGAAATCATCGATACAGGAACCGCTTTATGATCGCTGATTTCCTATTCTGCGTTAACTGTTTCATATAGTTCGGGTCTGTTTGCCACCAGAAGGTCTAATATGTTATCGCCACGAGTCGGTTCTCTGTTTAACTGTTCAAGGTAGTTTTCAGATAATGCACTTAAAAAAATTTCACTGGATTCGTTGTCCCTGCCACCCGTTATAAGCGTATTACGAAAACGCTTCGAAAACTCAAATGGGAAACCCTGGAATGCAGTCACGTTCTTTTCACGAAACACTATTGATAAAATATAGAGTACCGGCACTTAAGCTGACTTCAGAACGATTCTACCACCGCCTAATGACCACGAAGGTAAGAGAAATTAGTGCTTGTGTAGAAGCATACAGACAGTCTTTCCACTCGCTCTACTTGTGAGTAGATCGAATAGGAAATGACTTGCTGTGGTAGAGGGCACCTTGTTCCATGTACCATACGGTGGCATGCGGAGTATGTACGTAGGCATACACTGATGAGCCAAAACATTATGAGCACCTACTTAATAGCTTGTTTGTCCGTCTTTGGAAAATATACATCTCTGATTCTGCGTATCAGGAATCCAACAGTTTGTTGGTAGGTTTATGGAGATATGTAGTATTAGATAGCTATGCGCAGGTCACGTAATTCGCGTAAATAACTGGCCGCTGATTTGCGTATGCGATGATGGCGCCCGATAGCGACACAGATGGGTTCAAATGGTTCAAATGGCTCTGAGCACTATGGGACTCAACTGCTGAGGTCATTAGTCCCCTAGAACTTAGAACTAGTTAAACCTAACTAACCTAAGGACATCACACACATCCATGCCCGAGGCAGGATTCGAACCTGCGACCGTATCGGTCTCGCGGTTCCAGACGGCAGCGCCAGAACCGCGCGGCCACTTCGGCCGGCTCACAGATGGGCTCCATAGGATTTACATCAGACGAATATGGCCGCAGAGATATCAACGTGAGTTCACTACAATGCTCTTCAAATCACTTTAGCACTGTTCTGACCCCAAGACACGGTCATTTATGCTGTAGAAAGATGACATCGCCGTCGGGGGAGACATCAAGCATGAAGATATGCAACAGCGATTTCTGATTACTACCACAGGTGCTATGCTAGCGCGGGAGCATAAGACTGCTCCTACCAGACTGCGTCCGTGGGCCGCTGCACGATTCGAGTAGCCGATCACGTCGTTGACGGCGTTTGTGGGGGTGCGACCATTGACCAAGTGTATTAAAAATGTGATTCACCCGAAGAACCGACACGTTTCCATTGATCGACAGTCGAATTTGGATGGTCCAGTGCCCACTGAAATCGTAATTGACGATGCCGTTGGGTCAACATGTGAACACGTTGCGGTGGTTTGCTGCGGAGTTCCATTTTCAACAATGTACGATGAACGGTGTGCCCCAAAACACTCGTGCGTGCACCAGCATTGTGCTCTTTCGTCAGAGATGCCACAGATCACCGTCTATCCTACTTTTCATAGCAGACAAGCCTCAGAATCGACGTTCAGTGGAGAGTTGTGGAGATAGACCCATTTTGCACCTAGTGGTAATTTCACTGTCCTACCTCTTTCCGCCGATGCTCACGACAGTAGCACGTGAACACTCGACCAGCTTCGCCATTTCCGAGATACTCGTTCCCCGGATCTGCGTGATAATAACCTGCCCTTTATCAAAGTCGCTTATCTCAATGGATTTCCCCATTTGCAGCCCGTATCTTCGCTAGGGTGGTCCCACGTCCGTGTCTGGTCCAGTTACAACTTTTGTTACCATGCCACGTGCCCACAACCGCACCAGGTGGCTTCCAACGTCGAGGTGGGCACTGGCCATAACGTTCTGGCTTATCAGCGTAGACTGTTTTCAAAACGTACAATTCTGACAGCGCTGAGGCGTCTCCCTAGTTCATTGGCTGATCCTTGTGACGGAACAGCCGACTCATTTCGACAACCGATATGTCAATAAATTGATTGTGTTTGCAGTCTCTTTCTTCAGTCTTCGCGGTCACGCCAGATGTGTTGGCGTTTTTCACTCACTCTCCGGGACTGAGTAGTTTCGTTTTAAATGGGACAACGGGCTAAGAAGTACCTGACGGTTACGTAAGTTACATGAATGTTTTTGCTCGGTCCCTGGGTTTGAGTGCTTCCGCTTACGCCATAGTTCAACCTATTTGCTTATACACCCACTAGGAGGACGACGGTTCATACCCGCGTACGGCCATTCTGATTTAGGTTTTCCGTGATTTCCCTCAATCGCTTCAGACAAATGCTGGTATGGCTCCTCTGAAAGGGCACAGCCGATTTCCTTCCCCATCCTTCCCTAATCTTATGGAACCGATGACCTCTCCCGAATAAAGCAACCAACCATGACTAGGATTGCCAACTTTTTTTAGAGACAAATAAGGTATCTTATTTCAAGAAAAGAAATAAAATGTATAGTTCTAAAATGAAGTGCTTTCAAAATTTGTATATTTACTTAGATAAGAAAATATTTGCCGTCATTAGTTCATTTTCATTGAATTTCTTGAATTAATGTAATTTATGAATGTGAACGGTCCTTGCAGACACTGTGTACCGTATTGTATTTATCTTCAGGATCATTTTTTATCCGCTCATTTGATTTATCCTATTCCCACGCTACGGAACACTTCGGAACTTTGATCCAGACAGAAAGTTCAGTGTTAAGTAAACGCGCTATTCATAAACATGGACGAAAAGCTGAACTTTAAGCTACTTGTTGACACTAAATAAAAAGCAAATCACCGAACGATCATAACGGTAACGTCAGGCAATAGCAGAGTACAGTCAACAATTATGATTCAAAAACATCAAAACAAGCGATTGTTTCTGTTCAACACTGAATGTGCCTATGGTCAAGTGAGTCCAATTTTCCAACCCAGCGTTCCAGTGGGAGCACGAACTTGGTTCCAGACTTTTTACATTTTACATTGTTTGCTAGAGATGAATCATGAAATTGAAGTACCAATATGTGACTGTGTACTTCTTCACGCTCGTGAAATGCTATACCTGCTACTTTTCACAGGCTGTGAAATGTAAAGAGGTTTGTGTGCATAGGTCTGATTTGTACCTACGTAGCCGGCCGAAGTGGCCGTGCGGTTAAAGGCGCTGCAGTCTGGAACCGCAAGACCGCTACGGTCGCAGGTTCGTATCCTGCCTCGGGCATGGATGTTGGTGATGTCCTTAGGTTAGTTAGGTTTAACTAGTTCTAAGTTCTAGGGGACTAATGACCTCAGCAGTTGAGTCCCATAGTGCTCAGAGCCATTTGAACCATTTGTACCTACGTAGCTGACGAAGTAGTTTTCTATACAAAAGATTTATGTTCCACACAAATGAGTGGCTGAATAAGTGCTTCATCTACATCTACATGGATACTCTGCAAATCACATTTAAGTGCCTGGCAGAAGGTTCATCGAACCACCTTCACAATTCTCTATCATTCCAATCTCGTATAGCGCGCGGAAAGAATGAACACCTGTATCTTTTAGTATTTTATCTTGGTGATCGTTCCTCCCTATGTAAGTCGGTGTCAACAAAATATTTTCGCATTCGGAGGAGAAAGTTGGTGATTGGAATTTCGTGAGAAGATTCCATCGCAACGAAAAACGCCTTTCTTTTAATGATGTCCATCCCAAATCCTGTATCATTTCTGTGTCACTCTCTCCCATATTTCGCGATAATACAAAACGTGCTGCCTTTCTTTGAACTTTTTCGATGTACTCCGTCAATCCTATCTGGTAAAGATTCCACACCGCGCAGCAGTATTCTAAAAGAGGACGGACAAGCGTAGTGTAGGAAGCCTCCTTGGTAGGCTTAAGGGGCTAATTCGAATGATTTATAATTGAAGGAGATCTTTTTCAGTAAAGCGGAATGCAAACTGTTTCTAGAATTTTTCAAAGTTCCTTTCTTCTTCACATGACCCTAAAAAGAGTTTTGCGCTTTGCTTTGTACCCCCATCCATTCATCAGCAAAATTAGTTGGTCGTTAACTGCATCTGGAACAACTTAACCCGCACCAGTATCTCAGTCAGATCTGAAGTATGAAAATAACGATTAGTTGATTCAGTATATAATTAAATGAACATGTATAATGCTTATTTTAACTTTATCGTACCCCCGAGATGTCTCGACGTACCCTCCGGAGCTATGCGTACCCAGGATGGATTGCAACAGCTCAGTTCAACCAATGAAAGTACTACAGAATAATTTCATTTAGAAGGATGATCGGATAGTTCAGTCAACCGAAACACTAAAAAAGTGCATTTGGATGGCACGAATTTCTGCGAGACAACGAAGCGCAGGTCCAGCTGCCTAATTGGAAAGGTTTTCCCATCCTTCGCGCCCACAGGCACCTTTCCTCCGCGAAGTATGAGTGCCATGTTCGAAAAAATATCCTGTTAAGTGTACGTGACTGTTGTGTGTGTGTGTAGTGCGAATGTTGAGATGATGAGAGAAGGGAGAGGGTGAAACCCAGTGCCGGCATTTAGTCCACTCCTTTCGAAGAGCATGAAGGGTGCCGCCTAGCTTAATGTCCCCATCTGACGGGCGGACATTGAAGAGTGGTTAAAGTTCAAAGAACTGACAGAGAAACTGTAGATTGGTTTGACTTGGGAAGCAAGGCTGAGTAATGCAGTCAACGTGCAAAACTGCAACGGACTGCATTCGGTTGCTCCCACAGACTGGATTCACTCGAAATAAATGAATGAATAATAATCCACCCGATAACATAAAACTGCAACAGACTGTATCTTTTGTTTCCGTTCACTTTTCCCCTTAGACTGGTTTCATTCAAAGGAATGAATCAATAATTCATCCAATACGTAGAAATACAACCTAATGAATCTATGGATATGCCGTGTGGGTAGGGCCTCCCGTCGGGTAGACCGTTCGCCTGGTGCAAGTCTTTCGATTTGACGCCACTTCGGCGACTTGCATGTCGATAGGGATGAAAGCATGATGATAAGGACAACACAACACCCAGTCCATGAACGGAGAAAATCTCCGACCCAGCTGGGAATCGAACTCGGGCCGTTAGGTATAACATTCCGTAGCGCTGATCACTCAGCTACCAGGGGCGGACAATGAATCGATTGTCTTCCAACAACCACCTGAATCACTGTTGTTCTTCCGGTTGTTCCCATCAGTAGCTGATCGGTACCGTCTGGCTCGCCGTATTCTAGGTTTCTTGGTCACCACCATCGACGTGTTCGGAAACTCCTTTCAGAACTGTCATGAATTCGATCATTTTTTAAAAATGAATACGCATTATATTTCAAATGTTTAAAAATGCCCAAAAGTCAGGACATTTGGCTCCGCATAAGGCTTAGCGCGACGGATCATGACATGCCTTAAAATCTGGACATTCCGCGAAAGTAGGGCGGTGTGGGAACATTGGTGCGGCAGTCAGATCGCATGCGCAGGGGGTCCCATCCGTTGGGGCGAAGCTTTGTGACTGGTGAAAAAAATCAGGAAGGACTACAAAAGGGGATCGAGGAGAGAGAAGTAAGGGAGGGTAGTAGTAGTGGTAGTAGAAGTTAAAGGATTGAAGGGCAATAAAATGGGATGGGGGCCACTACGTATGAAAGGAAATCACGATAAGATTCGAATTAGACTGTGATGAGCAACAGTAGTAGAAGACCTACTGCCCCGTTGTTTGAAGACTCTTGAGCCTCATCTTCGGCTACTAGGTCGACCCACTCTCCTTATGCCAAGTAAACCAACGCAACGAAAGTGTAAGGAGTACATTTTGCGATTGTTGTTTTGCCTGTTACGGCACTGCATTGTTCAGCAGTGAAACACTGAAAAAGGAACTGCGTTATTGCTGGCTGCAGTGCAGCTTTGGACTGTGTGTTTTCCATGTTGTGATATAAGATTGATATCACATAAAACAGAAAAAATAACAATAAAAGTTATATGTATGTTCTTGGCGTGATAATATGAGTAATAAATAAGAATAAGTGAAATATATCGAAACTTCACTGTAAATATCACAAATGAATATTAAGCATGTCCCTTAAAGAACTTCGGGAGGACGACGGTTCAATCCCGCCTCCGGCCATCCTGATTTAGGTTTTCCGTGATTTCCCTAAATTATTTCAGGCAAATGCCGGGATGGTTCCTTTGAAAGGGCACGGCCGATTTCCTTCCCAATCCTTCCCTAACCCGAGCTTGCGCTCCGTCTCTAATGACCTCGTTGTCGACGGGACGTTAAACACTAACCACCACCACCACCACCTTAAAGAACGTAGTTTTTGAGTCCATAATAACATACAAATTTATTGATGAAATTAACTAATTTATATATTACATCTACATCCACATCTACATTTATACTCCGCAAGCCACCCAACGGTGTGTGGCGGAGGGCACTTTACGTGCCACTGTCATTACCTCCCTTTCCTGTTCCAGTCGCGTATGGTTCGCGGGAAGAACGACTGTCTGAAAGCCTCCGTGCGCGCTCTAATCTCTCTTACTGCAGTGTATGCTACCTACGACTATGCGTGAACTATGAGACTGCTCAAACAACTTCCATGACTCTTCGACACACTCTCCAGCCGCGCGGGGTAGCCACCCGGGCTGGGGCGTCTTGTCACGGTTCGCGCGGCTCCCCCCCCCCCCCCCCCCCCCCCGTCGGAAATTCGAGTCTTCCCTCGGGCATTGGTGTGTGTGTCGTCCTTAGAGTAAGTTAGTTTAAGTTAAATTAAGTAGTGTATAAACTTAGGGACCGATGACCTCAGCAGTTTGACCCCACGCGATCTTACCACAAATTTCCAATTTCGCACACTCTCCATCTTGCGATGAAATTTTCCATAACTTATCACTATGTTTACACCTCTAGTTCTGAAATTACTCGCTAAATTTTAGGACTTAGCTTTTCAAGTAATCGTGGCTTGATGGCGTACACTCGAGATTCCCGGAACCCCGTAGAAAGCATTCGCATGGAATCAAATCGCAGGAACTGGGTGACCAATTCACGTCGCCGTTGCGACGAAGAGAATATCTCTCGTACCAAGTCCAATGTTGCAATCCGTGTGTGACAAGTTGCGCCATTTTGTTGAAACCAAGATTCCTTAGCATTCACGCGGTCCAGTGCAGACTACAAAAACTCCCTTAACATATTGTGGTAGCTTCCGCTGTCCTCTGTTAATGAGTTTAAGGCACCATCTTCGAAGATGTACGGCCCAATTACGCCCTCAGCCCAAATGCCACACCACATAGTCACTCTCTGTGGATGAAATGGCTTCTCCATAGTTACTCGTGGATTTTCTATGCTACAAATCCTGCAGTACTGTTTGTTCATGATGCCATGCCATTCGGCGGAAAATGCACCTCATCACCGAATATTATTTTCTTGTCCGCTCATTGTTTCCCAAACACCCAATAGGCGATTGTTCGGCGCTTTTCGAGATGGTCCAGCTTCAGTTCTTGTTTCGCTTGGATTTTATAGTCCCAAAGGTACAGATCTTCTTTCAGAATTCGTTGCATGCTGTTTCTGCGAATATCCAATTGAGGTGTTGACATCAAAAGGGGACATGTCACTCAATAATAATTTTGAGGTATTTTGAAAAACTGGATAATCATGAATAGTATTATTCCCAAACCTCATAGTTTCTCCCATATGCTCATCACGAAGAATACAGCCTTATACCAAAATCTGTCACAATAGAATAAAGGCAAATAACAGAAAATCACTGACTTATACCCTTTTGATTTAAACAACCAATTCATCATAAATATCATGTACTTAAAAAAGTAGTATATTTTCAAGAAAAATATTCTTTTAATCATTTCAAAATGTGTACACATTCCTATTACTTGTATAAATATTCATAATTAAACAATATGTATCAAAACAGATAATATAATGTAAGTCAGTATCCTTTTAAGTGCCTTGGCTTGTAACATGGGAGAGTCAAAATGTCAAAACACAACACCTTCAGCCGTCTAAATTTCCAGTTTTAATTTATTTTTACTACCAGTTTCTGCATGACGCTGCGCCGTCTTCAGGCCCCCTGACCTACGTGTAGGAAGGATCCCACCTCTTGTACAATCGGAATAAGGACCAGCATACAGTCACTGGTATCCGTGACTTCTTTTTAACACAGAGAGCCCTTCGATCATCACTTTCAGATTCAGCACTGAACATTCTAGCCGTTGTTAACGTACCAACAATTCACATTTGCAGTACTTATCTGGCCCTTACATTAACCTGTGATCTTGTGATGTTAATCACTTAAATATGTTACCTAGACAAACGCATTCCCGAAATTTCACTACTCTACATTAATTACTTTTTGGTGTTGCGATTTTTTTTCTTCAGTGTATTATGTACAGAGGATACGAACAATAAACACTGTATGACTATATACCTGCAATCTGCACCTGTTTCCCTGTTAGGAACAATGTTTCCTTTCCAGTTCGTACGCTCCCAACCAGTGACCTTTTGTTTTATCACATTTTCTTCCACAATTCAGGGCGTCATTTCTTCTTTCTGAATTCATGTAAATCGTCTCTGGCCACGACTGACGGTTCCATCACCGAAGCCATTTTGAAATCTCTCAGCTGTTTATTGCGTCCTGCTATAGAGCTGCCATCACACCTCAAGTTCTTTAGTGCAGTATATGGACTTGTCTCTGTGACAGGTGTTTGGGTTGGGTTGTTTGAGGGAGGAAACCAGACAGCGAGGTGATCGGTATCATCAGATTAGGGAAGTACGGGGAAGGAAGTCGGCCGTGTCCTTTCAAAGGAACCATCGCGGCATTTGCCTGGAGTGATTTAGGGAAATCACAGAAAACCTGAATCAGGATGGCCGGACACGGGATTGATCCGTCGTCCTCCCGAATGCGAGTCCAGTGTGCTAGCCACTGCGCCACCTCGCTCGGTCTTGAGACAAGTCCTCTTTGTGCACGAACGAAATTTAACACTAGGTAGATAGGGACAAAAACACTCAACAAGTCCCATTTAAAAACCGACAGATACGGAATCGTGTGAAAAGAACAACTACAGTAATTACTCATTCACCCCAAAAATGGTAAGTCCCGGTTTTGATCTCAACGCCTCAGTTGTTGCGAACGTCGACGAATAGATTTCACCGAATTTACGGCAATGTTTAGGCTCTCGATGGCGATGTTTTCCACAGAACGACCAACTCGAGGACGCCCCGGGGGTTTCGCGTTCACAACCAAACAGGTTTTCTGAAATTTAGCAATCAGTCTCATGACAGTCCACTTATTCGGAGCATTACGTCGACCAAACATCCCACGGACTTTGCAAACAGTCTCTGCACAGCTATCACCGCACTGTAATAAGTTTTCACTGCAAAAACACGCTGTCCGTTACTAAACACAAAAAACAGATGTATGAGGGGTAGTCAAATTAAAACCGAACACCCGCCACATCGGAACCATGGAGTGGTTCCATTCAAAAGTAAACACCACTCGCGTTAAGACGTCTATTGCACTGTCAGATGAGACGGTCAGTTCCTGTGTTTAATAACACGGTCAGGCACTGACGGATCCACAACCGTACCCACTCTACACTTTTTCGTCCGACTGAAACCAACGTCCGCGCATGTCTTTCTTCAGGCCGCTAAAGATGTGAAAATTACACTGTGAAAGATTCGGACTGTACAGAGCATGCTGCAGTGTTTCCCAACCACATCGCTGAAGTGTGGTCTTCGTCCGATTTGCAGCGTGGGGGGCGGGCGTTATCGTGCATTGGATGATTCCGTCCGAAAGCATCCCGATAGCCCGTGGCCAAACGGCAAAACCATCAGTGGAAACGTCCCACATATCCCGCGCCAAAGAAATCCAAAGCTGTCCTCCTTCGACTCGTCCGGCTATCCTGATTTAGGTTTACCGTGATTTCCCTAAATCGCTCCAGGCAAATTCCCGGATGGCTCCTTTGAAAGGGCACGGACGACTTCATTCCCTGTCCTTCCCTAATCCGATGAGACCGATGACATCGCTGTTTGGTCTCTTCCCCCAAACAACCCAACCAACCTTCTTCGATTGCAGGGGCCCTCTCCTCGACGAATTCCTCTAGCGTTGAACCACAACCATGCGCAGTGCTATGAAGATACTTTGCAAAAAACTGTGACACGCCATGAAGTCAAAACACCAGGGAATATTGTCGGACGGAAGCATCCTGTTGTGCGATAATGCCTATCGCCACACTGCTAATTGGACGAAGGCTACGGTTCAGCAATTTGATTGGGAAACATTGCAACTTCCTCCGTACAGCATGAATTTTTCACCGTGTGATTTTCACATCTTTGGCGACCTGAACAAAGACATGCGTCGATGTTAGTTTCAGTTGGACGAGGAAGTGAAAGATTGGCTTCAAATGGTTCAAATGGCTCTGAGCACTATGGGACGTAACATCTGAGGTCATCAGTCCCCTAGCACGTAGAACTACTTATACCTAACTAACCTAAGGACATCACACACATCCATTCCCGAGGCAGGATTCGAACCTGCGACCGTAGCAGTCGCGCGGCTCCGGACTGAAGCGCCTAGAACCGCTCGGCCCACCTGCAGCCGGCTGCAAGATTGGGTCCGGACGTGTTCTATATAACAGGACTTGATCGTCTCGTCTTCCATTGGGATAACTATCTTCACGCATGTGGTGATTACTTTTGAGTAGAACCATTCCATGATCTCTTTGTGTCGGGTATTCGGTTTTCGTTTGCCTGCGCCTTATAATCTTTCCAATGTTCCATTCTGTCAACTAACTAGAACAGAAATGGCAGACATTTCAAAACTTGCGTTCCTTATGGGGCAGCCTTTACAATTTGCAACCATATAATAATGAATTTCACTAAACAGTTGGCCAGCTACGGACCAAATAAACACAGTAAAACTGTTTTGGATTGTATCAAACAAAAAGTAATACAGTGTAGGCTTTCACGGTCGTTGTGTACGTCACTCAAAACTTTCAGGCTGAGAGGCCGTGGTGGGTATAGAGGGTGAAATTTAGGAGGCTGTTCAGGGATATTTTTTGCTTATTTTAGTGCCAGGGACCCGTGGTCTCCGCTAGTCCGTTCAGAGTAATAATGTCATTGTGACGTATATAGTTTGTTATCCCAGTTGCCTTCACTTCTGTGAATCTATGGTCGCGAAAATGAGAAAGCCTATAATTCGAAATCACTTCAATGTATAACACAAAAACACAGTACTGCGCCTTTGTACAAATGCAAAAGTACTTTGATGTGATCGTCTCTGCGGGAATTGCGTCGTTGTACCGCTCATTCATAGCGTTCAGTGATCTCATACAAGGAGTTCATACTGGTTTCTCTTCATCAGTAAACCTACCCATGCTGGTGTGTATAATTGTTAATGTACAACTAACGTTGTCGGAGATACAAACCCGAGACATATCCGAACAGTAGCGAATGCAAGTTTGAGGACAAAGAATAAAGGAAGCATTAATATTGTCATCAGCAAGTGCTGTAAGTGAACTGAACGCGTTTGGTTCCAAAGAAGACACACAGCGAATACTGTCGACATTTGAACTGTTGTGCTGACATTTTCAGTGCCATACAGATACAAAGAGCAATAGGAGTAAGAAATATGGATATGATAGAGTGCCTAGCAGAATGTTAAAATACTGTGCTACACATGTTAGCCATGTACTTACCGAAATTTGTCATTTTTCCTTTATGAATGGTCAGTTTTCTTAACGTTAATCGCTGCTCAAAAGTAAAGCCGCTTTATAAAAAGGGATAATGTAGACAATTTTAGATCTATTTCTATTCTACAATTATTGAAAAGGCTATGTATGTAAGGATAATTGCTCATTTTGCTATCAAATTATCACTTCGGTACTTATCGAAGTGCATGCTCTGACAATTCTCTCTCGTATATCGTTCAAATAATAAATATTCGCCGAATACGGCGTATGTTAATTTTCATAACATGCATTATTGGGCAGCTGAAAATCCATGTTGGCTGCGGCAAGTTGCACCCCAAAAACCGTGGTCGGTGAATGTATGGTGTGGGATTCTGGAGGACAGAATTATAGTCCCCTATTTCATCGAAGGAAATCTTAATAGTAGGATGTACACCTCATTCCTGCAAGGAACATTAGGTGGCCAGCCGATGTGGCCGAGCGGTTCTAGGGGCTTCAGTCTGGAACCGCGCGACCGCTACGGTCGCAGGTTCGAATCCTGCCTCGGGCATGGATGTGTGTGATGTCCTTAGGTTAGTTAGGTTTAAGTAGTTCTAAGTTCTAGGGGACTGATGACCTCAGATGTTAAGTCCCATAGTGCTCAGAGCCATTTGAACCAAACATTAGGTCTGTTATTGGAAGAAATACCTTTGAGAACAGAAAACAGAATGTAGTATCTACGCGAAGGGTGTCCGGCACATTTTTCGCTGATGGCTAGAAATAAGTTGCAGAGACAATTCCCAAATCGTTGGATTGGACGCGGAGGAGATGTATCGTGGCCGGCTCGTTCTCCAGACTTGACGCCTCTGGATTTTTTCTTGTGGGGATTCGTAAAAGACATTGTTTATAAAGACGTTTCAACTACACCTAAAGATATGCGGGAGAGAATTGTTAGATCATGTGCTTCTATAAGTGACGATGTGGCAAGGAATACCACTCAATCCATGATAAAAGAAATGATGAAATGATCGTATGGCATTGTTGGCCGGGAGGCCCCATTCGGGGAAGTTTGGCCGCCATATTGCAAGTCCTTTTTAGTTGACACATCTTCGGCGACTTGCGGGTTAATGATGATGAAAGACACACAACACTCAGTCATCACGAGGCAGAGAAAATCCCTAACCCCACCGGGAATCGAACCCGGGACCCCGTGCGCGGGAAGCGAGAACACTACCGCAAGACCATGAACTGCGTACAATCCATGATAAGAAGATTGCAACACTGCATTGATACCAATGGTCATCACTTCGAACACCATCTATAAATTGACGTTTATGCCACCTTTTTGACCTTCGTTGACGTTAAAAGACCTTAGTGTTACACATCACTGGATTCGTCTTGATAGCCACTATCAGAAAATAAGTACCAAACTATAGCATCCCATTAAAAAAAAATAGTTGACCTTCATATCTCTGAAGTTACCCCACCTAGCAACAAAAAACCAACGTCATATTATGGTCCCCGTACTCCCATGCAACTTCTGTCCCACAAACTTTTCAGCTCCTATCATACTTTCGGAGTTATTTTTGGTGGCAATAGTTAGTGACTCACCCTGTATATATTCTTCACTGTCGTTTCTTGTTAACAATATCAGCTTATTCTCAAGAATTAGCAGCTTTCTCTCAGTTAATACTAGAAAGTAATCCAATCTGCATTTGGAGCGCACTTCCATGACTCTCGTGCAGAAAGGTGTGCAGTATACTGCTGCATCCATTTTCAATAGGTTACCACAAGACTTCAAAAATCTTAGCAATAATCCACGCGCTTTCAAATCGAAACTGAATAGTTTCCTCATGGGTCACTCCTATTCTGTCGAGGAGTTCCCTGAAGAATTAAGCTGATTTCTTTGTCATATTGTTGATTGCATTTACATATACTTATGGCTTGTCTTTTTTTGGGTTCATAAACATTTTATTTTATCTGTTATTACTTTTATGTTGTAATTTCATGTACTGACACGTGCCACGACCTTGGAGATTTGCTCCGAAATTTGGTCCTACGGATCTAGACGTGCAAAATAAAGAAAAAGGGAAACGAAATGCATTTACTGTGTAACGAGTCAACACAAACCACTGTATCGTTACACCAAAATACTCAGAAAATATTCGCGAAAAACCTCCGAAATTTTGACGATGGACTTCTGGTTCACCCTGTATAAAACCATTCTCTGACTTTTCGTCCCTGTCTGTGGGAGACATTATCAGAGAATTCGGCAACAATGCAGTTTCCGGTTTATCTTCAAACACATCTTCCACCGACAAGGACGAAACTCCGGTGTATAATTTTATATACCTACCATGACTTCATAGTTTTAACTGAATCATAAATAAATTATTGAAATGTGTACCTTCTGCATCATTGTTAAGTCATCTTGATTTCAGTAAGCTATTAAATAGCGATGTGGCGACGAGGATGAAAAAGAAAAATGAGAATCTGACTGCAGGGAGGGAGGGCAAAGCCGAAGTTAGTCCTGGGCTCCATTTACCCTAGTTACACCACCAGCACTGCGGTGTATTAACTAAGGTCTTTGGCTATATGATCAGAGGATTGAGTTTCATATGTGGAGCTCTTCGAAAGTGTAACATACGAGCCAACAGCGCTCTGTGACTGTCTGGTTTCCTCACGGATGTCGCAGTGGTTATTTTATGTCGGACGGAAGTAAACTTTACTCAGACAACGATTTAGGTCGACGATCTCTGTGAAGACGTCCTATACGGTTACGATCCTATGTTCAGAGGCAAATATAGGTTGGAGGTGCCGAAACGAGGGTCTACAACTTTCGAGAAGAGCTATTCAGGGTTCTGGTGCAATAGGTAGAGGGAGAGTACGATGTGTCACTATACACACGGAGTGATTTTTTTCCTAAAATACACTCCTGGAAATGGAAAAAAGAACACATTGACACCGGTGTGTCAGACCCACCATACTTGCTCCGGACACTGCGAGAGGGCTGTACAAGCAATGATCACACGCACGGCACAGCGGACACACCAGGAACCGCGGTGTTGGCCGTCGAATGGCGCTAGCTGCGCAGCATTTGTGCACCGCCGCCGTCAGTGTCAGCCAGTTTGCCGTGGCATACGGAGCTCCATCGCACTCTTTAACACTGGTAGCATGCCGCGACAGCGTGGACGTGAACCGTATGTGCAGTTGACGGACTTTGAGCGAGGGCGTATAGTGGGCATGCGGGAGGCCGGGTGGACGTACCGCCGAATTGCTCAACACGTGGGGCGTGAGGTCTCCACAGTACATCGATGTTGTCGCCAGTGGTCGGCGGAAGGTGCACGTGCCCGTCGACCTGGGACCGGACCGCAGCGACGCACGGATGCACGCCAAGACCGTAGGATCCTACGCAGTGCCGTAGGGGACCGCACCGCCACTTCCCAGCAAATTAGGGACACTGTTGCTCCTGGGGTATCGGCGAGGACCATTCGCAACCGTCCCCATGAAGCTGGGCTACGGTCCCGCACACCGTTAGGCCGTCTTCCGCTCACGCCCCAACATCGTGCAGCCCGCCTCCAGTGGTGTCAAATGGTTCAAATGGCTCTGAGCACTATGGGACTCAACTGCTGAGGTCATTAGTCCCCTAGAACTTAGAACTAGTTAAACCTAACTAACCTAAGGACATCACAAACATCCATGCCCGAGGCAGGATTCGAACCTGCGACCGTAGCGGTCTTGCGGTTCCAGACTGCAGCGCCTTTAACCGCACGGCCACTTCGGCCGGCTCCAGTGGTGTCGCGACAGGCGTGAATGGAGGGACGAATGGAGACGTGTCGTCTTCAGCGATGACAGTCGCTTCTGCCTTGGTGCCAATGATGGTCGTATGGGTGTTTGGCGCCGTGCAGGTGAGCGCCACAATCAGGACTGCATACGACCGAGGCACACAGGGCCAACACCCGGCATCATGGTGTGGGGAGCGATCTCCTACACTGGCCGTACACCACTGGTGATCGTCGAGGGGACACTGAATAGTGCACGGTACATCCAAACCGTCATCGAACCCATCGTTCTACCATTCCTAGACCGGCAAGGGAACTTGCTGTTCCAACGGGACAATGCACGTCCGCATGTATCCCGTGCCACCCAACGTGCTCTAGAAGGTGTAAGTCAACTACCCTGGCCAGCAAGATCTCCGGATCTGTCCCCCATTGAGCATGTTTGGGACTGGATGAAGCGTCGTCTCACGCGGTCTGCACGTCCAGCACGAACACTGGTCCAACTGAGGCGCCAGGTGGACATGGCATGGCAAGCCGTTCCACAGGACTACATCCAGCATCTCTACGATCGTCTCCATGGGAGAATAGCAGCCTGCATTGCTGCGAAAGGTGGATATACACTGTACTAGTGCCGACATTGTGCATGCTCTGTTGCCTGTGTCTATGTGCCTGTGGTTCTGTCAGTGTGATCATGTGATGAATCTGACCCCAGGAATGTGTCAATAAAGTTTCCCCTTCCTGGGACAATGAATTCACGGTGTTCTTATTTCAATTTCCAGGAGTGTATGTTATTTGATTTAGTGGAGGTGACTTATACATTGTGAATCGATGATCTGCATTTAAAGGTCATAAATAATTCGAGAATTTACCATTTGTTATTACTATAGTTTTCATTTGTTTCTCAAGTTGTGACGGGAATAATGCTACACACACACACACACACACACACACACACACACACACACACACACACACACACACACACCTACTGTTCTACTACGAAAAATTGCTTTGAATTTTGAAGTTAATCTGAAGTTTTTCTACACAAATATGTCTCTATAATTTTGTTCTACATAATTTCTCCTCATGATAACGTGCTTGGCTTGCATCATTACTAGTCTATCCCGAGAATGGGGAAACACTGTATTTCTTCGAAAGGTTCCCATGTAAGGTCATCTCTGGAACACCTTTGCGCCAATAGGGATATAGCTCACCCTTTAATCTGGCTTGGCGAGGACCCCAAAAATTCGAGTGTACTCGAGAGCAGGTTGTCCAAGACATTTATTTACGTTGTCCTTTTAAACAGAACTACACTCTCCTAAAATTCTTTCAGCAAGACCATTTGCCCTCCTCAGAAGTGAATTTTACATATCTGTCACACTTCATAACATACCAGCTGAATCTACGCTACTGACAAAGAAAAGGTCCATGTCTAAACCTACATTGAAATTTTTCACACAGGTAGAATACACCGAAATAAATGCACTGTCAAAATTTTAGCTGCTAAGGCGCACTGAAACTGATCAAAATTTTTTTAACGTTACTCAGTTTTGCCGCATTAAGAGCTGCTTATAATAGTAGTTTGTGTAGCCCTTTCTACCTAGCGCGCGATACGGCGAATACACAGAGACAGCCGTGACAAGAAAACGTAGCACCGCTAGCGCGAAGTCTGAAAAGTGCACACACGCGAATTTTAAGCACCTAAAGCATAGCAAAAATGTCTCAAACCGTTAATTTTCTGAAGAACTTGCTGATCGTATTGTCAGCAAAATTATTGCAGAAGTAGTGGTTACGCAAGTGACCGGCAGACATGACAAAATCAAGGCAGTGTATTACGTTACATTACAGGCTACCTCCATCGATCGGGACTTTAAGTTGTTGACATGAAATATTTTATAAAAATTCCTGTAGCACAGTCCTTTCGATAGTTTTTGAATGATGTATATTTTACTAAGAATGAAACAGTTCAATGTTTATACCCTGTAGTCATTAAAAAAATACAAAGTGTCTATTGGATGACGAAAACAAACATTTTCCTTACACGAGGCATTCCTGTTAAAAGAAAAATTAATGCATTCAGGCAGTTCAGACAGAACTGGGATTTAGACAGAGTTAGAGTGAAGTAAGAAATGGTCGTGGTCGTTGTTCTGTATACTGTGCTTCATTGCAGGCATACTTGATCAAATTCGCAAAATGTGGCCATGCAAAATGACAATTCACAAATGAATGAAGTTTAACAATAATTTTAGGCTGATAATACTGAAATGACAAAGAGCAATCGAAAATTATGCTCTCCGACGTTTTTCTGAAAAATTCTCTACACCGTAGAAAAATTTCTTTATTGAAGGGTTGAATCACGCTGTTAGCTCCAGGTGAAATCGTCCTACTTCTAAAGACAGAAGTATTGTTATGTCCAAGCCAAAAGTCGATCAAAAGCAATGAATTATTTTCTGTAGCCGATACGAAGACATTTTGGATGTAGAAGGTCTTTTGAAAATCTCTCCGTCCTCTTTTTCCAGATTTTGCAGCGTCTATTAAAAATTTTTACAACTGAACAGTTCTTTTTAATTTTTGGCCCTGATTTGCGTTGACTTTTTGAAGACAGATATAAAGCTGCGGAAACAGTAATTCACTGATACCTATCACGCGCATTGTTGCATACGAATATGTCATAGCATTCATTGACTGCGTAAGCGACTCTGTCTTTTTTCACTCGAAATGATAAAGTGCGGTTTGCATGCAGTTCTTGCACGAAACCTGACTTATTGGCTTTTACACAGCATTTTAGGGGATAACAAGAAGCTACGAATTTGTCTTTAGTATAACCTATTAAGGACATCTTCTCTACACTTGAAACAAACTTCATAATTTTGCAGCTTAATGTTCCGCATAATTTTCTGAATCTCTTTAACAAGGTCGAAGAAGCAAGGGAATCAATGATTTTCATCTCGCAATTCAGAGGGTCTAGTCTCGTAGATTTCCGTCAGTGATGGTGTATTGGCTTTCATGAGCAGCTCTAAATATTTCGAATAGTTTCGCTTTCACACTTTTGCGAGTAAATATTTCTTCCATTTATACAATTCACTTTCAGATTTCACGAAACGAAACCGGCTTTGCAGACAGCTTAACTTTCAGCGTTTCCTCTCTCTTTCGTTCAACCAAAAAATTTAAGACCTTTTCTTTGTCACTGGAAGCTATTATTCTCCATGTTTTGTTTGAGCTAGGAAGGTACTGTATTTGTGTTCTGGGCTTTGATTAGCACAACAATCATTGTGCGATCAACAGTTCATGGAATTGTCAGAGTTAGTGACTGTTTCTTCTAACATTTTCACAACTTCCAACGAATTGTAACTATAAGGAATGTACAAGAAATTAACCAGTAAATAACGCGTATGTAGGTTTTAAGGAGAAGTAGGTGATTTATATTGGGTACTACCTACTTATTTTCTATTTGCGAGATTGAAAACATTAATTGGAATGGTTCAAATGGCTCTGAGCACTACGGGACTTAACATCTGAGGTCATCAGTCTCCTAGAACTTAGAACTACTTAAACCTAACCAACCTAAGGACATCACACACATCCTTGCCCGAGGCAGGATTCGAACCTGCGGCTGTAGCGGCCGCGCGGTTCCAGGCTGCAACGCCTAGAACCGCTGAGCCACATTGGCTGGCCATTAATAGGATACCACATTACAGCGATACTCTGGAACCTGAGCAAAGATAGCTACTACCACCAAGAAAACACAAAGAAAACTAATTCGGTTGTACTTACATTGTTAGCGCATAGCCATACCGCAAAGGCAACTGCTAATTATTATGGATATTAACTGAATTGCAAATTCGAGCGAATAGTGTTTATGAACAACTGTGTCAGCGAAAAAATCAACGAAAACAAATTCACTTCACAAATTACGACTGCGCTGTGCCGTTAGTCAAGTACGAGGGTTGTCCAGAAAGAAAGTTCCGATCTGTCGCGAAATGGAAACCACAGTGACAACCAGAAACGTTTTATTTGCAACAGTTAGGTACACCTTCCACCTACTTCTCTACATAGTCGCCGCTCCAACTTCGAGTGTTGTAGTGTTGTATCAACTTTCCAATATCCTCGTCATAGAAAGCAGCCGCCTGTGCTTTCGGCCAGTTATCTGCACTGGTCTGCAGCTCGTTGTCTGGAAAAAAATTTGTCTTCATAGCCAGCGGTTCTTGTGAGCAGAGATGAGACTCAGGAGGACCCAATTACAGACTGTATTGTGGGTGATCAAACACTTATCATCGGAAACGCTGCAGGAGCGTCATCATTGTCTCTGCAGTGTTCGGCCGAGAATTGGCATGAAGAAGGAACTGCTCAACAGTTGTGTTATGTGGGCTGCATGACACAGGCGAAATCTCTAATCAGGCCCTCATACTTGGCGGGAGACGCTATTCCCCACGCATCTTTACGTGCTCACTGTTGACTCAGAACTGCAGAGAGACGCGACACGATCAACGGGCATACTAGAGACACTGCCCAACAGAATTGTGCAAGGCTTTACCGTATTTTCCCAGTGGTTTCTATTTCGCGACAGATCGGAACTTACTTTCTGGACAGCTCTCGTATGTGCCGGCCGTGTTGCGCACGTGCTGTCTGCTACAGTTACGGTAGGGTGGTACATTCCTACAGCCGCCTGGCAAGCTACGAATTTTGTAATTTTCAAACATTCTTAAAAAATACTTTCAGTGTGTCTTAGCAGCTAAAATTTTGACACTATTTCTTTCAGTGTTTTCGTCAGGTATAAAAATTTCAGGTCACGTTGCGACATCTCAGATTGGACCGTTCCCTTGTCAGTCTTTCGTGGCGAGGCTTCCGTCTGTACACCGGTGAAGATGCGTCGTTGCCTACTGCTTAACCTCCATCGGCCTGTGTAGCGCACCTGCGTTTCCGATACAACAGCAGCCCATTCTGTCTTTCGAGCTGGAAATACCTTAGTCCCATTCACACACACAGACATCCTGTCCTGCAGTATTCCTGAAGTAACTGCCACCAAACTTTTCAATCTCGTGACCTATACTCAGTGTTCGTCTCCGGGATTCTGTAACAAACTGAAACCCACATACAGGGTGTTACCAGTGACGATTTGCATCGCTTGAAACGCTTGTCCATGATACTCAGGGGTGTGTTCAAACCAAAACGCCGCTATTCGTACAGAAATCAATCAATCTGAAGACAGTCTTCACGCCACTGGCCTCTTTGAAATGTCCTCATGTAAGTTTGAGGCATTTTCTGCAATAAGGAAAAAAAAAATGAAAATTCGGTGCATAGATGCCGTCTTAGCCAGATCGAAAGTGGCATCTTCCCCAAGTTTCGGGGTGAGATGCTTAGTGGTGTCACGTCACCAAACATGGCTCACAAAATGTCAGTTGTTGAGGGCAAAGGGAACTTAGAAGCTCAATCTAAATGCTAAACTAATAGATGTTCTCAGTTCTCAAACATTCCAATACTCAATGGGGCTTTGACATACTTTTATAATAACTGCGCAGCAGTGAAACGTATTCCATCTGAGGCTCTTCTCGTTTGACGACACGAATACTCGACCAATGGTGGTAACTTTAACTTCCCCAGTATGCAACTGACTCTTTGATGACATACACCAATAAGTGGCGTTCTCTGCTGCGTGAATGTTGAACTAAAATAAATTAGTCATCGAACCCTTATAGCCATCTTCAACTACTTTACTCTCTATATGAAAGGAAGCGACCAAATCAGGTAGAGATAAACTGCTAAATTGCAGTTCTAAATTATCCGTTATAGTGTACTAAATATACTCAATACGATAACTGCATCGTTATAATATCCCTAGAGATAGCACTGTGATACTGATAATTGAGTTTTACATATGTATATGTTTGACTATTATGTCCAACACTTCCTAGTTTCTGGCATTACTTTCACCTGTCCATAAGCAATATCGCTAGGATCTCTTACGAAATAACGAAACGAAACTTGATCAGCAGGTTGCACTAAAATTAATTAATGCACTTTTGAAATGTAACGTCTATGAACAATTTTTCCGTACTTTCCGTTGTTTACCCACGAAGTTAGAGCGGTGTGTTGCAGTTTTCACCCACTGTAAAGTCAAGCCAAATACACTATCTGATCAAAAGTATCCGAACACCTATTAGTGGACATTAGTATGAAGTGTTCCCACACTTCGTCTTTATGAAGGCTTGAACTCTGCTGGGAACACTTTGAATGACGTATCTAAATGATTTTGGAGGAGTGGCAGCCCATTTTTCCTCAAGAATTGAAACTATAGAAGGTTGCGCTCTGGAGCAAAGTTTACTATTTAACTCATGCCAGAGGTAAGAGATATTCCACTGAGCTCACCTGGGGATTTTAGGCAGGCCAATCCATTTCATTTTACTGTTCACAGTTGCTGCTTTATGACAGCATACATTGTCATGCTGATTCCATCAATCACCGTTCCTCTACCGTACGCGGCACCCAGTGCTGTAAAATGGGTTCATATCCTTCCGCGTTTAGCGCTATCTTAAGCGCAACAAAGAGACCACACCCTACCCACAAACAACACCTCCATACCGAGGGAGTAAATATCCTCGGAGTAGTGAAGCAACTTAAATCACTTAATAAAAGCAAGTCTTCTGGTCCAGACCGTATACCAATTAGGTTCCTTCCGGAGTATGCTGATGCATTAGCTCCATACTTAATAATATACAACCGTTCGCTCAACGAAATATCCATACCCAAAGACTGGAAAGTTGCACAGGTCACACCAATATTCAAGAAAGGTAGTATGAGTAATCCACTAAATTACAGGCTCATATCGTTAACGTCGATATGTAGCAGGATTTTAGAACATATATTGTGTTCGAACATTATGAATTACCTCGAAGTAAACTGTCTATTGACACACAGTCAACATGGGTTTGTTCAAAATGTTCAAATGTGTGTGAAATCTTATGGGACTTAACTGCTAAGGTCATCAGTCCCTAAGCTTACACACTACTGAACCTAAATTATCCTAAGGACAAACACACACACCCATGCCCGAGGGAGGACTCGAACCTCCGCCGGAACCAGCCGCACAGTCCATGACTGCAGCTCCTTAGACCGCTCGGCTAATCATGCGCGGCCAACATGGGTTTAGAAAACATCGTTCCTCTGAAACACAACTAGCTCTTTATTCACATGAAGTGTTGAGTGCTATTGACAAAGGATTTCAGATCGACTCCATATTTCTGGATTTCCGGAAGGCTTTTGACACTGTACCACACAAGTGGCTCGTATTGAAATTCCGTGCTTACGGAATATCGTCTCAGTTATGTGACTGGACTTCTGATTTCCTGTCAGAGAGGTCACAGTTCGTAGTAACTGACGGAAAGTCATCGAGTAAAACAGAAGTGATTTCTGGCGTTCCCCAAGGTAGTGGTATAGGCCCTTTGCTGTTCCTTATCTATATAAACGATTTGGGAGACAATCTGAGCAGCTGTCTTCGGTTTTTTGCAGATGACTGCTGTCGCTTATCGACTAATAAAGTCATCAGAAGATCAAAACAAACTGCAAAAAGATTTAGAAAAAATCTGAATGGTGCGAAAAGTGGCCGTCATCCACATGAGTGCTAAAAGGAACTCTTTAAACTTCGGATACACAATAAATCAGTCTAATCTAAAAGCTGTAAATTCAACTAAATACCTAGGTATTACAATTACGAACAATTTGAATTGGAAGGAACACCTAGAAAATGTTGTGTGAAAGGCCAACCAAAGACTGCGTTTTATTGGCAGGTCACTTAGAAAATGTAACAGACCTACCATGGAGACTGCCTACACTACGCTTGTCCGTCCTCTTTTAGAATACTGCTGCGCGGTGCGGGATCCTTACCAGATAGGACTAACGGAGTACATCGAAAAAGTACAAAGAAAGGCAGCACGTTTTGTATTATCACGAAATATGGGGGAGAGTGTCATAGAAATGATACAGGATTTGGGCTGGAAATCGTTAAAAGGAAGGCGTTCTTCGTTGCGACGGAATCTTCTCACGAAATTCCAACCACCAACTTTCTCCTCCGAATCCGAAAATATTTTGTTGACACCGACCTACATAGGGAGGAACGATCACCACGATAAAATAAGGGAAATTAGAGCTCGTACGGAAAGATATAGGTGTTCATTCTTTCCTCGCGCTATACGAATTGGAATAATAGAAAATTGTAAAGGTGGTTCGATGAAGCATCTGCCAGGCACTGAAATGTGATTTGCAGAGTATCCATGAAGATGTAGATGTAACACCACCTCCTCCGTACTTCACTGTTCGCACTACACATGGTAACATATAACGCTCTCCAGGTATTCGGCAAACCCAGATCTTTCCATCGGATTGCGCCACAAGATAGGGCGTGATTCATTATTCCAAATCACTTGTTTCCAGTAATTCACTGTCCATTGGCGTCGTTCTTTCCACCACTTCAAGCATCACTTAGCATCGACTACAGAAATGTCAGGGTTGTAAGAAGCTGCTCCATCATTGTACTCAATACGTTCAACCATTGTGCTATCTGGACAGCTGGTACTACTTCAGCAAATTCCTTCCTCTAATTTCATGCGTTTTTTTTTACAAAAACCCTCAGCAATGCTCGATGGTCCATGTCTATTAGTACATGATGTCTGCCTAGCCTTGGTTTAGCGGTGCTTGTTCTTCTCTCTTTCCTCCTCACAATCACATCCTCAACAATCAACTTGGGCAACTTTAAAAAGATTGAAATGTCCCTGATGGATTTGTTGCTCAGGTGACAGCCAGTGAATAGCCCATTGAGTTCTCTTGTCATTATGTAGCTACTTCTCTGATGAAAACTGAATGATTTACTTTTTTGGATGGGGTGGGGGGGTGGGGGGAAGGCCATGACCGCCATGATACTGCCCCCCACCCCAAGTCCCCCACCAACACCACTACAACCGCATTGGATACGCGCTGTCACGTCAAACCTTTCGAACATTGGTAAGAATCGTGGGATGGGAAGTACTTTTATTTTAATGCGGGGACAGTATGATTTACACAAAAATAAGAAAACTTACATCTACATCTACATTCTACATCTACATTTATACTCCGCAAGCCACCCAACGGTGTGTGGCGGAGGGCACTTTACGTGCCACTGTCATTACCTCCCTTTCCTGTTCCAGTCGCGTATGGTTCGCGGTAAGAACGACTGTCTGAAAGCCTCCGTGTGCGCTCTAATCTCTCTAATTTTACATTCGTGATCCCCTCGGGAGGTATAAGTACGGGGAAGCAATATATTCGATATCTCATCCACAAACGCACCCTCTCGAAACCTGGCGAGCAAGCTACACCGCGATGCAGAGCGCCTCTCTTGCAGAGTCTGCCACTTGAGTTTGTTAAACATCTCCGTAACGCTATCACGGTTAACAAATAACCCTGTGACGAAACGCTACGCTCTTCTTTGGATCTTCTCTATCTCCTCCGTCAACCCGATCTGGTACGGATCCCACACTGATGAGCAATACTCAAGTATAGGTCGAACGAGTGTTTTGTAAGCCACCTCCTTTGTTGATGGACTACATTTTCTAAGGACTCTCCCAATGAATCTCAACCTGGTACCCGACTTACCAACAATTAATTTTATATGATCATTCCACTTCAAATCGTTCCGCACGCATACTCCCAGATATTTTACAGAAGTAACTGCTACCAATGTTTGTTCCGCTATCATATAATCATACAATAAAGGATCCTTCTTTCTATGTATTCGCAATACATTACATTTGTCTATGTTAAGGGTCAGTTGCCACTCCCTGCACCAAGTGCCTATCCGCTGCAGATCTTCCTGCATTTCGCTACAATTTTCTAATGCTGCAACTTCTCTGTATACTACAGCATCATCCGCGAAAAGCCGCATGGGACTTCCGACACTATCTACTAGGTCATTTATATATATTGTGAAAAGCAATGGTCCCATAACACTCCCCTGTGGCACGCCAGAGGTTACTTTAACGTCTGTAGACGTCTCTCCATTGATAACAACATGCTGTGTTCTGTTTGCTAAAAACTCTTCAATCCAGCCACACAGCTGGTCTGATATTCCGTAGCCTCTTACTTTGTTTATCAGGCGACAGTGCGGAACTGTATCGAACGCCTTCCGGAAGTCAAGAAAAATAGCATCTACCTGGGAGCCTGTATCTAATATTTTCTGGGTCTCATGAACAAATAAAACGAGTTGGGTCTCACACGATCGCTGTTTCCGGAATCCATGTTGATTCCTACATAGTAGATTCTGGGTTTCCAGAAACGACATGATACTCGAGCAAAAAATATGTTCTAAAATTCTACAACAGATCGACGTCAGAGATATAGGTCTATAGTTTTGCGCATCTGCTCGACGACCCTTCTTGAAGACTGGGACTACCTGTGCTCTTTTCCACTCATTTGGAACCTTCCGTTCCTCTAGAGACTTGGGGTACACGGCTGTTAGAAGGGGGGCAAGTTCTTTCGCGTACTCTGTGTAGAATCGAATTGGTATCCCGTCAGGTCCAGTGGACTTTCCCCTGTTGAGTGATTCCAGTTGCTTTTCTATTCCTTGGACACTTATTTCGATGTCAGCCATTTTTTCGTTTGTGCGAGGATTTAGAGAAGGAACTGCAGTGCGGTCTTCCTCTGTGAAACAGCTTTGGAAAAAGGTGTTTAGTATTTCAGCTTTACGCGTGTCATCCTCTGTTTCAATGCCATCATCATCCCGGAGTGTCTGGATATGCTGTTTCGAGCCACTTACTGATTTAACGTAAGACCAGAACTTCCTAGAATTTTCTGTCAAGTCGGTACATAGAATTTTACTTTCGAATTCACTGAACGCTTCACGCTTAGCCCTCCTTACGCTAACTTTGACATCGTTTAGGTTCTGTTTGTCTGAGAGGTTTTGGCTGCGTTTAAACTTAGAGTGAAGCTCTCTTTGCTTTCGCAGTAGTTTCCTAACTTTGTTGCTGTACCACGGTGGGTTTTTCCCGTCCCTCACAGTTTTACTCGGCACGTACCTGTCTAAAACGCATTTTACGATTGCCTTGAACTTTTTCCATAAACACTCAACATTGTCAGTGTCAGAACAGAAATTTTCGTTTTGATCTGTTAGGTAGTCTGAAATCTGCCTTCTATTACTCTTGCTAAACAGATAAACCTTCCTCCCTTTTTTTATATTCCTACTAACTTCCATATTCAGGGATGCTGCAACGGCCTTATGATCACTGATTCCCTGTTCTGTACATACAGAGTCGAAAAGTTCGGGTCTGTTTGTTATCAGTAGGTCCAAGATGTTATCTCACTTGGAGAAGCAGTTGAACAGAATGGATGGTGTTTATAAGGTGAACCGAAACAAAAGTAAAACAAAAGTAATGGGATGTAGTCGCAAACGGTGTTGCCGATGAGTGGTTGTAAACGGACCATAAAGCACTGGTCGTCGGGGAAAGAGACTAAGCCCATGCAGTTGCTGTGCCATTGTGGAGCGTGAGATTGCATGCTTTGGTGTCCCGTTAAATGTGGTCCCTTTCTTCTATGTTGCACATTGTAGCGATCATCTGCTGCAGTAGTTGGCCGTAGCTGACCACCTTCTCTTCTTCAGACAGCATTACCTGCGGTTCCAAACACTTTCCATGCACACAAAATCAATCTGTGAGCAATACCAGATGCCTGGACTACACTCGTCGCATTTCGTATTTTTCCAGATTCTCGATTATTCTTTCCCATGTGAAGTCATCCAAATGTTATCTCTGGACCATGTTGTAATGAAGACCGCCACCACAGTGCACTGTGCTGCTCGCAAGTTGACACAATTGCTTATTCCTGTTCCTTCAACCACCTGTTGTGCGGCCAGCCCATTTGGCTCTATAGCCACGCTGAATCACGCCATGCGATGTCCAGCTTTTTGTGCATGACTGGAAGACCTCTGGTAACACGCTCCCAAACTTTCATTGTCACCAAGTTGTCTGATACGTTACTTTATATGTAACTTGATATCTTACTTTATCCATCTCATCCTTACATTTTGCAGAGCAGTGTCCGTCTACAAGAATTTACGCCCCAAAAAGTGAAGTCAGACAGTGTGGTATTAACGTGGTTTGCGCGAAAAATGTTGGAGCATTATCCTGTCGAAGCCGGCCTGAGAGGCCGAGCGGTTCTAGGCGCTACAGTCCGGAACCGCGCGACCGCTACGGTCGCAGGTTCGAATCGTGCCTCGGGCATAGATGTGTGTGTTGTCCTTAGGTTAGTTAGGTTTAAGTAGTTCTAAGTTCTAGGGGACTGACGACCTCAGAAGCTAAGTCCCATAGTGCTCAGAGCCATTTGAACCATTTCTTTATTATCCCAAACTATATTCGGCGACAAATATCACCACCATCAGTGGGGTTTTTAAATCTAAAACGTGCAGAAAATAGCATCGTTATACAAACAAAGTAAAACATTATTACATTTTTACTAATAGTCTTTTGAAATATAGTTTTCTACGGATACTTTCATACTACCTTATTTATTGCATGTTACAGCATGTTTTAAGCAATTATTGGTGCTGTTTGCGACATATTTTCTGTGCTCCTTTTCTGTTGCCGTTTTTTTTTACTTAGTGAACATGCAGACGACATGATGTTCGCTAAGTAAAAAAAAATAAAAAAAAGGCAACAGAAAAGAGCACAGAAAATGTCGCAAACAGCACCTGCCCGAGGCAGGGTTCGAACCTGCGACCGCAGCGGTCGTCGCGCGGTTTCAGACTGTAGCGTCTAGAACCGCTCGGCCACCCCGACCGGCCCTGAGATAATAAAGAAATAAACGAATAACAAGGTGTTTTGGATCAAGGTGGACTCAGTTTCTGATATTAATGTTTTCCTACGCAAACACCGACCAAATGGAAGAGTTCCAAGATAAAATCATTATTTGTTACAATTATTGTGGAAACCTTTGTGATTTTCTGCCAGTATTCCAAATACAGTTTTCACGATTGTCATCAAAAGACACACGTACGTTATTGTAGAACGAGACTAAAAGTTTAAAGTGCTTCTTTACTAATTTACTCCCAGTTGTCAAAATACCCACTTCGAGCTACTTGTGTAGGTAAGAAACGAGGGTTGCTGTGCTTTCGGCAACCTAGTTTCGTCTACTTTTCAAAGTCATCCCACTACCCATTTTTTAGCAATGAAGCAGGAACTTTTTTAAAAGACATATTCACTGTAGTGAACTGGCGCACGTACCAAACAACATTACCAGCGCTACAGAGGCTTATATACAATGTTTAGACAACTACCGCTGCTGCTGGGATATAATAGGAGTGGTTGCAACGTCTTTATTTAAACAAACACCAGATTGCCGAGTGCTACTGCAAACGTCGAAGAGTGCCAACCCACGTCACGCAATGTGCTCTTTACGGGTTCCGCTGTGTGTCTAAGAATCACGCCACGGCCACCGTTGTGCTGCTACTGCCGTTATGGCTCATGCCGCTATGGACGCACGTGGGTGGTACGGTAAATATTTGCAACTTTGTCTTTGCAATTTATAGTCACAGTCGACTCAAACAAATATTGGTCTTCGTGTCTTTAATGCAACGCCCACTGTCGATGAAAATTGATGGTGGGAAGCTAGTAGAGGTAATCAGTGATCTCTCACTACACATTTCTTCGTACGACATCGACCAAAAGAACATATCAAAAAAACAAAACTACTTGTAGCAGCTCTCAAAGACAACAACGTCTCGATGACACAACACACACACTACTGCGAAGGCTCTGTCCGACACCCCATGCTCGCTTGCTGGACTGTCGCCGCAAGTACCCTGTATAAAGCTAGAAGGTGCTGCCCGCTTCCCAGTACGCAACAGTTTGAAGCAGTGGGTCTTTTCAATCGACACTGTAACACACTGTGGCCGAAAGTGAAAGGAAAACGCGCGGGAAGTGCCACACGGCACAAGATCACCGTGTAATCATAGCTATCATATACAGTGTTGACCTATATAGGTATCATCTGTATCAGTATACAATGTCGATGTGCTGTGTGTCACTTTAACAAAAGACAGGAATATCCTAAAGACATATCATTATGCAGCATTTTTTGCCAACTATACTATTGTATTTGTGACTGAATATATCTAATTGATAAATTAGAGATATTGATAAATATAGACTATGAACAGTAGTCTGTTTCTAAGGCAAAATATTCAAAATTTCTGGGTGTGTGCATAGATGAGAAATTAAACTGGACGAAACACGTCATGATCTGCTGAAACGGTTAGATTCAGCTACTTATGCTGTAAAGCTTATTGCAAATTTTGGTGATAAACATATCAGTAAATTAGCCTACTATGCCTATTTTCATTCACTGCTTTCATATGGCATCACATTCTGGGGTAATTCATCATTAAGTGAAAAAATATTCATTGCACTAAAGCGTGTAATCAGAATAACAGCGCTAGCCCACCCAATATCACCTTGCAGACATTTATTTAAGGAATTCGAGATATTCACAGTACCTTCGCAATACATATATTCACTTATGAAAACTGTTATTAATAACTAATCCCAGTTCAAAAATAACAGCGAAATGCATAGTTACAACACTAGAGGAAAGGATGATCTTCACTATTCTGGGTTAAATCTGACTTTAGCACAGAAAGAGGTGAATTATGCTGCCACAAAAATCTTTGGTAATTTGCCAAATAGTATTAAAAGTCTGACAGATAGCCAACCAACATTTGACAGGTATTCCTGAATTACAACTCCTCCTACTACTCAATAGATGAAATTTTAGATATGAACTAGTAACTGAAAACAAATTAATTGTTTTGTGTAAACAAAATGACACGTTCCACGTCATTACGAAGTTCATATTCATTATCTATGGAACAAGAATTAATATATATATTAATATATATGTATGTGTGTAGGTATGTACGTATGAAATGTAAACTATGCGTAATACCAATGAAAAGTCTACTTATTTCTCGCAGAACAACAGTATTAGTGTGGAACAGTAGCAGTTTATGGTGATTTTTCCCAACACCCATGTACTAAATGGTTCAAATGGCTCTGAGGCAGGATTCGAACCTGCGGCCGTATCGGTCGCGCGGCTCCAGACTGAAGCGCCTAGAACTGCTCGATAACACCGGCCGGCACCCAAGGACCAACAAGTTGCACATCGTTCAGTGCTGATACAACTGTATTGTACTGTATGTTAACCGGGGGCCTAGAGACGACGCAGAGGCTCCGTCCCCGCCGCAGCTGCAGTGGTCCACAACCCCACGTAGACTGTCGCAGTCCACTTCACCCCTCCGCCACCCCACACCAAACCATTCTTTCAAGGTTGTTGTGCGGTTCGCGGCCTCCGGTGGACCCCCCTCCCCAACCCTCAGGGAAGGTCTCACACCAGACGAGTGTAACCCCTATGTTTGCGTGGTAGAGTAATGGTGGTGTACGCGTACGTGGAGAACTTGCTGGCGCATCAATCGCCGACATAGTGTAGCTGAGGCGGAATAAGGGGAACCAGCCCGCATTCGCCGAGGCAGATAGAAAACCGCCTAAAAACCACCCACAGACTGGCCGGCTCACCAGACGTCGACACAAGTCCTCCGGGCGGATTCGTGCCGGGGACCAGTCGCTCCTTCCCAATCCGGAAAGCCGTGTGTTAGACCGCACGGCTAACAGGGCGGGCGCTGATACAATATTACTATCCTGTTTAAGCAAATCCAAATGGAGATGGTGGCGTATACAAAATTCTTTTGTATATCCCTAGTGTTATAGTGAACGACATTGAACCAATTATTTATGACAAGTTCACTAGCATTTACAGAAAATGCATATATCTTGTATCCCCCATTCGTATCCGGATTTTATATTAAAGTAACATGCAACCCTTAAACATTTTCTTATTTGAGTAGTAGTTAACTGTTGAAACTAAACCACACACTGTAAAGTGCCACACAGGTGTTGCATATCTGATTTTAGGTATAGACAATAGCATTATCCGTAGAAAAGCTTTATGCAGCATGGAATGGAAGAAATCTGTGTTACGCTTGTCACATGATTTTTTTAATCAGACCCTGGCTGCATACCAGAAGCTCTAACCTGCTATAGAATATTAGGATAGACTTAAGCATATCGCTGTCAAATGAATTACTTTTAGGTATTGAATCCTGCCTAGTCGTCGACTATGGGGTGTCTAGGAAACCTGCTTTCTCGGATCGCTTGATGACAATCCAAGCAAATCGTATTAATGTGCTTTATTACGAAAAGTAAATGACAATATTTAACTTTGAGGATTACATAGATGTGTCGCAAGCAAAGGGCGACCTACGAAATAAACAAGCTTCCTCAGTATACAGGGTGTTACAAAAAGGTACGGCCATACTTTCAGGAAACATTCCTCACACACAAAGAAAGAAAATATGTTATGTGGACATGTGTCCGGAAACGCTTCCTTTCCGTGTTAGAGCTCATTTTATTACTTCTCTTCAAATCACATTAATCATGGAATGGAAACACACAGCAACAGAACGTACCAGCGTGACTTCAAACACTTTGTTACAGGAAATGTTCAAAATGTCCTCCGTTAGCGAGGATACATGCATCCACCCTCCGTCGCATGGAATCCCTGATGCGCTTATGCAGCCCTGGAGAATGGCGTATTGTATCACAGCCGTCCTCAATACGACCACGAAGAGTCTCTACATTTGGTAACGGGGTTGCGTAGTCAAGAACTTTCAAATGCCCCCATAAATGAAAGTCAAGAGGGTTGAGGTCAGGAGAGCGTGGAGGCCACGGAATTGGTCCGCCTCTACCAATCCATCGGTCACCGAATCTGTTGTTGAGAAGCGTACGAACACGTCGACTGAAATGTGCAGGAGCTCCATCGTGCATGAACCACATGTTGTGTCGTACTTGTAAAGGCACATGTTCTAGCAGCACAGGTAGAGTATCCCGTATGAAATCATGATAACGTGCTGCATTGAGCGTAGGTGGTCGAACATGGGGCCCAATCAAGACATCACCAACAATGCCTGCCCAAACGTTCACAGAAAATCTGTGTTGATGACGTGATTGCACAATTGCGTGCGGATTCTCGTCAGCCCACACATGTTGATTGTGAAAATTTACAATTTGATCACGTTGGAATGAAGCCTCATCCGTAAAGAGAACATTTGCACTGAAATGAGGATTAACACATTGTTGGATGAACCATTCACAGAAGTGTACCCGTGGAAGCCAATCAGCTGCTGATAGTGCCTGCACACGCTGTACATGGTACGGAAACAACTGGTTCTCCCGTAGCACTCTGCATACAGTGACGTGGTCAACGTTACCTTGTACAGCAGCAACTTCTCTGACGCTGACATTAGGGTTAACGTCAACTGCACGAAGAATTGCCTCGTCCATTGCAGGTGTCGTCGTCGTTCTAGGTCTTCCCCAGTCGCGAGACATAGGCTGGAATGTTCCGTGCTCCCTAAGACGCCGATCAATTGCTTCGAACGTCTTCCTGTCGAAACACCTTCGTTCTGGAAATTTGTCTCGATACAAACGTACCGCGCCACGGCTATGGCCCCGTGCTAATCCATACATCAAATGGGCATCTGCCAACTCCGCATTTGTAAACATTGCACTGACTGCAAAACCACGTTCGTGATGAACACTAACCTGTTGATACTACGTACTGATGTGCTTGATGCTAGTACTGTAGAGCAATGAGTCGCATGTCAACAGAAGCACCGAAGTCAACATTACCTTCCTTCAACTGGCGGTGAATCGAGGAAGTACAGTACATACTGGCGAAACGAAAATGAGCTCTAACATGAAAATTAAGCGTTTCCGGACACATGTCCACATAACATCTTTTCTTTATTTGTGTGTGAGGAATGTTTCCTGAAAGTTTGGCCGTACCTTTTTGTAACACCCTGTATAGAGCCGGCCGGTGTGGGCGAGCGGTTCTAGGCGCTTCAGTCTGGAACTGCGCGACCGCTACGGTAGGAGGTTCGAATCCTGCCTCGGGCATGGATGTGTTTAATGTCCTTCGGTTAGTCAGGTTTAAGTAGTTCTAAGTTCTAGGGGACTGATGACCTCAGGTGTTAAGTCCCATAGTGCTCAGAGCCATTTGAACCAGTTCAGTATATACACTCCTGGAAATTGAAATAAGAACACCGTGAATTCATTGTCCCAGGAAGGGGAAACTTTATTGACACATTCCTGGGGTCAGATACATCACATGATCACACTGACAGAACCACAGGCACATAGACACAGGCAACAGAGCATGCACAATGTCGGCACCAGTACAGTGTATATCCACCTTTCGCAGCAATGCAGGCTGCTATTCTCCCATGGAGACGATCGTAGAGATGCTGGATGTAGTCCTGTGGAACGGCTTGCCATGCCATATCCACCTGGCGCCTCAGTTGGACCAGCGTTCGTGCTGGACGTGCAGACCGCGTGAGACGACGCTTCATCCAGTCCCAAACATGCTCAATGGGGGACAGATCCGGAGATCTTGCTGGCCAGGGTAGTTGACTTACACCTTCTAGAGCACATTGGGTGGCACGGGATACATGCGGACGTGCATTGTCCTGTTGGAACAGCAAGTTCCCTTGCCGGTCTAGGAATGGTAGAACGATGGGTTCGATGACGGTTTGGATGTACCGTGCACTATTCAGTGTCCCCTCGACGATCACCAGTGGTGTACGGCCAGTGTAGGAGATCGCTCCCCACACCATGATGCCGGGTGTTGGCCCTGTGTGCCTCGGTCGTATGCAGTCCTGATTGTGGCGCTCACCTGCACGGCGCCAAACACGCATACGACCATCATTGGCACCAAGGCAGAAGCGACTCTCATCGCTGAAGACGACACGTCTCCATTCGTCCCTCCATTCACGCCTGTCGCGACACCACTGGAGGCGGGCTGCACGATGTTGGGGCGTGAGCGGAAGACGGCCTAACGGTGTGCGGGACCGTAGCCCAGCTTCATGGAGACGGTTGCGAATGGTCCTCGCCGATTCCCCAGGAGCAACAGCGTCCCTAATTTGCTGGGAAGTGGCGGTGCGGTCCCCTACGGCACTGCGTAGGATCCTACGGTCTTGGCGTGCATCCGTGCGTCGCTGCGGTCCGGTCCCAGGTCGACGGGCACGTGCACCTTCCGCCGGCCACTGGCGACAACATCGATGTACTGTGGAGACCTCACGCCCCACGTGTTGAGCAATTCGGCGGTACGTCCACCCGGCCTCCCGCATGCCCACTATACGCCCTCGCTCAAAGTCCGTCAACTGCACATACGGTTCACGTCCACGCTGTCGCGGCATGCTACCAGTGTTAAAGACTGCGATGGAGCTCCGTATGCCACGGCAAACTGGCTGACACTGACGGCGGCGGTGCACAAATGCTGCGCAGCTAGCGCCAGTCGACGGCCAACACCGCGGTTCCTGGTGCGTCCGCTGTGCCGTGCGTGTGATCATTGCTTGTACAGCCCTCTCGCAGTGTCTGGAGCAAGTATGGTGGGTCTGACACACCGGTGTCCATGTGTTCTTTTTTCCGTTTCCAGGAGTGTAGAATTCTTAAGTCGCTGGTCTTGAAGTGCCCAATTTTGATACTGCTGTTCAACCGGGCACGACCAGTCGGGAGCGGCGCTTATGTCGTCTTCGCATTGCGGCCACTGCTGTCGCGTTGTCGTCCTGGAGAGGGGTCGGTCAGCGTGCAATTGGCTGACGTCTCCTTCACAGTCCTCTCTGCTGTCTCGTCCCCGACTGGCGTGCCGGCGCTTTACGCCGTAACCTTAGGTTTCTGTTGGGTGTTTAATACAGATTTTAGCGTATTTTTATCCTATATGTATTTTGAGCAGCGGAATAGTGATTGTATGCCGCGTGGTATTAGCCGAGCGGTCTAAGGGCCCGGCGGAGGTTCGAGTCCTCCCTCGGGCATGGGTGTGTGTGTTTGTCGTTAGGATAATTTAGGTTAATTAGTGTGTAAGCTTAGTGACTGATGACCTTAGCGGTCAATTCCCATAAGATTTCAAACACGTTTGAACATTTGAACACACGCTCTGATCAGTGGCGTAGCTACGTAGATTGGCACACACTGCGGAACTTATGAAACGTCCCCTTTGAAAAATTTATATTTTTACTGTGCTGGTAAACCTCTTACTTTATTTGATTTTCAAACAGATGAGCAAAACTGAACGTACTCAGACGTTTCTCACTTTACTTATTCTGATCATCACTAAACTGACACACAATATTTTTTAGCGCAACGCAATCTGACTTTCAATAATCCCTACAAAAGAATGGCCCTGACTAACAATAACATATATCTTTCATGAATCATTTACCTCACATAAATCTTCGTTACTCGAACTACTGCAATACAACGAGCGCCAATACTGCCAGCTAAATAAATGATTCTAACTACTGATGGCACTAACTACTCATAGGCATAGTTAGCAAATGAAAGATTTTGATAGAGAACAAACAATGTATTTACCTTAATAGTGTTCAAAAGTCATAATATATATATATATCAGTTCATGATATCCAGTCTTACAAATTTACTCTTTCTGATGGACACACGTCCAGATTGTCCGCTCTCAAAATTCTGCCATCTCTCTCCCCACATCCATCATTGCTGGCGGCTCACCTCCAACTGCGCAACGCTACGCGCTGTTCACATCCAGCTGCCCAACACTACAATAGCGAATATTCCAACAATGCCAACCAGCCACAGACTGCACACAGCACAGCCAGTGATTTTCATACAGAGCGCTACGTGACGTTACCAACATAAAAACCTAAGCAGCCTACTTACAAACTTTAATATCTCACCCCCACTCCCACCAGCCCCACAGAAACGTCAAATAATTTTTTTCTTGGGGAGGGGGGGGGGGCAGAACAGTTTCTGATACAGGTCGTTAACTAAGTAAAGTATAACGTTAATTAATTTGTAAACACTTTTTATGGTCCGAAACAAATAAATGTAATACATTTTTATAAGTAATGTAGTGTAACTGATTATTAATGAAGCAGTAAAAATAACCAGGGATCTTCTTAGTGATAGGTAACTTTAAAATATAGCTTGGAATCTCTTCCTTAGAGCTTTTTCTGCTGAAAATTTTGAACTTGCCTCATCAATACGACACAATTAGCTACATTATTTTCGATCAGTAAAATTGCCAAACTAGGGAGTCGTGCCTGACTCATAGTGGAGCTAAGCCGAGTCTTTATTAGTTTGAGTTTTACAAACTCCTTTCACATGACGCTAGCGAAACAGACAAAGTTGAGAAAAACCTAAACAACAAAATGCAGTTGGGAGCAGATTTGGAAAATTCATATCCATCCACGAACTGTAAGCAATTTAAAGATCTCCTACCAAAAGGCACTACTTCTAGAAATTTGGCAGCTTACAGAAATCTTAGGCGTGCAAGGATACCACCTTGAGAAATCTCATGTTTTGCAGTCGTGTGGAGATTCGTTTCTGGGGTTTTAGTCAAATTGTCGGTCTCTAAAACAGCAGGACGATTTGATATACGTTTCACGGTTTTGTAATCTGTCTCGATTAGTTGCAGAAACCTGTTGATACACTCTAAAATTCCCTTTCTTAGTTCCTGGTGCAAAGTCAGCATCTGATTTGCAGCCTTCTCTCTAGGCATAATTTTCTTCTCCCTGAAAGTTCAGCTTTTTCCACATCTCGTCACGGATGACCTTCGCTAATTGAGGGGCTTCTCTTGTCTTTCAAAAAGAGCTTTAGACATGTCATCATCGTAATACGCACTTCGATTCTGACTCCAAGAATCTGTAAATGCTTTTGAGCATAGATGACTACTAAGATAGTGCACCGCAAACACAAAAAAGAGAAATCACACAATGCAGGTAACACAGTTTGAGGAGCTTCTTTTGTTTCAATATTTTCCGAAGAATCAGACAGTTCCTCAGGAGCACCGACAATCTTCTTAAAGCATTGAAACACCAGCTTAATAGCATCGTAGTGAGCACTCCATCGTGTACCTGAAAGTCTCTTAACTGTAACTCCAACGTCTTTCAGAAGTGTTCATTGGTGGGTAGGAGTCGATTAAATCACGTAGAAACTTACTAAGGCCCCAAAAAAGTCACATATAATGAAACCGTTGCAAAAGCCTGTAACCTGCAAATTATATTCCGTAATAACAGCTTTCTTCCCAGTTTGCTGAAAGTAACTTATAAATGACTCCTTTACATCTGCTTTTATATTTTGTGTGTGAATGTAACGGCTGATGTCACAGCTCTGATCTATGTGTGAGATGTACAAAGTTTCAGAATAGGCAGGTTAGTATGATCCGAGGCAAGTACTTATCTTCTGCATCACACGATCAAAAAACGTAAAACGGTTCTCGAAAGAGCACTCCATCCAAGAAAGAGCTATCGCAGTTACATGATTTAACAAACACATACGACCGACTACACTACCTGATCTTGAAGGAATTCGTAATTTAATGTACTTGCATTCTTACATATATTGAGCTACTCGTCGTGTGGAAAAACACTTTTCTGAATCCAAAAGATCCTAAATCCGGTCTCTCCTCCATCCACAATCCCAATTTTTTACGATCACAGTGCGTTCTGTAATAAAGGATTGATTTTCTTATTTTTCAGTCTGCAATACAGGGTTGTCCATTGATCGTGACCGGGCCAAATATCTCACGAAATAAGCGTCAAACGAAAAAACTACAAAGCCGGAAACTTGTCTAGCTAGGAGGGGGAAACCAAATGGCGCTATGGTTGGCCCGCTAGATGGCGCTGCCATAGGTCAAACGGATATCAACTGCGTTTTTTTAAATAGGAACTCCCATTTTTTATTACATATTCGCGTAGTACGTAAAGAAATATGAATGTTTTAATTGGACTACTTTTTTTCGCTTTGTGAAAGATGGCGCTGTAATATTCACAAACATATGGCTCACAATTTTAGACGAACAGTTGGTAACATGTAGGTTTTTTAAATTAAAATACGGAACGTAGGTACGTTTGAACATTTTATTTCGGTTGTTCCAATGTGATACATGTATCTTTGTGAACTTATCATTTCTGAGAACGCATGCTGTTACAGTGTGATTACCTATAAATACCACATTAATGCAATAGATGCTCAAAATGATGTCCGTCAACCTCAATGCATTTGGCAATACGTGTAACGACATTCCTCTCAACAGCGAGTAGTTCACCTTACGTAATGTTCGCACATGTATTGACAATGCGCTGACTCATGTTGTCAGGCGTTGTCGGTGGATCACGATAGCAAATATCCTCAACTTTCCCGACAGAAAGAAATCCAGGGACGTCTGGTCCGGTGAACGTGCGGGCTATGGTATTGCTTCGACGACCAATCCACCTGTCATGAAATATGCTATTCAATACCGCTTCAACCGCACGCGAGCTATGTGCCGGACATCCATCATGTTGGAAGTACATCGCCATTCTGTCATGCAGTGAAACATCTTGCAGTAACATCGGTAGAACGTTACGTAGGAAATCAGCATACATTGCACCATTTAGATTGCCATCGATAAAATGGGGGCCAATTATCCTTCCTCCCATAATGCCGCACCATACATTAACCTTCCAAGGTCGCTGATGTTCCACTTGTCGCAGCCATCGTGGATTTTCCATTGCCCAATAGTGCATATTATGCCGGTTTACGTTACCGCTGTCGGTGAATGACGCTTTATTGCTAAACAGAACGCGTGCAAAAAATCTGTCATCGTCCCGTAATTTCTCTTGTGCCCAGTGGCAGAACTGTACACGACGCTCAAAGTCGTCGCTATGCAATTCCTGGTGCATAGAAATATGGTACGGGTGCAATCGATGTTGATGTAGCTTTCTCAACACCGAAGTTTTTGAGATTCCCGATTCTCGCGCAATTTGTCTGCTACTGAAGTGCGGATTAGCCACATCATCATTTGTTGCAGGTCGTGGTTGACGTTTCACATGTGGCTGAACACTTCCTGTTTCCTTAAATAACGTAACTATCCGGCGAACGGTCCGGAGCTTGGATTATGTCGTCCAGGACACCGAGCAGCATACATAGCACACGCCCGTTGGGCATTTTGATCACAATAGCCAAACATCAACACGATATAGACCTTTTCCGCAATTGTTAAACGGTACATTTTAATTAACACGGGTAACGTATCACGAAGCAAATACCGTCCGCACTGGCGGAATCTTACGTGATACAACGTACTTATACGTTTGTGACTATTACAGCGCCATCTATCACAAAGCGAAAAAAATAGTCCAACCAAAACATTCATATTTCTTTACGTACTACACGAATATGTAATAAAAACTGGGGGTTCCTATTTTAAAAAACGCAGTTGATATCCGTTTGACCTATGGCAGCGCCATCTAGCGGACCAACCATAGCGCCATTTGGTTTACCCCTTCAAGCTAGACGAGTTTCGTTCCTTGTAGTTTTTTCGTTTGATACTTATTTCGTCCCCCCATGAACCATGGACCTTGCCGTTGGTGGGGAGGCTTGCGTGCCTCAGCGATACAGATGGCCGTACCGTAGGTGCAACCACAACGGAGGGGTATCTGTTGAGAGGCCAGACAAACATGTGGTTCCTGAAGAGGGGCAGCAGCCTTTTCAGTAGTTGCAGGGGCAACAGTCTGGATGATTGACTGATCTGGCCTTGTAACATTAACCAAAACGGCCTTGCTGTGCTGGTACTGCGAACGGCTGAAAGCAAGGGGAAACTACAGCCGTAATTTTTCCCGAGGACATGCAGCTTTACTGTATGATTAAATGATGATGGCGTCCTCTTGGGTAAAATATTCCGGAGGTAAAATAGTCCCCCATTCGGATCTCCGGGCGGGGACTACTCAAGAGGATGTCGTTATCAAGAGAAAGAAAACTGGCGTTCTACGGATCGGAGCGTGGAAGGTCAGATCCCTTAATCGGGCAGGAAGGTTACAAAATTTAAAAAGGGAAATGGATAGGTTAAAGTTAGATATAGTGGGCATTAGTGAAGTTCGGTGGCAGGAGGAACAAGACTTTTGGTCAGGTGATTACAGGGTTATAAATACAAAATCAAATAGGGGTAATGCAGGAGTAGGTTTAATAATGAATAAAAAAATAGGAGTGCGGGTTAGCTGCTACAAACACCATAGTGACCGCATTATTGTGGCCAAGATAGACACAAATCCCATGCCTACTACAGTAGTACAAGTTTATATGCCAACTAGCTCGGCAGATGATGAAGAAATTGATGAAATGTATGACGAGATAAAAGAAATTATTCAGGTAGTGAAGGGAGACGAAAATTTAATAGTCATGGGTGACTGGAATTCGTCAGTAGGAAAAGGGAGAGAAGGAAACATAGTAGGTGAATATGGATTGGGGGGAAGAAATGAAAGAGGAAGCCGCCTTGTAGAATTTTGCACAGAGCATAACTTAATCATAGCAAACACTTGGTTCAAGAATCATAAAAGAAGGTTGTATACCTGGAAGAATCCTGGAGATACTAAAAGGTATCAGATAGATTATATAATGGTAAGACAGAGATTTAGGAACCAAGTTTTAAATTGTAAGACATTTCCAGGGGCAGATGTGGATTCTGACCACAACCTATTGGTTATGATCTGCAGATTGAAACTGAAGAAACTGCAAAAAGGTGGGAATTTAAGGAGATGGGACCTGGATAAACTGAAAGAACCAGAGGTTGTAGAGAGTTTCAGAGAGAGCATAAGGGAACAATTGACAGGAATGGGGGAAAGAAATCAGTAGAAGAAGAATGGGTAGCTCTGAGGGATGAAGTAGTGAAGGCAGCAGACGATCAAGTAGGTAAAAAGACGAGGGCTAATAGAAATCCTTGGGTAACAGAAGAAATATTGATTTTAATTGATGAAAGCAGAAAATATAAAAATGCAGTAAATGAAGCAGGCAAAAAGGAATACAAACGTCTCAGAAATGAGATCGACAGGAAGTGCAAAATGGCTAAGCAGGGATGGCTAGAGGACTAATGTAAGGATGTAGAGGCTTGTCTCACTAGGGGTAAGATAGATACTGCCTATAGGAAAATTAAAGAGACCTTTGGAGAGAAGAGAACCACTTGTATGAATATCAAGAGCTCAGATGGCAACCCAGTTCTAAGCGAAGAAGGGAAGGCAGAAAGATGGAAGGAGTATATAGAGGGTTTATACAAGGGCGAAGTACTTGAGGACAATATTATGGAAATGGAAGAGGATGTAGATGAAGACGAAATGGGAGATAAGATACTGCGTGAAGAGTTTGACCGAGCACTGAAAGACCTAAGTCAAAACAAGGCCCTGGGAGTAGACAACATCCCATTAGATCTAATGACAGCCTTGGGAGAGCCAGTCATGACAAAACTCTACCATCTGGTGAGAAAGATGTATGAGACAGGCGAAATACCCTCTGACTTCAAGAAGAATACAATAATTCCAATCCCAAAGAAAGCAGGTGTTGACAGATGTGTAAATTACCGAACTATCAGTTTAATAAGTCACACCTGCAAAATACTAACGCGAATTCTTTACAGACGAATGGAAAAACTGGTAGAAGCGGACCTCGGGGAAGATCAGTTTGGATTCCGTAGAAATGTTGGAACACGTGAGGCAATACTAACCTTACGACTTATCTTAGAAGAAAGATTAAGAAAAGGCAAACCTACGTTTCTAGCATTTGTAGACTTAGAGAAAGCTTTTGACAATGTTAACTGGAATACTCTCTTTCAAATTCTGAAGGTGGCAGCGGTAAAATACAGGGAGCGAAAGGCTATTTACAATTTGTACAGGAACCAGATGGCAGTTATAAGAGTCGAGGGGCATGAAAAGGAAGCAGTGGTTGGGAAAGGAGTGAGACAGGGTTGTTGCCTCTCCCCGATGTTATTCAATTTGTATATTGAGCAAGCAGTAAAGGAAACAAAAGAAAAATTCGGAGTAGGTATTAAAATCCATGGAGAAGAGATAAAAACTTTGAGGTTCACCGATGACATTGTAATTCTGTCAGAGACAGCAAAGGACTTGGAAGAGCAGTTGAACGGAATGGACAGTGTCTTGAAAGGAGGATATAAGATGAACATCAACAAAAGCAAAACGAGGATAATGGAACGTAGTCAAATTACATCGGGTGATGCTGAGGGAATTAGATTAGGAAATGAGACACTTAAAGTAGTAAAGGAGTTTTGCTATTTAGGGAGTAAAATAAGTGATGATGGTCGAAGTAGAGAGGATATAAAATGTAGACTGGCAATGGCAAGGAAATCGTTTCTGAAGAAGAGAAATTTGTTAACATCGAGTATAGATTTAAATGTCAGGAAGTCGTCTCTGAAAGTATTTGTATGGAGTATAGCCATGTATGGAAGTGAAACATGGACGATAACTAGTTTGGACAAGAAGAGAATATAAGCTTTCGAAATGTGGTGCTACAGAAGAATGCTGAAGATAAGGTGGGTAGATCACGTAACTAATGAGGAGGTATTGAATAGGATTGGGGAGAAGAGAAGTTTGTGGCACAACTTGACTAGAAGAAGGGATCGGTTGGTAGGACATGTTTTGAGGCATCAAGGGATCACAAATTTAGCATTGGAGGGCAGCGTGGAGGGTAAAAATCGTAGAGGGAGACCAAGAGATGAATACACCAAGCAGATTCAGAAGGATGTAGGTTGCAGTAGGTACTGGGAGATGAAGAAGCTTGCACAGGATAGAGTAGCATGGAGAGTTGCATCAAACCAGTCTCAGGACTGAAGACCACAACAACTTATTTCGTGAGATATTTGGCTCGGTCACTATCAGTGAACCACCTTGTATATGCTTACCACAAATAATAGCAGCATGAAAACCGAGCGAGGTGGCGCAGTGGTTAGACACTGGACTCGCATTCGGAAGGACGACGGTTCAATCCCGCGTCCGGCCATCCTGATTTGGGTTTTCCGTGATTTCCCTAAATCAATCCAGACAAATGCCGGGATGGTTCCTCTGAAAGGGCACGGCCGACTTCCTTCCCCATCCTTCCCTAATCCGATGAGACCGATGACCACGCTGTCTGGTCTCCTTCCCCAAACCAACCAACCAACCAACCAGCAGCATGAAAACCTTCACAGTCCAACGAGATCATAAAGAACAATTTAGTGACTGACAAACCTATGTTAACAATGTCCCTGTACAAAAAAATGGATATCAAACGTGCCATAGAACCTGGCAACTTTTCTCACCTCCAAGGAGTTGGTACGTGGTGCAGGCTGCACCGTCCACACCCCTATTGCTACGGAATGCAAGTGGGCCCGGGGCTTTGGATTTGCCGCCACCGATCCAGTTAGGTGCCCAGTACCTGTCAGTCAGGTACGAAGACGAGCGGCGTGGCCAGAAATGGGGAAAATTCCAGAAGGGGGTACTGGACGATGGTTGCTCGCTTAGCAGAATGTGGAATACAATAGCACTGCTAGATTCTGAGACAAGATGAAAGAAGGCTTCTTACAGCTCTTTGAAATCCGGCAATAGCTCACACACAAATATTAAAGCAAATCTGAATACATCTGCAATCCCAGAAAAATGAGGCATATCCAATGAAACAACGATATTTTCAATATCTTTAAAACAACAAAAGTTAGTAATTTATAGTGACTAACATTTTCACAATGAACCTCTGAATTAACCGCTATTAAACGCTTCACGCGATTTCAAAAAACTATATCTCAGATGATAGCATTGCACTACAGATATCATCCTTGAAAGCTATATATCTGTACATATCTTATTTCTCAACTTATTACGTTATGTGATAGCTTTTAATTAAGCAAATGTTCATCAGAACATCACATTCTCCACAATAACACAGCAAATGAATGCTGCATGAATACCTCATATCTTGTCATACTTGTAAATTTACTTAATGAATATTTTGGTTATTGGTTAGTAACTTTATTTAAATATTAATTACAACTGCTAATATAAAATCATGGTAATATAAGCAGTGGTCAATTCCTTGTGTTAGCTCACACCACTATTAGAAAGAGTGCCAAAGGAGCTTCTGTCAGGCAGAAATATTTAACAACAATTCGTTGTCATTTAACTTGAGCACACTTGCACGAGAATATTAAATTATTTATTTGTGAATAAACATTTATTTGTAATTTATTGTAAGTGATCTGAGTGCGATAGAATCCTTATAATATTTCTTTTACTTAAATATTGTTGTAGTATATTAGTTTAGTGTAGGAAGTGGTCAAGTTGAGTCAAATCATGTCTGTAGAACTTAAGAACGATGTATTTTCGGTAGAGATGGCCTTCAGCCAATGGAAAAACAGACAGCAGAGGAACACTACGGGAGTCAAGTGGAAACTAAGACGCTTTGGACTGAAGAGCTCAGAGAAGCAATTCTGTACCCTTTCCGTTGATTCTTGAAGAAGGCAGACTTGCCTTTGATATAGCCCACTTTTTGGTTGTGTCCATGATATATTCTGGGTGGTGAACGGCCACTACAATACTCTAACTTCTTTTGATTCCATTAGGGAACTGACGGTAGACGGAGTATGAGTTTCTGCTCGTTATCTTGCTTGTGTTAATTTGTAAACTGTCACGTTAAACTCTGAACGATTTTGAGCTGGTGAATATTTCGTGTATTGTGATCACCAAATGAACTTAGTTTCTGCATATCTTTGATGACTATTGAGTTTGGGATTTCACTACCATTCCTGTAACATTCTCAATGCAACTTTACTGCATTTGGTAAGGGTACTTTATGTTTGTATTTTAACTGGATATCATGGGACGACTTTCCGTTTATTTAAGATGTCCTTTATGGAATAAACATTATTCAACATAGTTCTCTGTCGTCTACATCACTTGCAGGTGTCACAATAGAGCTCTTTGAATTAAAGCATCCATTTATCTTTTATTTTACATTTCTGTGTATTTTATGAATTTGCAGTTCTAGCCAGTGCATGAACTATTTGACTACAGGATCACAGCTACAGATTATTATCTGCAGCAAGTTAGCCACTGGGCATGAAAGCAGACATGCGCAGCTTGGCCCTATGACTACACTGACCTATTCTTTTTTAAAAAGAGTCGTGCATAGCCCAACTACCTAAGGTATTACCCACATCAGGTAAAGTCGCAATGAGTTTGCCTGTATGGACTTTGGTTTGAGAGCAACTACTCAGCAGCAGAAAACTATTAGGTAGCGTCGCCCCCTACACTATCGAGTCTGTTGGACTACTAGCTATTATTCATGTTTCATTGTCACTGTTCATACATTTCGATTAAACGAATATCGCACTGGACCAGTTTGGGGCTGCTCTATCGAATGACCACGTGAAATGCTACTTCAGAATAATTTTGTTTATAATGGGAAACATAGCAGCACTTTCCATCGACAATGGGCATTGTATTAAAGAAGCGGTGAGCAGTATTTGTTTGGGTCGACTCTGGTGACAAATTGCAAAAACGAAATTGCATATATTTACCGTAAGACTTGGAAAATTCATCTGATGATTATGAGGGACGCACTGTCTCTCCAGTCTCTACGATAGTGGTGCCATCATTCGTAAGCGTCTGGATACTTTGATGAGATAGTATATATATCGTTCTAGGGGTATTAGAGTGCATGAATTAGGATTGCTGACTGGCTGGTCCATGTGGTGGCCTGCCTGAGGGCTCTACCAGGAGGACCACTGTTCTCGCAGCTACAAGGTGAGTGTTAGTTGTTTGTATAGCCATCCACCCAAATGTGTTCATAGCGGCATGAGCCACAACGACAGTAGCAGCACAGCGATGGGTTGGTGGCTACGGCGAGATCATTAGACGCATTGCGGAGCCAATAAGGAGCACCTTACAGCTGAGGCACAGGCGCTGGAGCTGGGTGGTGTGACACCCTTCCACATTTACAGTAGCATTCTACACTCTGGCCTGTTTAAATAAAGACGTTGCAGCTATTCCTATCCTATAGCAACAGTGGCAGTGGTTGTTTAAACATTAATTATAGACATCACTAGTGCCGATAGTGTGTGGTTCGAGCACAAGTTGACTACAACGGATACTTCTTTTAAGACTGACTATATGCAATTCAGAACCTGTAAGAGGTTTCCACCCGGCATATGCATAAAGTATGAAGAAGAGCAGATAGAAGAGGTTGACAGTCTTAAATTCCTGGGATTACAACTTGATAATAAATTCAGTTGGGAGGAGCACACCACAGAACTGCAGAAATTGAATGATCATATAAAGTTGACCGTCGGTAAAGCAGATGCCAGACTGAGATTCATTGGAAGAATCCTAAGGAAATGCAATCCGAAAACAAAGGAAGTAGGTTACAGTACGCTTGTTCGCCCACTGCTTGAATACTGCTCAACAGTGTGGGATCCGTACCAGATAGGGTTGATAGAGGAGGTAGAGAAGATCCAACGGAGAGCAGCGCGCTTCGTCACAGGATCATTTAGTAATCGTGAAAGCGTTACGGAGATGATAGATAAACTACAGTGGAAGACTCTGCAGGAGAGACGCTCAGTAGCTCGGTAGGGGCTTTTGTTAAAGTTTCGAGAACATATCTTCACCGAAGAGTCAAGCAGTATATTGCTCCCTCCTGCGTATATCTCGCGAAGAGACCATGAGGATAAAATCAGAGAGATTAGAGCCCACACAGAAGCATACCGACAATCCTTCTTTCCACGAACAATACGAGACTGGAATAGAAGGGAGAACCGATAGAGGTACTCAGGGTACCCTCCGCCACACACCGTCAGGTGGCTTGCGGAGTATGGATGTAGATGTAGATGTAGAAACGCCTTAACAAATCTGTATTCGCAATTCGAGTGTTAGCTGACATAGCCGACATAAAAATGAAAAAGCTTGCATACTTTGCCTACTTTCATTCCATAATGTCATATGGTATAATATTTTGGGGTAACTCTTCAAGTCAAACAAAAGTTTTCAGAGTCCAAAAGCGTGTAATACGTATTATTTGTGGAGTAAATTCACGGACGTCCTCTAGAAACCTCTTCAAAGAACTGGGTATACTAACTACTACCTCTCAGTCTATTTACTCCTTAATGAAATTTGTCATAAATAATATATCTCTTTTTCCAACAAACAGCTCAGTTCATACATACAATACCAGGAACAAAAATGATCTGCGCAAGGACTTAAATGCACTTACTTTAGTTCAAAAAGGGGTCCAGTACTCAGGAACACTCATCTTCAACAATTTGCCAGCAAACATAAAAAATTTAGTTACAAATAAAGATCAGTTTAAAAGGAACCTGAATGACTTACTGGTCAATAGAAACAAATGATGTATTGTATATATTCATACTATTAGTACTGTTATTTCAGCTTTAAAAAAATTGACATGTTCCACATCCACGAGGATCTCCTCAGCAAGGATCTATGGAACGAAAAACTGATCTAATGTAATTAAAAAAAACTTCCTGTTCCATTGCTAGAAAGTACGTAATTGGATAACCTTGAAAAGTAGCCGAAACTAGATTGCCGAAAGCATAGCAATCCTAATTTATTAAGTACATGAAAAGTAGCTGAAAGTAAGTATTTGGAACACTGGGAGAAAACACTGTTGTTAAATATTTGAAGTATCGTATTTACCATAATTTATCTTTGGAAGAGAGTCTTAAAACTATCTATTTGGAGCGCAGGGGGAAAATCTGTTCCTCAAAAAATGTAACAAATAGCCCCAGAACTGTAAATTGCACCGAAACAGCAAATGTAAATTGAAGGTAGTCCCATGTTGGAGTGCTTGCAGAAAATGTTGTTGGGCATCCACAACGTAATTAAATTAAAGTAATTCAGCCATTAGGATAACGTCCCAACATTTTTCACACATCCACATTAATATCACAAGATCTGACATCATTTTGGCGTCGTAAATTATAGTAATTACACACTGATCTATAAAATGTAAGGATGATATAGATAAATTATCATATCAAGTAACACATTAACCAGCATATCAACTGACGTGCGTCCTCGGAGCCTTTCGCGATGCCGTACTTCAATAAAATCTTCTCGATTTACAAGCCACTTCATTTCGAGTAAAACACTCGACTGTTCGATAGCTGTCTCTGCCATCGTCATCATGAGTTGAATTCACTGACACCTATATAAGCAGAACAGCGTGTCAGCCCCGGAAATCAGTGATTTAAACTGCTGATCATGATAGTGGAGACAGCTATCGAAAGCTCCATTGCTTTATTCGAAATGACACAGCTTGTAAACAGGCAAGATTTTATGGACATTAAGTGACTTATTGACGTTAAGTGAATGAAAGTGTGGGAACATGTTTCCAGATGTCTCCCAGGCATAAAGCTGGACGTCACATGGTGTCCTGTCAGCGTGACTATAGCGCCAAATGATCTGGCCCCATCACATGAGGGAGTTGAAGGAACAGGAACAGGCAGTGTGTGTCAATGAGCAAGCAACTATGGTGCACTTTAATGGTGTTCTTCATTACTACATGGTCCAGAGACAACATCTGGAAGACTTCGCATGGGAAAGAATAATCGGGAAGCTGGAAAAAGACGAAGTGCAACGTGTGTAGTCCAGGAATTTGGTATTGCTCACACCATTACTTTACATGCATGCGAAGTGTTTCAAGTCCCAGGTACTGCTGTCTGAAGAAGAATAGGTGATCAACCGCGCTCAACTGCAGCAGCAGATGACCGCTACAATGTGCAAGAGACAAGAAGGGGCTGCGTGAAACAGCAGGTACAGTTGTGAACACAGTTAATAAGACTCCAAAGCACTCAATCTCACGCTCCATAGTGGCGTAGGGACTGCATGGGGTTGGTCTCTTTCCCTGACGACCAGTACGTTATATTCCGTTGACACCCCAGACATCGGCGACACACTTTGTGATGGTGCCAAGGGCAAACAGACTGGAGTGGGGTCGCATGTTCTTCTGAGATGAGAGAAGACTTAGTCTGAGTAGTTATTATGGACACACTCTCATGTGGCATGAGGTGTGGATATCTAATGCACCCACGAACACTCTCTAACACAATCGTTTTTATGGTCCGTCCAGGTGTTATGGTGTGGGGAAACGTAATGTTTCCTGAGTGTACTGACCTCCAAAACTTTTAACGTGGTACACTCACCGGTTAGTGTTACTGTGACGCTGTACTTCTTCCCAACATGAATCTTTTCAGGGTGCACTCGGCCCTGACATCATTTTTATGGATGACAATGCATGACTGCATCAAACAGCACATGTGGAGAAGCTCTTGGAAGGGGAGGATATTCGGCGAATGGACAAGCTGCCCATTGCACCAACTTATATCGCACTGAGCACGTGTGGAAAGCGTTTGGAAGATGTATTGTAGCACGTCCACATGGACCATCGACCACCCAGCAGTTGGCAACCGTGCTGGTGGAGGAATGGAACGCCCTACCACAAGAAATCCTTACCAACCTTGTGGCCAGGATGTGGGCCTGTTGCAGACTATTCACTGCCGCCCGTAGTCATCACACATCCTATTAAAATTCGTGTTCGCTTTTTTAAGATCCATGGGACCATCGTAAATGGTGGCAACTTCAGTGTTGTCTAATTATCGTCTTTGAATGATACTTTCATTTCTGTTCTCTTCACTGCGCATTTCTTTCAGTTACCTTCAGTACTTCCCTTCTATACTGTGGCAGTTTTTTCTGTGTATAGTCTAGGTTTCATCGAGCTACGTTACTTGGCAGTGCACACCATCTGAAAGTTAATTTCGTCTTCAAGTTTCGCACATCAGTGTAGTAGTTCAGCCAATGGGCAACATTTTTCACACATCGAATATAAAGTGAAAATATCTGACATAAATTTTGGGTCATAAATCATGGGGTAACTTCCTACCATTTATACATAGTCCAGTTGGACTAGAGGAGGGGGAAGGGGAGGAGAAAGGTGGCAACTTTGAAGGGGCCGTAAATTACAGCCAGATTAGCATGTCTGGCGTCAATAGGAGCATGGCAGGAGCGAGGGAGAAAGAGAAGGCGGAAACTTGATAGGGGTTAGGTATAAATATCTGTGATTTAAGCAAACAAACGGTAAGAGCACCACTAGAAGTCAAACATGTTACCTGGCTATAACTATGACCCCTTCTAAATTTCCAACTTCCCCCTCACCTCTAGACGATCACAGTTTGTTTACACTAGGGTCATAAATTACACTAGCATGTACGTATCGCAAGAGCCGAAGTAGGTGGTTTGTTTATAGAAAGGACCTGGCCAAGTGAATTCATTATTTACATAAGGAGAACAATTGTAGGGCTTATTTCAATAGTGGTGCAAGTCCATTTTTGTTCGGTGTAAATGTGGGGTGGTTCCTCTGAAAAAGTGGGTGACCGATTTCCTTCCCCGTCTCTGCACAGTCAGAACGTGTATTCCGTCTCTTATTACTTCGCTGACAACGGCTCGCTAAGCCCTAACACTCTTCTTTTTCGTGCAGTTTTGCTGCAGTGAAAAACTTATTTCTCACTGGCTCGTATTTTAGGCAGGATTTGTCATTTCCAACGAAGATCACTCCTGTTTGTAAAAAGATTAAAGAAGAATGGGTATAATTACAGAATATTAAGGCAGCAGGAGCAGTAAAGCTGTGGGGGCACGAGGAAAATAGGACCAATTGAAGGGCTGGTACAAGTCCATTTTTGTTCATTCTGAGATACAGAGCCCTTAAGTTAAAGGAGCGCTGAAAAATCTGCAGTTGAGATACCAGAAATATTCAAGTATATATATTCGAATATTTCTGGTATCCACTATTAAAATAAGCCCTGCAACTGGTTCTATTTTCCTCGTGTCTCCACAACTCCACTGCTCCTGCTACCTTAATATTCTGTAATTATACCCATTCTTCTTTAATCTTTTTACAAACAGTGACAAATCCTGCGTAAAACACGAGCCAGTGAGAAGTAAGTATTTCACTGCAGCAAAACTGTATGAAAAAGAAGAATGTTAGGGCTTAGCGATGGTCTCGGCGGAGGTTCGAGTCCTCCTTCGGGCATGGGTGTGTGTGTTTCTCCTTAGGATAATTAAGGTTAAGTAGTGTGTAAGCTTAGGGACTGATGACCTTAGCAGTTAAGTCTCATAAGATTTCACACACATGTGAACAGGGTTTAGCGAGCCGTTGTGAGCGAAGTAAAAAGAGACGGAATATACGTTCTGATTGTGCAGAGATGGGGAAGGAAATCGGTCATCCAATTTTTTAAAGCAACCACCCCACATTTACACCGAACCTTAATATGAAAATCTCTCATCTTGACGAACGGATGCGGAATGAAAACCACATCTCCTGAAGCCGGCATCGTGTCTCATCCACTGAGTTACCTCGCTCGGAAAAATGTGTAAAGTATTGTACAACACGTTAAAAAAATTGTGATAATAATCGTGAAATCCGCCGTCGTTTCGTAGCAACAGAAAAAAGTGATCAAATGTGTGTGAATTCCTAAGGGACCAAACTGTTGAGGTCAAACTGTCCCTAGACTTACGCAGTACTTAAATCCATTTAATCTAACTTATACTAAGAACAACACACACGCCAATGCCCGAGGGAGGACTCGAACCTCCGGCGAGAGGGGCCGCGCAATCCGTGACTTTTTTTTTTTTTAATCTCATTTTGTTCGTTTTCGTTCGTTGTATATGTTCGGGGCGGACGTCGCAAGACACCCGTTTCAGTTCCTCGTTGACCCATTAACTCAGTTTTTTTTATTACAGTGGGCAGATAACCCTCTGACCGAACACGCTGTGTTACCGTGCCGGCAAAGGTAACGAATGGGACTCGATCCAGCGACCAACTACCTACGATTACGGGGCTTGGACGCTAACCACTCAGCTGCCGCCGCTTCGTCGTGCCTCTAACCGCGCGGCCACTCCGCGCCCTGGTAGCGACATACGAACACGTCACACGCTGAGAAGGTCATACATTATGAACAAACACCCTTCCACATACACTGTTGTGGTCTTCAGGCCAGAGACTGGTTTGATACAGCTCTACACGCTGGTCTGTCCTGTGCAAGCCTCTTCATGCCTCTACACATTCTGAAATTTGCATCTATTTTATCTGCTAACTGAAATCGAGTCTTGTTCCCCCTAAACAATTTTCTTCGCCCCCCCCCCTCCCTCAAACCATTTCTCCCCTACGCTTCCCTCTGTATGAAATTAACGATTCCCTGAAGCCTCAGGATATGTCCTATCAATCGGTCACTTCTTTTAAGCAGGTTGTGCTACGAATTTCTTGTCTCCGCATCTGTATTCAATATTTCGTCCTTAGTTTCGCGATCTACCCATCTAATCTTTCTTCATTCTTCTGTAACAACACATTTCAAGAACGTTCTATTGTAATTTTGTCTGAAATCTTTGTCATCTACGTTTCACTTCCGTAAAAGACTACTCTCTAGACAAATACGCTCAGAAAACACTTGAATATATATTCCTTGTTAACAAAGTTCTCTTTTTCAGAAATGCTTTTCTTGCTCTTGCAGGCTGCATTTAATATCTCCTCTGCTTAGTCATCAATTATTTCGCTGCCCAAATAACAAAACACAAAAATTCAAATGGCTCTGAGCACTATGGGACTCAACTGCTGAGGTCATTAGTCCCCTAGAACTTAGAACTAGTTAAACCTAACTAACCTAAGGACATTACACACATCCATGCCCGAGGCAGGATTCGAACCTGCGACCGTAGCGGTCTCGCGGTTCCAGACTGCAGCGCCAGAACCGCGCGGCCACTTCGGCCGGCCTAACAAAACACATCTACTACTTTTAGTCTCTCATTTTCTAATCAAATTCCCCGGCATGGCCCGATATAATGCGACTATGTTCCGTTAGTCTTGTTTTAATTTTGTCGATGTTCACCTCATAAGCACTATCCATTCTATTCATCTGCTCTTCCAAGCAAGTTTTCATATTTTTGAGTGTGGTATAATCACCCAGAATTAAAATAAAAATGTTCCCCATCTGAGGGTTCATACCAAGTTACAAAGGTTTACGGGAGTTTTGCCGTGACAGGCGCCTATCCTAGGCTATGGTGAGTGGGGGAGGGGGGGGGGTAGGTTTGCTGGCAGTAATTCCCCCCCCCCCTCCCCCCTCTCACACTACCACGCCCTCAAAAGCAAAAGCACTCTACTAACCACTGACACAAACAAATTATTCTGATTTTATTATACATTTCATGTACTTTATTGTTATTATAGTTGAAATCCTAGGCATCTGTGACACGCTAAAAGTGGATGTGATAGAAAATTACGCAATCTAATCGAAAGTACAGCACCTCTATGTAATGCGGAAATGGCCATTAGATGTCACGAGAGGCGGATCCGCCGATGTAATAAGAAGAGGGGAGTATTGAATTGTCACTAGAGAATGAGTCGGTCAGGAGAGCTCAGCGGGCCGGCCGCTGTGGCGCTTCAGTCTGGAACCGCGCTGCTGCTACGGTCGCAGGTTGGAATCCTGCCTCGGGCATGGATGTGTGTGATGTCCTTAGGTTAGTTAGGTTTAAGTAGTTCTAAGTCTAGGGGACTGATGACCTCAGATGTAAAGTCCCATAGTGTTTAGAGCCATTTGAACCATTTTGAAGAGCTCAGCGGTTTCGGGCGTGGACTGTCACCGGCTGTCACCAGAGTAACAAATCTATCATGGACATTAAAGTCCTTCTAACACTGGCGAAATCGACTGTTGGGCTGTGATTGCGATGTGGAAACGCGGATGAACAAGCACAGCTAAACCAAGAGCAGGTAGACATCAGGCATTGACGAACAGGGACTACCTAGCACTGCGGAGGATGTAAAAAATCGCATGAAATCAGAGGAAGGAGTTTCTCGTGAGTTTCGAAGAGCTACCAGTTCTCCAGTACTACAATGACTGTGCCTAGTGACTTAAAACGAATTTTGTACCATGATCGAGCAGGTCCCTTTAAGCCTCACATTTCGGTCCTGCTAAGAGACGTTTGAGGTGGTGTAAAGAGGGAAGCCACTGGGTAATGAATGAATGTAAACGAGTGATTTGCAGTAACGAATCAGGCTATATCCTGTTGCAATCCAGTGGAAGGATTTGGGTCTGGCGAATGCCTGAAACGTACGTGCTATCCTGTGTAGTGCCAACAGAGAAATCCGAAAGACGTGGTGTTACCGTGTGAGGGTGTTTTTCACGGGTAGGGTGTGATCCCTTTGTTGCGGTTAAGGTGACACTAAACGCGGAAGGATATGAATACACTTTACAGCATTGTGTAGCATCTATGGTAGAGGAACGACGATTGTATCAGGATGACAGTGTGTCCAATCCTAAAACAACACCTATGAGACAATGGTTTGTGTACAACAAAACGAAATGGACTGGCCTGCCGAAAGTCTGAGCTGAACCCAATGGAACACCTCGAGAGCGGCCTGAGCTGGCGAGGCGAGCGCATCGCTGCCGTTGCGCGCTTCGCTTACTCGGCCGTTGAGAGCTCGTGAAGAGGTTTTCTGTGCTGTGGGCGCCGCGGAGAGCAAATTGTCGTGCGTTGTTTTGACAACGCGTGCAAATTGTCGTGTTCCGCGCCTCGCAGCATGGGGAAGAAGGGTGCGCAGAGGAAACCTGCCGCTACGAAGGGTCCTTCGGTCGTGCAACTCACTGAGTCTGCCGACCGTGCAAGGAACTCCAGAGAAGACGAGTACGTCAAGTGCAAAGGCGGGTGGACAGCGCTGTTCGACACCATGACGAACTGCGCTCGGAACGAGGTGGTCTACGAGTCTGTCGATACAGACTCGCTGATCTGCGTTCGAGCCGCAAACGTGGCCGACCACAGGGCGATCAAGGTCGCAGTGGCCGACCACATCGTCGACGCGCCGCCGGCGCGTGAGAAGGCACCTTCCGTAGGAAGGATGAAGACGACTAAGGCACTCCTCAGGGGGTTGCCTTGGTGCTGTGATGAGGCAGCGGTCCGGGAAGGGCTGCTGCGAGCCGGGTTTGGTAACGCAGCCGCAAGGTTGCACAACCGAACCAACAAGAAGAGGGCGCCGCTCTATGCCGTGACCGTGCAAACGGTCGACGGCGGGAGCGACATCTTCGACTTGCGGAAGTTGCTGGGCTTCCCGGTTACGACGGAGGCTCTCCCGACCGCCACGGATCCTCAGCCCCAGTGCTTCAGGTGCCAGGGCGAGGGCCATGTTGCGAAGTACTGCCGCAACGCGGCGCGGTGCGTCAAGTGCTCAGGTGAGCACGACAGCCGCGCCTGCGACCGCGGCAGCAACGCTCTGCCGACTTGTGTCCGGTGTGGCGGCCCGCACGTCGCCAGCTGGCGCGGTTGTGCGGCTTTCTCAAGCCGCAGCCGTGCCGGTGGCGGCGAAGCGGCCGCGGCCGCACCGACGCAGCAGCAGAAGAGAAGACGACGTCGGAAACGGCGTAGGGCGCAGAACAGCCCGGCACAGCTGAGGGGCGGCGCAGCAGCAGATCCACCTGCCTGGGGCAGGGACGGCCGCTCGGAAACGGGCAGCCAGGACGCAGCTCGCTCTCCCGTGAAGAGATGTGACCTCGAACTCGGCACCGCCATGAAGGAGGCCACAGCAGCCCTCAAAGCCGTCATGGCGGCGGAGAGGGCTGCCTTCGCAGCCGCCGTGACTGCAGAGAAGGAAGAGGCCTTGAGGCAACTGCGCGCAGTTTTCGCCCAAGGGAACACTCCTGCGACCTCGCAGAAGGACGTTCGCGCGCCTATCCCAGCTTTTGTTCCAGCAGCACCGCAGGTGAGAGGCGCAAAGAAGACAACCGCCGCCCCAGAGGAGCCGGTGGCGACGCCGCCCGCTGCGGGAGTGGACCCCTCAAGGGACCGAGAAGAAAGAAAGGCAGCCGTCATCGCGCAAGCGCGAGCGAACGGCGTGCATCTCTCCGACGCTGAAGCGGCGCAGATCACTGGAAGTGCGGAGCAGCTCACAGCTGCAATGCAGAAGGGCTGCGCCGTGCAGTAGAGGACGACGCTGTACAGTAGCCGATCGCCGTCGTTCTGCGCCAGCCTGATGAAGCTGCACCAAGTCACTGACGACAAGGCGCAGCAGAGGGCCTAAACGCAGCGCATGCGTTGCCGCGCCGAACTTTTATGTTACAGGGAGGAAGCCACTGCGGCCGGCCCAGGAGACTACAAGCGAGCCCAGCCGCAGCACCGGACTGACCCAGCTAACGACCACGCAGTACATAGGTAACGTTGCACGATACCTCACGCTAACCACCCCTCACCTTGCATGCTCTGTCGCAGCTAGCAAGCCGCTACTGCCCTTACTACCCGTCCTACTGTCGCAGAGGTTTTTTTCCCTTGGCGCTGGCCTTGGCACTTTTTTTCCTCTGCTCTTACAACCGCTACCCTTCGATCGTTTTCGACCACTTCTATCTCCTGATGGACCATGTTAATGAGTAGCCTTACCCAGACGCATGGATAACATCACAGCCTGCATCCTGTGACGCCTGATTCAAAACTAACATGCATACGGAGGTGACAGTAGAACTTTTGTGTTGGTCACCACGTTGGTGCGGGCGTGGAGGGGCCCCATCCTTAGCAAAAAGAGTTTGTTCTAGACTCCAACTTTGTAAACCCTCGTCACCAGTTTCGTAAAGGCCTCGACGATGCTACTGTGTGTGGAGGACGAGTTGCCACTGTTGTTACGGTAGGCCGAGTTTGTGAGTTCGTGAAACGGCTTCCGGTGCAGTACACCGCTAAGACGATTTCTCCCTGCCCCTATTATACAGCTATGACCCAGGGTCAGGTAACAGGACAGAAGAACATAGGTTCTACAACGCTCGAACAAGTTAATAATAATGTGGTGTCACCGCCAGACACCACACTTGCTAGGTGGTAGCCTTTAAATCGGCCGCGGTCCATTAGTATACGTCGGACCCGCGTGTCGCCACTGTCAGTGATAGCAGACCGAGCGCCACCACACGGCAGGTCTACAGAGACTTACTAGCACTCGCCCCAGTTGTACAGCCGACGTTAATAGGAATGGTTCACTGACAAATACGCTCTCATTTGCCGAGACGATAGTTAGCATAGCCTTCAGCTACGTCATTTGCTACGACCTAGCAAGGCGCCATAGCATTGGATATTATTTTATATTGTGGTTATAACATGTACCGTCAAGAGAGATGTTCTACAATTGTGGATTAAAGTTAAGTATTATATCACTACGTATTTTATTTGCTACTATTAATTCCCTTAACTGTTCCAGACCTCGCGCCAGCCTGCGTGAGCTTGCACGCGTGTATTTCGGCCTCCTCTAGAAACACAGTGTTGGCTCTTCTGCCAACACTACAAATAAAGTCATAGATTTATTTATCTTTGCGACTTGTCGAACAGTGAAGTCTGCAACTCTACATGTAATAAACAACAAGAAAGGCCCTCAATGGCTAAGTGCAAATAATCGTAGGTAAACTTCACAGTACATAGCAAATGCAATTCAACTGTCTGTTGAATCCTATGAATTTACTAAGCGACGCTCCCCGTCTAAGTCAACCCTGGACGACGATCTATAACCAAGAGGGCGAGAGCTGCTCTTCTATTTTTCGAGTAGGCTTCTGGCCGTTGTCGTCCAGTCATTGGCGGATTGTAGTCGGCCGGCAATTGGCCGAGACGAAGTCGATATCTTCATCTTCAGCGCCGCCCGTGGCTCTGGTGGAACTCGTGCAAGTGGCGAGTCTCTAAGGTGCTGGCACCAGCTTGCATCTTTGCGCCTGTGGTACTTTTGCCCTCGTTGTGTCTTGTTCGGACGACACAGCACCAACCTTCTCTTCTTTTGGCTCTTGAGGGAAAATGGCCTGCCATTCCTCCACAGACATTCAGATACCTCACTTAAAGTGTTCCCAGCACAATTCAAGCCACTATAACGGCGAAGGAAGGCACACCTAACAGGTGTTCGGATACTTTTGACCAGATAGTAAATGGATGAAAACTCGAACAGCCTGCTCTAACTTCGTTTTTAAAAAACGAAAAGTGTTAAGAAATAATACTTATGAACGTTACTGGATGAGGATAGTGCAACAGAACTTTAATTAATTTCGATACAACCTGCCGATTCAATTTATTTTTGGTATTTTTATTGAATATGTGCCGGTGAAAGTAATGCCAGCTACTGAGAAATGTTACTGTTATCTGTAAATAGTTTATCAAGAGACAGTGGGACGACCCAGTCATCACCGTATTAACTATATTTAGTATGCTATTAGGACTGTAGTTTAGCAGTTTATCTCTACCTCATTTGGTCACTTCCTCTCTTATATGGAGTGGACAGTGGGAATATGGCTATGGTGGGTTCAATGGCTAATTTGTTTTTGTGGTGCCTTCCAAAAAGCTAGGTGCCATAGCAAGGATGGAGCCTCGCTACGTAACTACAAGGAGAGATAGTCGCAGCAAGCCGCATCGACGAATGAGCAACGTCGTCGTAGCCACGCCCAGAAACGTTTCGCTACGTCACCGCACCGTCTCATCTACTTAGAGCCGAGTATAGGACCGCTCATCCCAGTCAGCGAGTAAGACGACACCATCTCTTCTAGTAAGCCAGCTGTGTGAGTAATCTATTACGACGGGGAAATCAATTTTTTTCTTTATTGAATTTCGATTCCCCCCCCCACAGGGATACATCTGCTCATCCCCTCTGCAGCCTACAGAAGGGTGAATTCCCCCCCCCCCCTCCAGAGGGATACATCAGCTCATCTCCTCTGCAGCCTACAGAAGGGTGAAAAACATAGCGAGGAGACAACAAAACAATAAAAAAGCAGGGGATAAAACGGTGACTGTTTAACGCTGTAACGCCGGCCGTGATGGCCGAGCGGTTCTAGGCGCTTCAGTGCGGAACCGCGCGACTGCTGCGGTCGCAGGTTCGAATCCTGCCTCGGGCATGGATGTGTGTGACGTCCTTAGGTTAGTTAGGTTTAAGTAGTTCTAAGTTCTAGGGGACTGATGACCTCAGATGTTAAGTCTTATAGTGCTCAGAGCCATTTAACGCTGTAACATGGCGGAAGTGAAAATATAAAAACAGAGGTTTGATGATGCTGATTAAAACACATAGTAATTAGACAGGCACAATTAAAAAACACGGTGACAGTCTGCTCTTTGTTCGCGAGAGTTAAAAACACACCTAGTGACAGTACGGTGTCTGTTCACAACACTTAAAAAGGGGACGCACAACACTGAACACTCACCCGGGGAGGGGAGAAGGTGTGGGAATCGCCGTTGTGGATGGTAACATAGGAGGGGCGGCGTGAGAGGAAGGAGGCAATCAGATGGACATAGTTGATAGGAAGGGCATAGGTCTGGAGTTTAAACAGGAGACAGGGAGGTCATATACGGTTGTAGGCCTTTTCGAGGTCTAGGGACAAAAATGGCGGAGAAACGGGAGTTAAGCTGGAGGGAGAGGAGATGGGTGAGTTGTAGGAGTTGGTCGTCGCCAGAGAAGGAAGGTCGAAAGCCACATTGGGTGATGGGGAGGAGGTGGTGTCGGTGGAGGTGGTGATGGATGCGCCAGGTAAGGGTGGATTCCAAGAACCTGCTGAACACTGAGGTGAGACATATAGGACGATAGGGAGAGGCATCAGATGGAGGCTTGTTAGGTTTGGGGAACATCAGGATACGGGAGGTTTTCCACAGGTCGGGGTAGAAGCCAGTGGCAAGGATTACGTTGTAGAGGGCAGCAAGGACTGCAAGGAAGGAGGGAGAGCAGTGTTTGAGATGGTGGTAGGTAATGCGGCCCTGGTGGGGGGCGGTGTTGCGTTTAGTGCGGAGTGTGAGGCTGATGTCCTGTGTAGTGATGGGAGTGTTACGTTCTGATGGAGGTGTGTGGCCCAAGTACCTGAAGGTAGGAGCAAGGGGATGAGCAGAGATATCCGCACGTTCGATAACATTTTTCCAATCAAGAAAAACTGCCAAGATGAGAAACATAGAAATAGATATCCTCGGTGTCGCAAAGCAGCTTAAATCACATAATAAAAGCAAGGCTTCCGGTCCAGATTGCATACCAGTCAGGTTCCTCTCAGAGTATGCTGATACAATAGCTCCGTATTTAGCAATTATATACAACTGCTCGCTCTCAGAAAAACCTGTACCTAAAGACTTGAAAATTGCTCAAGTCACACCAATACCCAAAAATGGAAGTAGGAGTAATCCGTTGAATTACAGGTCCGTATCACTAACGTCGGTTTGCAGTAGGGTTTTGGAACATATAATGTATTTGAACATTGTGAAGTACCTTGAAGAAAACGATTAATTGACGCGTAGTCAGCACGGATTCAGAAAATATCGTTCTTGCGAAACACAACTAGCTCTTTATACTCATGAAGTAATGAGGATGTCAAATAGATTCCATATTTTTAAATTTCCAGAAGGCTTTCGACACCATTCCTCACAAGTGTCTACTAACCAAACTGCATACCTATGGAATATCACCTCAGTTGTGCGACTGGATTTGTGATTTCCTGTCAGAAAGGTCACAGTTCGTAGTAATAGACGGAAAGTTATCGAGTAAAACAGAAGTAATATCCGGCGTTCCCCAAGGAAGTGTTATAGGCTCCCTATTGTTCCTGATCTATATTAACGAGATTGGAGACAATCTGAGTAGCCGTCTTAGATTGTTTGCAGACGATGCTGTGATTTACCGTCTTGTAAAGTCATCAGATGACCAAAAAGAATTGCAAAATGATTTAGATAAGATATCTGTATGGTGCAAAAAGTGGCAATTGACCCTGAATAAAGAAAAGTGTAAAGTTATTCACATGAGTACTAAAAGAAATCCGCTAAATTTCGATTACGCGATAAGTCACACAAATATGGAGGCTGTAAATTAACTAAATACTTAGGGATTACAATTACAAATGCCCTAAATTTGATCAATCACATAGAAAATGTTGTGGGTAGAGCCAACCAAAGACTGGGGTTCATTGGCAGAACACTTAGAAGGTGCAACAGGTCTGCTAAAGAGACTGCTTACACCACGCTTGTCCGCCATATTCTGGAGTATTGCTGTGCAGTGTGGGATCCGTATCAGATGGGACTGACGGATGACATCGAAAAACTACAAAGAAGGGCAGCTCGTTTTGTATTGTCGCGAAGTAGGGGAGATAGTGCCACAGACATGATACGTGAATTGGAGTGGCAATCATTAAAATAAATGCGTTTTTCGTTGCGACTGGATCTTCTCATGAAATTTCAAGTCACCAGTTTCCACCTCCGATTGCAAAGACATTCTGTTGGCACCCACATACATAGGGAGAAATGATCATCACGATAAAATAAGAGAAATGAGGGCTCACACAGAAAAATGTAAGTGCTCGTTTTAACCCACGTGCCATTCGAGAGTGGAACGGTAGAGAGACAGCTTGAAGGTGTTTCATTGAACCCCCTGCCAGGCACTTTCTTGTGAGTAGCAGAGTAATGACCTAGATGTAGATGTACATGTAGAACATCGGGGGAGAGGGTATAATCAAATTGGGGATCATCTGGAATGGAAAAGATATCAGATAGGTGGGATGCGAAGTGGTTGGCCTTACTGAGGTATCAGGAAAGGGACGATCATCAAGGAGGAGAGGATACTGTGGAGTAGGGCGGTTCCCAGTAAGGCGGTGGGAAGCAGAACAATACTTGGAAGAGTTTATTGGGAGTGTGGCGTTGAGTTGTGTGCATGTCTGTCGCCAGGCACGGCGTTTCTTCGCAGTAAGCATGTTGTGGATGTGTCGTTGTAATTGCCGGTGGTGGGTGAGTGTGTCCCGGTCCTGAGTGCAGAGTAAGGATCAATAGAGACGTTGGGATTCACGAAGGAGAAGAACGGCCTGTGGGGGCAGGACAGGGCAGTGATGGTGAATGGCTTTGGTAGGGATATGGGTGGCTATGGCATCAGACAAGGTCTGGTGGAGGAAGGCAGCGGTTCGGGAGATGTCGGGAGATTGGAGAGTAGGGTCGTGACGTGCGACCTGGGTGTGTGTGGAGTCCAGTTGGCTCAGGAGTATTCTCTTAGGTTGTTCGCAGATGATGCTGTAATTTACCGTCTAGTAAGGTCATCCGAAGACCAGTATCAGTTGCAAAGCGATTTAGAAAAGATTGCTGCATGGTGTGGCAGTTGACGCTAAATAACGAAAAGTGTGAGGTGATCCTCATGAGTTCCAAAAGAAATCCATTGGAATTCGATTACTCGATAAATAGTACAATTCTCAAGGCTATCAATTCAACTAAGTACCTGGTTATTAAAATTACGAACAACTTCAGTTGGAAAGACCACATAGATAATATTGTGGGGAAGGCGAGCCAAAGGTTGCGTTTCATTGGCAGGACACTTAGAAGATGCAGCAAGTCCACTAAAGAGACAGTTTACACTACACTCGTTCGTCCTCTGTTAGAATATTGCTGCGCGGTGTGGGATCCTTACCAGGTGGGATTGACAGAGGACATCGAAAGGGTGCAAAAAAGGGCAGCTCGTTTTGTATTATCACGTAATAGGGGAGAGAGTGTTGCAGATATGATACGCGAGATGGGATGGAAGTCATTAAAGCAAAGACGTTTTTCGTCGCGGCGAGATCTATTTACGAAATTTCAGTCACCAACTTTCTCTTCCGAATGCGAAAATATTTTGTTGAGCCCAACCTACATAGGTAGGAATGATCATCAAAATAAAATAAAAGAAATCAGAGCTCGAACAGAAAGGTTTAGGTGTTCGTTTTTCCCGCGCGCTGTTCGGGAGTGGAATGGTAGTGAGATAGTATGATTGTGGTTGGATGAACCCTGTGCCAAGCACTTAAATGTGAATCGCAGAGTAATCATGTAGATGTAGATGGAGATGTACTGCCACTTTCCGGAAAGGCAGACTCCACAGTGCCCGCAGGGCAAAAGATAGAAACATGCGAGAAGAGTACTGATATCCGTTCATCTTGACTGAATCATCGTTTGATCACACTCCACCTGTGCCAATTCTGACTCCGGTTCCAAAACGAAGAAAGAAAACAGCAGGTGTCCTGACAGACATGGGCAATTTGGATCGACTCGTTGCTCAAAGGTAAAAATTCGGAGTGAATGCAAGCGAACGAAAAGCAGACGAAATAAATCAATGTGTAGTTACTATGATCTTACAGAGCCTAAAGTATATTGGATAAGACGTGTGTTTCGCAAGATGTTGTTCCATGAGAATTCCACAGAAGAAGAAATTACATGCAATGACTGTGATAATAAAGAAGGTAAAAAGATGGTAGATATGCTGATACACTTGTCTAAGACTTAGTTGAAGGCCTCTTATGACGATTGTGTTTCAGATAAAGTTTGCATACTACATTGAAGAACCAAAGAAACTGGTACACCCGCCTAATGTCGGGTAGGGCCCCCGCGAGCACGCAGAAGTGTCACAACACGACGTGGCATAGACTCCACTAATGTCTGAAGTAGCGCTGGAGGAAACTGACGCCATGAATCCCGCAGGGCTGTCCATAAATCCGTAAAAGTACGAGGAAGTGGATATCTCTTCTGAACAGCACGTTGCAAGGCATCACAGATATGTTCAATAATGTTCACGTCTGGAGAGTTTTGTGGCCAGCGGAAGTGTTTAACCTCAGAAGAGTCTTCCTACAAGGGAACATCCCCATCGCACCCCCCTCAGATTTAGTTATAAGTTGGCACAGTGGATAGGCCTTGAAAAACTGAACACAAATCGATCGAGAAAACAGGAAGAAGTTGTGTGGAACTATGAAAAAATAAACAAAATATACAAACTGGGTCGTCCATGTGTAATATAGGCAATATTAAGGGCGCAGTGGTCCCGTGGTTAGTGTGAACAGCTGCAGAACGCGAGGTCTTCAGTTCAAATCTTCCCTCGACCGAAAATTTAAACTTTTTATTTTCAGTTTATGTGAAAAACTCTTATGTTTTCATCACTTTTTTTGGAGTGATTATTACATCCACAAGAAAACCTAAATCGGGCAAGGTAGAAGAATCTTTTCACCCATTCGCCAAGTGTACTAGTTAGGTGGGTCGACAACATATTCCTGTCATGTGACGCACATGCTGTCACCAGTGTCGTATACAAAATATCAGACGTGTTTTCCTGTGGAGGAATCGGTTGACCTATGACCTTGCGATCAAATGTTTTCGGTTCCTATTGGAGAGGCACGTCCTTTCGTCTACTAATCGCACGGTTTTGCGGTGCGGTCGCAAAACACAGACACTAAACTTATTACAGTGAACAGAGACGTCAATGAACGAACGGACAGATCATAACTTTGCGAAAATAAAGAAAGCAAAATTTTCAGTCGAGGGCTGATCTGAACCAAGGACCTCTCGTTCCGCAGCTGTTCACGCCAACCACGGGACCACGGCGCTCCTCGCCTCACATTGCCCTTAATATTGCCTATGTTACGCATGGACGACCCAGTTTGTATATTTTGCATTTTTTCGTTGTTGATCGTTGTGTTTTTGGTCGTTGCGGACGTCACATGGCATCCGTTTAAGTTCGCTGTTGATCCTTTCACTCAGTTTTTTTTTATTACAGAGGCGAACCAGCTCTCTGACCGAACACGCTGAGCTACCGTGCTGGCAGAGGGAATTGAACCAAGGATCTCTCATTCCGCAGTTGCTCACGCTAACCACGAGACCACGGCGCTCCTGTGCTCACATCGTCCTTGATGTTGCATATGTTGTCTATGGACTACTCAGTTTGTATATTTTGCTTACTTTTTCATAGTTCCACACAACTTCTTCCTGTTTTCTCGATTGATCTGTGTTCAGTTTTTCAAGGCCTATCCACTGTGCCAACTTATAACTAAATCTGAGGGGGGTGCGATGGGGATGTTCCCTTCCTAGAAGCACTCTGTAGCAGTTCTGGACGTGTGACGTGTCGCATTGTCCTGCTGAAATTGCCCGAGTCCGACGGAATGCACAATGGACATGAATGGATGCGGGTGATCAGACAGGATGCGTACGTGTCACCTGTCAGAGTCGTATCTAGACGTATCACGAGTCTCATATCACTCCAACTGTACACGCCCCACACCATTACGAAGCCTCCACCAGCTTGAACAATCCCCTGCTGACATACAGGGTCCATGGATTCATGAGGTTGTCTCCATACCCATACACGTCCATCCGCTCGATACAATTTGAAACGAGACTCGTCCGACCAGGCAACATGTTTCCAGTCATCAACAGTCCAATGTCAATGTTGACGGGCCCAGACGAGGCGTAAAGCTTTGTGTCGTGCAATCATCCAGGGTACACAGGTGGGCCTTCGGCTCTGAAAGCCCATATCGACGGTGTTTCGTTGAATGGTTCGCACGATGACTTTTTTTGATGGCCCAGCATTGAAATCTGCAGCAATTTGCGGAAGGGTTGCACTTCTGTCACACTGAACGATTCTCTTCAATCGTCGTTGATCCCGTTCTTGCAGGATCTTTTCCCGGCCGCAGCGATGTCGGAGATTTGATGATTGACCGGATTCTTGATAGTCACGGTACACTCGTGAAATGGTCGTACGGGAAAATCCCCACTTCACCGCTACCTCAGAGATGTTGTGTACGATCACTCATGCGCCGACTGTAACACCACATTCAAACTCACTTAAATGTTGATAACCTGCCGTTGTAGCAGCACTAACAACTGCGTCAGACACTTGTCTTATATAGGCGTTGCCGACCCCAGCGGCATATTTTCTGCCTGATTACATATCTCTGTATTTGAACACGCATGCCTATACTAGTTTCTTCGGCGCTTCAGTGTAAATCGACATACATTCCATTAGCCTCGATTTACTTTTGTTGATCTTATACCCTCCTTTCAAGACACTGTCCATTCCGTTCAACTGCTCTTCCAGGTCCTTTGCTGTCTCTTACAGAATTACAATGTTATCGGCAAACCTGAAAGTTTTTATTTCTTCTACCTGAACTTTAATTCCTACCCTAAATTTTTCTGTTGTTTCCTTTATTGCATGTTCAATATATAGACTTAATAACATCATGAATAGGCTTGTGGTAATAAGAAATTTAAAAAGATGGTAGATATGCTAATAACTATTCTAAGTCTTATTTTAAGGCCTTTTATGACGATTGCATTTCAGATAAAATTTACATGGTACATGTTCTTTGGGAAAATGTGATCCGATTAAATCTGCCATCTTGCCCGTATGTCTAATTAGGATGGCAAAGTGAAGTAAGGAAGAAACACCAGACTTAGTGAGACTCTAACTAAAGCCTTATATTTGTGTTCCGGAATGCCATTTCTAAATACGTTCCAGACAGTGACATCAGCACCTACATCTGTACTCCGCAAGCCAAATTACGGTGTGTGGCGAAGGGGACTTGTGTACCAGTGTCACTCCCCGCTTTTCTGTTCCAGTCGCGTATGGTTTGTGGGGAAAACTATTGCTGGTAAGCCTGTGTGTGGGCTCGAATCTCTCTAATTGGGATACATACCTAGGAGGAGGCAATATATTTGTTGGCTCTTCTACGAACGTATGCTCTCAAAAGTTTTAACGGTAAAGCACGCCGTGATGCAGTACGCCTCTCTTGCAGCGTGTGCCACTGGAATTGGTTGATCATCCCTGTGATTATTTTGTGATTACTAAATGAACTTGCAATGAAATGTGCTGCTCTTCCGTGTATCTTCTATGTTTCCTTTTCCATCAGTTCTATCTGGTACGGATCCCATACTGAGGAGCAGTATTCAAGTTTTGTTTTGTAAGCTACTTCCTTTGTTGATGGACTGCATTTCTTGAGGATACTTCCTATGAATCTCAGTCTGGCATCTACTTTACTCGCGATTAATTTTATGTGGTCGTTCCACTTCAAATCGCTCCTTAAGCATACTGCTAGAAATTTATGGAAGTAACTGCTTCGGGTTATTGATCTGTAGTTTCTCAATCGTGCAATAAAGGGTCTTTCTGTTGAAAACAAAAATATATTAACTTTAGGAGAAATTTCGATGAAAGTAAGCTTTAAGGCATCATTCACCGATCCAGTATAATGCATGTCTACTGCTGTTGTTCATATTCGAACACTCTCAGTCTCTGATGACCGCATCGTTGACGGGAATTTAAGATCTAATATTCCTTCTTTTCGAAGTCTGTAGATGCGTTAAACTTACGCTGCTTGACCTCTGCACAGAACACACAGCTTAGTTGGCTGGCCAACTTACGCTAGTAATCACAGTACCTCTCCTTTTTTCATTTATCAGCAAGATTGATCGGTGACTATCATTTTACACAATGTCTGGTGCTTTGTATTTTTGCTTCAGATATGTAAAATAACACTTACCAACCTAACAGCTACGTCAGTTTCCAGACTTCACAGTTATAATACGTTGTTTCCGAGGCACGTGTCCGGGTGTGTATGTATGTATATCCAACGCTGATGGTTTTAATTTCAGCTTCTTAAGCGCTGTACTCTGTAGATCTGACAATGAATGCCATTAAACTTTTTCTAATGTAGTAGAAACATGAATTTCAGACCGCTAGAGCCCATGCCAGCTCCATACAAATCACTTATTAAATATGGAATTTTCTGCGTGAAAACCATAGGTTTATTCCTTGAAAAATGAAATTGTTGAATGAACGAAAACTGTGACCAAATGCGGCGTGTTCCTTTTTCTTAAATTTATTATGTAGGTTCTCTGACCGCACTTTGCCAGGAACAAAGACGACCACTTGAAACGTCAAACAAAAGCATATTTCTACTAGTTATTGTTCTAGTATAATGCTGAGTTTCAGCATTAATTTCAGTTCACTGATTTCAGCTTCTTAAGTTTAGATAATCAACTTTAACAGTATTGTTTGAGAAATATTGAATTTTTAATTTATTACGTCAATACAAAATATTAAGGAAATAATTACGATTCTTGGAAGCTGGTACGAATATTACAGATTTTACACTTTCATTAGGAATGGAATTCCTTGTGCGTTCCGCACAAACGTTGCTAGACGAAGTCCGACAAAATATCGACACGTTGTTGCAACATTGTTTCATAGTACAGTCATACAAATTCTGCTTTTCATTTGTTCATTCCGGTTTCTTAGAGTACAGAGTAAATTTCAGAGATGTGAGAACATTCCACAGCATATAATACGTATTATCTAGTAGCATATTCGGCCTGTTTTCGTTCCACGCTGTCTTACAAGGTACACTCTTAGAGTAGGCTAATCCATTAAAATTCACTGCCCGGTTTTTATTATGCTTCCGTTCATATAACAGCAAGTTTAGGCTACTCGTTCGTGAAGTTTGTAGCTAATACCGTAAAAAAAAAAAAAAACAAAAAAAAACACTTTTGGCTGTATGCATAACGACAACAAACGAAGAATGACTAAAACATTTTCCACCTTCGTCTAAAGCAAAGAACGGAGTTCTGCAATTTTAGGCTAGATGCGAGCCAGGAAACTGAGAATCCACTAACCCTCATCACAATTTAAAGGCGCGCTTTATTAAGTACTTGATGCAGACTCAACAGCTTGAAGAAGCAAAACCTTGTTAATGGGGCATTGTTTAATGCTGTCAGCACAATTAATGTTCAAGAATGTATGGGTAGCTTGTTTTCCGTCCACAAACGTTTACTTACATACTCACAAGGATATAAATTGTTGGTGAATGATGTACTCATAAAAAGAAATTGAAAGTAGCGTTCTTTATTATGTACTGACAAAGACGTTCGTTTATATCATTCTGAGAAGAAACAAAGAATGCGCTTGATAAACTTCATATAAACAAGAATTGTCATGAATGCTTCTCTGTAGGCAACGTAGCTGACAGGTGCTGTTTATTGCACTGTACTAACGTATTCGCGAAACCTGTCTACGTCAGTAAAAGATCGTGTTTGTTCTGAGATCAGGCGAATACAGTATGTGTGTGTGTGTGTGTGTGTGTGTGTGTGTGTGAGTGAGTGAGGGGAGATACAGGAGCAGCGCTTTAGCCAGTTGGCTGCTTGCAGTCGACAAAAGAACCATAATTCGGACGGCATATTACGCGGTGCTACGCGAGAGCTAATCAGACATTGCGCGAGGAGAAGGGAGTGTTTTCATGGTGTGTATTTACGGGAGGGGGCGTGGCGAGGAGGTGGGGCGGCTGTAGGCGGAGCCAACGCTCGTCCGCCAATGGAGCTGCTAATGCGGTCATGGCTGACACTAACCATCATGGAAGCGAACCGGCTGCCGGCAGAAGGTCAAAGCTCCAACCTGGCATTAGCGCAGGCCGACTGCGCTCACGTTTCCGAGTAAAGGCGCACAGAAAACAACGTCTGCGAGTGAAATGACCGATTTTAGAGTTAAAACAGTGTGCCACGGCGCAGTATCGTTTGGTTTGTGCTTTATGTGTTTTTCTTCTCTTTAATTCGAGATTTTCCCCCTCTAGCGATGTACGTTTGTATGTATGTAAGTGTGTGTGTGTGTGTGTGTGTGTGTGTGTGTGTGTGTTATCTGCAGAAAGATCGCTAAATGAACAACTACTTATCCATACTGGCTACAGTTGGTTGTAGTGCACTTTGTGGCATAATTAAACGTGGGCAGATATATGACACGATAGCTGATATAGAAGAAAAGGTTGAAATCGTGCTGCTCGTGTAGTTCGTAAGAACTGAGTTATCAGATAATTATTATATTTCATGTACTTTACATATCATCTAGAACTGTCGATAGGGCGCAACCTCAAAAGAACGGATAGATGTGGCTTTTGCTTCGTTGCATTTTGGGCATTGACAGATGTACTCAATAGACACGATGGAGGTATTTACATGCAAAAGTTACTGTTTTCCGTCGCTGATATTATCTGTGTTATCCACGACGCGTTGCAAGGATTTTCATGTCACATCGTCTGGATAACAGCCCGTGTCGCTCGCACTCCGGAATTTATATATATTTTTTGCGTGTGCGAAATGTTACATCCCTGTTGTGTTATGTCACATCAACGTATCGAAACAAATATAGCTTTTCACGAAAATTAGTTACATACGAATTACGGATAAAATTTCTCTATCTTTATTGGCAACATATCGCTCAAAAGTATGGCCACATTACAATTGAGGTAGGCTAAACGTACATTTCACATTTTTTCAACGTTTGTGCGGAAGGCACAAGGAATTCCGTTCCTAATTAAAGTGTAAAATGTGTAATATACGTACCAGCTTTCGAGAATGGTAATTGTTTGCCTTAATATTTTGTACTGACGTAATATATTAAAAATCAGTATTTCTAAAAAAATGGTAATCAGCTAAACTTAGATATATAAATACTATTGTTTGACTGAGGATCCTCGGATGACGTAATGAATAAAGTAAATAGAATAACATTGTTTTAAAGTCACAGGCTTAACCTCAAAGCCAATAGTAATAGTTTTTTATTGTAATTTAATAGCTGAAAGTATTTGAAAAGTATTTACTATATTGTGCTTCGATTTATTTAAGGTAATTACAACGCAGAGAAGCAAAGCTCTTTTCTGTTTTATAACACAGCCATGTGTTATCTATTAGTAGGAGCTTAACATGTTTGTATAGGGTTCTATGATTCTCGCAAAATGTGATTTTCATACACCGTCTTAACATTTTACAATTAATATTTTTTGAAACTGTAGACTAATCGCAAAATGACGGCGGTGTATTTAAAACTATAGTAGTCCTTAGACTAAAAAGTAATAAACCACATTTATTAGTAATTTTTTCTTTGTGGAAAAATATTTTTAAATATCTGTAACAATTGGAACAATAAGGACAAAGTGAAGCAGAGCAACAACTAAACACATTTTCCTTTGATTTCCTTTATTCTCTTGTTTTCGATTTGTGACCTGTTTGGTTAATTTGTATTTTCTTAGGTTGTCGTAGAAATTTTTGCTTTATGCTATACCTTAATTTTCGTCGATGTCGTGTTTTTTCCTGTGATTTCCGTAAAAGGTGAACCCATCACATGTATTTATACGCACTTATACATGATGAGACGTTCAAGAAATCATTTATGTGCTTGACGTAAAATAGAAGTCGAGTTCTTATTTCTTAATACCATATTTGTGGCGTATCTCATTTGAGAATAGCAAACAAGAGATACATGCCATGTACCAAAACCTACGTTTATTAATTCTTGGAAGTCTTTCCACCTAGAGATGACTCAAATCGGCTCGAAAAGAAAAGACACACGGTAGCTGGTTACTGCTCAAATTCAGTTCACTCTGAGTAATAATTTGCAACGTATTTACATAAATATACGAAAGGTGATTGAGTGCATTTCGAATACTTCGTTGTGTTTACAAAAAATGGCTGGTACGTAGCACGACCTTCCGTCCAATATACAACAAGCAAAATTAGTTCTTTTTGCGGATGACACTGGTATTGTAATCAATCCAAACAGGCATACAGCGACAGAAGAAATGGTAAAAAATATTGTTAAATGTGCAATTGAGTGGTTTACTGTGAATGGTCTTATTATTAATTAAAAAAACACAGCATATTAATTTCTTCACATGTAGAAGTCCTACACCAACGATAAGTGTAACACATCGCGAGGAAATAATCAGAATGGAAACTTTAAAATTTTTAAGTGTTCGTATTGCTAAGAATTTAAACCGGAAAAAACACATTTTGGATTTACAGAACAACTTGGTTCAGCCACAATTTATAAATATTGAAGAGAGAGAAATAAGTAAGATGACATATTTTGTCTAGTTTCATTCAATATGGGGTATGCTCTGGCGTAATTTACCTTTAAGAAAGAAATTTTCATAGCTCAAAAACATGTTGTAAGAACAATATATGGTGATCACCTACGCCCATCTCGTAGACATTTTTTAAGGAATTAGGCATTTGGATTGCTGCTTCACAATGTTTTTTCCCTCATGAAGCTTGTTGTAAATAATCCACTGCAGTTCAAAAGGAACAATGATGTACACAATTACAATATCAGAAGGAAAAAATGACATTCATTACTCCTCGTTAAGGTAGTCTTTAACACAAAAAGGTGTGCACAATGTCGCCGCAAAAAATTTATATCACTTTCCCAATGACAGAAAATGTCTGACATACAGCTAAGTAAAATCTGAAAACAAACTGAAAAAGTTTGTCGTTGACAATTCTTTCTTTTCGGTAGAAGAATTTCTATTATTGTAATGTGTAAAAGGTGGAGGGTAGGAATTACTAACACAGTTACGTAAATGGTCGACACGTAGCCATATTTACATGTGAATATGTAATGTGAATGTAAAATGAATCGTTTCACCTCACTCCCAGAGGTTTATCTGTGGTTACTTACCGCTAGTAGGAATTCCCAGCACAAAAACAGAGCTGTCAATAACTAAGGGGTCTTGCGTGAGATTGCAGCTGGGCGCATGGTTATGGAACTTAATTTGTTTATATTTTGAATACAGGGTGTCCCATTTTCTTGATCACCTAAAATGACTTTTCTTCCAGAAACAAATAAAAATTGTGTAAAACATTCACCTATTTACGAGTCTGACTACCTTATGATATTATGTTTGTGCCGTATTATGAATTAAATACAAACCTCGAGGCGCATGAACAGAAATAGAATGAAGTCTGCCCTATCCGCGATAACTGGAGACTTGAAAACTGCAGATAATCGAATTACGCGGTAATCTGGAATTAAAGTACAAAATAATGTTTTAGTATCATTCAAAAACAAAAATTAATTACAGTGTCAAAATTAAAATCACTTAACTAAGGTTTGTAATAATTTCTTCTTTAATTATTATAGTATGCGTGAAAATGCGGTATTTACACAGAATACAGTACAATCCAATTTCACTTTTCATTACACTACTTTGAAACAAAATAGTCTTGACTTGATTTCTGTCTCAGTGGCGTTGCTTGTGTTTTACATATCGCACTACGAATTTTACACGTCATCAACCTGTCAGTAAGAGGAAAATCTTCGTGCTGTCTCAGATACTCCAGTAAACCTTCGACCCATTGAACTGCTGATACGTGACTGATTACTGTTTCTGGAATTAGAGAAATGTTGTCGTCTAAGTCATTGTCATTGACCACTTCGGATTTCCCTTGTACTCGCTGAACAATAGCATTGTCACTCAACACTTCATGCCCAGGCTCCATGCGGTCGACGTCAAGCCATTCAGAAATATTTTCTTTGTCGATAGTTTCACACCCTGGAGTACTGTTCAAAACAACAGCTAACGTTGATGATGAGCAATCTTGTTCGTCATTGGAATTACTGGTTTCATCTACTTTAGGATTCACGATTTTCCAGAAATTGTCTTCTGCCTTCTGCACTTTATAAATGGCGTCTAGCGTAATTAATTGGTTCCAAAATATTTGAAGATTTCTGCCCTCATCAATTATTTTTGTAGCAGACTTCCTCTACAAATTTTCTCCGTGGCAGCAATGACACCATGATCCCCAGGCTGTCACATTAGGGGCTAATATTTTACAAATATCGTCCAGTCATCTGAATTCATAACATTTTCTTCCGGATGCTGTGGTTCATTGCCCAGTAACAATACGGCCCTTGCGGTAGAGCTTTCAGCATTAAATGTTCTCGCACCTTTGGCAGAAAGCAATTACGGAACCATGTTTGAAATATTGTGCGGTCCATTTAGGCATCTAGGCGCCTTTCTGCTCAAAATAATGGACAGGTAAGATTTTCATTTCCTTTGAAACAGCGCAGTTGTTTAGCTTAACGTATTAGACCAAGCTTAACTAAATGTGATCGCATACCATTAGCGCAACACAACACAGTTATCCTTTCCTTGCTTGATTTATAGCTAGGCGCACCACGTTCTGACTCCAAAGCTGAAGTCCTTGCTGGTAAACAGTTCCAAATCAACACTGTTTCACCCGCATTGCTTATTTGCTCCAGTTCTGTATTTTCTAGTGCAGTAAACTCTTGGAAATGATTAAAAAATTCAGAAGAAGCCCCACTCAGCTTTTCTGACGGCAGTCTCCCAGATACCATGGTGCTGTTCAGATCTTGTTAACCAGCCGAAGGATGTATTAAAATCTCCTTACTCCTCAAGCTTTTGAAGAAAATCTGGGCCTGTTTGGGGAATATTGGGCCAGATAATTGTGTGCTCCCTGCTCTTTTCTGCCGAAACCATTTGTCTCCGAATTTTTTGTGTGGAAACTCTTTAAGATTTTTACACAACAGGCCATTAAAATTGCTACACCAAGTAGAAATGTAGATGATAAACGGGAATTCAATGGACAAATATATTATACTAGAACTGACATGTGATTACATTTTCACGCAATTTGGGTGCATAGATCCTGAGAAATCACTACCCAGAACAACCACCTCTGGCCGTAATAACGGCCTTGATACGCCTGGGCATTGAGTCTAACAGAGCTTGGATGGCGTGTGCAGGTACAGCTGCCCATGCAGCTTCAACACGATACCACAGTTCATCAAGAGTAGAGACTGGCGTATTGTGACGAGCCAGTTGCTCGGCCACCATTGACCAGACGTTTTCAATTGGTGAGGGATCTGGAGAATATGCTGGCCAGGGCAGCAGTCGAACATTTTCTGTATCCAGAAATGTCCGTACAGGGCCTGCAACATGCGGTCGTGCATTATCCTGCTGAAATGTAGGGTCTCGCAGGGATCGAATGAAGGGTAGATCAACGGGTCGTAACACATCTGAAATGTAACGTCCACTGTTCAAAGTGTCGTCAATGCGAACAAGAGGTGACCGAGACTTGTAACCAATGGCACCCCATACCATCACGCCGGGTGATACGCCAGTATGGCGATGACGAATACACGCTTCCAATGTGCGTTCACCGCGATGCCGCCATACACGGATGCGACCATCATGATGCTGTAAACAGAACCAGGATTCATCCGAAAAAATGAAGTTTTGCCATTCGTGCACCCAGGTTCGTCGTTGAGTACACCATCGCAGGCACTCCTGTCTGTGATGTAGCGTCAAGGGTAACCGCAGCCACGGCCTTCGAGCTGATAGTCCAGGCTGCTCCAAACGTCGTCGAACTGTTTGTGCAGATGGTTGTTGTCTTGCAAACGTCCCCATCTGTTTGCTCAGGGATCGAGACGTGGCTGCACGATCCGTTACAGCCATGCGTATAAGATGCCTGTCATCTCGACTGATAGTGATACGAGGCCGTTGGGATCCAGCACGGCGTTCCGTATTACCCTCCTGAACCCACCGATTCCATATTCTGCTAACAGTCATTGGATCTCGACCAACGCGAACAGCAATGTCGCGATACGATAAACCGCAATCGCGATAGGCTCCAATCCGACCTTTATCAAAGTCGGAAACGTGATGGTATGCATTTCTCCTCCTTACGCGAGACATCAAAACAACGTTTCACCAGGCAACGCCGGTCAACTGCTGTTTGTGTATGAGAAATCGGTTGGAAACTTTCCTCATGTCAGCATGTTGTAAGTGTCGCCACCGGCTCCAACCTTGTGTGAATGGTCTGAAAAGCTAATCATTAGCATATCACATCATCTTCTTCCTGTCTGTTAAATTTCGCGTCTGTTGCACGTCATCTTCGTGGTGTAGGAATTTTAATGGTTAGTAGTGTAAATAAAACAAACGTTATTAATATTCTACATCTTTGTTCCTCATCTCTATGTATTAATTTCTCATTGTAGCTACCCTAGTGACCAAGACATTTCTCACAACGACAGACCACTTTGTTGATACCGTCACTGTAGAATGTTTGACTTTGCTGACGGAGTCACAACCTCACCTCTGCTTGCACCGCTTCATAACTATCAAAGTGAAGTCCTCGAAGGCGTTCTTTAGATTTTGGAAACAGATGAAAATCGGATGGGGCCAAGTCGCGATTGTATCGGGAATGATGGATGACAGTGAACCCAAGACGTCGGATTGTTGCAGATGTCGCAGCGCTCGTGTGGGGTCTGGCGTTGTCATGCTGAAGGAAAGGGTGCTACGTGTGTGGACGAAGCCTCCGAATTCCAAACTCGATTATAGGACGCTGCTTCTCGCGCACCGTCATACGAGGGTTGGAACTTTAATAGTGGCAACTATTTATTTACAGCTCGTACAAAATAGATACGGGTTTCAAAGTTTTACTGACGTTCAAAGTAGTCACCAGCATTGTGTATAACCCGTTTCCAGCGATGTGGAAGTCGTAGGATACTGTTAGCAGTGTCAGTTGTGTTGACATTTCGAGCGGCGCGGTCTATAGCCCGACGAATTTGTAGCAGTTCTGAAGGGAATGCCGTGAAGTGTTTCCTTCAGTTTAGAAATCGAGTTGAACTCACGAGGGCTTAAGCCAGTGGAGTGCAGTAGGTGGTATAGCACTTAGCAGCCCCATCAGTCAAACAAATCAGTAACAGCTTGCACTGTACGTGCTTGAGCATTGTCCTGTAAAATGATGGTCAGGTCCTGCAGAAAGTGTCATCACTTCTGTCTCTAAGCTGGTCGTAGGTTGTGTTCCAAAAATGTTTGACTGATTGAGGCGCTAAGTGCTGTACCACCTACTGACTTAAGCCCTCGTAATTTCAACTCGATTTCTAAACTGAAGGAAACACTTCACGGCATTCGCTTCAGAACTGCTAAAAATTCGTCGGGCAATAGGCCGCACCGCTCGAACTGTTAACACAACTGGCACTGCTAAGAGTATCCTACGATTTCCACATCGATGGCAATGGGTTATACGCAATGATTGTGACTACTTAGAAGGTCAGCAAAACTTTCAAACATGTATCTATTTTGTACGAGCTGTAAATAGGTAGTTGCCACTATTGAAGTTCCAACCCTCGTATTTACGTTACACACCGCCGTGTTAAACGCTACCATTCAGAACGCTCAAGCAGCAGAGGACTGCAAATATGTAGGCATAAAAAATAAAGATCTGCAATATGAATACTGTTTGTTTTATTTTAAATGCTTAAAGAGTTTCCGCATGAAAAAATTCAGAGGCATTGATTTTCAGTAGTCCTCGTAAATGAATGCCAGATTCAGCGTACGAATACTGCCTTCTTCGAGTTTGAGTATTATTTCCAGTTTCGGGTGTACCGTTAACACAACACGTTTTCGTTTTTCAGACGTTGTTTGGCAGTAGCAGAAACCAGTGACTACCTTCTGCAAAATTTACAGTCTAGTGCTTGCAGCAGGGCATTCTTTACTACACTCTTTGTTATAACATGAGATTACCCCTCAATCGCGACCACTCCCGGGTTAAAGAAAAAGTTTTCAACAGAAGAAAAGTGGGAGAAACGGGCCGCAAATAATCCGCAAAGCAGGTAACCCATCCCCCCTCCCCCACCCCCCGCGGATAATCGAGAGCTTACTGTATTTGAATCGCAAGGTACAGCATTGCGAATACTTGGTCGTATTTACGAAAACTGTGGAAGTACAGGTCTACATTAACCAGCGTGATTGCCCTTTGTGTAACTTTGTGTTCCGAAGATATGAACAACAACACGCCTTTTTTGAGTACCACACTATATTTTTTCATTCGGTAATCCGTTTCCTCTCCATAAGACCTGTTGAAAAACAAATCACAGGGTACCATTCAAGTAAAAATTCGTAGTAAACATGGGGAAACACAAGGAAACTGTGCATCGTTCATTCAGTCAGCCCTCTTCAGTTGAAGGTCTGTGCGAGTACTGTTGCATCAACTAAGCTAAAAGCTAAACTAAACTCCTCCCGAACAGGCCACGAAGGCGCAAAGGCACCGACCGGCCGCCGTGTCATCTTTATCCCACAGGCGGCACTGGATGCGGATATGGAGGGGCATGTGGCCAGTACACCGCTCTCCCGGCCGTATGTCAGTTTCTGAGCCCTGAGTCGCTACTTCTCAATCAAATAGCTCCTCCGTTTGCCTCACAAGGGCAGACATCATCTAAGGGAAGGTAGTAATGCTTCTCGTCTATGGAGAATATCAGTTAAGAGAACAGTAATGGCAACAATGTTTTATGTACAGTACCGGTGCATGTAGTACAGTAACGTAGTACTTCGATATGTTGTGTACTATTTGTTTACTGTCAACCCCAGCAAGTGGACGAGCTTTGTTACCTGAGGTACCTGCAGATGAGTGAGTCAGTTGTATGCTGCGTTTTTAATAACATGGTTCGTACGTGGACGATAACTTTGATACGTTCCTGATGATGTCTTGAGAAGAGGCAATGGACTGCCGAATAAAAAAAAATATGGTTAGTCAAAGAAGACACTCTGGTCTTCATACCTTTGTAACGAACCAAATTACAAGAAACGCTAATATGTTGGTAGCTAAACAACATCTGATTGATACATTTTTTATTTTGATTCTGGACGAAAAGTTACTTGGGATAATCAAGGTAAGTGGGACGCATTGTATGGCTCTCGGCCCTTCTCAAATGGTTCAAATGGCTCTAGGCACTATGAGACTTAACATCCCATAGACTTAGAACTACTGAAACCTAACTAACCTAAGAACATCACACACATCCATGCCCGAGCAGGATTCGAACCTGCGACCGTAGCAGCAGTGCGATTCCGGACTGAAGCGACTAGAACCGCTCCGTCACAGTGGCCGGCTCGGGAGCTGCCTCCGGATCACTTTGTGTATACACTGATGAGCCAAAACATTATGACCACCTGCTTAATAGCTTGTTTGTCCATCTTTGAAAAGAAATAAGTCACTGATTCTGCGTATCAAATATCCGACCGTTCGTTGGTAGGTTTGTGGAGGTATGTGGCATTAGTTGGCTACGCACAGGTCACGTAATTTGTGTAAACAAAGGTCCACTGATTTGCGTATGCGGTTATTGCCCCCGATAGCGACCCACATGTGTTCCATACGATTTACATCAGGCGAATTTGGTGGCCGAGACATCAACGTGAGTTCACTACAATGCTCACACATTCGGGAGGACGACGGTTCAATCCCGCGTCCGTCCATTTTGATTTAGGTTTTCCGTGATTTCCCTAAATAGATCCAGGCAAATGCCGGGATGTTTCCTTTGGAAGGACATGGCCGACTTCCTTCGCCGTCCTACCCTAACCCGATGAGACCGATGACCTCGCAGTTTGGTCTCTTCCCCCAGATAACCCAACCCAATCCACTACAATGCTTCTCAAAGCACCGCAGCACGGTTCTGGCTCCGAGACACGGACAACTATACTGCTGAAAGATGACATCGCCGTCGGGGAACACATCAAGCATGAAGGGATGCAGGCGATTCGCAGCTGTCAGCGTCTCTTCGATTACTACCACACGTACCATGAAAAAGCAGGAGAATGTCCCTCATAGCATAATACTGCTCCCACCGCCGGCCTCTGTGACCGAGCGGTTCTAGGCGCTTGAGTGTGGAGCCGCACTGCTGCTACGGTCGCAGGTTCGAATCCTGCCTCGGGCATGGACGTGTGTGATGTCCTTGGGTTAGTTAGGTTTAAGTAGTTCTAAGTCTAGGGGACTGATGACCTTAGATGTTAAGACCCACAGTGCTCAGAGCCATCTGAAGCATTTGAACTGCTCCCACCGGCTTGTGTGCGGGACGCGATGCACGTTTCGAGTCGTCGGTCACCTCGATGACGGCGTTTGTGGAAACGACCATCAATCTACTGTAGCAGAACTGTGATTCACCAGAACAGCGACACGTTTCCATTGATCGACTGTCGAATCCCGATGGTCCCGTGCCTACTGCAATCGCAATTGACGATGCCGTTGGGTCAACATGTGAACACGATGGGATGGTCTGCTGTGGAGCTCCAGGTTCGACAGTGTACGATGAGCGGTGTGCTCCAAACACTTGTGGGTGCACCAGCCCTGTGCACTTTCGGCAGAGATGCAACAGGTCGCAATCTGTCCTACTTTACATAGCAGACAAGCCCACGTTCTGTGAAGAGTCGTGGACGTCCAACTGTTTAGCGCCTAGTTGTAGTTTCACTGTCCTTCTACCTCTTCCCGTAGCTGCTCGCAACAGTAACACGTGAACATTCGACCAACTTCTTCGTTTTCGAGATACTCGTTCACGGGCTCTGAATAATAATAATCTGCCTTTTTGTCAAAGTCGTTTATTTCAACACGTTTCCCCATTTGCAGCCCATATCTTCGCTAGGGTGATCCCTCGTCCGTGTCTGCTCCGCTTACATACTTTTGTTACGCGTCACGTGTCGCCCGCAACGTCAGCGGGTGGCATCCAACCTCGCGGTGGGCAGTGGTCATAATGTTTTGGCTTATCACTGTATTCTTCATTATTTCTTGGAGAAACGACTAAACATCGTTAATGCTGCTTCACCAGCAGAAATCACCTGACGATGTCGAGGTGTTGAAATATTGTGAAAATTACACAACGTGATCCGGCGGGGAAGCCTGATGTGTCACATGTGTATTTTTGAAATGATGATTAAATCAAGACCCTGAGCTATTGACAGGCGTTGATATACATCAACGGGGACAGTTGAAAATGTGTACCCCGACTGGGACTCGAACCCGGAATCTCCTGCTTACATGGCAGACGCTCTACCCATCTGCGCCACCGAGGGCGCGGAGGATAGTGCGACTGCAGGGACGTATCCCTTGCACGCTCCCCGTGAGACCCACATTCCCAACTTAATGCCCATTCACTACATTCGTAGTGCCGTGCCCATTACACTCATTACTCACGTCAGACAATCTTACCGAGTCCCCTAAGAGTTCTGGCAATGCGTGTGCTTCCAGCCGGCTAGCCTTAACTATATGAAGATGGTATCTGTTCTTTCGGACCTGTCCGAAAGAACAGATACCAATGGTGACCATGCAGCTCTCTTACAATGAAATGATAATTAAATCAAGACCATAAGCTGTCGACTGGCGTTGATATACATAGACAGGGACAGTTGAAAATGACTGCCCCGATCGGGACTCGAACCCGGGATCTCCTACTTACATGGCAGACGCTCTATCCATCTGAGCCACCGAGGGCGCAGAGGGTAGTGTGACTGCAGGGATTTATCCCTTGCACGCTCCAAGTGAGACCCACATTCCCAACTTAATGTTCACACACTACATTCGTAGTGCCCCTGCCCATTATTTGGTGATGGAGCACGCCGTTACAAGGATTCGTTACTCCGTCACGGTCTACACAAAAACACTCGACAGCAGAAATATTGCTGTGCTGATGTATTGAAGCGTCTACACGGGCACTGTATTGACATTTGTAATTTGTGACTCTGAAAAAAGGTTGGCGTTTCACTCCCACTGTATAGACAACCGAATAAATTAAGAGTTGTGCTTCTACAATCGGATCATCTCTTGTCACCAAGTGAGTGAGAAGATATATAATTTCCTCAGGCTTTTATAAGGGAAGCTTTGCGCAGATTTGTAGCATCGCCGTGTTAGGTGCGCCGTTAACTAGTATCACAGCCGTTGGTTGTCCATAACGTGCCCAGATTTCTGCAATATTCTAAATTCAAGCGGTAAAAATATGATAATTATTTCGGTAAAAGTTCCTCAATTTCGGCGGTGAAAACAAACAGTTTTTCAATAGTATTTCGCTACATTTGCACTAAAGTTTCACAATACTGGACATTGAAACAATGGGCAACATTGTCTTGGTCACCATTGGTAGACAACACAGAACATTGCGCAGACAAAGAGGATACACAAAATCCAGACTAATGTCTGCGTTCTTACTCGAACTCCCGATCCTGTTGGATATTTATTTTCCAATACCCAAAATCATGTTCATAAGAAACGCTATATGAAACTTAAATTCTAATTTTTTCATATCTTCTAAAATCGGCGTGTGCAGCTTTTAATATAACACCCATCGGGTGTGATGGTTGATCCTGGGTTGTACAGTATACTTTCACTACACTTATTACTATCCATCAAGTCTTCTCCGACTCCTGGTGACATGATGAACGATGTCCCTCCATGTCCTCCTGGACGTTGCTATCGTTCTCATTTCTTCCAGGGACATTGCGGTGCTTTCTTTGTTGCCCCTATCGTTATTCTCCTTGATTTTCCTCTACGTCTTTGGCCTTTTGTTCGTCCGAGCATTACAGCTTTTTCTGATGAGTCTCCTGCACTCATGATACACCCAAAGTGCCTTAATTTCATATTCAGTAGTTTGGCCTCCAAAGATAGTTTTCGTTGTATATTTTTTCAAGCATGTTTTATTTTTTACTTTTTCAGCCCATGAAATACTCATGAACATTCTCCGAAGCTACATACCATATACAGGGGTCTCAAACACTTAAAGTCAGAATTACACAAATGGTACAGGGCCCTAAGCTGAACGCTATTATACTGTTTGCAGTTCTGTGTTATTTAGTGTACAGTGCAATATCCTTCAGACATGCATATGTGTCTGGAGGAATAGACACTGCTACGATCGACAGCAAAATGATCTGGAAGAAATGTATTCGGAATTGCGAATACGGTTAGACGGCAGCTGCAGAATTTATTAGTGACAAATGAAAATCTGTGCAGGATCGGGATTCTAGCCCAGATTTCCCACTTTACGCGAGCGGTCGCATTACGTTTTTTTTTGTTCAGTCTCTCGGTTTGCAAGCACACCACTTCGGTTATCCGAGCGCACCTCCAAAACCGACGCAAATCTCCATACGTCACTTGTGTTCCCGTCCTGCATTCGCACAGTCTCTGTGATTCCCGCAAGGGGAGAGACTTTGTTATTAATTTCGTGGGCCCTCGAGGCATGTAGTGTTATGTGCAGTGCTTAGTCAGGTCGCGACAATAATCATCAAGTCTCTCCCTGTTGGGAATCACAGCAGTTGTGCGAGTGCAGGACGTGGACATTGAGTACATGTGGAGATTTGGATCTGTCCTGGTGCCGTACTCGAATAGCCGAAGAGGTTAAGGCGACTGCTCACGTAAAGTGGAAAGACTGGTCCAGCACAGATTTTCATTTGTCACTAATAAGTTGTGCAGCTGCAGTCTGTTCATACTCGTAATTGCGAATACATTTCTGCCACGAATACTATGAGAGAGGGTCAGAACCAATGTATTTTTTTTATTGCCTCAAACAATATTTCTTACGGGAAACTCAATAATAAAATGCGTCTACTGGCTTTTATAGCGTTTTTACTGTTGCAGCGTGGATTTCGAAATAACAGCTTTATCGTCAGCCTCTCTAGCCGAGGTGGCATTCGAATCTGAGATAGGGGATTCGAATCCTGGTGGCGGATGAAATTTTCACTGCCGCTATATTGCCAGCAAGGAGGGGAAAGATGGTGGAGTAAAATTCCTGATCACAAATCTTTGCACCAACGTTCTGAATTAAATTCAAAACCGGTGTGTTATGATGTGAGGGCATGTGACGCTGTTGATGATGATTCGGGGACGTTGAACTTGGCGGTCCCTTTGTTGCTATTCGAATGGAGTTGGCTACGTTCCAGCACGAGTCTCACCCTCTCCCTTCTGTAATCACCATACAACACAAACATAACATTATGCTATACACGCATCCACACTATACACTCACTTACACACTACACATAGGACACCACTCTCACATATCCGCAAGGACAGGGACCAAAGTGCGTGGAGGAAGAAAAGCCTTTCCGACAGACGGCTGAAACCCATCCCGAGGAATATCGCAGCCAACAATGACTTAAGACATTAACATTTTACGTCAGGGCTTAGGCAGTTGTGTGGTTACCTAAACCCTCACGATAAAACTATGATTTCTAAATGTGGACAACGTAGTAGAAACGCTATTAAATACAGTAAGTGGATTCTACTATTAAGTTTTCCATTTCTATCAGTGTCTCGGTTTGCCACTATGACTACCCCTCATAGCTGCAACTTAACCTCACATAACAACACAAACTGCAGCAAGTTCGCCACTGCAGCACATTGCTGGGTAGATCTTCGACAAACCTGATCTCTCGTTTCAAAACCATTTCTCCCCGTTGCTTGCATGCATTGTTTATGATAGAGGCCGGAATTTCTGCTTCGTCGGTTCTCTCTACACTATATTCTTCGTGGTCTACATTTAAGGGGCAAGATGACGGATGCTGTTGGAAGGCTCTTCTCCCACGCGATCCAACAGCATCTGCGAACAATTCTTTGTCGATAACGTGGCCACCCTTCTGTTGGTTTAACGACCCAGTTTCTTGTAAATCTCTATGCAAGGCGATAGATTCTTTTGCTTAGGATGACGCCTGACGTGGAAATTTTTCTTGTACATTCATTCGGCTCTCTGGGCACTATATCTGCCTGCATCATATATGAGAGACCTCCAACGTCTGTCCCGGTAGCTCCAGGGTCAGCGGGGCAGACTGCTAACCGATGGGGCCTGGGTTCCATTCCTGGCCAGGTCGGAGATTTTATCTTCACAGGGACGACGTGTTTTGTTGTTCTTATCTTCGTATCGTCACAACTGACACGAAAATAGCATCTAAGGCGTCACATGACAAGTGTAAGCCTACGTGACTTCGTACCAGGATACGGCCTGACTCTAATTAATGTTCTGAATTGTCGTAACACACTGCCAATAAACTAAAAATAGTACATGTAACGAGTAATGTTCCACCATCAACAACCAGTCATGAGCTAGAAACGATGGTAAGCTCCCCAGAGAACACAACACAAGTGCGATTGTGTATTCGTTTTTATTCAGAACAGCGCCGCCAACGTCAATGCAGCTGGCAGTTGTTTGTTGTTGAAGACAAGCAGTTCAGAAACAACGGCTTCACACACGTTTCCGACTATTGGTTCCTTTTTTCAAAATACTTAGTTTAATACTCTTTACCGATTGTGACCGAGCGAGATGGCGCTTTAGTTAGCACACTGGACTCGCATTCGGGAGGACGACAGTTCGAACTCGGGTTCGGCCATCCAGATTTAGGTTTTGTATGATTTCCCTAAATCGCTTTGGGAAAATGCCGGAATAGTTCATCTGAAAGGGCTCGGTCGATTTTCTTCCCCATCCTTCCCTAATCCGAGCCTGCGCTCCTTCTCTAATGAATTTGTTGTCTACGGGACGTGAAACAGTAATTTCTTCTTCTTCCCCCTCCTCCTCCTTCTCCTTTACCGACTGTATAATCCATTCATCTATTAGCAGAACTCCGTCTTCAGGCCACAAGTGGCCCATCGGTACCATCCGACCGCCGTGTCATCCTCAGCTGAGGATGCGGATAGGAGGGCCGTGAGGTCAGCACACCTGTATCCCAGTAGTCATGATTGTTTTTCTTTGACCGGAGCCGCTACTATTCGGTCGAGTAGCTTCCCAATTGGCATGACGAGGCTGAGTGCACCCCAACAGCGCATAACTTCGGTGATCCGACGGCAACCGGTGTATCCACTGCGGCAAGGCCGTTGCCCCCATTCATCTATACATATTACTAAATTGAAGTCCCCCACCTCGCTTTTCTGTCTATATGTGAAAGCTAACCTCAGGAACTACTGTGGGGATTTTTATACTGATTCACGAGGAAGGTTTGTGTATATAATTTATTCCCGGTACACCAGGCAAGTCATCCTGCAGTAGATACTTAGTGCGGCTGTCGTGAAGCCGGGGTGGATCGCTAGTTGAACTGTAAAGGTTTGAGCCATCCTATACGATCAAAAAGTCTCTAGACGCGAACTGCTGCTATTTCCATACATTCCAACCATCTAATTATATCGTAAAGTTTTCCAGTAAGTTGTTACTGAAGTAAAGAGGGAAACGGTTTCTTTCTGAAGCCACTGAGTAGTAGTTCCTTGCTTTTCAGGCGAATCGACTTGACAAGGGACCAACGATCCAGTTCATCCCAAAGATATACAAAAGCGTTCATGTTGTAATGACACAGACAAATAAGTGCGCGGATAGCATAAAATTCAACTTCATGAGAAAACAGTCTGGAAGTTCCATACAAAGACCGTGTACAATATCAGGCGGCCGAATCCGATTACATATGGAGAGTCCGAGAGCGGAGTGGCTGCTGCTCCTTTTATGACTTCCTCACCGTGAGGAGGTTCGGTTGGAAGTTTGTGGCCTGTTGGCCTTTACTCCCCTGGGAATCTTGACGAATCTTCTTTCTGTACTGGTAGGTATTTCTGGACTGGCAAGGAGTGCCGGTGACCTATTTCTTGGGCTTGTCGATATGACGATTTTTCTTCTTCTTCTTACTTGTTGCTGAGGGCTCTCCCTCGGTTGGGATACTGTGCGTAATGTATGCTGCTTTATCATACTCTCTGTTGACAGAGCGATGATGATACAGCGCATTTGCCACTCTGTGAAGATAGGGTAGGAATCAATCAGATTGAATTCCTCCCTAGAAAGACCAAGAAGGCCTTCTGGATACCCAACTGGGCGATGTGGGAGTTGAGGTTTAGGATAGTTAGGTGGAACGAAAGGATAAGGGTTGTCGTACCATCACGAAGCGATGCGGCGATCTTCTTCGTTACAGCGCTTGCGCTGTACATATCTGGAAGCGGGAGGAATGGAACTTCTTCCCACTCTTCGGAGTGAATAAGTGCGTGAACAAACCATGACGGAATGGGGATGAATGCACCCCGCTCCGGGATTATATCAGGTAAGTTGTTACGCGGTCTCTCCAGGTGGCGCTCTCTGCCGGCTGCGTGAGCTAACCTCGATGCGATGCTGCTGTGACTGTTTGATCGTGCCGCCGCGCGGCTCCAACGCAGGCGAGTTTAATCCTAACGATATGAAGCGGCGCCTTGCGTCGCGTTATTGCAGCGGCTGGAGAGGCGCCGGTACGATACGAGAGTTAACATGACATTACCACAGTTCAGGATGAAGTGTTGTCCAGGCCTGTCCAGCACATTCACCTGATTCTGTTCGCACGACGACGCAATGGACACTTGGCTCGTGAAAAGAAGGTCGAAACTCAAGCTGTTGTTATAATGTCGAACACATGCTGTTGACTGAACTAATTCATAAACATCTTTCCGAAGCATTTTGCTATTGATCATAACGAATGCTGGAAGCCCAAAGCAGGAAAGACAGTTCTCAGTGTTTCCCTTTTGCCGTTGATCGAACTCCAGTAACTTCCGTGATCTATAGTTTCTACGTGGCAGGGTAAGGGTTTCAGTTCTCTTATTATTATCACGAGACAGACTTTTGAAGGCCAAGGAGGTCAGTAAGTCTGCCCCTATGTTGTTGTTTATTCAGCTGAGTTTAATTCCTATTTTCGCTTCCGTATCGTCTGGTCTATAGTTTCCACGTTGGTATCTGCAAGTAAACCTATTAAGCTGGCGTATTTGGGTTCTCACAGGATCCACCTGAGTCACTTCTTCTGCACGACTTGTATTTCGCATCTGTATGTGTCACTGGCCAGACCCCAGGAGGTTCCACAGTATAATATTTTTCGCTAGACAGTAGCTCGGTATAATTGCACTTTAGTTTGGGCAGGCATGTCAGTGTTTGGGGAATGTGGAGAGCAGTTACTTTGCCATTCATCACGCCTTATGCCAGAGGTCTTGTACGTGGTTAAGGAATAATAGCTATCTGCATAGTTACTCCCAGATATGTTTTGGACACCGAGGGATGTTCTGTTCTTGGAGACTTTATATTTGATCTAAGTTAGGGCGTTTCTTGCTGAAATATGCAACTGTGTTGTTTATAAAATTTATTTTAACCTTGTTCACATGCTATTCAGCCATTAAGTTTGAGCAGGTAACGTGTTTGTATTTGCTGCATGATAATATCCACTAGTCAGGAAGACCGTCATTAGCGAACTGTGCCAGTTTGTTGTTATTTATGGTCGACATGCCATTAACGTAAATTGTGTATAACATCAGCGCTAAGAGAAAATCTTCTGGTATCCCTGTCCAAAGTCTTTTTGTTTCTGATCTTTGTCCCTCGATTTTAACTGTCATTTGCCCGTCCTTTAGAAAGCTGGGGATGAACTTGAAGTAGCAGAGTCATACTGTAGTCAGCTCATGTACACTGCGCAACACAGCTAAAGCGTCACTTTCTTGAAACCCGGTAATTGTCTCCCTCTGCAGCTCAGAAGTTTAAAATTGGCCTCAAAGGTGGCTAATACAAGGCGTGTTTTATAAGTAAGTACCGTTTTGAAATTAATAAAAGACGTGCTAAGATATCTCAATAATTTTATTTTTATATGAAAGCCTGTACCTTAATCTACTTTTCTACATAATTTCCGTCAATATTGAGGCACTTGTCATAACGTTGCACCAGTTTTTGAATACCCTCCTCATAGAAGTCTGCCGCCTGACTTGTTAACTACTGCATCACCACTGTTTTGACTTCGTCATCGTCTTGAAGACGCTGACCACCCAGGTGTTTCTTCAAGTGCAGGAACAGATGGTAGTCACTGGACGCAAGATCGGGGCTGTACGGAGGATGATCTACAGTTTCCCATCGAAAAGATATGATGAGATCTTTGGTCTGATTCGCCACATGCGAACGGGCATTGTCTTGCAGCAAAACGATGCCCTTGCTGAACTTCGATGGACTGTTGCTTTGATTCTGGTGTGACGTAGGCCACCCATGTTTCATCTCCCGGAACAATTTGGCTTAAGAAATCATCACCATCGTTGTGGTACCGCTCAAGGAAAGTCAATGCACTGTCGAAACGTTTGGTTTTGTGCATATCCGTCAACATTTTCGGTAATTCAAGTGCTCGGTCACAATGCCATAGAAAACACTACGAGAAACATTAGGAAAGTCATCCCGCAAAGGAGGAAATCGTAAAGCGTCTGTTTTCTTTCACCTTATTGTCCACTTCCTGCACCAAACTTTCATTAACGACCGAAGGACACCCACTCCGTTGTTCATCATGCACATTTGTGCGGCCGTCTTTAAATGCTCTCACCCACTTTCTTACCATTCCATCATTCATAATGTTTTCTCCGTAAACTGCACAGATCTCACGATGAATATCGATCACTTTTAGGCCTTTAGCACTAAGAAATCTTATAACAGCCCGTATTTCATAGACGGAGGGACTCACGATTATCGTAGGCATCTTAAACACTCAGTACACAACGTAAACAAGGAAGAATCAGACTCTAATGGCGTCAGTGCGTAGATTAAGGTACAGGTTTTCACGTAAAAACAAAATTATTGAGATATCTTAGCACGTCTTTTTTTAATTTCAAAACGGTATTTACTTAAAAAAAACACGCCTCGTACCTTCTTCTGTAATGATGCTAAAGCGTGGCGTACTGCGACGTCACCCTCAGGCTCTGCGACCCTTCGGACGGTCGACATATGCAAGAAAGGGCAAGTGTCCAGGAGTTCATGTGAGGTGTAAGGCGGGTTAATCATGTCACATTAGCACCAAATTCCGTCACAATTGTGCGTATTCCTGCCCTTCTTACCTACATTTCAACCCTTCTCTTGACGTCTCTGCGATGGAGGTCACAACCGCAACGCCCAGCATTGAAATCACGCGGCTTTCTTGTGAGTGGCCCAAGAATAGCATTTCAGACACACCGTCGCTCAGAAGCGACACGAAAAGGCCTCAGGGGATGGCATAAAAGCTGCCAATGAAACCACTCCCGCTGTGGCCGAGCGGTTCGAGGCGCTTCAGTCCGGAAGTGCGCGACTGCTACGGTTGCAGGTTCGAATCCTGCCTCGGGCATGGATGTGTGTGATGTCCTTAGGTTAGTTAGGTTTAAGTAGTTCTAAGTTCTAGGGGACTGATGACCTCAAATGTTAAGTACCATAGTGCTCAGAGCCATTTGAACCATTTTGAAACCACTCCTTCATTGAGGCATTGATTCTCATACATTTCGCGGTCAGAAACTAGTTATCACTGCGATGAGCAACAGGACGAGGTTCTTGACAACCTTTGAAATTGCTGATACAATCCGTACAATTCAGCCCTTCTCTTCGAATATCGTGGGTTTATAACCCCACTGAACATGATCTGACCCCTTTGTAGCGTAGCGCGACCGCAACTTTTGGTCTGGTATACAGGGTAGAACCACTAGGAGGGACCTTTCAAAACCATTCGACGAAATCTGAACATGATACAAAGTATCAAAATGTGCTTAAATATTTTTAGCCCTTCTCTTCCGCACCCTCCTAGTGCATGATCACTGACGACATGCGTGTAAATAAAACGACGAAGAGTCCCACGAAGAACTCCATTACGGTAAAACACTCGGTGTCACGCGCTAACTTTTATTGAGAATTTTAAAACTCTACCTGTACTGAGACAACCTTGCTGTTTTGCAGACAGGCTGCCTTTTGACACGACTCCGATCCCAGATGCCTGCTAGTAGGCACCTGGGACTACTGGTTGTTTTAAAATTCTCGATGAAGCTTGTCAGGTACCACCGAGGATGTTACTAAACTGGGGTCTGTTAGAGGGATCCTTTGCCGCTTTATACATGCATGTGTCACTGTTTCACTCACCCCTCGTGATCACGTCAAATGAGGGCATCAAATAGCACTCCGTCTTCAGGCCACAAGTAGCCCATCGGGACCATCCGACCGCCGTGTCATCCTCAGATGAGGATGCGAATAGGAGGGGCGTGTGGTCAGCACACCGCTCTCCTGGTCGTTTTGATGGTTTTCTTTGACCGGAGCTGCTACTATTCGGTCGAGTAGCTCCTCAGTTGGCATCACGAGGCTGAGTGCACCCCGAAAAATGGCAACAACGCATGGCGGCCTGGATGGTCACCCATCCGAGTGCCATCCCCGCCCGACAGCGCTTAAGTTCGGTGATCTTACAGGAACCGGTGTATCCACTGCGGCAAGGCCGTTGCCCGCATCAAATAGGAGGACCGAAAATTGCATAAGCACCCTTTGCTGCTGCGGATCACGTTCAGATTCTGTCGAATGGTATTGAATGGTCCGTTGTGGTTCCACCCTGTATACCAGACCAAATATTGTGGTCACACTGCACTCCAGAGGTGTGTGATCACTTTCAATGTGTATGGAGCCCCACGACGTTCTTAGAGAAGGGTTGAACCGTCTGGGGAGGGGGGGGGGGGGGGGGTGTCAGTAGTATTTTTGTCAAGAGCGTCGTTCTGTAGCCTATCATAATGAGAACAGCGAAATGTGTGGGAATCAACGCCCCAAGAGAAAGGGTGGTTTTATTGACGCCAATTATGTTACCCCTTGAAGCCTTTTCGTGAGAATTCTGAGTGGTGGTATGTCTGAAATATTTTTCTCAGCCACCCACAAGAAAACAGCGTGATTTCAATGCAGACCATCGCAGTTCTGACCTCCACCGCAGAGATGTTGAAAAAACGAGTGAAATGTGGGTGCGAGATGGATGGGGAGCCTTGGGCAGAATTGTGACCAAATCTCGTGCCAATGTGACGTCATTAATCCACCTTACACCTTACATGAACTCCCGAGCACTGCCCTTTTTTGCACGTGTCGATACCTTGCCGAAGGTAACATTGCAGGGCGCTACGCTTTTGCAACATTACGTACGAAGTTTGTAGGCACCTTTGAGGTAAATTACAAACTTCTGAGTAGCAATCGGAGACAATTACAGGATTTCGAGAGTGTGATCCTTTAATTGTGTTGCACTGTGTGTCTGCTGTATGAGGTTGGCGTGTAGAACCTCATTACACGCATTCCTGACCTAGAGGAACACCGTCACTGATAACTTGGAAGTGTTAAAGTTACTAATAAGGTGTCCTGTAAGCCTAAATAGTTGGCATTCCGCAGAAACGTTCCGCTGGAAGCCAAATTGTTCGTGAATCTGCGCCTTGATTAATCTTCCGATCATTTTGTGTAAACCGCTCAGGCTTCTTGGCCGATGATTTTCTGCTAGTGAGAGGTACTTGTTAGGCTTAGGAATAGGGACGATACTTGCTAACAGCCGGCTTATTGTTGAGTAGCAGATCACTAGACAGTTGCTATAAATTCTGTTTAGGAACCCCATTGGTTTTCTTTGTAGACTTTTTAGGTGTGTCTTTGTTATCCTGTCCGGTCCCGGTACTTTGGAGCTTTTCAGTCTTTTTATTGTTGACCTTACTTCACATTGTGTAGTAAGTTTTCGTTGTTCATTGATGTCTGTAGTTATTTATCTCTCCGCCGTCTGGTTGAGTGTGATTTCCCGTTCACGTTCTTGTATTGTGAGGTCTTCGTCGAGAAGTATGTTCCGGTATTCGTATACACCTGCGAAGATTTCTTCCTTGGTCAATGCAGCAGTTGTGTCTTCTTGCTGGGTGGAAAGCAGGTTGACCAACAATCATTCCTCTTTTGTTTGTACTAGAAAATTATTAATTCACTCTCCCACTTATCTTGCCTTCATCCTTTTAACCGTACCCGCCTTCTGTCCCTAGGGTCTCTGAATTCTTGCCAAAGTTTATGGAATCAAATCTTTTTTGTTAATTAAGTTCGTAGCGAAGCGACGGGAAGGGTTCATTCTGTAGACCATCATACATTGTTGTAGTAAGTGCTACGTCCTGTGATTTCGCACGTTTTTGGTCATTTAGTCTGTTCCTCTGTCTAACTGTTCTATCATCGGATTAGGGAAGGATGGGGAAGGAAGTCGGCCGTGCCCTTTCACAGGAACCATCCCGGCATTTACCTTAGGCGATTTAGGGAAATCACGGAAAACCTAAATCACGATGGCCGGTCGCGGGTTTGAACCGTCGTCCTCCTGAATGCGAGTCCAGTGTGCTAACCATTGCGCCTCCTCGCTCTGTGATATATGTATCTGAAAAATCTCTCACAGCCCTTTTCTCGTCTAGTGCGTGACATTGATAATGTCCTTGCTCGATGTACTCGTATGCCTCCGAGTTGCTGGTGAACCGATGACAATTCGTTAATCATCACCATGTCGGGGTCGTAGTTCACTCCCTTAATCATCACAATGTCCATTACGTCTTACATTTGGTCTCTTTGTGTTGGTCTGCTCCTCTCGGCCATACATCATTGTACCCAGTTCTTTTTCCAGTTCTACCACTTTCCCACATATCATTTGTACGTGTTTATTTCCAAAGTGGGTTCTTGGCTTTTAAATCGTCTTCTAAACTTACTTCGCCATATTTGTAAAACACGTCTCTGAAATCCTGAGCAACGAACTGTGCATTTCGTCTTAAATATGCTGCTATGAAGGTTAATGTCCCTTGCTGCTATGAAGATTAATGTCCCTTTGGTGGTCCAAACCGTGACTGTTGTCGCTTCCCGTTCTTGTAATTGTGGTAATTTCTCATCCTGGTATCTGACGTGTTCTTTGAGATAGATCGTGGTCCCTCCTCTTTCGTTGATTCTGTCTGTTCGGTATCCCGCCATGTTTCTCGGCTTGCATTTCTCGGTTTGTCTGAGGTGGGTTTAGATTAGAAGTAAGATTTCAGTGATGTTGGATTTTAGGAAATATTGCAGTTCCTCTTTCATTTCTGACACCGGTACTGTTACAGATACAGGTTCTTTTTAGGTCTCTGTTCTGTTTCTAGTCATTGTGCTTTACTCAGACAGGTTCACTATTTCCTCTACCAAGGTAATTATCATGGAAATTGTGTCTAGTGCTTGTTTTATTTTCTTTCCCACAGTTATTAGTCTTTTACGATGGGCGCCCTTAAGGAAAGAATGGACCAGATCAGTGAGTTCATTGATTGCTCCTCTCGTTTCTATTTTGACTGATTTTGTGACCAGATCTTGCTCTCTGCTTTCTTCTTTCTTTTGTGCATCAGGGAATAGTCCTCCTCTTCTTGACGTTGTTGATTGTGATCTTAGGTGGAATTCGTCCTTGTTAGTGTCCTGTGGATGTTGCACATTATTCATCGTTTCTTTGTCTCCTCGTGGGGCTCTTTCGGTAGTTGTCTCTGTAATATTTCTCAGTCTTGCCTCCGTAGGTGCTGTGTTCACTACTGAACTGCATGTTTTTTGTTCTGGCGTAACCACAAGCGCCGGCACGAAGATGAAGAACGCAAGAGCAGAGAAGGCTGTGGGACGACGTCAGACAATAGCCTGCTGACTAGGACCGCACCACGGCAGGAGCCGCTCCTGCCAGCCTCGGGGGCATCAGAAGACGGACACTAGTGAAACTGCGCCTTAGAAGAGAGCACTACGATAGCCGTAATTAGTGATCTACAAACTGTGCGACAAACTTGCATGAACATTGTATGTAGCAGAGGATACTGACTGTTTGCATGTCGCCCATCGCTTGCAACAACTCGTTGTAAATCCAAAGTTAAGTATTGTCAATCTTCTTTATTGTAATAAAAACTATTAATGTGATTTGCTTGAATTGTTGTATAGCTGTCCTAGAAGGCAACATCTTTTAGGCACCCTGTAAGAGACGAGTGGGCAGGACTCCACATTTTTCATGTTTCTTTAATATTCTTCGTAATCTGGAAATGAAGCAAATGTCCTGTCTCCTTTGGCACATCTTGCGGGTTGATCTTTTCTCAGTTTTCATTCTTGTGTTTAGTGTTTGTCTCCACTCTTAACACGTTTGGATTGTAACATTTCTTACGTTGTGGTGATCCATCCCTTTGCATGTAGCTTTAAATTCTCGATTCTTGGTGTATATTACAAATGTGACATGGTAAAGTACATCAGTTACTGGGTGTTTGGACAATATAGTCGTGAAGGTGGCTTCGGAATGAATTATCCTGTCGTTTCATCTCTCGTCCTGTACTGGTGGACTAGATTCACCTGGATCCTGTGTCTAAGTAAGTCTTGTTTGATTTCATCCTCTTTTGTTTCTTGGGGGGAGGGGGGGGGGCGGAGGGAAGAGACCTTCAATCTCTATTTGGAAATCCCATTTGTCCGCCTGTTGGGGGGGGGGGGGTGTAAAGTGACACGTTGTTATCGTGGTAGTACTTGAAACCCATCACATAATCATGCATTGAGGCAAAGTAGTATGCTATATTGCCTCCTCTGAAGATCACCTTCAGTGGTACAACTATCACTTTCAAAAAGGTATAGAAAAAGGCTGTGCCACTGAAGAAATAAATTGATTCAACACAATTGACACCTTGGAGCTCAGAACTTACTGAGCTTAGATGACATGTTTGGAAGACGAAAATAATGCGTCAAAGAAGTTTTGTATGAGAGAGACTTTAGATTGATACAATAGATGTAATTAAATGAGATGATGGCAAAACAGTACATCCAAAGGCATGGTTTGAACAAGTTGACCAGTCTTTTCTCCCTATCTGGTCACTGAAACAACGTTTAGAATATTGATCGTGATGCAGCAACGAGAACGTGAACGGCGATGTTACATTGTACATCTTGTGAAGAGTGTAGGTAGGTATTTTTGGCTAGTTATTGGCCTCGAGAGAAACAAGAAAGGATCGAACAAGAAGTGTTGCAGAGCTGAAGTTTAGGGAAATATCATTCTGCGGTTGTTGTTGTGGTCTTCAGTCCTGAGACTGGTTTGATGTAACTCTCCATGCTACTCTATCCTGTGTAAGCTTATTCATCTCCCAGTACCTACTGCAACCTACATCCTTCTGAACCTGCTTAGTGTAATCATCTCATGGTCTCCCTCTATGATTTTTACCCTCCACGCCGCTCTCCAGTACTAAATTGGTGATCCCTTGATGCCTCAGAACATGTCCTACCAACCGATCCTTTCTTCTAGTCAAGTTGTGCCACAAACTCCTCTTCTCCCGAATTCTATTCAACACCTCCTCATTAGTTATGTGATCTACCCATCTAATCTTCAGCATTCTTCTGTGGCACCACATTTCCAAAGCTTCTATTCTCTTCTTGTGCAAACCATTTATCGTCCATGTTTCACTTTCATACATGGCTACACTCCATACAATACTTTCAGAAACGACTTCCTGACACTAAAATCTATACTCTTCTTCAGAAACGCTTTCCTTGCCATTGCCAGTCTACATTTTATATCCTGTCTACTTCGACCATCATCAGTTATTTTGCTCCCCAAATAGAAAAACTCATCTACTACTTTGTCTCATTTCCTCATCTAATTCCCTCAGCGTCACCCGACTTAATTCGACTACGTTCCATTATCCTCATTTTGCTTTTGTTGATGTTCATCTTATGCCCTCCTTTCAAGACACTGTCTATTCCGTTCAACTGCTCTTCCAGGCCCTTTGCTGTCTCTGATAGAATTACAATGTCATTGGCGAAGCTCAAAGTTTTTATTTCTTCCCCATGTATATATAATTTCTACTCCGAATTTTTCTTTTGTTTCCTTTACTGCTTGCTCAATATAAAGATTGAATAACATCGTGGAGAGGCTACAACCCTCTCTCACTCCCTTCCCAACCACTGCTTCCCTTTCATTTCCCTCAACTCTTATAACTGCCACCTGGTTTCTGTACAAATTTTGGAAGAGATGACAAATAAAAATCAGTTTATTGTCGCCCCATGTAGTTTTTCAAAGATAATAAGGATATATTACGAGAAGTTACCCACTAGTTGTAGATGAGTTCTCATGGAATGTGTTAAGGAGGATGTCTAGGAATTTGTGGAGTTGCTGCAAGAACTATGGTACATGAGTGACGAATAAGGAGGAGGAGGAGGAGGAAGAGGCATTCGAAAGGAGAACCGCTCTCTTTCTGTCGATCTGCCACAGCAAGGACCGCAGAGGTGTGGTTGTGGTTGGCCGTAGGTATGGCTGGAACGACATGGAAATAACAGAGAAAATGTCTGAAGATGTCTGCAGGGGAGGAATGAAAATAGTGCCTCCACAATAATGTGAAACACTGGGAATACTGCGACACGTATATAAGTAGTGAAGGAGATGATAAGGGAATCCCTGTGTGTGTATGCTATTGTGAAGTGAAATGTTGTACGGTGTATTGGTGCAGTGAATCTAAAGGGCAATAGGTTATTAAAGCAACGATCGCGAGCTGGGGAGATTTTATGTTCAGCGATAGAGGTAATTCTTTCTGAGTATTGTCAAGAATTCTTGTCTTTCTTTTTTAGTTTGTCATGGCCATGACTTTTGTACATTGTTTATTACTCATTATTCCCGAGCAGATCTTTCTTCTGTTTTCCCGTTTGTAAGTTGTAACCGAGGTTGGCACGGTGCCCATAGGGCAAGTTCAGGTTCGCTTTGGTAATAGAAGGTAAGGAGAAATTTTGCGGGTATCTAGGTAGGTTTCATGAAAGATTTAGAGCACTGAGATCTTAGCGAAGTTTGTTCTCCTCTGGTATTTTGTGAAAATAGTAGAAGGAGGTAGAGATAAAAGAAAAAATTGGAAATTTGTGGTAAGATTTTATGGGACTAACCTTCTGAGGTCATCCGTCCCTAAGCTTACAAACTACTTAATCTAACTTAAACTAACTTACGCTAAGGACAACACACACACCAATTCCCGAGGGAGGACTCGAACCTCCGACGGGGGGAGCCACACGAACCGTGACAAGAAAGGAGAATAGCGAGATGATTACGAGATGTGTACGATGTTGTTGTGACAAATGGTTCAAATGGCACTGAGCACTATGGGACTTAACATCTGTGGTCATCAGTCTCCTAGAACTTAGAACTACTTAAACCTAACTAACCTAAGGACATCACCCACATCCACGCCCGCGGCAGGATTCGAACCTGCGAACGTAGCAGTCGCGCGGTTCCGGACTGAGCGCCTAGAACCGCTAGACCACCGCGGCCGGCTTGTTGTGACAAAGTGTGTGTCAAATGAGTAGTTATATGGTGGAATTCACAAGAAAATTGAAGGTCCGTGGATGGCTGTTGTAAATGAAGAGTTAATGGGGAAGGTAGGATGCACCTTTGATCGAGTTAGTGGGCCATGTGGAAGGTTTTCTGAATTAAACACAGAGTCGCGTCTCTAAATTTGTTTAATTATCCTTAGTTGGAAGGAAGAGCTGTGTCATGAGATAGCGAGTATTAATGTCCGTACCAAATGAGTATCTGGACCGTGCTGACAGGGGAGAGAAGAGATACTGAGAGAATTAGTTGTGTGCAACTTGGGGTGTACGCATGGACCCATGTTGGGGATTAATTTTCTTTTTTTTTGAGATTTTAATTGGGACAAGGAATGTGCGGAAATGGAAGCTTTTGGAAGCATGTTTTTTGGCTTACGCGGATTTGAAGGTATACTTGGGAGTTGAGATAATGCCGTACCCGAAGGTAGGACGGCTAGCAATCTGTAAGTGAACCTTAATAGAGATGATACAATGACTTGAGTGGAAATTAATCTGCTGCTCTCTGTGTGGAGTTGAATTAAGTCCAGCGCAGATGGAATGTTGGAAAGAAGGAAGAGAATCATGAGTATACCAACAACACTTTCAGCAGAAAAAACTGGTAACTGGATGGAAGTAATCGAAAACGAGACAGTGAGACAAAATCGGTTTCAATTGACGTTACCACACGTGAGTATATATAAGAAAAGGGGTAAGTAAATGGTGGATTACATAAAGTTATGTTTCATTGTGTTATTGTCGTGTGTATCGACGGAGAAAGAGGATGCTGTGTTACGATTTTTACAAGTTATTGTTTACAGGTTTGGTGGATCCTGCGTGTTCCTTGTGAATTGGAAGTAGGAGGCCAAAAGTCGGTAATCGCCACCAACGGAACACAGAAAGATGAGAGATTTCTAGAAAGAAACGAGACATACGAAAAGGACGAGAGATAATGAAGGAAAACAAAAGAAAAGTAGAAGGCAAGGCGGAACAATTAATTGAGAATAGCAATGGAATGAGTGACAGTTCCTGTTTTTCTTATTTTATTTGTGTTAGCTTGCATTGGTGATAACAGAGATGAGACTATCGACACTTGTTGCGTTTAGGTGAATTAGCAGGATGCATGGATCGAGAAGACGAGTTATGCTTGTTCTGAATAACCAATTAACAGACCAATTCCTACTACAAAGCCAAAGAGCGATTGACGTTAGAGTTAAGTTTAATTTCGAATATAATGTTTAGATGACATGATGAGAGTTTTCTTCTTTCCGTAATGGTAAAAATTGGGATTTCGATGAGTAATAAGCTGTAAAGATTATTTTAGATTACTCATTGAAGTTAGTAGATTGCAAACGATGAGTGAAAAAGGTATCTCAGTTAAATTAGTAGTTAATGAAGAGTAACTTTCTGAAACTTTGAATGTAATTGTAAATGTGTAATGCAATAGATGGAGTTTCTAATGGAGTAATTTGCTTTATGCTTTGTAAATAACGTGTGAACAACAGCTTAGTACAAGAAAGTAATTTTGCCATTTGAGTATTGTGCAGACACGACACGAATGATAGCAACAAGCACTGATTGGATGGCTGCTGGCGGGAAGAATGGGCGGTCACGCCACGCGGCGAGGTGCCATTTCGGTGAGGTCAGCTGTGAGCGACAAGCAGAGGGAACGCTGGCGAGCGGCAGCTCTTTACCTTTCACTTCTGCCAAGAGGATCAGTCGTCTGGAGAAGTGATTCGAGGGAAAGTGGAAGACACGCCTCACTACTGGGGGTGGACCATAACAATACCTCACCTGTCGAGACATATAGAAGGTGTCATTTCTGACATGGCTACACTTGTATTTATGCTCTGAGACTGGACAACAGCATGAAATCTAATTTGTATTTGCCTTTCCACAACAGGGAACAGACTTTAAAAGCATCTCCGTGCAGGTTAGCGAGGTAAATATTGCAACGTCAGAGGCCACCTTAATGTAGTCCTCTTCTGTCGACAACAAATCTGGCCAGTCTGCCATGCCTAACAGTGCTTTTTCAATACGTATGTTTTTGAATATTTTATGGCTGTTAAAGATAAAGAATGTTCTTACCTGTTTGTATACATGTGACTATTAGTTTTTAAATCGTAATTACAGACATTTGAAAAAACACAGAACATTATATGAATTCATACCTTTTTACCACATGGAGTGGTTTTTCTGATGTATTGTGTTTCTACAGTGACTGTTTTGTTCCACAGTTTGTCATCTGCAACCACTTACACCTTAAAGTAGATAAATTGTTTAAGCCAAAATGACGACTTGAAAATTGTTATTTCTATGCCCGAAATCAATTAATTCTGTTTGTGTGTGTGTGTCTATTTACATTATGTTTCACTAACATTTTCTTTTTCCTCATCTTCATCACTGTCGAACACTATATACTGAGCTTTCACTGTCACTGTTTCACTGTTTACCAGATGTAGAAGATGTAGAAGCAAACATGGCGGACAGTGGAACAGTTGAAGGTGTAAAAACAAGATGCCTGACGACAGAAAAGTAAAGGTGTTCCTGGCGGCGGTTGTTCTGAATCTTTCAGAGGTGTCTGTGCATTTTGTGTGTGTGTGTGTGTGTGTGTGTGTGTGTGTGTGTGTGGAGGGGGGGGAGGGGGGGTTGAGAGTTGTATAGGTTGGTCTTGTCTAATAATTCTTTGAGGGCGGAGAACAGAGTTCCACTGCAGAGAGTTTTCTCGTCTTGAGAACTCCTTGAGCTATCGCCAGTGAACAAATGTTGTTGAAAAGGAATCCTGATTTGACAAATAAATGCCTGTGGATAGCATTACTATGTCTGGTACTGCTGCCCTTGGAACAATTCTTCTTGCTCCCTGTGGGTAACATTAGCATCTGCATGGGTGCATATCCTCACATGTCCATATCGGTGTGCGGTCTACCACACAAAGTAGAGCTGGTACATACACAATTTTCCTGCCTTGCTGAGAAGCAATGAAACCCAGACAAACCAGGAGATGTGGGCAGAAGAGGCTTTTATCTGTCTCCATCTAGAACCCTAGTCATCACATCTCATCAAGCTGATCCAGCGTCGAACTTGTCTGCACACACTCCCTACGAGTGACGGTATCCTGCTCAAAGAACAGACGTGCCGATGAAAATCGCCTCATTCTATACAAGCAAGTACCAGCAGATGACGAAGACACTCAACTTCCCTTCCTTGAACGGAAGTACGTCTTCCTTCTATTTTCATGTGTCAGCGTCTCTGTACATTTCTCGTGTGCTAAACATAAACAAGACACTTTTTTATTTTTAATTTAATTTAATTTAATTAATTTAATTATTTATTGATATTATGTTGTCACAAGATTAAGTAAATATGAAAGATATGTCATTGTCTATTGTCTCTTATTTTCTTTCCACTGGATGTGCTGCCCACGAATGACAAGACGAACATGTAATTTATCGTTACTAAATTTTCTATATGTGTAATTTTTTACTGAACCTTTTGTGTTACACACGCTTAAGTTGCACTCTTTCAGAAAAACTAACTTATTTTTTATTATATGCAGTTCAATGCAATGCGAATTGTGCCTGTGTACATTTAGAGTCATGAATAAATGGCTTGCATCGCCGCAAACCTTTTTGCTATTCTTGTTTTTAAGGGTGCGAATTAACATCAAGTCCTTATTGAAATTATTGCATTTGCGTTTTGTTTTGTTCTAAGAAAGAATGAATGTGTTTAATCAAAAGAGAGTACGTAGATCCTTATTTGTGAGCAATAAGTGCTCAGAGATTGTATTAACTAAGAATGAGTGTCTTTCATGATTAATTATTGAGGTGTGACATGAATGAGAAAATCAAGAGAACCATCGGCAGGCCGAACTTGTGGGTGAGTCAGGAACATACATAAATCGGTTAAAATACATTTTAAAATGAATCAGGATTAAAAATAACCACTATTGTAAACCTTTTGAATATGGAATGAATAAGATCTGCAAGCTGAGTATGTTTCTTAAAAGGTAATTTTTTATCTATATCAACTGTAAAAGTAAACATCAAATAAAAGCCTTTAGCGCGTATACCCGGAGTGAGTATGAATGAGTTTATGTTTATTACGAATGATTAAATGAATTTTATGTTTAAATGTTAGCAAAGTAACCTTTTTTCCCGCGTCCTGACAATTCTCCGTCAACTAGTGATATGGTATACCTACTTACCGAACGAACAAGTTGGTTCAAATGGCTCTGAGCACTGTGGAACTTAACTTCTGAGGTCATCAGTCCCCTAGAACTTAGAACTACTTAAACCTAACTAACCTAAGGACATAACACACATCCATGCCCGAGGCAGGATTCGAACCTGCGACCGTGGCGGTCGCGCGGTTCCAGACTGTAGCGCCTAGAACCGCGAACGAACAAGTCCTTAAGCAAAGATTGGATCAGATTAGCGATTTCATTGATCTCTCCTGTCGTCTTCGTGTTGTCTGATTTTGTGTCCGAATATCGCTCTCTCCTTTCTTCTTTGTTTTTCAGTACATCACAGTGTAGTCTTCCTCTCCTTGATGCGATCTCAAATGGAATTCGTCTTCGTTAGGGCCCTACGGATGTTGCACATATTTTCTCATTTCTTTTTCCAGTCGTGAGTCTCGCTCTCTAGTTTTCTTGACAATATTTCTCTGTCCTGCCTCTGTAGGGGCGATGTTCGCTAGTGGCATGTACGGATTTAATACTTTCTAACATTCTTCGCAACCTTGGGGGCGCAGTGATGTTCTGTCTTTTTACAGTTGGCATATCTTGCGGGTTGGTCTTTCCTTAGTTTACAGTTTTGTATTCAGTGGTTGTCTGCAGAATTGACACTTAGCCGTCCGAACGTCTCGTACAAATTTATTCGCTTGGCGCCGTCAGCGCTAATTCGGATTACTTGGCTTGTCGCCGGCCAATTGTCACCTTTCCGTTGATGACAAGCTTCAAACACATTGCCTTTGCGCGCTTTAATTGTTCCGTAAATCCTCTATTTTGCCGTATCGTTCCACAAACTCGAACTTTCTTTTCAAGTAACTTCTTTGCAAGTTCTACTCTCATAATAATTATCCATGTAGACGTGGGCCACTTTCCATAAGAAGTTGTGAATAGTTCCATCACTGTTTTTGCTTAAGGTTGTCCAGCGCCGGAATACATCTTGAATGAGGAAATGAATCCCGTAGTCGAATCACACTGCATCCGAATGAGTATGCCATATTTCGTAATTTTCGATGGATTCTAAACTTTAAAATTTAACTTTCCACGCCACGGTATTATTCCTTCATCAATTGCGATATTTTGACTTAGATTAAACGTTTCTTTAAACTTTTTGGAAAAATAATCAATTACGAATTGTGCTTTGAAAAGCCGGTCGGCATTATCCGGTTTATTGTTATTGTTGGAAAAATGCAAGAATGATAATATTTGTCTGAATTGATTGCGGGACATCGGTTTGCGAAATATCGGTGTGTGTATCAACGGATTCGTTGACCAGTAATCATCGATCCTTGCTTTTTTTACAGTTCCCCTAAGGATAGCAAGCCCAAACCATTTTCTAAGTTCGGGTCCCCTAATGTCGACAAATTTGGTATTTTTTTTTATCCAGTTTCCTTCTATTGCAGTTTTGATTGTAATACTTGTTGGTTTCGTTGCTAATATATGCAAATAGATCGTTCCCATTATATAATTCCACGACATCCACGACGCTCTGTGTGTTTTTGGGAAATATGTGTGGACCCGGAGATCCTCCAAATTTATTATTGGTCCTCAGTAAATCATAGTCTGTCGTATTCGTCTGATTCATCCGAATCAGTTGACAACGGTAGCGTTCGCCGGATTCTTCTTGGACGTATTTCACTATCTTCCGACGATTCTGCTTCACTTTCATTTTTTTATATCCAATGTCTTCTTCCCAAATCGTCCGGAACGTCAGACAAGACGTCCGCGCATTCATCGTATCGTCTGATTAGTCTGCCATGATGAAAGTGCACAAGTACTTAAAAAAACAAAAAACTTGTTGACGTGTGTAACGTATTGTTACCTAAACAAAACACCAACAGAATGAAAAAAATACTAAAGTGCTGTCACCGGCCACTACGCGATACTCTGTGCTCACGACACCACTGCGGTGTCGCCTGCCGCTGACCGACATTATGCACACGGCACCACTGTGGTGTCGCCGGCCGTTGACCGTTATCGCGCGCACGACACCATTGTGGTGTCGCCGGACAGCAAAGTGTTAACAGACCGTGATTGTAAAGAACGGTAGTTACTTGTGTGTTTCCGCCGCTGGAATCTTTTTATTGTGGTAATGCGCCCCTTTGAACATAGTTTTCGATTCTTACCTTAGTGTACAGAGTGGTCATGCATGAGCCCTGATAAATGAAAGAAGTGACGAAAAACGTTTAACTTCACTCTTTCCTAACCAACCGATAGCGTCAGATAATCTCACTATAATCGTTCCGTACAAATAGCAGCTGCATACAGTGCAGATGGCTGCCACTTTTTTTCGTCAGACAACGCACAGGTAGGCTCGCAGAGCAAAGTTCCATTCGCTGCTGCATCCTGTCCTGGCAGTCTGAAGTCTCCTGTCTTAGCACCGCGTGTGTACTGCTTCGAGTCTGAAACTGCATCTCCTGTTCCCGCTCGGAGCAGGTCCGTGCTACAAACACAATCACCCAATGAGAAAGGTGCCCCAAACCCTGGCCAATGGTGTGATTGGGTAGGCGCTGTCTGCTCTCCCATCAAGAACTCTTTGAAAAATATTCTTCAATCGGCTGGCTCACTGCCGATGTCGTTTCTAGAGAATTCTATGTCGTGTTCCTACGTCGCTGATTTAATTTTTAATCCACCAATGCGCGATCTTCCCACACATGAGTTTTTTTAGTTCGACTGGCGCTTCGCAGGACACGCTCTATAAAATTATAACCGAGAAAATAAGATCTCCTACTGTTCTATTCACAATCCACATTGAAGGCCGGATGACAACAAACTCGAAGGACTCCCCTGAAGCTCTCCTTCAATTTCTTCTTCCGGATGACGACGAAAAGGATGGCACAGAGTATCACAAAATAACTGAGAGAGAAGCTTATAACAATACGGCCGCCATATACTCGTCTACTGATAAGTGGCGGCTGACTTCGTAAGCGAAATGGGAGAGAACCTAGCTCCTGGTCCCCATAGCATACCAAGGGGGTAGTACAATCATTAAATCTCTATCTACGGTAAGGTAGTCGGCACCATCAATGGGCCGGCTCGATTTCAAATGGTTCAAATGGCTCTGAGCCCTATGGGACTTAACTTCTGAGGTCATCAGTCCCCTAGAACTTAAAACTACTTAAACCTAACTAACCTAAGGACATCCACACACATACATGCCCGAGGCAGGATTCAAACCCGCGACCGTAGCGCCTAGACTGAAGCGCCTAGACTGTAGCGCCTAGAACCGCTCGGCCACCCCGGCTGGCAGCTCGATTTCTATGTGGATATTGGCAATAGGCACAACATAGCGGTCATCAAGTGTAGACTGTGTTGGCAATGGTTAGCCATCTTACTGATCAGTTGTCGACGAAAACATAAAGCAAAAGTGAAAGAAGGTAAGATTTGCACTCTGTTCTTGTAACCGACTACTGTAAATGAATGAAATGTCCTAGTGATATGCTAATAGTGATTAAATATCTGCAGCCATCATTGGAAAGTATAAACAATTCACATAATTTTGTTATATTCACAATATAAAGTTATGTACTGCGTGCACAGAGTAAGTGTTATTAAGCTATACCGTGTGTGTTACCTTGAATGAGCCACTTCTAATTTTGTCAAATCTTAGGCCTGAGGACGTCACTATTAAGAAAATTAAAATAATAGCTTTCATTACATGTTTTATAATAGGTTGTAAGTGTTTTGATAACTAGTGAAGTATGTTTTAGGGGACTGATGACCATAGATGTTAAGTCCCATAGTGCTCAGAGCCAACCAAATATGTTTTATTTTACCTTTGAAAGTCCTCCGCTCGTGGTCTCGCGGTAGTGTTCTCGATTCCTGAGTACGGAGTCCCGGGTTCGATTCCCGGCGGGGTCAGGCATTTTCACATGCCCCGAGATGGCTGGGTGTTGTGTCATCTTCATCATTCATCCCCATTACGGTCGGAGGAAGGCAACGGCAAACCATCTCCATTACGACCTTGCCTAGTACGGCGGTGCGGGTCTCCCGCATCGTTCCCCTACGCTCTGTCAAGCAGCATGGGACTTCATTTCCATTCGATTTACCTTTGAAAGTAACATTTCTACTTTTAGCTTCGTTGGTTTCAAATACACGTAATTCGGTTTCAGATGCCAACAGAAAACTCCTAAAAATAAATAATATGAAATGTATTGATACTTATGAGGAGGTGTATAGTACTAGACAGGCATTACACTATAGGTCATTCAAGGAAACTGTCTGGTATAATGAAGGAAACCAATCACCTTGATTGCGTCGATGACACATGCTTTTATTTTTCAAGTATCTCATTAACAGTGATTATTTATGGCTTCCGTGTCTCCTAAAGTGAAGTTCAAAAGGTAATGTTCAATTTACATAGAAAATGAAATATTTATTACAATATCCGAGGATTTTATTAAACATTTTCTGTAGGTGGCCCATTGATAACAACGTTTCCCTAGTTTCTTACATTAGCAGATTATTTAATGAATGCATGAACCAGCGGGAGAAACACTTATTAAAAAAGGGAGAAGATAAAGGCTGACACTCCCCAAATCATACCTGCGTCTCTGACAAGCGTACTTGGCATGATTTTGGTAAAAGTGTTAATCAATAGATTAAAATACTTCAGGATTCTAACGGGATTGAATAATGCTCAGTATGTAGTCATGGAGAAATCAGAGAGGAATTCTGCCATATGCAAGACAATCCGCTTTATGGAAGACATTGTTTTATAGAAAGTCTGTTTCCAACAAAACTTTAAACAGGTGACATGCATAAGGCGGAATTCTTCTCCAATTTTTCTTAGCAAGCAAGGAAATAAAGAGAAGTGCAACATTCAAAAGACGATTATTAACAGAGGGTAAAATGTATTGAGAATGCAGTTAATGAGGTGAGAAAATTAGTATGCGCCACAGACACAAAATATATAATAGACATAATGATGAACATACCTGGGGCATTTTGTAATTTTATTCTTTAACAGGATGAAGGGAAACGGACGGTCCAAGAATGCCATACTGTTATCTGTTAGATTACTGCAGAGAGCCACTCGCGACGCTGCCTCATCCCAAATCAACAGTTTCGAAACGATTACGAGATGATGCCAACAGGGCTCTGTTTGCGGTCCCGAATTCTCGGATGTTAACTTACAACCATTTCTGGATTGATTACAAAACAGTCAGGAATTGTTAGGAGCTGGAGCATATGCTGGTGATCCGTTACTTTTTGTGCATGCTACCAGTCGAGACGTGCAAGAAATTATTGTGACAAACTTCTTGGAATCGTGCGAGAGTGGTGCTTGCGGATGCACTCAATGTAGCACCAGAAAAATCAACATACATGTTACATAAAAAAAAGATTTATTAGGCATCCAACGATTGAAATAAATCAGGCGATAATTCTAAAGCATACCATCAACAGGTATGTACCTGGACGACCATTGGACATTAAATGCTCACATAAAACATGTAAGAAGGAAAGGGAGATGTATAACGAATAAAATAATTAATATGGGACAGGAGGTTTCGTTAGGCCCTGAATAATTATACTCTACCACGAGTTTACATTAACTGCAATTGAGGGCTACAGTGGCAGTGTTTGAGAGCACCAATTAAGACTTGTCAGACCTGCCGCTACAGTGGGAGAAGTATGACGAGGAATTCTGATACGATGTTTTAACCTTAATTCGATGTTCAGAATAGTGAAAAAGAAAAAAAAACTTTATCACGAAGAGCCACGTAAAACTAATTCTGGAGGAAGAAGAGGGGGAGATCACTGTTTAGCGTCCCGATGACAACGATGTCATTAGAGACGGAGCACAAGCTCGGTGTAGGGCAAGATGGGGAAGGAAACTGGCAGTGTCCTGTCAAAGGAACCATTCCGACATCTGCCTGAAGCGAGCTAGGAAAATTACGGAAAACTTAAATCAAGATGGCCGGATCCGGGTTTGAACCGTTGTCTTCCCCAATAGTAATACTGTACGTAATGGTCCATTTTTTTCATTCTGAAAGTGAACTGTGGTTCAAATGGCTCTGAGCACTATGCGACTTAACTTCTGAGGTTATCAATCGCCAAGAACTTAGAACTAATTAAACCTAACTAACCTAAGGACATCACACACATCCATGCCCAAGGCACGATTCGAACCTGCCACCGTAGCGGTCGCTCGGTTCCGGACTTTAGCGCCTAGAACCGCACGGCCACTCGGGCCGGCTGAACTATAATATATAAATAAATAAATACATAGAGCCAACGTTATACCTACGTTATCACTTCCTTTATCGCGTTATTTAACTTTATGTAGTTGTTACTGCAATAAATTACTTGTGGAGTCATTCTTCCTTTGTGATGTGATTGCTGTGTCGGTTCACGTTCGTTATTGGCTTATGGATCTTTTTCGACCGTCAGGACCTTGAACTGATTTCTCGTTTCACGAGCGCCTATTCTTCTTTCCTCTTCTTGCGCTATGTTTGCTGTGAGTTGCTTTAACGCTCTTTTATATTTGACTGTTACGTAATCATCACTACCATCGTTTTCTGCTTCTGTACCTGTGTGTGAGTCCATGTCATCGTGAGTTGTCGCCTCCTTACCTGGATCATCCGCGATTTTGTCCATTATTGTTTCTGTGCTGCTTCTGCCAGTGTCTTGTTTTCTTATATGTCTTATGCGGTCCAGATGTCGTGTGGTTTCTCGTATTGCCTCCTCTCCTTGTTTTTGTCTTCATCGGTAAGTTGCTTTTGGCCTTGGACGTTGATCTTGGTGGTTTGTGCATGGTCGCTCACTTCGGGTTTCGTAGTAATCTGGCACCTGCTCGTGGATCTAGCATTGTCTAGTGCCGCCCTGGCCTTCAGAACGTTGACTGGTCCTCCTTCGGCAGGGGCCCTGCGTCTGGGAATTCCTTTGCCTATAACCCTAGAATCAGACTACACCGGCTTATCTCGCCTGCACAGGTTAGATTAGATTAGTACTTGTTCCATAGATCATGAATACGACACTTCGTAATGATGTGGAACGTGTCAGGTTAATGAAAGGTGTCTATACAAGATATTACATTAGACAAAATATTACATGAAACTAAATAATTTTTTTTTGTGGAGGTTGGGAAATTACCCACTTACTACATCCAAAAATTCATCTAATGAGTAGAAGGAGTTTCCATTAAGAAATTCTTTTAATTTCCTTTTAAATGCTATATGGCTATCTGTCAGACTTTTGATGCTATTAGGTAAGTGACCAAAGAATTTTGTGGCAGCATTATTTACCCCCTTCTGAGACAAAGTTAGATTTAACCTTGAGTAGTGAAGATCATCCTTTCTCCTAGTGTTGTAGCCATGTACACTGCTATTACTTTTGAATTCGTTCGGATTGTTAATAACAAATTTCATAAGTGAATATATATATATTGTGAGGCTACAGTGAAGATTTCTAGCTATTTAAATAAGTGTCTGCATGATGATCTTGGATGAGATCCAGCAATTATTCTGATTACACGCTTTTGTGCAATGAACACTCTTTTACTCAATGATGAGTTACCCCAGAATATCATGCCATACGAAAGCAGAGAATGAAAATAGGCGTGGTAAGCTAATTTACTCAGATGTGTATCGCCAAAATTTGCAATGAACCACAGCTCCAATGACAAACTAAAAGACTTTGTTCAGGGATACCTTCCGCGTAATTTCGTACAAGGGGCCCACTGAATCAGCAGCACGTTGCAGAGTAGTAATGTGATGTAGTCCGAAGAACGAGGTTCCACGTCAAAGTTGGTACCTGACGACGGATCGGTAAGTAAGGACAGTCGGTGCCTCACGCAGTAACGAATGAGAGACGTCAACGTAGACGCGCCCTCGAGAAGTTCCATCCGTCGACGTTGCCGCCAGCTTACTTACGTCAGAGCACAACGCCGTTCAGCTCCACGTTGTAATCATCGCCTACAACGACAGCATTATTTTAGCTCGTCAGATCCTGCTACGACCTGACAGAGCTATTAGTCAGAACAGTGAATCAAAGTTTACAGCCAACTGTAGATTGAGGAGAGACTATCATTCTGGGCGAGCGGCGTGGCCGCGCGGTTTGAGGCGCCATGTCACGGATTGCACGGATCCTCCCGCCGTAGGTTCGAGTCCTCCATCGGGCATGGGTGTGTGTGTTGTCCATAGTACACTCCTGGAAACTGAAATAAGAACACCGTGAATTCATTGTCCCAGGAAGGGGAAACTTTATTGACACATTCCTGGGGTCAGATACATCACATGATCACACTGACAGAACTACAGGCACATAGACACAGGCAACAGAGCACGCACAATGTCGGTACTAGTACAGTGTATATCCACCTTTCGCAGCAATGCAGGCTGCTATTCTCCCATGGAGACGATCGTAGAGATGCTGGATGTAGTCCTGTGGAACGGCTTGCCATGCCATTTCCACCTGGCGCCTCAGTTGGACCAGCGTTCGTGCTGGACGTGCAGACCGCGTGAGACGACGCTTCATCCAGTCCCAAACATGCTCAATGGGGGACAGATCCGGAGATCTTGCTGGCCAGGGTAGTTGACTTACACCTTCTAGAGCACGTTGGGTGGCACGGGATACATGCGGACGTGCATTGTCCTGTTGGAACAGCAAGTTCCCTTGCCGGTCTAGGAATGGTAGAACGATGGGTTCGATGACGGTTTGGATGTACCGTGCACTATTCAGTGTCCCCTCGACGATCACCAGTGGTGTACGACCAGTGTAGGAGATCGCTCCCCACACCATGATGCCGGGTGTTGGCCCTGTGTGCCTCGGTCGTATGCAGTCCTGATTGTGGCGCTCACCTGCACGGCGCCAAACACGCATACGACCATCATTGGCACCAAGGCAGAAGCGACTCTCATCGCTGAAGACGACACGTCTCCATTCGTCCCTCCATTCACGCCTGTCGCGACACCACTGGAGGCGGGCTGCACGATGTTGGGGCGTGAGCGGAAGACGGCCTAACGGTGTGCGGGACCGTAGCCCAGCTTCATGGAGACGGTTGCGAATGGTCCTCGCCGATACCCCAGGAGCAACAGTGTCCCTAATTTGCTGGGAAGTGGCGGTGCGGTCCCCTACGGCACTGCGTAGGATCCTACGGTCTTGGCGTGCATCCGTGCGTCGCTGCGGTCCGGTCCCAGGTCGACGGGCACGTGCACCTTCCGCCGACCACTGGCGACAACAGCGATGTACTGTGGAGACCTCACGCCCCACGTGTTGAGCAATTCGGCGGTACGTCCACCCGGCCTCCCGCATGCCCACTATACGCCCTCGCTCAAAGTCCGTCAACTGCACATACGGTTCACGTCCACGCTGTCGCGGCATGCTACCAGTGTTAAAGACTGCGATGGAGCTCCGTATGCCACGGCAAACTGGCTGACGCTGACGGCGGCGGTGCACAAATGCTGCGCGGCTAGCGCCATTCGACGGCCAACACCGCGGTTCCTGGTGTGTCCGCTGTGCCGTGCGTGTGATCATTGCTTGTACAGCCCTCTCGCAGTGTCCGGAGCAAGTATGGTGGGTCTGACACACCGGTGTCAATGTGTTCTTTTTTCCATTTCCAGGAGTGTATAAGTTACAGTAAGTAGTGTGTAAGTCTAGGGACCGATGACCTCAGCAGTTTGGTCCCTTAGGAATTCAGACACATTTGAACTATCATTCTGCATTGTATCAAGTGATAATAGTTAATAGAGTTCAGCGACAGTAACAAGTAGAGGGGTACAATTATTGAACTGTATGAAAAAATATAAATTAGTTACAAAATACGGCGTGCGCACACTTTATTCAACATGTAAATGTCACTACGGATATTCAGATTTAGCTTATGTCATTTTCGATATGCCTGTCATCATTGGGGATGATGTGGCGGAAATGATTAGCGAAATTCTGCATGACTCGCTGAAATGTCGGAACATCGATGCTGTCGACGATCTCTTGAATGGCTGTTTTCAGCCCAGCAATGATTTTGGGGTTATTGCTGTAAACCTTGTCTTTAATATAGCCCCACAAAAAGGAGTAGCATGTGTTCAGATCCATAGAATATGGCGGCCAGTAGGGGCCAATGCCAGTGGCCTCTGCTTACCCCAAAGCCAAAATGCGGTCCCAAAGTGCTCCTTCATCACATCAAACGCTCTCCTGCTCCGATGGGGCCGACCTCCGTCTTGCATGAACCACGTCTTGTCTAAACCAGGGTCACTTTGGATAATGGGGATGAGATCATCTTCCAAAATCTTCACGTACTGTTCGGCAGTCAGCGTGCCATCAAGGAATATCGCACTTATTATTCCGTGATTAGACATTCCACACCACACAGCGATCTATCCATCGCGAAAAGTGGATTGTCAGTCTCCCTGGTGCGCTAATTTTGCTTACTGCCGAACCCATTCTAGTGAAAGTTGGTTTCGTCACTAACCAAACCATACAGCGAAGGAACTTATCCCCCTTCTTGCAGCAGTGTACCGTAGGTCTCTAGAAGAGCGTAGCGTTCCAAAGGATTGGAAAAGGACACAGGTCATCCCCGTTTCCAAGAAGGGACGTCGAACAGATGTGCAGAGCTATAGACCTATACCTCTAACGTCGATCAGTTGTAGAATTTTGGAACACGTATTATGTTCGAGTATAATGACTTTTATGGAGACTAGAAATCTACTCTGTAGGAATCAGCATGGGTTTCGAAAAAGACGATCGTGTGAAACCCAGCTCGCGCTATTCGTCCACGAGACTCAGAGGGCCATAGACATGGGTTCCCAGGTAGATGGCGTGTTTCTTGACTTCCGCAAGGCGTTCGATACAGTTCCACACAGTCGTTTAATGAACAAAGTAAGAGCACATGGACTATCAGACCAATTGTGTGATTGGATTGAAGAGTTCCTAGATAACAGAACGCACCATGTCATTCTCAATGGAGAGAAGTCTTCCGAAGTAAGAGTGATTTCAGGTGTGCCGCAGGGGAGTGTCGTAGGACCGTTGCTATTCACAATATACATAAATGACCTTGTCGATAACATCGGAAGTTCACTGAGGCTTTTTGCGGATGATGCTGTAGTATATCGAGAGGCTGTAACAATGGAAAATTGTACTGAAATGCAGGATCTGCAACGAATTGACGCATGGTGCAGAGAATGGCAACTGAATCTCAAAGTAGACAAGTTAACGTGCTGCGAATACATAGAAAGTAAGATCCTTCATCAGTTAGCAACAATATAGCAGGTCAGCAACTGGAAGCAGTTAATTCCATAAATTATCTGGAAGTAAGCATTAGGAATGGTCATATAAATTTGATCGTCGGTAAAGCAGATGCCAGACTGAGATTCATTGGAAGAATCCTAAGGAAATGCAATCCGAAAACAAAGGAAGTAGGTTACAGTACGCTTGTTCGCCCACTGCTTGAATATTGCTCACCAGTGTGGGATCCGTACCAGATAGTATTTATAGAGGAGATAGAGAAGATCCAACGGAGAGCAGCGTGCTTTGTTACAGGATCATTTAGTAATCGCGAAAGCCTTACGGAGATGATTGATAAACTCCAGTGGAAGACTCTGCGGGAGAGAAGCTCAGTAGCTCGGTACGGGCTTTTGTTGAAGTTTCGAGAACATATCTTCACCGAGGAATCAAGCAGTATATTGCTTCCTCCTACGTATATCTCGCGAATAGACCATGAGGATAAAATCAGAGATATTAGAGCCCACACAGAGGCATACCGACAATCTTTCTCTCCATGAACAATACGAGACTGGAATAGAAGGGAGAACAGATAGAGGTACTCAAAGTACCCTCTGCCACACACCTTCAGGTAGCTTGCGGAGTATGGATGTAGATGGATGTAGATGTAGATGCTAGTTCCCATCATTCCCCGCGCCCAAACGTGCAATTTGAACGTCCTAACGCAAACCGTTCAGAAGTTATCATGATTTTATTTCATATAGTTCAATAATTTTCGCCGTACATAATGACACAGCTGTGGACACTGATTGTTCGGATGTTAAGTATTTTGAAATGTTCAGATTTTAATAAAATAATACACTATTTTGTGTGTGTTATATTCAGCTGATTACCCCAACTACCTTCATTTCCGTGGAAATGCTGTCACAAATATCAAAGAGACTGTAATGTGCAGTTACCAAAATATACACCACACCTGGTTTCTCGCAGATGTCTACGTTCAGATGCAAAAAAAGACTATGGTGTGGTTGTCGTCACTGCCGGAACAGCTTAGCATAGGCTCCGTCGTGCCACCCATCCACTACGTTCAGTGAAACCATACACCACATTCATTTCGGTGAACTCTCATCAGTAAACCCATCTGTACTGCTGCATATCACTGTTAACAACAACTAACAATGCAGGAAAACAAACCCGAGTCGCAACGCTGTAGGACTGAATGCAAGCTTGAGGGCGAAGAGCAAACTGGGCGTTATTGTTGTCAACAGCATTACCCGACCACGATGTTATTGTACTTGGCCTCCTGTGGACGTTATCGGTAACACGTGGGGAAGTTACAGTAAACAAGTACAGCGGTGACTGAAGGTAACACATGGCATTGTGAATGATTTTCAGACAGTTGTGCATATAATATCAAGTGGTGTCGCGTGTCAAACTCACGGTAAGATGACCGAAGCCTACTCACATCCAGGTGCAATAATTTTTTTGCCGGTTAATATCGTGAGTGAATGGAACAATAAAGATACAAAGCAATACAGATACAAAGCTAAATGGGACAAGAAACCGAACGGAAACGAAATATCGTCTCTGTTATGCGACTGGATTAGTGATCTCCTGTCAGAAAGATCGCAGTGCGTAGTAATTGACGGAAAGTCATCGAGTAAAAAAGAAGTGATTTCTGGCGTTCTTCAAGGCAGTACTATAGGCCCTCTGCTGTTCCTTATCTACATAAACGATTTTGGAGACAAACTGAGCAGCAGTCTTAGGTTTTAAGCAGATGACGCTGTCGTTTATCGTCTAGTAAAGTCATCAGAAGACAAAAAATTACAAAACGACTTAGAAAAGATTAGAGCGCTTCTGGGCTCTGTTAAGGATGACTTGGGTTTGAAGAAGCTCAGTGTGTACAAGATCCCTTGCCACTGTGGAAAGGCTTATATTGGTCAGACAATCCGGACCATTCAGGACCGATGTGTTGAGCACTAGCGGCACACACGGTTGCTTCAACCTGAGAAATCTGCAGTGGCGGAGCACTGTCTCACCGAGGGACACAGAATGCTATATGACGAGACACAAATGGTTGCCCCTGCGTGTCGCTATTGGGACTGTGTTTTAAAAGAATCCATAGAGATTCGTTTATCAGATAATCTTATTAATAGAGACAAGGGTTATCTTTTAAGGAAGACTTGGAACCCGGTGTTATCAGACATTAAAAAACAACGGTCTGTGTTTCCATCACAGGAATAAAATTTTTAAATTTTTAATTTTTGATAGCGATATCTCGATTTCGCCTGTTTCCACCAATGGCGGCGCGGTATGTTTAGTTGCGCTAGAGGGCAGTTACGGCACCATCTCGCGCACTCGTTGTGGGCCTTCTGCGGCCCGTATAGGGGCCGCCGCTTGCGCTAGGAACTCAGTTCCGGCGAGATCGTGTACGAGCGCTCTCATCTGAAGATGGCGGCCAGCTGGACCGCGGAAATATTGTGTCATGAAGACGTTATGACGCGGCTGCACACCCGAGAAGAATATTATCAATTATTACGCCGGGAAAGCCTTCGTAGTCACAATGAAATTATAGATTATGATCATTAGTAGACCCCCTGTTGTAAATTCAGAATCATTTCAAGCTATTCCCTGTTCAGTATTGCTACTAGTTTTATGTGTATCGGTATTTGGTTTCATAAACTGTTGAACCTAGTTCATTTAAGGTATGTGTTGTTGAGCGGAATATGTTGCTGTTTACTATCTCATTGGCCGTTTGGTTATCCGACTTACTAGTTAGTAGCACATTGATCTGCAAGGTTAGGTTACTGTGTTGTAGTGTGAATAGATATAAGGAAGGAGTTTAGTGTGTGTGGCAAGGAAGGTTAGGTTAGCCTTAGCAATGCCTTCTGCTTTATCATTTTGCTTGACACAAGAATGCCTAATTAGGCTGGCGACCTGTTTTAATATGTAATGTTACAACTTGCTTTTGTGCTGGGAGAACGTCGGTTCCAGACCCACCGTTTACTAATGTTTATACTCTGCTGGAGTGTTTCGGAAACGAATCTCAGTTTGATTGCTCTGTTCCCATTAGGTTATCTCATGGTCACAACTTTCAAAAATTCCTCACGAAGGTATAACGTTAGCATTGATTGCCGTCCAAGGCGGTCGGTGGTAGCGTTACATTTGCAAGGTGATCTTGGGTGGGCTCCAGCTATTATTCTGAGTACACGCTTTTGTGAAATGAATACTTTTTCTCTTATTGATGAATTACTCCAAAACATGAAGCCATATGAAAGCAGTGAATGAAAATAGACATAGTACGCTACTTTACTGATATGTTTATCACAAAAAATTGCAATAACCCTAATAGCATAAGTAGCTGAACCTAACCATTTTAGCGGATCATCAATGTGTTTGTTCCAATTCAATTTCTCATCGATGCACACACCCAGAAATTTTGAATATTCTGCCTTAGCAACAGACTTCTGTTCATAGTCTATATTTATCAACTGTGTTATGCCATTTACTGTACAGAATTGTATATACTGTGTTTTCTCAAAATGTTGTGAGAGTCCATTCGCAGAGAAGCACTTAAAATTTTCTGAAATACATTATTTACATTTTCCTGAGCTGATTCTAGTTTGTTGGGTGTGATTACTATACATGTATCATCAGCAAAAAAATAGCTTTGCATCTTCATGAATAAAGAGTGGCAAGTCATTAATATATGTTAAGAATAATAAGGGACCCAGGACTGAACCCTGTAGGATACTACTCTTGATACCTCCCCAGTTAGAGGACTCTGCTGATTTTTGCAGACTACCTGTACTGTTAATTTCAACCTTCTGCATTCTTCCAGTTAAATATGAATTAAACCATTTGTGCACTGTCCCACTAGAACCACAATACTTCAGCTGATCTAGAAGAATTTCATGAACTGACACAGTCAAAAGCCTTTGAGAGATCACGAAACTTCCGTATGGCTGACGTCCGGTTATTCAATGCATTTAATATTTGATCAGTGAAAGCATGTATAGCATTTTCTGTTCAAAAGCCTTTCTGAAGACCAATCTGACATTTTGTTTGTACTTCATTTTAAAAAGTATGTGATGCTATTCTTGAATACATTACATTTTCAGGAGTTTTGGATAAAGTTGTCAAAAGTGAGATTGGGCAGCAGTTGTTAGCATGAGACCATTCCCTCTTTTTATGCAATGGTTTGACACTAACATATTTCAGTCTGTCTGGAAAAATACCGTTTCAGTGAGCTACTACATATGAGGCTGAGAATCCAACTTATCTGTTGGGAACAAGCTTTTAGCACTCTGCTGGAAATGCTATCAATTGTATGTGAGCTTTTACGTTTGAGTGAATTTATTATTTTCCTAATTTCAGTTGGAGAGGTGGGTTGAATTTCAATTTTATCAGATTGCATAGGTATTGCGTCTTCCATGTAATTCCTTGCGTTTTGTAATGAATAGCTGGATCCTATTTTCTCTACAACACTTAAAATGATTATTAAGAGTGTTTTTTTGCTTCTGACTTCTTGTAAGCAAACTTTTCATTGAGTTTGATAGAAATACAGTCTTCCTGTGCTCTCGGTTGCCCTGTTTCCCTTTTAATAATATTTCAAATTGTTTTAATTTTATGATAAGATGTGCTAATGTTAGGCATAATGCACATACCTCTGGGCTTTCTAATACCAAACATTAGGTTCGTCCTTATAATCTCAACTGTTTCAACTACAAGTATACTGCTGTATAGGTTTACAATGGCTAGGGATAAAAATTTAGTTTTAGGTAGTACAGTAAGGTCATTCACACTGTTAATAAGTTCATAGTTATTCTGTATGGATAAGATTTTTCGAATGTGTATTTTTCAACTAGTAAGCCATTCAGTTCTCCGAATTTGTAGGTTGGGCTACTAAATGAGTTTACAATACTCCTGATCAGTACGTTTTTATTATGAATTTTTGCCTATGCTGTAAGTTTAGCGACCGTACTTCATTCATAGTGAAAAGGAAGTTACTGTTGTTGAGCCATTTTCTTGTTTTAGCTTGGAATTTTGGTGTGGGGTCAACTTGAGCTTCTTGAATGTCTTGTATGTAGCTGTTTGCAAAGAATTCAAGTATTTTTAGTATTAATCGCCTTTAAACATAATAACTGTTATGAAACTTTTATCAGCTCTTACTATTGGAGCATGATGGCTTTGTAGTTTTTTTGTGGATTTAAATAAATTTATTTCAACAATATCTGTTTTTGTTGCTTCAATGGCTGTGTAATTTCATTAGTCTTGTTCAACGTTGTTAAGTTTTGCAAAATCTGCAGCTATCTTTAATGAGCATGTGGTCTCTTTTTGTGTTTTTGAAGTTATTATTCAAATTTAGAATACGTTTCATGTTCTTATTTAGCAATGATATTTCATTCTGATGAAATTAGCTCTCAGTTATATTTAAAAGTGCTAGGAGAAATTTATGGATATTATTGTTCTTATTTATGTATTTATTTATAGGTAGCTTCCTTTTCTTTCTCAAATCATCAAGCTTCCTTTGAAGATTGTTATATTTTTTGTCATAAGTGCTTTTTATTGTGTTTTCAGTGCTATCATGGAGTAATGGGATCTGTACTGGACTTGCTACTATCATTAATTCCTGGTCGGAGCAGTAAGTTAATCGATTAAGATGTTCTTTCTTTTCATATAGTTGTCTCACTGCACATCTTAGCCAGAATGTCTCGCCCCTAGCTTTGGCAAGTGGAGCTGAGCTAGATTTGCTGTTTGTCCCAGTATTTACATAGTTCAGTACTAAGTTTTCATGTAGATGGGGTTTGTCGAATTTGATATCAAGGCATGTTGTAAGTAACTGTAATCTGATGTTTCTGTATGCACGAACATTTAATGTTGAGCAACATTGTTGACAGTGTATCAACGATGCAGATGAAGCTTTGGAATGTTAAAATGGTAAATGAAGAACCGGTACATAAAAAGTGTATTACACGATTATCACACCATAACAACTGATGCAGAATTATGTGCATCCCACACAGGCTGTGGTATCAATCACAACAATGAGGCACAGCTCTACACCAGCAAGCGACATCACACAGCTTAAACAATTATTGTTCAGTTTCCTAACTGACATCTTTTTCCAACATATTCGATAAATTATTGTTCTCAAGAGTTGTCTCACACTGAAGTGGAAACAATTTACTTAACATGTCACAGTTTCGATTCCAGAAAAGTGGCTTGACTGAGAATGCTATTTATACACAAACTTATTCACTCATTAAATAGTATAGGATTCAAAAATGAAATATAATATTTTTGTGATCTTTCCAAGGCGTTTGAGTGTTTAGACCATTTACTCACTTAGAAAAACTCAAGTGTCATGGAAATGGTGGCTTTATGCACAGCTGGTTCGAATCATGCTTAACGAACTGAATACAACAAGTTGTGCTGAATAATTCAGACAGTGTTGTAAGGGTATAAAAGTTTAGTAACTGGGGAGAAATCACAAAGAGAGTTCCACAGAGTTCAGTTTTTGTCCCTGTTCCTTATACCGGGTGATCAAAAGGTCAGTATAAATTTGAAACCTTAATAAACCACGGAATAATATAGATAGAGAGGTAAAAATTGACACACATGCTTGGAATGACATGGGTTTTTATTAGAACCTCCCCATATTGCTAGACGCGTGCAAGATCTCTTGCGCACGTCGGTTGGTGATGATCGTGTGCTCAACCGCCACTTTCTTCATGCTTGGCCTCCCAGGTCCCCAGACCTCAGTCCGTGCGATTATTGGCTTTGGGGTTACCTGAAGTCGCAAGTGTATCGTGATCGACCGAAATCTCTAGGGATGCTGAAAGACAACATCCGACGCCAATGCCTCACCATAACTCCGGACATGCTTTACAGTGCTGTTCACAATATTATTTCTCGACTACAGCTATTGTTGAGGAATGATGGTGGACATATTGAGCATTTCTTGTAAAGAACATCATCTTTGCTTTGTCTTACTTTGTTATGCTAATTATTGCTATTCTGATCAAATGAAGCGCCATCTGTCGGACATTTTTTGAACTTTTGTATTTTTTTGGTTCTAAAAAAACCCCATGTCATCCAAGCATGTATGTCAATTTGTACCTCTCTATCTACATTATTCCGTGATTTATTCAGTTTTCAAATTTATACCGACTTTTTGATCACCCGGTATATGTGAATGACCTTCCACTTAACGTTCAACAAACAGTATTGACGCTTTTTCAAATGGTACTAAAGTTATAAAAATCCTATTAAAAAGCAACAGAAGAGTTGGTAAATAATATTTGCCAAAGAATTATTAAGTGGTTCTCTGAAAATGGAATATCCTTAAATTTTGAAAAACGCACTACATTAAGTTCTGTACTACAAATAGGATCATACGAACAACTGATATAGCACATGAGCAGGAGTCAGTAAATGGGATAGAATGCTCCAAACTTTCAGGTGTACATATTGATAAAAACCTGTTGTGGAAGAAGCGTATTGCTGAGCTTCTCAGACAGTGGAGATCACCTACTGTTGCTGTTCGTAAAATTCCTAATCCTGGAAACAAACGAATGAGCCTCCTAAAAAATGTTCATACTCCCACTCAATAATGTCTTATGGAATAATTTTCTGGGGCAACTCATTACTTTGAAAGAAAATACTGATAACACAAAAGCGAGCAATAAGAATAATATGTGGTGTTCGCCCATGGACGTCATGCACCTACCTCTTCAGGCAGCTAGGCACTTTCGCTGCGTCGTCACAATACATAGAATCGCTAGTGAAATTCGTTATAAATAATCCCTTACAATCTCAGAAGATCAGTGATGTCCATACCTACAATCCTAAAAAGAAAAATGATCTTTTTTACCCGTTATTAAAGCTGTCAGCAACTCACAAAGGGGTTAGATACGCAGCAATAAAATTTTTTGATCATTTATATACCCGGTGTGTCTTTTTCTGGACATGTCCGAAAGAACAGACACCACACATATATAATTAAGACAAAGAAGGCGAACGATCTCTTCAGTGCAGCTGCACACCGTGCTCGGATACTTACGGGAATCGGCGAAATGCAGCGAGTAATAAGAATAATGGCCAAGGGGCACTACATTAGTAGTCAGTGGATAATTTGAGGATTTGGGTCTGACGGGAGGCACGCTGGGATAATCCGTGCAGTTGCGATGACCACTGTGTCCGAATGGCTCGGTGCTCAGAGTATCTGCCTGGTAAGCAGGAGATTTGGGTTCGAATCCCTGCTCCGCACAAATTTTCAACTTCCCCCTTTGATTTAAATCAACGCCCACGTGCAGCAAGCGGCTGTAATTCCTTTGTGTTTTGATAATTTGTCCAATAACATAAAATACATGAAAGGTAGCAAAACCAATTTCAAATCGAGCTTCAAATCAGTTCTCCTGGACAACTCCTTTTATTCCAGTGACGAAATCTACTTAAAACTGACAGCCAGAAAAAAACTTGTTTTCAAGTGGAGTTGCATGATTAAGACTAAAATAATAATGTATTCATTAATGTTCATACTAGTCAGGTATAAAAACCCTGTAAAGTAACTCATTCCACATATTTCGATAGCAGAATCGTTCCAATGATCTATGGAACATGTAACTAACTAACGCTGGACATCTATTTATGGACATCAACTGCCTGCCCCCTCCCCCTCATACACCACTAGCCACTGCAGCAGCAGAAGAAATGAATAAAACAGTTATAGGTTAATGTAGACTAAAACATTTTACATTTAAGTAATATCTATATGCATAGACGCCTGATGATAAACAAAACATGCCTGAAATGTGTTGCAACGTGTTACATTAAATATAAGACAAATAAATAAGTAAGCTTGACTGGTGGTAAAAAAAAATAGAAACAATGATTCCACACATTCACTGCTCCTAAACTTAGCCAGCACAGTCACAATTAATTATGATGCAACAAGGCAAGTTGTAAAAGTCTTTCGTGAATACAAAAACATTCGATTAGATTAAAGTTACTTAAAACATGGCTTGATATGAAAGTCAGCAAAACCTGTATATATGAAACCTTGTACTTAAATATGTAAATGTTAAGACAAACAGTAAATCTTCAGGAGAGGGACAAAAGTATGAAAACACAACATATTATCATGCCTAATCCGTTGTGGGAAAACTGTTAGCATTCAGAACAGCATTCAGTCGTTTACGAATCGATGACTGCAGGTTCTGTATTTTTTTAGGTATTCTTACACCATTCTTCCTGCAAAATATTGGCAGGTTCAGGTAAAGATGATGGAGGTGGATAGCCTTCATGAAGCTTTCTCTCCAGAATAGGCCATAAAGGCTCAATAACATTGAGATCTGGTGACTGTGGTGACCAGGGGAGATGTGACAATTGATCCCTCGTGCTCAAAAAGGGCATCCTGGACGCTGCCAGCTCCCTGAACAGAGATCCAAGTAACACGACATCGCCACTGGGGAACAAATAGTGTACCATGGGATGGACCTGTCAGCCAAAATTGTCGCATAATCCTTGGCAGTAATGCGACCTGCAGACTCCTAACTAAGTTACGAGCCTATGGGATTGGTTCCCAAATATGTGAGTGGCTCGAAGACTTCTAAGTAATAGAACCCAGTACGTTGTCCTCGATGGTGAGTGTTCATCTGAAGTGCCCCAGCGAAGTGTGGTAGGTCCGCTGTTGTTTTCTATCTACATAAATGATCTTTTGGATAGGGTGGATAGCGATGTGCGGCTGTTTGCTGATGATGCTGTGGTGTACGGGAAGGTGTCGTCGTTGAGTGACTGTAGGAGGATACAAGATGACTTGGACAGGATTTGTGATTGGTGTAAAGAATGGCAGCTAACTCTAAATACAGATAAATGTGAACTAATGCAGATGAATAGGAAAAAGAATCCCGTAATGTTTGAATACTCCATTAGTAGTGTAGCGCTAGACACAGTCATGTCGATTAAATATTTGGGCGTAACATTGCAGAGCGATATGAAGTGGGACAAGCATGTAATGGCAGTTTTGGGGAAGGCGGATAGTCGTCTTCGGTTCATTGATAGAATTTTGGGAAGATGTGGTTCATCTGTAAAGGAGACCGCTTATAAAACACTAATACGACCTATTCTTGAGTACTGCTCGAACGATTGGGATCCCTATCAGGTCGAATTGAGGGAGGACATAGAAGCAATTCAGAGGCGGGCTGCTAGATTTGTTACTGGTAGGTTTGATTATCACGCGAGCGTTACGGAAATGCTTCAGGAACTCGGGTGGGAGTCTCTAGACGAAAGTAGGCGTTCTTTTCGTGAATCGCTACTGAGGAAATTTAGAGAACCAGCATTTGAGGCTGACTGCAGTACAGTTTTACTGGCGCCAACTTACATTTCGCAGAAAGACCACAAAGATAAGATAAGAGAGATTAGGGCTCGTACAGAGGCATATAGGCAGTCATTTTTCCCTCGTTCTGTTTGGGAGTGGAACAGGGAGAGAAGATGCTAGTTGTGGTACGAGGTACCCTCCGCCACGCACCGTATGGTGGATTGCGGAGTGTGTATGTAGATGTAGACCTTGGAGTGACCATGGGGCCCATGGAATACCACGGCATGGGTGCCAAATCATCGTCTAACCACAGCCACTTTTCGCTCTTGGGGCATAAACTGGGCCAAAATTTGGAAATAATAGGAAGCAAGACTCAGCAGACAAAATAACATTATTTGACCACGACCTCACATCCCGAAAGGTTTACCAGCTGCTATATTATTCCACTGCTCCAATGTCCAGGTTTTGTGGCTTCGACACCACGTTTTCCTGTTAAGCGTATTTGTATCACTGATGAGTGATTTTGGAATTCCAGCTTGCCCTGAAATTCCCTGCTTATGGAGTTCCTTCGTGTTGTTACGGTGCTGACACGTTTCTCGAGTGCGACATTCAGTTCTGCAGTGACATTTACAGCTGTTGTCCTCTTTATTTTTCTTCGCAATACGCTTCCATAACCATCTGCCACGATCACCCGACACGCATTTTCATCCGTGTGCTGACTTAGCGCATGCTATTTCTCCGTTTTCCCTGTATGCGGTATAAATCTTCGATACTGTGCCCCTTGAAACACCAAACACTTTGGCTGCCTTGGTTCGGAAGTACCCAATATACAAGCACCAACAATCTGCCCGTGTTCGAATTCATTTAGCTCCTACATAATGCACTCACATCTACACCGTATTGAGGACACTGCACAGATGCCGATCGTGATGAAATAGCCTACAGCAGCGCAACCTGCAAGTTTGGCTAGCATTTGCATATACAGGGTGTTTCAAAAATGACCGGTATATTTGAAACGGCAATAAAAACTAAACGAGCAGCGATAGAAATACACCGTTTGTTGCAATATGCTTGGGACAACAGTACATTTTCAGGCAGACAAACTTTCGAAATTACAGTAGTTATAATTTTCAACAACAGATGGCGCTGCGGTCTGGGAAACTCTATAGTACGATATTTTCCACATATCCACCATGCGTAGCAATAATATGGCGTATCTCTGAATGAAATTACCCGAAACCTTTGACAACGTGTCTGGCGGAATGGCTTCATATGCAGATGAGATGTACTGCTTCAGCTGTTCAATTGTTTCTGGATTCTGGCGGTACACCTGGTCTTTCAAGTGTCCCCACAGAAAGAAGTCACAGGGGTTCATGTCTGGCGAATAGGGAGGCCAATTCACGCCGCCTCCTGTATGTTTCGGATAGCCCAAAGCAATCACACGATCATCGAAATATTCATTCAGGAAATTAAAGACGTCGGCCGTGCGATGTGGCCGGGCACCATCTTGCATAAACCACGAGGTGTTCGCAATGTCGTCTAAGGCAGTTTGTACCGCCATAAATTCACGAAGAATGTCCAGATAGCGTGATGCAGTAATCGTTTCGGATCTGAAAAATGGGCCAATGATTCCTTTGGAAGAAATGGCGGCCCAGACCAGTACTTTTTGAGGATGCAGGGACGATGGGACTGCAACATGGGGCTTTTCGGTTCCCCATATGCGCCAGTTCTGTTTATTGACGAAGCCGTCCAGGTAAAAATAAGCTTCGTCAGTAAACCAAATGCTGCCCACATGCATATCGCCGTCATCAATCCTGTGCACTATATCGTTAGCGAATGTCTCTCGTGCAGCAATGGTAGCGGCGCTGAGGGGTTGCCGCGTTTGAATTTTGTATGGATAGAGGTGTAAACTCTGGCACATGAGACGATACGTGGACGTTGGCGTAATTTGGACCGCAGCTGCAACACGGCGAACGGAAACCCGAGGCTGCTGTTGGATCACCTGCTGCACTAGCTGCGCGTTGCCCTCTGTGGTTGCCGTACGCGGTCGCCCTACCTTTCCAGCAAGTTCATCCGTCACGTTCCCAGTCCGTTGAAATTTTTCAAACAGATCCTTTATTGTATCGCTTTTCGGTCCTTTGGTTACATTAAACCTCCGTTGAAAACTTCGTCTTGTTGCAACAACACTGTGCTCTAGGCGGTGGAATTCCAGCACCAGAAAAATCCTCTGTTCTAAGGAATAAACCATGTTGTCCACAGCACACTTGCACGTTGTGAACAGCACACGCTTACAGCAGAAAGACGACGTACAGAATGGCGCACCCACAGACTGCGTTGTCTTCTATATCTTTCACATCACTTGCAGCGCCATCTGTTGTTGAAAATTGTAACTACTGTAATTTCGAAAGTTTGTCCGCCTGAAAATGTACTGTTGTCCCAAGCATATTGCAACAAACGGTGTATTTCTATCGCTGCTCGTTTAGTTTTTATTGCCGTTTCAAATATACCGGTCATTTTTGAAACGCCCTGTATGTTCAAGCATGGATTTCTATCGGTGTTTCCATATTGTTTTCCAATCCCTGTATCTTTAACAATAATGAATATACATTTTTATGATGCTGGAAGAGTGAGCTTTCTATAATGCACATTGTTGGTAGCCCTGATTTTAAGGAAATGAAACTTTTCTTTCTGGTTAGCGAATTACTGAATTTGTTATTAACGTCTGTTTCTTATCATTGTAATTAGGCACTCATTGTGAAACTGTCAGACGTGGAGCGGTTTATTCAGAATAACTAGCCGTTTTCCGGAAATATCCTCCTTTAATCCTTAAGAAGAGAGAAAGTTTTATAGGCCAACATAATTCGAACCAATATATGACCACATTTGTAAACCTGTCAAAATTATGTATTTTCTACAGTTTTCGCGTTTCTTTATAGATATTGTTATATATTGTTTGCCAATAGTGCATCTAAAGTTCTATTTCTTTTTTTCTGCAGGATCTATTCTCGTTACCAAGACGAAGAAGCGAACCTTTATAGCAAGTAAAATTATGATCCTGTCATACATTTTAATGAGCAGAAAGGAGCCACGTCGTATTTCTGTTTATCTGATGTGGATTACAAGAGAGTCCTCGGAGCGACACTAATAGATGAAGAGCGTAAAGTGCGGCCACACATTACTGTGATAACTTCATGTTTCGTTAGTCGGTAAATGGATATTCTAATAATAACACGTATCACAAGACAGGGAGCCTACAAGGGAGAGATAATGCACAACTAAGGAGGCTTCGAGATTATGATCTACTGTGATGGTAGGTAGCGGAGACGTCGGGTTTCTGTGAGTGGCTAGCGGAACATGTTCTCCTCAAAGAAGCAAACATACTGGCTGTGAGAAAATCAGCAATCGAAATTGTTTCAAAGAAATCTTGACGCTTTGTTTCTGGCTCACTAATAAATCTGATCGTGGTTCTTAAATGGTTTGATTCATCAGCAAAATAAATGTAGACTGGTTTCAACGCCTGTCTCATATAATAAATACAATATCGAGAAGCTCCTAGTCCACAGGCAGATGGCGGACCTGTTACCCCTCCAGTTTAAGTTCAAATGGTTCAAATGGCTCTGAGCACTATGGGACTTAACATCTGAGGTCATCAGTCCCCTAGAACTTAGAACTACTTAAACCTAACTAACCAAAGGACATCACACACATCCATGCCCGAGGCAGGATTCGAACCTGCGACCGTAGCGGTCGCGCGGTTCCTGACTGAAGCGCCTAGAACCGCTCGGTCACACCGCCCAGCTTGAAATTTTAATAGTGTGGTTGAGTTATCCGTAGAATTTAGTAGACTAAGTATGAGAAGGATCGATTAATATTTAATAGTACTTCTTCAGATTCATAGAGAGTATGTGTAACGTATTGCACGCAGCATTAAGCAAGTAAATGGCCCGCGCTGTTCAGTAGCCATCGTCCGCTGTGCCAGCGTGAGAACCAAAATCTGCTCTCCTCCTGGTTCCACGGCAGGCTACGCTCTCAATGCAAGGCGATAACGTGTAATAATTTGCTATATTACAAGTGCCTCATACAGTACAGCGTTTGCCACCGCTGGCAGAAACTCACGTATGAAATGGAGACGTTGAGCTTAGTGGGCACTTCAGCTCGCCACCAGCGCGCTTCAGGTTACCTGCAGGGTACGTGTTAACAACCTCTCCCATCTCTGCTCTCTCTTATCGCCATCAACAACGCAGACAGGACACTGAACTCTGCAAGCATTTGTCAGGTACGTAAGCAGAACACTTACACTTAAAACGCCGCACATGTAAGCCTCCGATGTAGGGTTATTTCGAAAGACCTGCATCAGCCCTTACACGGCGATTATTCTTGAACGTTGGGAGATCAGTGGCACAGGTGTCGTTTGGTGCTGTTTTAGAGCCGATTTGCTATCTTTTATTGCTGTTTTGTAGCCGATTTGCTATCTTTTATTGGCGAAAAGAGTCATTTTTAATCTGGTCATCGGACTTGCACCCATTCAGCTAGCTTCGATATATTAGGTGTGAATCGTAAGTATTCCACAGACTAAGTTCTAGTTTAAACAGGACATATTTTCATTAGCACGCATCTGAAACACACACATTTCGATTTGATTTTGTTTGAAAGCCTCCTGTTCCTTTTTAAATTTATAGTGAGTACATAACTCGTATGGCTTCAGTGAAAATGCTCTGAAAATGTACCCCTTTTAATACAAAATTTTGAACCATTAACGCAAATTGACTGCTCAAAATAGGAAAGCCTTTCATAGCACAAGGAGTTATTTAAGGGGATCTTGAACATGCATTTGAGTGAATGCAGCATTATGATCAACACACTTTAACCTCCAGGTTCGATCTGGAAGTATATCTGTATCCTCCCTTACAGAAAGGATACGCGCAATGAGGTAGTAAAATCTCTCTTTGTAGCGTCTGTCACCTATTCGCCACGAACATGACTCAGGATAATCACTCTGAAAATATTCATTGTCGGGAGGATTTCTCGAAGTTCTCAGTAACGCAAACCTACCTTATATTTGTAAAATGCGTGGAATTAACTGTGTTCCCGTCAGCTACCGATTTAAGTAAGAATACCTGAGAACATGGGAGCAATCCAGGAAAAAGTAATAATTTTCAGAAATGATTGTAGCATTAAAACAGTTAAAGAGAAGTGTAGAATAATTTCGTATTATTATTCAATAAACAAGCGCGAAATTGCAGTAGTAACTTTGCATCTGTCGTCTAACGGACTATGTGGAGTACAGTTCCACAAAGCAGTACAATCAGAACAAAGAGGAATCCCATACAATCATAAACTCCTGTAGTAGTACTAAATAAGTGAGACAGAATAAACAATGCCCTGACTTGCATTCAGGATTAATAAGTGAAATACCGATACTGACTCCTGAACATGGAACGAACTCCCTCCTGTAAACAGTGGATTTAACGTCGTACACAGGAAAGTTACATCACTGAAACTAAAATCGCTAAAAATGAAAGTTGCCCAATGCGCTTGCAAGCAACGATCTCACCATGAATTCGTGTATGTTGCAGCACACAAACGGCCATTGAAATGAAACATCAGATTGTCATCGTGATGCATCTAGTCCTGACGATCGTGGAAACACAAGTACGAATGCAAAAGCATAGCGTATGCCGACAAAGACCGTGGAATTCATAGGAGACGAAATTCGTGCATAATGTGTCTTTGCACCTCTTCAGCGCCTAATAACTCAAGTAAAAATAAATGATTTGAAAGATCTTTTCTAATTGAAGGCTTTCAAGTTTAATTTTTCATCTATGCTTGACATACAAAGTACTCACACATTTAACACCTACACCCGAATGCGAGGCGGGATCCGCATCGCTTTATGACGTATCCACATTGAGCCTATATCAGAGTCCGGTCACAGGTGGTTCACAGAGTTCATCTCTTCGAATATGGAAAGAGAGAGTTTCAAAAATGGTTCAAATGGCTCTAAGCACTATGGAACTTAACATCTGAGGTCATCAGTCCCCTAGACTTAGAACTACTTAAACCTAACTAATCTAAGGACTGCACACACATCCATGTCCGAGGCACGAGTCGAACGCGCGACCGTAGCAGCAGGGTGGTTCCGGACTGAAGCGCCTAGAACCGCTCGGCCACAATGGCCGGCAGAGAGTTTCATAAGTATTCAGCGTTCCCGTAACGAATTGTGTAACTTATCCTGTTACACTTATGACAAAGTCTGTAAACATACTCTAGTGTTCAATGTCTTAACAGTGTGGCAGATTGAGCGGTGCTCTAATGTAGACAGGAAAATGCAGCGGCTGTTTAATGTGGCGCGAAACCTGTATCAGTGACGAAGTTTGGGTCCCCTATCTGCATCCAGCACAGCTACTCGTATCTTCCGTAAGCCACCTTCCCAGGTTTGGCTGCCTCCGACACGAATGTCTATTCCCACCTTTCTTCGTGGGATGATTGGTGGTAAAGATCCGTATGAGATTTAACTTCTCTCAGTAGTAAAGATCTGTATGAATTTTAATTTCTCTCAATCTCTCGCCGTAATCGTTTCGCGAGACGTATATGAGAGAAAGTAATATGTTACCCAAATCTTTCTGGAAAGTACACTCTCGACATTTCAATAGTCATGCACAATGCCGCTCTTGTAGCTTCTGACATTGGAGTTTATTGAATATGTCCGTAACGGTCTCGCGCCGATTAAACGATCCCGTGACCATACGCTCCGCTCTTTGATCTCGACTATTAATCTTACTTGGTAGTAATGGTCCCAGTCTGATGAACAATAGTCAAGAATCGATCTAACGAGTGTTTCTTGATCCTTTTCTTCCGGGGACAACTTACATTTTCGTAAGGTTGTCTCAATGAATCTCGGCCTCGCATCTCCTTTTCGTATTATATGTTTTATGTTGTCGTTACATTTTAGGTACCTGCAGAGGTCACTCCAAGGTATTTTACGGTAGTTGCTTTTATAGCGTTTCGTCATGAACAGTGTAATCGAACAGTAGTGGATCTCTTCAATCTCTTCAAGTATTTATGCGCAATACGTAACATTTATCTACATTCTACATCTACATATACATAGATTATCCGCAAGCCACCGTACGGTGCGAGGCGGAGGGTATTCTATACCACTACTAGTCATTTTCTTTCCTGTTCCACTTGCAAATGGCGCGAGGGAAAAACGATTGTCTGTAGGCCTCCGTATGAGCCCCAAATTTCTCGTACCTTATCTTCGTGGTCCTTACGCGCAATGTATGTTGGTGATAGTAGAATCGTTCGGCAGTCAGTTCCAAATGCCGGTTCTCTAAATTTTTTCAATGGCGTTTCTTGAAAATAACTTCTCCTTCCCTCTTGAGTTACCGAAGCATTTCTTAACACTTACGTGTTGTTCGAACCTGTTGGTAACAAGTCTAGCACCCCGCCTCTGAATTGCTTCGATGTTTCCTTCAATCCGACTTGGTACGGATACGAGAAAAAAAAGGTTCAAATGGCTCTAAGCACTATGAGACTTTCAGTCCTCTAGGCTAAGAACTACGTAAACCTAACTAACATAAGGACATCACACACGTCCACGCCCGAGGCAGGATTCGAACCTGCGACCGCAGCAGCCGCTTGGCTTTGGACTGAAGCCCCTAGAACCGCTCGGCCACAGCGGCCGCCGATCGGAGACATTCGAGCAGTACTGAAGAATGGGTCGCACCAGCATCCTATATGCGGTATCCTTGAGTAAATTGTTAGTGCCTGCACCAGTCTTAGATCCTCTGTAGACTTTCCTGTACTGCAACGTCCCTATTCACAATAGCATTGTCTGCGAATACTCTCACAAAGCCTCTGATATTATCCACTCTATCATTAATATAAAATGAAAACACTCCCTCGGGGTACTTCCAAAATTAACATTACATCAGTCGACTTTGTTCCGATAAGAAGAGCGGGTTGAGTTCTGTCTGCAATGAAGTGCTATAACCTATCACAGATGTGGTTGTATACTCAGTAAGCTCGTATTTTGTTCACTAAACGACGCCGTGAAACTGTATCAAATTTCTCCCGAAAGTCAAGCAACACGGCAAACAACTTGGACGCCTTTGCTATGGCGAGCTGTGTTTCACGAAACTCTACTAGCGGAATCAATGTTGATTTTTATAGTGGAGATTGTCGTTCTTCGAAAACGTCGTAATGCATAAAACATATTCCATAAACAACAGAATTCAGCAATATACACTCACATTTTTTAAGGAATTACAATGACTTTCAAAATTTTAGGACGAATGGAAGTTTTGCATAGTGTGTCATTGCCAGGTAACACAACTCGACGGAAGTTGAACCATACATAGAAATAGCTATTGCGGTATAGTATAGGAGGTAATAGAAAGTAATACACAGTGAGAGGAACAGAAACGACACTTATTTAAAGGCAATTAACTACACCGAAGTCACCGCTATTCATGATCGTCCCCTGGACATTTAAAAAGGCGGCATATAGTTGTTAATAGGGTGTGTGATTACCATGGACAGCAATGCACGCTCTGCAACGTGCTTCCATGCTCACCACAAAACTGGTAAGGAGTTCTTGTTGTAAGGCGTTGACAGCTGCTGGGTGGTCGTTGTTACATATGGACGTATTGAGATACGTCTCCACAATGCAGCGAACACGCGCTCAATGTGCTTAAGTTGCGGAACTGGGTAGTCCAGTCCATTCCTCGAATATGCTCTCGTTCCAAGAACTCATCCGCCTTCACTGTTCGATATGGTGGCGCATTGTCATCCATAAAAATGAAGTCATGCAGGAATGCACCCCCGAAATGATGCACATAGGAGAGAGTACAGTGTCACAATAATGTTGGCCGATGAGCATTCCGTACCTGGACCACCAACATGGTCGTCTCCGAAAATATTACTGAGTGCATTACGTGTTCCCACATCTTGCCATATGAAGGTACGTCCAGAATGAACATTTAGAATGAATCTGCTCTCATCCTAGGATAGCAAAGTACCCCATTCCTCGTTGGTCCAGGCCCTATGCTCTTGGAACCATCATCAAAAGTACCGGTGCCAACGGAACACAACGAACAGGTCGTCGGGCAAAGAGACCACCCACATGCAGTCACTGTGCTACTGTAGAACGTGAGGATGTACGAGGTGTGACACTAAAGTAATGAGATTGATTTTCTTTGCAAGATGTGGCAACCCTGCAGGCTTGTGTAGGCACGATATCTTTGACCTTGGTCTACAAGCTGCTTCTAGTCCAAGCGGCACATCGATGCAACTGCTCAGTCGTGAGTTGCTCTGTAATACGTTAACACATGTTTGTGTCTCTCGTCACGGAAATGGAACCGCATAATATTGCGAAACGGTATGCCATTTCTTTTTGCGTTAAATTAGGTGACAACGCGACGACAATTTACGGTAAGCTCCAGAAGGTTTTTGGAGAGGACGTTGTGTCAACACCTCAAGTTTTTCGTTGGCATAAAATGTTTAGTGAAGGCAGAACGCTGGCCGGGGTGGCCGAGCGGTTCTAGGCGCTACAGTCTGGAACCGCGCGTCCGCTACGGTCGCAGGTTCGAGTCCTGCCTCGGGCATGGATGTGTGTGGTGTCCTTAGGTTAGTTAGGTTTAAGTAGTTGTAAGTTCTAGGGGACTGATGACCTTAGAAGTTAAGTCCCATAGTGCTCAGAGCCATTTGAAGGCAGAACGAGTGTTGAAGATAAAGACCGCAGTGGACGACCATCAGCCTCACGGACGGATGTCAACTTGGTCATGGTGCGTGAACTCGTACGATCTGATCGAAGATTATCCGTGAAAATGATTGCTGATGAACTGAACATCAATCGAGATACGGTTCGTCTAATAATAACTGAAGATCTCGGTATGAGAAAGATTTGTTTAAAAATGGTCCCCAAAAATCTCACACCACAACAGCGAGAAACACGGAAACATGTGGCAGCCGAACTGTTAGAGCAAACGGAAATCAAATCCAGAATTGTTGAGCCGTGTTATCACTGGTGATGAAAGTTTGTTTTTCCAGCACAACCCAGAGACAAAACGCCAAAGTTCGCAGTGGTGCTCAAGGGGATCACCCAAACAAAAAGAGTTCGCATGTCAAAGTCAAAAGTGAAATGCATGCTTGTGTGCTTCTTTGATTCTAAGGGAATTGTTCATAAAGGGTAGGTGCCTCCGGGACAAACAGTTAACCAATATTAATACAAAAACATTTAGAAAGACTTCCTAAAAGAGTTCTTAGTGTCCGTGCCAACATTGTATTCTGCATCCCGATAATGCGCTATCCCATACAGCTCTGTCAGTACAGCAATTTTTAACCTCAAAACAAATTTCAGAACTACCACAGCCTCCTTATTCACCAGATATCACTCCGTGCGACTTTTTTCTATTTCCAAGAGTCAAAACGGCGATCAACGGACACCACTTTCAAACAACACAAGATGTCCAAAAAGCTGTGACGAGGGTCTTGGAGAATATTAAGAAGATGAGTTCCAGAAATGTTACCATCAATGGTAGAAGCGCTGGAAAAGTTGTAGGCAATCAGAAGGGAACTACTTTGAAGGAGACAACACTAAACTTGAGTAAAGCGGTAAGCAAAATTTTGTTTCACATCAGTCTCATTACTTTATTGTCGCACCTCGTATGCTTTGCAGTCCTGTTAAATGTGGTTGCAACTGGACCCCATGTTGGATGTGTCCCCCTGTTGCATAACGTAGTGGTCATCTGCTGCTGTAGTTGACAGTGGTCGGCCATCTGCTCTGCTTCGGGCAGCAGTGCCTGTGGTTTGGAACACTCCACGTGAACGTGAAACAATTCTATGAGCAACACCAAATTACTGGGCTACACTCGTCACGCTTCTTCCTTCTTCTAGCTTCCCCAGGACTCTACCTCATAAGAGGTCATCCAAATGTTGCCTCCGGGCCATGTTACAATGAAGCACACCACCTCAGTGCACCATACTGCTCGTTGACTGACACACACTCTTTTCCCGTTCCTTCGATTACCTCGTTTTGAGGTCGGCCCCATTAGGCGCTATGGTAACGCTACCATCGGCTAGATACCCTCCTGCAGGTATTCCAGAACTCTCCACACGACTGTACAGTAACAGGAGACACTCGTGTAACCTGTTTATTCTTTCTCTGGGGAACTATGACCACAACCACAACATAATAGGCCAAAGACACTATTAGCAAGAAACTAAACATCTATGGTCCATTGCACGCTAACTCAACATTACTGGCGAGCTCCTGCAACACATCTACTACTGGCAACCCCAGATGCTCGACCCGCCGAAAAACAGGCAATTGCAAGGAAGCCGTACTGTACACAACACGCAAACCAGCCCCCCCCCCCCCCCCCCCCCCCTACACTGTGAGCTGATCTATGGCCGATCGCCCACCAATGTATAACGACCTCGAACTGCTACAGGGACGCAGCAGTTGTAGCAGGCCCTACAGCCCGCAACGACAAAGGTAACGATGCACGATACCTCGTACTAACATAACCACACTTTGCATGCACTGTCGCAGATAGCAAGCCGCTACTGCCCTTACTACCCGTCCTACTATCGCAGAGATTTTTTTCCCTTGGCGCTTGCCTTGGCACTTTTTTCCCTCTGCCCTTACAAATCGCTACCCTTCGATCGCTTTCGTCCACTTTCTGTCTCCTGATGGACCATGACAATGAGTAATCCTAGCCAGACGCATGGACAACATCACAGCCCGCGTCCTGTGACTCCTGATTCGGAAACTAACATGTTATACGGAGGTGACAGTAGAACTTTTGGTTTGGTCACCACGTCGGTGTGGGCGTGGATGGGCCCCATCCTTATGTATGCTGCTCCCACGCCATATGACGTTTAACTTTCTGTGCACGATTGGGAAATCTGTGATAACGTGCTCCATCACTTCCATTCATTTTTCATCGAGTAGTTAATATGTTATGTTACTTCATCTAGCTGGTCCTTAAGTTTTGCAAAGCGATGTATTTTACTTGCATAGTATGTGAAGGAACGTATATTAAAATTTTATTTACCTAATACAGTCGCTAACAGATACTAAGCACTTTGGTCTTTGAACCAGTATCTGACTGATACAATGAACATTAGCCTTTTTGAACCGCTATCTAATCAACGTAATAAATGTTAGTAAAGACACTAAAACTACCAGTTACAGTTGACTTTTATTAGCTCCATTTACATAGCGTGGAGCAAACCCTGTTTAGCCAAGCCAGCTGTTAAATTATTGCGTCCATTCCGAAAACTAAAATTGTAAGCGCTCTGAGGTAGCTCCACAGTAACTCTCAAGTCATGGCTGCAGTTGCTGACTCGATTCGACCCCATGAGTAGGAGGGCAATGGGTATATACCCTCAAATCAATGATTTTAGAACCAGCATTTCTCCCCCCCCCCCCCCCCCCCTCGCCGCCACCACCCGGTCCTCAGGCCATTGTGCTTGTTGATATCACCATCAGCATTCCTGGAATTCTGACATCATCGCATCCGAACAATTGCACCAAGACCATGATGTCATCATGAAGGCCACCCCCTGCTCGTCGTGGGAGCGCTCGTCGACGTCCCCGTCCCCCCCCCCCCCCCTTGCCCCCATCATGGAATTTTAAGTTTTATAACTGGACTGCATCAGTTCCGTCATTTGCTGTCTGTACCTTTTCCAGTATGTAGCGCCGTCAGCAGCAACAGCAACAATGAGCTATGAAAAATAAGTCTGACACAAAGTATTTCTCAGTTTTTTTTTTGTTTTTTTTGTTTTTTTTTTTTTGTTATGGACAAAGTCAAACTGCGCGAGGAGAGCAGCTAACGTTGTACTGCTTCCATGTATGACTCAGAGAACTACTGCCTGTGTGTTTTTACAGAAACGCTGAACTATTGTGATAAATTAATAACATTATGACATTCTCTTATTTAATGTGCCCCTACTTAGGTTTTTTGTTGTTATTGTTACAGACACTGCTCTGGTGCTGGACAAGGGCACGGATGTGTTCTGCGACACGCTACTGCCTCAGTAGCAGCAGCCACTGTCCACAGAATATCCTTGCGTCGTATCGGGCCTATAGTCGTTCGATATGCAGTGGCACAGCTGCAGTAGCAATTGTCCGCAGCCGTCGTGTTCGACGATCTGTTGTCCGAGGTACATCAGCAGTCTTCTACATGACAGTTTGTTTGGACTGTCAAGCAGTCAGGAGGAATATAGCATGACAGTGAGTGGCTATTATTGTAACTATGTCCGTCCCGATAGCTGAGTGGTCAGCGTGACGGATTGCCGTCCTGCGGGCCTGGGTTCGATTTCCGGCTGGGTCGGGTATTTTCTCCGCTCAGGGACTGGGTGTTGTGTTGTCTTCATCATCATTTCACCCCCATCCGGCGCGCAGGTTGCCCAGTGTGGCGTCGAATGTAATAAGACCTGCACCAAGGCCGCCGGACCTGCCCCGCAAGGGGCTTTTCCATTGTAACTATCAGTAGTATACAGGGTGATTCAAAAAGAATACCACAACTTTAGGAATTTAAAACTCTGCAACGACAAAAGGCAGAGCTAAGCACTATCTGTCGGCGAATTAAGGGAGCTATAAAGTTTCATTTAGTTGTACATTTGTTCGCTTGAGGCGCTGTTGACTAGGCGTCAGCGTCAGTTGATGCTAAGATGGCGACCGCTCAACAGAAAGCTTTTTGTGTTATTGAGTACGGCAGAAATGAATCGACGACAGTTGTTCAGCGTGCATTTCGAACGAAGCATGGTGTTAAACCTCCTGATAGGTGGTGTATTAAACGTTGGTATAAACAGTTTACAGGGAATGGGTGTTTGTGCAAAGGCCGCCAGGCAGCCCGTGACAGAGCACTTCATCACTGGCCTCCAAGAAGCCCTGATCTTACCCCCTGCGATTTTTTCTTATGGGGGTATGTTAAGGATATGGTGTTTCGGCCACCTCTCCCAGCCACCATTGATGATTTGAAACGAGAAATAACAGCAGCTATCCAAACTGTTACGCCTGATATGCTACACAGAGTGTGGAACGAGTTGGAGTATCAGGTTGATATTGCTCGAGTGTCTGCAGGGGGCCATATTGAACATCTCTGAACTTGTTTTTGAGTGAAAAAAACCTTTTTAAATACTCTTTGTAATGATGTATAACAGAAGGTTATATTACGTTTCTTTCATTAAATACACATTTTTAAAGTTGTGGTATTCTTTTTGAATCACCCTGTATATTCAGGGTGGTCATAAAAGGCCTGAAAAGCTTCTAAGGGCTTTACAGGCTATGTTGTGCTGAGAAATTATTCTTCAGCAAAAAATTCGATACGTTGCAACTTTTTCGAGTTAATAAGCATTGAAATTAGTCAATCAAGCCGTTGCGAGCGCAAATTCGAGCTGCCCGCCAGATACAATCAGTATTAGTTGTTGTTCTCATAGCGTACATGATAGTTCACGAGACTGCTCAGTATTTGGCTCGGATTCGATCCTTACAACCGTCCTATGTCCAGTTTTGTATCGCTCTCATGTTCGACTTCAGGAAACCAAGCAAAGAACACGTTTAGCGACAGCGTCTGTGGTGGGCCGCTGGACTTTGCACAGTAAACGGCCTGATTGACTAACTACAATGCTAATTAATTCGGAAACAGCGCAACGTATCGAATTTTTTCTTAACAATTATTTCTCAGTATAACATACCGTGCAACACCCTTTCAAGTTTTTCAGACTGTATCTGACGACCCTATGCATATACTGTGTGTCTGATATATATCGAAAACTACACATCAGATCAAATGGCTCTGAGCACTATGGGACTTAACTTCTGAGGTCATCAGTCCCCTAGAACTTGAACAACTTAAACCTAACTAACCTAAGGACATCACACACACCAATGCCCGAGGCAGGATTCGAACCTGCGACCGTAGCGGTCGCGCGGGTCCAGACTGTATCGCCTAGAACCGCTCGGTCACACACATCAGATCAAGAAAAGTTATATTTACAATTTTTTTTGTGTCGGAGGGGGACATCCAATGATACCACACTCGATTTTTATTGAAGATTACGATTCTACGGCACAAATCTAAATACGTTTTGCCTCAAGCATTTTCTTCGTTTTGCTGCAGATGGCGCTGTAATCGGAGGAATAGAAACAGGTACACAATTGTAATTTACGACATGCTGTCCAGTGGCGCGTTGGACGCCACCTCCATGCTGCAAGGTGGGACAGACAAGTATGTCGTAACTTATAATTGGAAATCCCATTCGTAAGTTGTATTTCTCCGACATTTCGAACAGGGGACTACTCGACGCGCTGTCGTGGTCGTGGCTCGAGGCGAACGCTTCTCTACTTTTCCAATTAGCGTAAGTGTACAAACGTAGCACCGCCAACTTCAATGCACTTAGTGATCCGCTTTTCAAATGACTGTACGCGGAACAGAAGCATGTCTGCGGGAGTGTCAGCACAGGCGTTTCTGATGCGGTCGACTATGTCCTCATGACCTGTTGGCACTTGCTGGTACACCTTATTTCTAAATATCCCCACAGAAAGAAATCCGGCGACGTCAAATCCGGCGACCTAGAGGCCCACCTCTGCCGATCCACCGACCAGTGTAAACACGGTCTAGTACCTCCCGTGCTTCAATTGCGTAATGTGCTGGGCAACCGTCATGCTGAAACCACATACGCTCTCTAACGTCCAGGGCAATATCCTGTGGTGGTACTGTTAATTCCTGTTCCAAAAACGTTCGATATTTGTGTGCATTCAACGTGCAGTTGAGGAATACGGAGCACTGAGTTTGTTCCCCATGATGCCACATCATACGTTAACTGGCCAAGGACGCTGATGGTCAACTTGCCGTAACCAGTGGGGATTGTCTACACTCCAGTAATGCCGATTAAAGCTACCATAGTTTGAGAATGTAGACTCATCGGAAAATAGTACCTCGGCAAAGAACGTGGGGGTCGTTTGCATTTGTTGACATGCCCATTCACAAAAGACTACCCGCTTATGGAAATCGCCATGACGTTATTGATCCAGTGACACGTGCTGTGGATGATATTTATGACGATGCAGTATTGTGACAATACTACCTACGGACATACCGGAATCGCGGTGTCATTGCCGGGAGCATAGCCGTGATTTGTGTTGCACTGCCGGCCGGTGTGGTCGAGCGGTTCTAGGCGCCTCAGTCTGGAAACGCGCGACCGCCACGGTCGCAGGTTCGAATCCTGCCTCGGGCATGGATGTGTGTGATGTCCTTAGGTTGGTTAGGTTTAAGTAGTTCTAAGTTCTAGGGGACTGATGACCTCAGCTGTTAAGTCCCATAGTGCTCAGAGCCATTTGAACCATTTTGTGTTGCACTGACGCTAGTACAACTATTTCATTAGCTTCTCCTGTAACACGTTTGCTTCGTTTCCTCTGTACGCTGCCTTCAGACATAAAGGTGTTTACAGCCTTGTAGAAGAAGGAACAAGGCGAGCCTTCTCTGGAAAACGCTCAGTATACAAGGCAACAGGGGCTGCGACATTTTCCTACTTTCTTCGTAAACCAGGACCATTTCAATTTTTTTCTTCTGCTGTTGCAACATTCATCCTCCACTTGCACGTCTGTTCTCCAAATGATAGATAGGCGTGCAGCAGTAAACACTGTGCAAATATTGTAATGTGTAGAGCTGCTATTTGTTCTACGTCTGTACGATACGCGAGCTCCCGTCGCAAGGTACTGCCTGTTATGTTGCGTAATAGTTCGCTTCATGGCAATGGTGTCGCGTCGAGTAGCCCCTGTTCGACATGTGGGAGGAATACAACGTTGCGGATGGGATATCCAATTAAAATTTATGAAATACTGCACTGTCCTACCCTCGCGGCAGGGAGATGGGGTCCCACGTGCCATTGGATATTCAATCTTGCAGCAGCAGAGTCTTGTAAGTGTCATCTATATCATATTTTTCAATTGGTAGGAAATTGGTAGTATTTATGGTGCAACTGGCAAATTGGTAGGACGCCAACACAAAAATTGGTATAATTGGCAAGTTAGTAGGACGCTATATCCCGAAATTGGTAAACTGGCTGGATAAATGAGGGTTATTGTATTGTATCGTATGTTAACTGGGGGCCTAGAAACGACGGAGAGGCTCCATCCCCGCCACAACCCCACTACGACTACCGCAGTCCACTTCACCTCTCCGTCGCCCCACACCGAACCACTCTTCCAGGGTTATTGTAGATGCAAAACCGCCTAAAAACCATCCACAGACTGGCAGGCTCACTGGACCTCGACACAGGTCCGCCAGACGGATTCGTACCAGGGACCAGGCACTCCTTCCCACTTCGGAAAGCTGTGTGTTAGACCGCACGGCTAACCGGGCGTGCATAATTGGGAGGTAGAGGGGAGTTGGGGGCCTGGGGTGGGAGAGAAATTTATAATGTCATGGCCTTGTTGCACTTGTTCGTATGCGGTAATGCCAGAACTCCAGGAATGTTGATGTTGGTATCATCGATTTTGGCTTGTATGCACACTGCTCTCCTACTCCCATGTCGTTCCGAGTCCGTTCTGCTGGTTAACCTCAACGTGGCTTTCAGGTTGCCACCCACCATCCATAGGCACTGGTCACATGGATAAACGTTTCCAGCCCATGCGTTGTACTAATGGGAATAATATGTCTACATTACAGCACTAATACCGTTCGTAGATAGATTTCAACATTACAAAATCTACGTCTAGATTTAATGATTAATCGTCCACTTTAGACAAGAATTGCTCAGATGAACGTTTATACACACAAAAAATATGAATGTGTCAGATTCTGCATGTTCGCAATTTACTTTATGTGTCACAGAGCTCTCATAAAGAGTTAGTCACTTACTTATAAGGTTTAGCTTCAGTATAAAACAAATTTTTTGTGACACACAGTAAAACGTCACTACACACAGGAAAACCTTACCTATGTTGGGCTTAGCAATGACCACAATGGCGTATCTGGATGGATTAAACATAAATGAACGCATGAAAACTTTACAAAAATGCGTTTAAACATTTTATACAAACATACCGTGGAGGCACACTTTGACAGACCTTAAAGCTTAGTGAAAGGAACGAAAAACAGCTCTCAAAAACAGCGCAAAGTGAGCTAGATCGCCACTAAACATTAATTCAGACGAATAGCTGAAATATTTTGAAGTATTCTGCTTCTCCGTCAGTTTCAATTAGCGGCATGTGTCGTTAGGTGTATCAGAAAACGACTTCTAGGCTAGCTATTTTGAGATAAAACATAAAAAAGATATTCTGTGGGCAATATTTTGGTGTAAGTTCGAAGAAAAAGCAGCCCGGAGCATAGAGGAGCGAAATATGTAAATGGAACTCATATACAAAAGTGAGCCGGCCGGGGTGGCCGAGTGGTTCCAGGCGCTACAGTCTAGAACCGCGCGACCGCTACGGTTTTAGGTTCGAATCCTGCCGCGGGCACGGATGTGTGTGATGTCCTTAGGTTATTTAGGTTTAAGTAGTTCTAAGTTCTAGGGGACTGATGACCTCAGAAGTTAAGTCCCATAGTGCTCAGAGCCATTTGAACAATTTTTTTTACAAAAGTGAATCGCGAACAGTAAACAAACCAGGTAAGAAGAGCGTAGAAACTTTTGAAGTGTGGCGATACAGAAGAATGCTGAAGATTTGATAGATAGACTGAATAGCTAATGGGGAGATATTGAATCGAATTGGGGAGAAAGAAATTGATGGTATATCCTGAAATGAGGGATCAGTTGATAGAATGCATCCTAAGGCATCCAGGAATCGTCACTTTGGTAATGGTGAAACTGTGTGTGTCTGGGGGGGAGGAGGGGGAGGCAGGTCGTAAAAAGGAAAAGTTGTAGAGGAAGACAAAAGCTCGGATACAGTAAGCATGTTCATATGGATGTTGGCTGCAGCAGCTGTGCAGAGATGGTGTAACTTGCACAGGATAGACTAGTCTGTCTATTAATTTCAGTACTTCAAAAAAACTGCGCAGTCGTGCATACACGATCCTAAACAGTATAATTATTCAAAATTACTAATTCCTCCCTCTCCCCACTCCTCCCGACAAAATGTTATTGTGACTGGAGGTCTCTCGGCAACACGAAGACCGTAGCATATGCTACGTCGACAAACCGCTTCTGAGCAAATGTGCTCATGATATTTGATTTACCTCGTGGGTATTCTCCGATTTGCTCAGATCATGACGTTATTCGCAATAAGGATGTGGCAGCTAGCGGTTGCCAATCTGGCGGGTAAGCTGTCTGGGTCCACAATGCTACGTAGTTCATCGAGCTGGCCATCCGTGAGAGGTCAGTTTGGCACGAGAGATCGAACGGGTTCAAAGGACGGCGCGCTTCGTGACCGCTATGTTTGCTCGACGCTGGAACGTCACGCAAATGCTGACTGCCCCTAAATGGAACTATTCGAAGACAAATTTACCGGTGATGTTAAGCCGCGCTTTAAATGTGCAATGTTTCCGCGTTCCTGGCAGGTTCTTTCTCTTGGTGGGTAGCTGAAGACTTGGTGGAAACGTGTCAAGACTGTTTGCTATTTTTAGTCCGCGAGGGGTTTCCCATCAGATAAGTTTTAACGTCTTTATTTGTCAGTGCCATACCAATTAATGTCCTCGAAAGGGTTAAGAAGAAATAGAGTATAGCGCTGGAGTGATGGGATTAATAATGAACAGAACTGATTACGACTATACTGACTAAGCAAATAAACATGGCGCTGCGGAAATACACTATTTATCTTTTCATTTTACCACCATCGATCTTTAATAGCACTGACTTGTTTGAATTACAACAGGTTTCCGTTATATATTAATCGTCGTCAGACATTGAGTGGACGTGAGATACTTAAGCAAAGTTGCAACTAAACATAAAACAACATAATATGTAGTAATTAGAATAAAAAATCTATGTTTTTGCCGTTTTTAAGAAATTTGGTAAATTATGTATGTTGTGAGGAAACTGGATTCTTGAAGATGTATTTGGAGATATTTTACAAGATACTGAATGGGATTCACGAAATAAAAATAATTATTTGTTGATACTTTTAAAGAGGATAATGCATTCCTCTGTTGAAATAAAATCCTATGAAATCTGTAAATCCGAAAATGTCTTAGAGAAATGTCTTATTTCTTGAAAAGAGCAGAGGAGCAAAAATACCTGCTGTCTCTAGACAATTTGGAGATAGGAAAATGGTTCAAATGGGTCTAAGCATTATGGAACTTAACATCTGAGGTCATCAGTCCCCTAGAACTTAGAACTACTTAAACCTAACTAACCTAAGGACATCACAAACATCCATGTCCTAGACAGGATTCGAACCTGCGACCGTAGCAGTCGCGCGGTTCCAGACTGTAGCGCCTAGAATCGCTCGGCCACTCCGGCCGGCGGAAATAGGAAGACATGCAATAAGTGAAAAATAAGAAAAGAGATTACAGATTCTGAAAAACCAGATAGTTTGATCACGAATTTTATGAAATAAAATGGTACTAAAGATTGTTAACTGGTGATCTTAACTGTAGTGTTGAACAAGGTATTGAAATGAAAAATATGTGTGACTGATGGTTGACTTCAGTGACATATGAGTTCAAAACTCTCTTTATGTTCTCAGTTCCTTGAAGTTCGTGAGGATTATCCACAGCTAAATATATATTTTTCTGTTACAATAATTTTTTTAATAGTAACGTAAATATTCTGGAAAGAATCTACTTTTTGTGCCATTACCATAATATAATGAGCCAGTCCAAAGGGGATATCTGCTAAATTACACATCTGAATAAAGTCGTTTCGCATATGGCTGCTGAAAATATTTCTTGCGTTTCGAATTTCAGCATTTTGTCATTGTCGAGCACTATGAAAGCAACGAGTCACCATATAAAATATACTGGAGTTAAAAATAAAGTAACAGACCCTAAAAACTGAACACATAAACATACTTATGTTAGATATTAAAACCCACTCTACAATGACAACGCTAACATGCTGGAACATAGTTCGCAGCAGTCTGATACCAAATACGTGTGGTAATATACGAGAGCTATTCAGAAAGTAAGGTCAGATCGATCGCGAAATAGAAAACACAGTGAAAATCAGATGAAGCTTTGTACGAGAGATATGTTGGACAGTGTCTCTAGTACGCCCATCGATCGCTTCACGACACTCTTTTCAGCTCTGTACCTAATGATGCCTAGAAAATGCTGTATCTCACCAAGTATGGGTGCCTGTGAGAGATTTCCTCTGATTTCATGCAGTCCACACAACGTAACTGGCATGCATTTTCTTCTTCGTGACAATTCTCGGCCGCACACTGCAGGGGTAATGGGGACGCTCCCTCAGCGTTTTCGGAGGGAAGTGTTTGATCATCCACCATACCACCCGGATTTGGCTCCCTCTGATTTTCATCTCTGCTCGCTTGAATCGCTGGCTAAGAAGACAACATTCTGGCACAGACAGCAAGCTGCAGATCAGCGTAGGGAATTGACAGAAAGCACAGGCGGCTGCCTTCTGTGTCGGGGCTCTTTGGAAAGTTGGTACAACGCTACGACAAATGTCTGAGCCGTAGCGGCGCCTACGTAGAGAAGTACACTACTGGCCATTAAAATTGCTACACCATGAAGATGACGTGGTACAGACGCGAAATTTAACCAACAGGAAGAAGATGCTGTGAAATGTTAATGATTAGTTTTTCAGAGCATTCGCACAAGGTGGCGCCGGTGGCGACACATACAATGTGCTGACATGAGGAAAGTTTCCAACCGATTTCTCATACACAAACAGTAGTTGACCGGCGTTGCCTGGTGAAACGTTGTCGTGATGCCTCGTGTAAGGAGGAGAAATGCGCACCATCACGTTTCCGCCTTTGATAAACGTCGAATTGTAGCCTATCGCAATTGCGGTTTATCGTATCGCGACATTGCTGCTCGCGTTGGTCGAGATCCAATGACTGTTAGCAGAATATGGAATCGGTGGGTTCAGGAGGGTAATACGGAACGCCGTGCTGGATCCCAACGGCCTCGTATCACTAGCAGTCGAGGTGACAGGCGTCTTATCCACATGGCTGTAACGGATTGTGCAGTCATGTCTCGATCCCTGAGTCAACCGATGGAGACGTTTGCAAGACAACAACCATCTGCACGAACAGTTCGACGACGTTTGCAGCAGCATGGACTATCAGCTCGGAGACAATGGCTGCGGTTACCCTTCACGCTGCATCACAGACGGGAGCGCCTGCGATGGTGTACTCAACGACGAACCTGGCTGCACGAATGGCAAAACGCCATTTTTTCGGATGAATCCGGGTTCTGTTTACAGCTTCATGATGGACGCATCCGTGTTGGGCGACATCGCGGTGAACGCACATTTCGTAATCGCCATACTGGCGTATGACCCGGCGTGATGATATGGGGTGCCATTGGTTATACGTCTCGGTCACCTCTTGTTCGCATTGACGGCACTTTGAACAGTGGACGTTACATTTCAGATGTGTTACGACCCGTGGCTCTACCCTTCATTCGATCCCTGCGAAACCCTACATTTCAGCAGGATAATGCACGATCGTATGTTTCAGTTCCTGTACGGGCTTTTCTGGATACAGAACATGTTCGACAGCTGCCCTGGCCAGCACATTCTCCAGATCTCTCGCCAATTGAAAACGTCTGGTCAATGGTGGCCGAGCAACTGGTTCGTCACAATACGCCAGTCACTACTCTTGATGAACTGTGGTATCGTGTTGAAGCTGCATGGGCAGCTGTACCTGTACACACCATCGAATGCCCAGGCGTATCAAGGCCGTTATTACGGCCAGACGTGGTTGTTCTGGGTACTGATTTCTCAGGATCTATGCGCCCAAAATGCGTGAAAATGTAATCACATGTCATTTCTAGTATAATATATTTGTCCAATGAACACCCGTTTATCATCTGCATTTCTTGTTGGTGTAGCAGTTTTAATGGCCAGTAGTGTAGCTGGAAGGTGTAGCTAACTGTTGCATATAAAACATTTTTGATTTTGCGCTGTTGTTTCCATTTCGCGATCGGTCGGACCTTACTTTCCGAATAGCCCTCGTAAGTCTACCCGCTGTTCCACACATCATGCGAACACGAGCAATGTGGCTAACACAAAAACAGGAATCAACTAAAACTTAAAATTAAAAACTACGTTTACAGTATACACCGAAATAAAACACTCGTCTAGTCATCAGGTCGACTGTCGTGACCGGATCTGCCGTTATGAGGGGCATTCATCTGGTTTTCCACAGAACCTGTAATAGTGATCGATAGCACCATGTAGACTACGTGAACACTGCTGCGGACCAACTGCACCCCTTCCTGTTTGATGTCTTTCCCGACGGCGATGGCATCTTCCAGCAGGACAACTAGCTGTGTCGTAAGACCGTAATTGTGGTACAATGCTTTGAGGATCATTATAATGAACCCATGTTGATGTCTCGGCCGCCAAACTCGCCAATCTGAACCAGATGGAGCACACGTGAGACACTATAAGGTTCAGCTCCGTGCCCTTGATCCACTGCCCCTTAATTTAGGGGAACTGCGTAACCTGTGCGTTGACATCTAGTACCACATACTTGCGAAAAACTATGAAGCACTTGTCCAGTCTGTGCCACGCAGGATCGCTGTCGTACTACGTTCCAAAGGCGGACCAAAACGCTATTAAGCAGGTGATCATAATGTTTTGGCCATTACAGAGTATAGAATTATAATATCTAGAGTGATTGATGGGTGAAGAACGAGATTACAACGCCTCCTCGAAGCGAGTCGCTATATTTCAAAGTTCGATATCCTACCTTTAATCCATCGAATATTCGCTAAAGAACGCTGTTGTGTTGGTTTAAGGACACGCTGACTTTAGCGTTCTGACTAAGCTTTTCGTGTTTGTACAATTATTTGCTGTACACAGATTTATTATAGCTCTCAAATTACCAAATTTGAGTCGAAGGAAAATGGAACACATTTAAGTTTTATATCTCGTTCTTAATAGTAGAACAGTGACTATCGGTCCAAAATTCAATTGATTTCTAATTAGTCGACAGACTTCCAGCGGACGAACAACTAGCTAGCCCGTTGTGCAACAAGCCATCACACGCAGAGGAAGATGATGTCACATTTTTCTTTCCTTTTTGCACCTAGAAAATATTATTTCTTTCTCCATAATCGTTTCTTAAGACAGTTATCGTATTCCAGTAAGTCTATTTTTCAACTGATTGAAAACTTTTTAAAACAGACTGAAGAATTTTCGTGGAATCTACTTGATTCGTGATATAGCGCAATTGATTTTGGAGTACCTGACACTATTTTATTTCACGTGGCTGATTTATAAAACATGACCCAAAAAGCAACGTTGTTTCTATTCCCATCGATTAAAAATTTGGTAATGTGAGAGCTAGAATAAATCTGTGTTCTGGAAATAATTCTTTATCCATGAGCAAGGAGTAACGAATTAGTTTAGTGTTAAGAGGGTAAACGTTTAAGTCAGTGAATCCTTAGATAGTCACAATATCAGTGTTTTGCGCATCGTGACTGGATTAAGGGCAGCACATCAAACTCTGTGATGTAGCAACTCACTTCCAGCAGGCTGTGCCTCTCTCTATCCTCGTGATCCACGTAGCTAAATGGGAAGTGAAGGTTCTGTCATTCTCTCCCAGATGGCGTCACCTGGATGCAGTACAGAGGGGCAGGCGTGCAGCAGTCTCCCAGCTGTCAATCGAACATGTCTCGGATACGGTTGGTGGGCCATTTATCATCACTGCCCATAAGCAGTCATTATCAGAGCTTTGTGAACTCGCATAAAAACTGTATGGAGATAGTCCATTCAACAATCTTTAGAGGCTCCGATTCAAGTACGTGGGAGCTTTGCATCATACAGACTTCTCAAAGTCAGAAATATTATAAAGTTCATAAAGCCTAATCATTTGTGTCTGTGGAGTCTATACTAAATAATAAATGATATACCGTACTGGACGAACACATAATCAATGGAAACAAGGACAAATCTAAAAATACAGATTTACTAACAGATTCTGCGAGCGTGAACCACAACTGCTAAGCACATCCAGTTCAACTGTACATTTACTGTTGTAGAGTATAATTCGACTGAAAGTATCATCACCAGATATGTGAAAAGAAGAGATCTAAAGAATTTAAAGCTATACTGTTAGATGTATGTACTAAGAAGGGCAATCGCTCGAAGAATGACGACGCGGCTTCAGCTAAGCACTTTTGGACCAATATTTAAAACACTTTCTAAAGCGACTGTGCTACATCTACTGAGCGATAGTTACTTTCCCGGCGCTTCATTTTCTATCAGAACTGCGATGCAAAGCCCTCTCTTTTGTTAACTGCACTATATTTTGGCTCTAATGGCTCTGAGCACTATGGGACTTAACTTCTGAGGTCATAAGTCCCCTAGAACTTAGAACTACTTTAACCTAACTAACCTAAGGACATCACACATATCCATGCCCGAGGCAGGATTTGAACCTGCGACCGTAGCGGTCGCGCGGTGCTAGACTGTAGCGCCTAGAACCGCTCGGCCACAACGGCCGGCTGCACTATAGTTTGCGGAATGTATATATGTAGACGTTGGTCACCAACTGGATTATAATTTTACTAAATTAGAAGATCTTCAGGTACAAGCTACCTTACAGAAGGTTTCTCTCGTGCAAGTAGCAACAATGCGTACCGCCAATTACTGTGATAAGACAGTAAAAATTGCGACGATCCGAGAGGAGGCTGTGTCAAGCCATACAGAAAAAGTTTCATAATGACTGCCCTACCGAACGGTCCCTGAACGTTAACTGTAACTACGCCAAGAAAATGTCATCTTTGGTGGAGGGGGTTAGATCCACTGTTATAGTTGCCGTAATGGAAGACACATGGGAGACATTCGCCCGAAACCCATCGAGGTCTGCGTTGGGTGCCAGCCTATTCCGAAGTCAGGAGTTCAGTAGGTTATGAAGAAAAGTAAAAATTATATACTCAAAATACTCTAATCTTACAGGAAATGGAACCGTATAATAGAGCAAAATATGTTGGGTTTCCAGCATAGATTATAACCGCGGAGGTTGAAGACGAATATTTTCTTCAACGTCTTATTCTTAGAGCAGAAGCGACTATGTCTTGTCTGGTATTGTGAATATCGAAATTGGAGATTCTTATAATCAAATGGTTCAAATGGCTCTGAGCACTATGGGACTTAACATCTGAGGTCATCAGTCGCCTAGAACTTAGAACTACTTAAACCTAACTAACCTAAGGACATCACACATATCCATGCCCGAGGCAGGATTCGAACCTGCGACTGTAGCAGCAGCGCGGTTCCGGACTGCAGCGCCTAGAACCGCATGGCCACCACGGTCGGCATTCTTATAATTCTTATGTTGTTTGAGAAACTGTCAGGAGCAACCGCAAAGTTAAGCGTTTGATGAATTCTCATTTATTATCATGTGATTGGATCCAGTTTTTTCAGTGAGGAGATAGTCAAACCCCATAGTATTCTGTAATGTTTGAAACCTTTGCTATCCCAATTACAAAAAAAAAAAAAAAGTTGTAAGGTATTATGGGACCAAACTGCTGAGGTCATCAGTCCCTAAGCTTACACATGGACAACACACACACACATGCCCGAGGGAGGACTCGGGACTCGAATATCCAGCGGCGGGGGTGGGGGGGGGGGGGGCGGAGCAGCGCGAACCGTGACAAGACGCCACAATCCGCGCGGCTATCCCACTTACAAGAAACTCTGCCACCACACCAGGCGATGAACATTAGAGATTCTGATGATAAGTTTGCAGATATGTCGGCTGGTGAGACGAGTTCTTGGTCCACTCCACAGATACTACCTCCAGCCCTCCCCCCTCCTGTATTTATTTATCTGTGGCTACATCAAAAGCATCGTTTATAACAAGAAAGTTGAAGAAAGGACCAACAACGTGCTCTTAAATAGTGTAATCATTTACAAATAATTATGGTGCTAATGAAGTTTCTCAATAAACCAAAGAGTCGAGCTAATAACGTTTGAGACATGACATACAAATGAGAAGTAGCAGTTAAATACAGCTTCTCAATATATGGTAAGCAGTTTACGTCACCTGCTTAAGAAATCAAAACTGGTTTCATAACCTGACAGAGTATTATCGTGTAAACATCCGTATACGCTTAGAATCCGGCCCAATTAAGCGGATGGTGTTGCCATGTGCAGAAAAATCTTGCAAAATATATGACTGAAAGTGAATAGCAATGATTGTAAGCAAGAACTGAAGTACAGGAAGGACGAATCACGTAGAGAACTCTTTGCTCTAAACAGATCCACAAAGAAAGGAGCTCTTCAGCACAGCGGTGATTACATCACGGAGTGTATTAAACTGCACCTGTTTCAGTATCCTATACAACACTTCAAAGTGCGTGGGCGGTATTTTTGGTCGTGCCATATGTTACACTGTTGAAAGGTTTGTTGCTCATGAGCCTCTGTGCGAGCTGTTATTAGTCTAATTTTATCTCCACAGTCTCTACGACCGTGATCCATAGGGGTTCAACAGTATTAGTGGATTCGACCTGAAAATCCTGAAAATCTGTTATTCGTATTTTCCAAGTAGGTTTTTAGATGGCACTAGGATCAGCAAAGCTGAGACATTTCGGTATTTCAGAGGCGAGTCTGTGAGAATCGCTCTACAACTTCTCATATACGTCCGATGACTGCGGTTAGTCCCATGTGATGCTGGTCCTTAACTACCAGTCAGTAACTAAATGATTCTGATGTACTTGCTGTGGCCGGGAGGGAGCGCTCCTGTCGTCATGTTGGATGTAACAGACTGACGTGCCACATGACTAGAATGTCGTCAGGTCTAATGCCGGCGTTGGGTTCAAATGGTTCAAATGGCTCTGAGCACTATGGGACTCAACTGCTGAGGTCATTAGTCCCCTAGAACTTAGAACTAGTTAAACCTAACTAACCTAAGGACATCACAAACATCCATGCCCGAGGCAGGATTCGAACCTGCGACCGTAGCGGTCTTGCGGTTCCAGACTGCAGCGCCTTTAACCGCACGGCCACTTCGGCCGGCGCCGGCGTTGGGCATTAACAGACGAACACAGAATTTCAAAGTACGTATTCCAGTCAGCTATGTCAAGAGCTTTCTCTAAATCTACAACCATTATAAATGAAGGTGCCATAATTCAAACTCTTGCACAGTTTGGGTCTATATCTTTTTTACAGTTCTGGTTTGCTGGCCAAACTTGATTAGCGTCTTTCTTCTTGTACTTTTTATTCAATAAAAATAGTACGACTTCTGAGAACAGTTGGGCTGTTTCTGCACGGGAACGTATGTAAAATACTTCTGGACAGTAATGTATGTAGCCGGCCGGTGTGGCTGATCGGTTCTAGGCGCTTCAGTCTGGAACCGCGCGACCGCTACGGTCGCAGGTTCGAATCCTGCCTCGGGCATGGATGTGTGTGATTTCCTTAGGTTAGTTAGGTTTAAGTAGTTCTAGGGGACTGATGACCTCAGATGTTAAGTCCCATAGCGCTCAGAGCTGTTTGAACCAAGTAACGTATGTAAATTACTTGTGAGTGCCATACCTGAAATTACATGCTTCGGGTTACTTTCCACGGAAGGTAACGTGTTGCCCGCTGTCCACTAAGTCTCAGACCTGGCAAGATATACATCCCAAAACATTATGACTGCCTTAAATGAAACAACAAGTTTACTGTTACCAGTCAGTCACTGTTGATTTATCTCCATGACGCGTTTCAAAGGCATGAACCTCCATCATCAGGTGGATTTACACTTGCTAATATGAAATGTGTGTGTGTGTGTGTGTGTGTGTGTGTGCGTGCGTGTGTGTCTGTGTGTGAGAGAGAGAGAGAGAGAGACTGTGTGTGTTGTGTTATGATGTTTTGAGGAACTTATGACACTGTCTCCAGTGGTCATAGGATCCTTTCACTATCGTAACACATCACACATATACTGTCCGCCTCCGGTAGCTGAGTGGTCAGCGAGACAGAATGTCAGTCCTAAGGCTCAAAATGGTTCAAATGGCTCTGAGCACTATGGGACTTAACATCTGAGGTCATCAGTCCCCTACAACTAAGAACTACTTAAATCTAACTAACCTAAGGACATCACACACATCCATGCCCGCAATCCTAAGGGCCCGGGTTCGATTCCCGGCTGGGTCGGCGATTTTCTCCGCTCAGCGACCAAGTGTTGTGTTGTTCTAATCATGATCATTTCATCCCCATCGACGCGCAAGTCGCCGAAGTGGCGTCAAATCGAAAGACTTGCACCCAGCGAACTCTCGACTCGACGGGAGGCCCTAGTCACACGACATTTACATTTACATGTATACTGTCGCATTTTGTATGAGAATATCGTTGCGATAAATAAACTGTGGCTGGTAACAGTAAATTTGTTTCATTTAATGTAAGTAACAGTTATGGCAAAGCCTAACCTAAAATGTTCGCATTTATGACTACATGTTTAGTAGCATCTTCATCCATCAATACAAGAGGAGTTCTGTGTGGCATGAATCCGATAAGTCGTTGGTAGATTTCCGGAGGTATGTGGCATCAGATGCCTACGCACAGGTCATGCAATTCCTGTGAATTGCGGGTAGACGGTTTGCGGGCGCGATGTCGGCACCTTAGAGTGCCCCAGATGTGATCCACTGGGTGCAGAGAAGGCGAGTTTGGTGCTCAAGAGGTGAACTTAAGGTCACTATCGTGCTCTTCAGTGTAGTACGACTCTGACTCTGTAAAACGAACAGTTATCTTGATACCATCGCTGGAGGACATCAAGCGTGAAGGGATGCAGGTGATCCACAATAAAATTCACGTAGTCCAAAGCTGGCACGGTACCTTCAGGTACAACTGCGGGTCCCACGGAAGGTCAGGAGAATGTCCCCCATAGTATAACATTGCCCTTACCAGCCGGTGCTCGTGGCGCTGAGCATGTTTCGAACAGTCGTTCGCCTGGAGGGACATACTCATTGACCTGGTCTGATACCAGCGTGATTCATCCGACCATAAGACACGTTTCTATCGACCCACGATCCACTCTCGATGATGCTGTGCCCACTGCAATCGTAACTGACGATGCCGTCGAGTCAACGTGGTAACACGTAGGGTTCATATGGTGCGAAACTTCATGTTCAACAATGTGCGTTGAATAGCGTGCTGCGAAACACTAGTGCTAGCACGAGCATTGTACTCTGTCGTCAGACATGCCACAGATCACCTCCTACTTTGCTTGAAATAGCGGACAAGTCTCCGACCCCATGTCCCGCGATGAGACGTGACCATGCGACAACGCCTTATTGCCTACCCGTGGTTTGACCATCCTGCGGTAGACATCTAGCAAACGACAAGCCGACCACCTGTGCCATTGCCGACAGCCTCGATCTCAGGTGCTCGGTAATAACAATCAGCCATTTGTCAAAGTCGATTATATCTCTGGATTTCCCCATTCGCGATCCGCCTTCGTAGCCTGTGCGGTGGGGCTCGACTCGGAGGTAAGCAGGTCGGTAAGCTAGTTCGAACCCTGGTGGTATATGAAATTTTCACCGTCGGTATTAGTCCGGTAAGGAGGGGAGAAGTGGTGGCGTAAAATTTCTGATCACCAGACTTGGTGCCAGAACCCTGACTTAAATTCCAAACCTCTCCACAATTTCTCATGAAGTGAGAACATGTGGCACTGTTGATGGTGATCCGTCCGTCAGCTGGTGACGTTAAGCCCGGCGCCCCCCTTGGTGCTATTCGAGACCTGTAGACTATGTGCAGGCACCGGGTTTCACCCCCTTCAGTCTCTCGTCATCACCATACAAGAAAAACATAAACATCACATCAAAAACATATTCATTACACTCATCTACATTCTAGAAATACACATAAGACACAACTCTCACATATCCACAAGGAAAGGGTCCATTGTACGCGGCGTAAGAATACCGTTTTGGCTACGCGGCTGAATCTACCACTTGGGCCGCTCCGACCAACAATGCCGGACAACTTTACATCTTACCCTGTTTGCGGCCTGCATCGTCGCTAGAATACTTACCCATTCGTCTGTCGTCCTCTTCTATGTAATGAAGCGCCAAAGAAATTGGTACACGTGCCTACTATCGTGTAGGCCCCCGCAAGCACGCAGAAGTGTCGCAACACGCCGTGGCATGGACTCGACTTATGTGTGAAGTACTGCTGGAGGGAACTGACACCGTGAATCCTGCAGGGCTGCCCATAAATCCGTAAGAGTACGAGGGGGTGGAGATCTCTTCTGAACAGCACGTTGCAAGGCATCCCAGATATACTCAATAATGTTCATGTCTCGGGAGTCTGGTAGCCAGAGGAAGTGTTTAAATTCAGAAGAGTGTTCCTAGAGCCACTCGATAGGAATTCTGGACGTGTGGGATATCGCACTGTCCTGCTGGAATTGCCCAAGTTCGTCGGGTTGCACAGTGGACATTAATGGATGCAGGTGATCAGAGAGGATGCTTACGTACGCGTCACCTGTCAGGGTCGTATCTAGACGTATCAAGCGTCCCATATCACTCCAACTGAACACGCCCCACACCGTTACAGAGCCTCCACTAGCTTGAACGGTCCCCTGCTGACATCCAGGGTCCATGGATTCATCAGGTTGTCTCCATAGCCGTACATGTACATCCGCTCGATACAATTTGAAACGAGACTCGTCCGTCTAGGCAATACGTTTCCAGTCATCAACAGTCCAATGTCAATGTTGATGGGCCCAGGTGAGGCGAAGAGCTTTGTTTCGTGCAGTCATCAAGCATACAGGAGTGAGCCTTTGTCTCCGAAAGCCCGCATCGATGATGTTTCGTTGAATTGTTCGCACACTGACATTTGTTGGTGGCCCAGAATTGAAATCTGCAGCAATTTGCGGAAGGACTGCGCTTCTGTCACATTGAACTATTCTCTTCAGTCGTCGTTCGTCCCGTTCTTGCAGGATCTTTTCCCGGCCGCAGCGATGTCGGAGATTTGATGTTTTACCGGATTTCTAATATTCACGGAACACTCGTGAAATGGTCGTACGGGAAAATCCCCACTTCATCGCTACCTCGGACATACTGTGTCCCATCGCTCGTGCACGACTATAACACCACATTCAAACTCATTAAATCTCGATAACCTGCCACTGTAGCAGCAGTAACCGATCAAACGACTGCGCCAGACACTTGTTGTCTTATATAGGCGTTGCCGACCGCAGCGATGTATTCTGCCTGTCTATACACACTACTGGTCATTAAAATTGCTACACCATGAAGATGACGTGCTACAGACGCGAAATTTAACCGACAGGAAGAAGATGCAGTGGTATGCAAATGATTAACTTTTCAGAGCATTCATACAAGTTTGGCGCCGGTGGCGACACCTACAACGTGCTGATATGAGGAAAGTTTCCAACCATTTTCTCATACACAAACAGTAGTTGACCGGCGTTGCCTGGTGAAACGTTGTTGTGATGCCTCGTGTAAGGAGGAGAAATGCGTACCATCACGTTTCCGCCTTTGATAAAGGTCGGATTGTAGCTTATTGCCATTGCGGTTTATCGTATCGCGACATTGCCGCTCGCGTTGGTCGAGATCCAATGACTGTTAGCAGAATATGGAATCGGTGGGCTCAGGAGGGTAATACGGAACGCCGTGTTGGAACCCAACGGCCTCGTATCACTAGCAGTCGAGATAACAGGCATCTTATCCGCATGGCTGTAACGGATCGTGCAGCCACGTCTCGATCCCTGAGTCAACGGATGGGGACGTTTGCAAGACAACAACCATCTGCACGAATAGTTCGACGACGTTTCCAGCAGCATGGACTATCAGCTCGGAGACCATGGCTGCGGTTACCCTCGACGCTGCATCACAGCCAGGAGCCTGGGTGCACGAATGGCAAAACTTCATTTTTACGGATGAATCCAGGTTCTGTTTACAGCATCATGATGGTTGCATCCGTGTTTGGCGACATGGCGGTGAACGCACGTTGGAAGCGTGTATTCGTCATCGCCATACTGGCGTATCACCCGGAGTGATGGTATGGGGTGCCATTGGTTACACGTCTCGGTCACCTCTTGTTCGCATTGACGGCACTTTGAACAGTGGACGTTACATTTCAGATGTGTTACGGCCCGTGGCTCTACCCTTCATTCGATTCCTGCGAAACCCTACATTTCAGCAGGATAATGCACGACTGCATGTTGCAGGTCCTGCACGGGCCTTTCTGGATAGAGTAAATGTCCGACTGCTGCCCTGGGCAGCACATTCTCCAGATCTCTCACCAATTGATAACGTCTGGTCATTGGTGGCCGAGCAGGTGACTCGTCACAATATGCCAGTCACTGCTCTTGATGAATCTGTGGTATCGTGTTGCAGCTGCATGTGGAGCTGCACCTGTACACGCCATCCAAGCTCTGTTGACTCAATGCCCAGGCGTATCAAGGCCAGAGGTGGTTGTTCTGGGTACTGATTTCTCGGGATCTATGCACCCAAACTGCGTGAAAATGTAATCACATGTCAGTTCTAGTACAATATATTTGTTGTCGGTGTAGCAATTTTAATGGCCAGTAGTGTATCTCTGTATTTGAATACGCGTGCCTATACCAGTTTCTTTGGAGGCTCAGTGTACTTTCCTTTTCGCGTCACGTGCCCGCAGCAGGGGGCATTCAAACTGGTGGTGGGCAGTGGTCGTAATGTTTTGGTTCGTCAGTGTCCATTATACGAAAGTCTGTTCTTAAACAGGCGACCAAACTATGCTGTATGGAAGGCCGCCTGTACGGCTGGAAGCAGTGAGGACACGTGGCCCCCTCCTCATTACGCTGACAGTGGTCTCGAGCTGATAATGTTAGGATGACGGAAATACGCAGCGAGAGTGGCCTGGCGGAGGAACGGCCGAGCCGGAAGTGGCGTCCGCAGCGGAAGCGCCGGCCGTGCACCTGCTCACGGCCGGGGCCCAGGGCACAGCGCAGACACACAGCTACGCCCGCCTTCCCGCTGCGCCCAGATGCTCATCAACAGTTCGTCTCAGTTTCTAAGCATTGCTACAAATTACGTTTCTGATCTGTTTGTAGGAAGCTAAACTCAAGTGACGAAAAAGTTGTTGTTATTGTGGTGCCCTTCAGTTCGAAGACAGATCTGATGCAGCTCCCCAAGCTATTCCATCCTTTTTCAAGCCTCTTCATCTCGGCATTAATACTGCATCCTTGATCTATTTGAACCTACGTACTGTTTTCGTCCCTCGGTTCTCGTCTACAATTTTTGCCCTGTTACCAATCTTACCATTCATTGATGCCTTAGGATGTGTTCTAGCAACCGTTCCATACTTGTAGTCCAGTTGTGCTATGACTTTCCTTTTTCCCCAGTTCGATTCACCACTTCTTAATCAGTTACACGACCTACTCATCTAATTTTCAGCATACGTCTGTAGCGCCATATTACAGAAGCTTCCCTTCTCTTATACTCTGAACTGGTTATCGTCTGTGTACCACTTACGCACAAGGCTAAATCCCAGACCGATATCTTCTTACTTATTAATACTTAAATTTATATTCAATTTTAACAAAGTTATCTTTTTCAGAAACACAAAAAATGGCTCTGAGCACTATGGGCTTAACATCTGAGGTCATCAGTCTCCTAAAACTTAGAACTACTTAAACCTAGCTAACCTAAAGACATCACACACATCCATGCCCGAGGGAGGATTCGAACCAGCGACCGTAGGGTCTCACGGTTCCAGATTGAAGCGCCTAGAACCACTCAGCCACTCTGGCCGGCTCAGAAACACATTTCTTGCCGCTGCCAGTCTACATTTTAGATTCTCTCTAGTTCGGCCATCGTCAGTCATTTTGCTGTCTGAATAACAAAACTTATTTTTAATGTATTATTTCCTAATCTAATTGTTTCAGCATCGCTTGATTTAATACTACATTCGATTACTCTTGTTTCGATTTAGTTTATATTCGCCTTTAACATCTTGTCAAGGCACCAATCATTTCCGCTTTTGACAAAATTACAATGTCATCGGCAGACCTCAAAGGTTTTGTTTCTTCTCTCTGCATTTTAATTCCATTTCCAAATTTAGCCTGGTTTTGTTTACAGCTTGCTGAATTATAGCTAGGATAAGTTGCAATCCTGTCTCAGCTACTCTTTCACTTTCATACCCTTCGACGCATTTGATTGTTTCGTAGACAAATCGTGTCAATATTAAACTGATGGTTCTCTGACCTTCACACATGTCAGTACCGGTCTTACCTGGAACAGTAATTTTCTGCGTGAACTCTTGAGGGTTATTTGCCTGTCTCAGATATCTCGCATTTCAGGTGGATCTTAGTCGCTCTGAGGCAATGTTGTCTACTCCAGGTTCCTTGTTTCGTATTAGATCTTTCAGTGCTCTGCCAAATTCATCTCGCAGTACAGCATCACCCGTGTCATCTTCGTCCACTTGTTTTTCCCTTTACACAACACTGACTTTTAGCTTCTTTCCATTATATGTCTTCCGCAGTTCAGCCTACCCTTCTTGGCTTACTATTGCTTACCACGAGAGCTCTTTATGTCCGTGCTTTCCCACTCCTGCAAAGTTATGAGTGATTGTACAGCTTTGTATTTAAACTGTAGTCATTCCTGCTATACAGTTTCTTGCATGTTTATATTTTCTTCTTCCATCATTAATTTATTTTACCTAATTGCTCTACTGTCGTTTCAATTTCACCTCTTAGAACCACGCAGCCGTCTTCTGTTGTATTCCTTTCCCCTGATTCGCTTTGTCGTAGCCTAATGGTCCTATTGAAATTCTTTTAATGTATGCAGGCCCCCACCTCCTTAATTTATGACCCCCAACCTCCTTAATTTCCCACTCTTCTGCAGTTTCTTCAGGTTACCTGTGGTTCCCTACCCCCAAGAACCACGGACCTTGCCGTTGGTGGGGAGGCTTGCGTGCCTCAGAGATACAGATGGCCGTACCGTAGGTGCAACCACAACGGAGGGGTATCTGTTGAGAGGCCAGACAAACGTGTGGTTCCTGAAGAGGGGCAGCAGCCTTTTCAGTAGTTGCAGGGGCAACAGTCTGGATGATTGACTGATCTGGCCTTGCAACACTAACCAAAACGGCCTTGCTGTGCTGGTACTGCGAACGGCTGAAAGCAAGGGGAAACTACAGCCGTAATTTTTCCCGAGGGCATGCAGCTTTACTGTATGGTTAAATGATGATGGCGTCCTCTTGGGTAAAATATTCCGGAGGTAAAATAGTCCCCCATTCGGATCTCCGGGCGGGGACTACTCAAGAGGACGTCGTTATCAGGAGAAAGAAAACTGGCGTTCTACGGATCGGAGCGTGGAATGTCAGATCCCTTAATCGGGCAGGTAGGTTAGAAAATTTAAAAAGGGAAATGGATAGATTGAAGTTAGATATAGTGGGAGTTAGTGCAGTTCGGTGACAGGAGGAGGAAGACTTCTGGTCAGGTGAATACAGGGTTACAAATACAAAATCAAGTAGGGGTAATGCAGGAGTAGGTTTAATAAAGAATAAAAAATAGGTAAGCTATTACAAACAGCATAGTGAACGCATTATTGTGACCAAGATAGATACGAAGCCCACGACTACCACAGTAGTACAAGTTTATATGCCAACTATCTCTGCAGATGATGAAGAAATTGATGAAATGTATGATGAGATAAAAGAAATCAGGTAGTGAAGGGAGATGAAAATTTAATAGTCATGGGTGATTGGAATTCGAGAGTAGGAAAAGGGAGAGAAGGAAACATAGTGGGTGAATATGGATTTGGGGAGAGAAATGAAAGAGGAAGCCGTCTGGTGGAATTTTGCACAGAGCATAACTTAATCATAACTAACACTTGATTCAAGAATCATAAAAGAAGGTTGTATACATGGAAGAATCCTGGAGATACTAGAAGGTATCAGATAGATTACATAATGGTAAGACAGAGATTTAGGAATCAGGTTTTAAATTGTAAGACATTTCCAGGGGCAGATGTGGACTCTTGCCACAATCTACTGTAGATTAAAACTGAGGAAACTGCAAAAAGGTGGGAATTTAAGGAGATAGGATCTGGATAAACTGAAAGAACCAGAGGTTGTACAGGGTTTCAGGGAGAGCGTAAGGGAACAATTGACAGGAATGTGGGAAAGAAGTACAGTAGAAGAAGAATGGGTAGCTCTGAGGGATGAAGTAGTGAAGGCAGCAGAGGATCAAGTAGGTAAAAAGACAAAGGCTGGCAGAAATCCTTGGGTAACAGAAGAAATATTGAATTTAATTGATGAAAGGAGAAAATACAAAAACGCAGTGAATGAAGCAGGCAGAAAGGAATACAAACGACTCAAAAATGATATCGACAGGAAGTGCAAAATGGCTAAGCAGGGATGGCTAGAGGACAAATGTAAGGATGTAGAGGCTTATCTGACTAGGGGTAAGATAGATACTGCCTACAGGAAAATTAAAGAGACCTTTGGAGAAAAGAGAACCACTTGTATGAATATCAAGAGCTCAGATGGAAACCCAGTTCTAAGTAAAGAAGGGAAAGCAGAAAGGTGGAAGGAGTATATAGAGGGTCTATACAAGGGCGATGTACTTGAGGACAATATTATGGAAATGGAAGAGGATGTAGATGAAGATGAAATGGGAGATACAAGACTCCGTGCAGAGTTTGACAGAGCACTGAAAGACCTGAGTCGAAACAAGGCCCGGGGAGTAGACAACATTCCATTGGAACTACTGATGGCCTTGGGAGAGTCAGTCCTGACAAAACTCTACCATCTGGTGAGCAAGACGTATGAGACAGGCGAAATACCCTCAGACTTCAAGAAGAACATAATAATTCCAATCCCAAAGAAAGCAGGTGTTGACAGATGTGAAAATTACAGAACTATTAGTTTAATAAGTCACAGCTGCAAAATACTAACGCGAATCCTTTATAGACGAATGGAAAAACTGGTAGAAGCCCATCTCGGTGAAGATCAGTTTGGATTCCGCAGAAATGTTGGAACACGTGAGGCAATACTGACCCTACGACTTATCTTAGAAAATAGATTAAGGAAAGGCAAACCTACATTTCTAGCATTTGTAGACTTAGAGAAAGCTTTTGACAATGTTGACTGGAACACGCTCTCTCAAATTCTAAAGGTGGCAGGGTAAAATACAGGGAGCGAAAGGGTATTTGCAATTTGTACAGAAACCAGATGGCAGTTATAAGAGTCGAGGGGCATGAAAGGGAAGCAGCGGTTGGGAAGGGAGTGAGACAGGGGTGTAGCCTCTCCCCGATGTTATTCAATCTGTGTATTGAGCAAGCATTGAAGGAAACAAAAGAAAAATTTGGAGTAGGTATTAAAGTCCATGGAGAAGGAATAAAAACATTGAGGTTCGCCGATGACATTGTAATTCTGTCAGAGACAGCAAAGGACTTGGAAGAACAGTTGAACGGAATGGACAGTGTCTTGAAAGGAGGATATAAGATGAACATCAACAAAGCAAAACGAGGATCATGGAATGTAGTCGGGTTAAGTCGGGTGATGCTGAGGGAATTAGATTAGGAAATGAGACACTTAAAGTAGTAAAGGAGTTTTGCTATTTGGGGAGCAAAATAACTGATGATTGTCGAAATAAAGAGGATGTAAAATGTAGACTGGCAATGGCAAGGAAATCGTTTCTGAAGAAGAGAAATTTGTTAACATCGAGTATAGATTTAAGTGTCAGGAAGCTGTTCCTGAAAGTACTTGTATGGAGTGTAGCCATGTATGGAAGTGAAACATGGACGATAAATAGTTTGGACAAGAAGAGAATAGAAGTTTTCGAAATGTGGTGCTATAGAAGAATGCTGAAGATTAGATGGGTAGATCACATAACTAATGAGGAGGTATTGAATAGAATTGGGGAGAAGAGGAGTTTGCGGCACAACTTGACTAGAAGATGGGACCGGTTGGTGGGACATGTTCTGAGGCATCAAGGGATCACAAATTTAGCATTGGAGGGCAGCGTGGAGGGTAAAAATCGTAGAGGGAGACCAAGAAATGAATACACTAAGCAGATTCAGAAGGATGTAGGTTGCAGTAAGTACTGGGAGATGAAGAAGCTTGCACAGGATAGAGTAGCATGGAGAGCTGCATCAAACCAGTCTCAGGACTGAAGACAACAACAACAACCTGTGGTTCATAACCAACAAATATGACCAAAGTCCTCATTTGTCCTGGAAATGTTTTGCATTTTAAAATGTGATCTCTAAATCTATGTCTCATCATCATGTAACCTACATGAAACCTGCGCATGTGTTCTGGTATCTTCCACGTATTCAACCGTCTTCCACGAATCTGAAACCAAATGATAGCAATGATTAAATCTGCTCTGTGCAAAATTCTCTCAGACTGCTTCCCCTTCACTCATTTCTTTATGCCATGTTGTTCTTGAATTCTTTCTCCTGTTCTTCTTCATAGTGTCGAATTCCATTCACCTATCACAATTAAATATTCGTCCCTCAAACATCTGAATCTCATCGTACATTATTTCAGTCTCTTCTCCATCTTCGAAAGGTACAGTTACTGATAACGAGACTTTGCACCAATGTCCTGTATTAAATTCTAAACCTCTCTGAGTTGTTTCATAAATAACAGCATGTAACATTCTACAATTTTCAAATAAATTTCTGACAGTGGGTTCATAGAACCACATTCAGACTATTTCTCGACCGTTCCACTCTCAAACAGCACATGAGAAAAATGAACACACAAGTCTTTCAGCGCGAGTATGAATTCTGCTATTTTACTACGATGGTCATGGCTCCCTATTTAGTTGGGAGGCAACAAAATATTTTGCATTTAGAGAAAAAAACTAGTTGCACAATCATTTGTCACTCTGTTGGCAGATTAAAACTGTGTTCCGGTCCGAGACTCGAACTGGAGACCTTTCCCTTTCACGGGCAATTGATTTACCAGCTGTGCTGCCCAAGCACGTATAATTACACCTCTTCAAAACTTTGCTATCTCATCTCCTACCTTCCAAACTTCACAGAAGTTGTCCTCTGAAACTTGAGAGACTAGAACCCCTGAGAGAATGGCAAAGGTCTCGAGTTCGAGTCCAGGTTCAGCATACAGTTTAATCTGTCAGGAAGTTCCATATCAACGCACAGTGTAGAGTAAAAATTTATTATGGAAACATTCCCTTGGCTGAAGCTAAGCCGTGTCTCCGCAATATCCTTTCTTCCAGAGGCGCTAGTCTCTCAAGTTTCGCACGAGAAGTTCTGTTAAAGTTTGGAAGGGGAAGGTGGAAGATGAGGAGCTTGTGGAAGTAAAGCTGTGAAAGCATGTAATACCCGCTTGAGTAGCACAGTCGGTAAAGCACTTACCGCGAAAGGCAAAGGTCCAGAATTCGAGCCTCGGTCCGGAACACAGTTTTAATCTGCCACTAAGTTTCAAGAAAATTGATGGTTACAATTCCGTGAAAAGATATCGCCCGCAAAGAAAAACTTGCTTATCATATCCGTAACACTATCTGCCCTATTTTGCCACAATACAACATGAGGTGTCCTTAATTGAACTTTTTCGATGTCCTCAGATGTCCTCAGTCAATCCTATCTGGTGAACTTCCCACACCACGTAGAATACTGCAGAACAGGACTGATATGCACAGTGTATCAGTTTTATTAGTAGATTTGTTGTAGCTGCCAAGTATTCTGCGTATAAAATACAGTCCTTGATTCGCTACTCCTAAAAAGTTTTCAGTGAGGTGGTTCCAAATTAAGTTGTTCATAACTGCAATCCGTAGATATTTAATCTTGTAACCGAAATTTAACGGAATTTATTTAGTACTCATAGGGGGATGTCACTTTTTATTGTTTGGGCATAATTGCCACTTTTCGCACGATCCAGTTATCTGGTCTAAATACTTTTGCATTTAGTTTTGTGCTTCTGATGACTTTACTAGTCGGTAAATGACAGCATCGTCTCCAAACAACCTAAGGAGCTGTTCAGATTGTCTCCTAAATCGTTTATATAGATTAAGAACATCAGATCGTCTGTAACATTTACTTGAGGAACCCCTGATACCACTTGGATTTCACTGGAGGATTTCCTGTCGGTTGCTACGGGCTGTAACATTTCTGAAAGGAAATCACGAATTCAGTCGCAACTGAAACGATACTCCACAGGCACATAATTTAATTACAAGCCACTTGTGAGAAACCTTTTGTAAATCTTGAAATATGGGATCAACTTGAGATCCCCTGTCTATGGAACTCACTGCTTCCTGTGAGTAAAGAGGCAGCTATGTTTTACAATAATTTTTTGAATCCGTGCTGATCACGTAACACCACATTATACACACATCTATTGCAGCTATTTACACTCAAAAGATTTTCGTGAAGAGCATGCTATGAACACTGTCGTCGTCTTCCAAGATGACAAGCCCCGTGTTCATGGGGCAGCAGGCATACATCCCTGGTTTGATGAGCACTCTGGCACATTATCGTACACTGAATGGTCCAGTAGATCACTCTGTCTTAATTCATTCGGAAATATTTGAGACTATTTGGAACAGGGGGTGAAACTTAGCCTCACAGGGATCAGCAGCCAGCTTCACCTTCCACCATAGAGGTCCCTCACCCCTTCTACTATAATCTGAAGTTTTTATATGATAAATTAAGCTATCAATATCAGTGTTACATGCTCTGCTGGTTACTTCTTTTAGTATGTATTTCTAATTAAAGTCTACAAGATGAGTCTTTTAAATATTTTGCTTATCAAACACTACATTAAGTCGGTTTAATTCAATAACAACTAAATTTTATTTAAAACGCTCCTTTGATATTTAGGTTTTGTAGTCAATGCAGCTGCTCTGTATCTACCTATTCAGAATGTCACTAGTTTTATGTCTCTCATCATTCATACATTTTGTATAGTTTTACTAAAAACATTGTGATTTATAAGTTTGAAAAAAAATCTTCTCAAAATCATTGCTTTCACCCATACAATTCTGTGTATTAATAAGTATAAGATATTACTAATTATAAGATATGAAATAGTAACTGTAAGAAAATTAATTATTTTGTGTAAAGAAAACTTATCTTAAAGCGAAATGTTCCACATTACTACAAAATATCATTCTCATGATCTATGGAACAAGTACTAATATGTGTATGCATGTATTAAGTGACAATCTATGGTTTCATGCAGGAAGCTTGTCTAAATGATAAAATTCTATGAATCCTTTTTAATACTAATTTGTGATGCAAATATTGTTTTAGATTTCTGTTGTGAATAATACAGTTTTTCTCGTCATACAAAGTAGAAATTAATTTGTTTGGTTTGTTGTTTTTAGATGATGATGCTATTTTTTTCAGGACACGAGGATATGCTCGTATCTGAATGAAAATCGGGAAGACTCTCAGGATATTAAAGGTCTACTTATAAAATGAATCCTATGTCAGAATCATTTGCGATTTTTTCACATCAAAAGTTTCAACACTTTCTGAAGAAAGCCATACAAAACAGGGCACTGGAAACTGCATCACAGCCAAAAAAGTAATTCAAAAGTTTCAACACTTTCTTAAGAAAGCCATACAAAATTGGGCACTGTAAATTGCGTCACAGCCCGAAAAGTTAATCACAAAAAGGTTGAATAATGTGAGATTCATCAGTTTTATCATCATAACTATCCGTGAAGCTATTGTTTTCAACAGTATTTCCTTTCTCTATTGCCTGTTTCAATAAACTGGAACTGTTCATTGTCAATTATAAGCTGTAATTGTGCTCTAGTAATTTTCAGTAGAGCATCTCATGTTAAGCCAGGTGAAGTAACGTAATGATCAGGGTCTAATTCGTACATTTTAAGACAAAAGTTACAAAAGTTTTCAAACACATTAGCAAGCCATAAAGCATCGGTTTTCAATTACATGTCGGAATACTCCCCTAGTGTATTACAATTAAATAAATGCTATACACTGCATGCCCTGTGGTACTCACCATATGTTACAATTTTGCCTGTTACTAGAGTATTAAATTTCTCAGCTGATGGTAAATGATGTTCTACCAAAAACTATTCGTTAGTCCTGTATTCATCAAGAATTATGTCTTTATGATTGACTAAATTAAACTTTCGATGATCTGGAAAATGCTTCTTCATTTTCTTGTCTTCTGATTTCAAGTGTGATGCAGACTTTGCAGGGAACATGTCAGAAACATAAACGGATCTATAAATTGGAAATTTATATTGCGTCTCCTCTCATGGTGCAATACTACTATACTCTTCATAAACGATTTACACTACTTCCTATTCGGTGACAGAAGAGAAACATTCTTCATCTCCATCTGTCATCATTTGTTCACATATGTTTCTGGTCAAGGAATGACCATCATAATTGCTCAAATTGTGAAACATGAGTGGGACTGTAAAGCGAGGTCTATAGTTAGAGTTTCAGCTGGCATGTTCAGCACCCAAATATGCATCAGCAAAATGACAGTGATCTGTATGTTGAACACCTTTCTTGAAGTGTTCTTGGAAGGAAGGTAGACTCTGCTGAGTGAAATGCTTAATGTTCTTTGGCATCTTTCTGTTTTGGAATAAAAACTCATTCACAGTATCAGAAATTACATACAACTGTTTAGTAAACCATTTCATGCACTCATCACCTCTGAACAATTTAAACTCTGAATATTCATTGTCACAGGTATACTTTATGTAATAGGCTGCACAGAATGGTGTATGTAAATATGCTTGATCAGAATGTGAAGCAAAGTTACTACTATAACTGCATGTAGCACCTGGTCCTAGCATGCATTAGCCAGCCGGTGTGGGGGAGCGGTTCTAGGTGCTTCAGTTTGGAACCGCGTGACCGATGCTGTCGCAGGTTCGAATCCTGCCTCGAGCATGGATGTGTGTGATGTCCTTAGGTTAGTTAGGTTTAAGTAGTTCTAAGTTCTAGGTGACTGATGGCCTCAGATCTAAGTCCCATAGTGCTCAGATCCATTTGAACCTAACATGCATTCCATATCAGTGTAAATTGTACAGAACGGTTTTAGGGTAATGCTAAATTGATAAATTTTATATGCTCATACCTGCCATTAGGCATGTTGACTGGCTTAAAACTGTGCACATTCAACCAAGTGTGCATCCAAGTCTTCTTCTAAATGAAAATAACATCGATAACTTTCACATACTTCAATTGAATGCTTATAAGCAGTACCGCTACAATATGCTAGCCTCAGAAGTTTTCTATGCAATAGGTCTGTGTTAGCAACCTTCAACATTAGCAGATTTACATGTTTTTCGGGATGGTACTTTGTAACATATAGCAGTACAACTTGAAATTCTTTCTCATCATCCTTGTTTTCAACGACTTTCCACTCATAATCAGAGGAGTGGCTACCATACATGTTAACAGAGACACTTTCGTTTTCTTCTTTGAATATGTGTACATGCTTCAGTTTGGAAGGAAATGGAATGTTAGAAAAGTATATGGGCAATATTTAGACATGTCTTGTGCATACCAATTTAGAGGATACAAATAAGTTAGAACTTATAATGAATCATCCTCCTCTAACATTACCTTTTTTATAGAAATAACCGATACCGAGTATACTATCGATTCTTGTATAGGTGAACATTGTCTCAGCTGCTTCATTAAGGGGACACTGTATTTCCTACGGCACCAATGTTAAATTATCGAATTCTGTGACCCTTTATCTTGGAAACATTTTAAGACACCAACTTACAATTTTCCATAATTATTGAATGTACCTTTCTAGATACACTGAACTAGAATTATTACTAACATTATATTGTGGGGCATGTTATCTTTTTTTTAAACACTCAATTTTTTGACAGAATTTTGTAAATAAATGAACATAAAAACAAAACAACTCAGGATATTTTAATTATTCTTGTTCTATATGTGTTAAATCTCACACTTGGCATGCTGTGAAAATTTCACGTCTCTACCATCAGTACTTTTTTAGAAAACGGATCATTTATTTCAAAAAATGTAGTTCAGAGATAATTATGTTTAAAACTTTTTTTATTACAGATTCTTATACGGACTTACATTTCTGTGTATTTTATGCACTAGAATTGCCCTGGCCCATAGTCTGTGTCTTCTTCAGTGTCACAACAGCCCAATGCTTGCCTCCTCCTTTTCTTTCTTGCTTCTTTTGTCACTTGCTGAGCAGCTAACTCTGCTTCACATACACGAAGCTTATCCAGTTCCCACAGTCCTTTAGCTGTGTTCTGTCCAAATCTTACCCCTAACTTCTCCAGAACCTTACGTCTTTCATAGTTCCCACCTTTAAAAGTTATTACAGCATCAGCACTGCTAACTTTAGGGGCATAAGGCCAACAAATACATTTATAGGCACACGCCACCACACAGCATTATTGAAGGACTCATTCACATTCTGGGTCTTCCCATGTAAACACTTCTTTAGTAGCTCAGGATGCCAACTTCTGAGACGTAGCAGTAGGCACAAAACAAAGCAATTCACAGCCTTCTAGACTGTGTAGTTCCCAAGATATGACTGCTCCACTGTGGCAGTACATGTGTAGCCACGAAATTTGACTGTCACACATCAACATTCAAAATATTATTTGAAGGTCTCACAATTGTCTGATTTTAATGTATTATATACCAAAATGTTCAGGCAAGTCCAAAGGACATTATGGAGTAGAAAACAGAAGACGTCAAATTTCACATACAATGTCCCTTAAAAGAATTCATATGATTTTGTATATGGTGTATTATATTTCAGGCTAAAATGTATAAAAAGAAATTAATGTGTTACCATCAATATGTACTAACAGTTAAAATTACTCTTCTGTTAAGAATAACTGAGATTACAAAATTTCTAGCATACATAAAATCCATATTATTAATTGCACAATCTAATGCTAATTATTAAATTTGTTTTTGGATTTATTTAGGAAATAATGATATAATTGGCTAAAGATTCTTCTCCCGTCGAGAAAGTTTGTAAACTCTTTTGCTTTTTAAACTCTTTGGAAATTGTGAGTACCACGGAAAGTTAGTAGTGGTGGGCATGCCTCTTATGGAAGTAGACGTTTTCTAAGTTTGTCACCAAATATGTATGTATTGGTTTTTGTGAATGTGGAAAAACGATGTGATGTTGAAAGATGTGACAAACAATAAAATTCAAGACTAATACAGACAAATCTTCATCAGTTATTTAGTCCTCAAGAACTTAAGAAATCGAAATTTCAGCTCCAAGAATGTACCGCTGGACAAGACTTTGAGACATGGACCACAAGAACAAAATAATGAAGATAAGTAAAGAGTGGTTTTTTGTATATCTTCTCTCAAGCTTTTGAAAATAGTGAAGATACTAAGACAATGAATGTAATAGTGATGCGTGGGAGAGTAACATTACAAATTGACCGCTTGAAACAGGCGTTGTCCGTTTTGTGAGCGTTTATTACAGCATGGTTATTTGCAGTTATCTTTATATTCCTATATAAACCCTTTATTTTCATTAACACTCATATGCTGTTCAACTATTCCCTTTAACGCCCAACTGGAACCTCTGTTTTGAAGAGTTTGTAATTCATTTATTAGTCTGTGACTCACTTTGTTTGAATACCACTCATCAAAAATTACGGACATTAAACTAACAGATAGGTCAATTTTTTACACACTTTTCCCAAAGGTGTAGAAACAAACTTTCAGCAAGTGTATAGGGTCCTTAAACCCAACCTGATTAGCTATTAGACCTGTACATATTCGGCTTTTAAATGCATATTCCTAGAAACGCATCCCAGACTACTGGTTGGGTTTAATTTAAGGTGGTTTGGTGATGGTTAGGTCATCATTCTCTTTTTGTGCTCCTATAAATGTCTCCTATTACAAACAACGGGTTTCTTCAGATCGAATAAATAAATGAAACGTCCCTCCCCCTCTAACCATATTTTTAGGCAAGCAGCTCCGTTAACAAAATCAAACTGATACTGAAACGCATTATGAAGAATCACTGTGTAGAGTAAAAACCGAAATTCTTTGATACAGTTGCCAACTAGATTATTAAACTTACTCAGGAATGGTTATGTGTAATAAATGCATTCGTATTTATTGTACACATAAAAGACGACATGTTCTCCTTCTTTAAAGCAGTCTTTCTTAATTATCTGCACTATTTTTGCATTAACTTCGGAAAACCCATTCACGTTTCCCACACCCTAACAAATTTATTGTGAAAAATGATACGTCTCGTGAAACAAATTCAGTGCTACAGTCATCTTATTTTAGTGAGTGCTGATCAATTTCTTTAATGTTACTATTCTGTGACACTTTGCAAATTGGAATAGATTTTGTTAGTGCTATAATTTTTGGCTAAAATATATTATCATTTAGACTAGAACAAGAAAACTTAGGTTATTGTTTATGAATCAGTCTCAAAGTCAACGATATCCATGTTGTTCTGCCTACTGCAATGTATTTTGAGGACTTTTCCACAGTTCAAAAACTCAAGATGGTGTATGGTGAGAACAGAAATCAAGCTGGGTGATACATTTTACAGTCACTCAGGTAGACGAGGACCCATCGTCCGAATTTCGTCATTGTCCGTCTCGCAATCAGAAACAAGTATTTTTTGACCAGTTCTAGGGACTACAGCCGCTGTGTACGTTTAATGTTTCCTCCATCTCCCTGCTACTTCATGCTGTAGCACTGAATGAGAAACATCTCCGTTATCTTGAGTTACAGCAATAACCAGTAGGAGAAAGATGTCAGACTGTAATAGTGATGCATAATATACACTCCTGGAAATGGAAAAAAGAACACATTGACACCGGTGTGTCAGACCCACCATACTTGCTCCGAACTCTGCGAGAGGGCTGTACAAGCAATGATCACACGCACGGCACAGCGGACACACCAGGAACCGCGGTGTTGGCCGTCGAATGGCGCTAGCTGCGCAGCATTTGTGCACCGCCGCCGTCGGTGTCAGCCAGTTTGCCGTGGCATACGGAGCTCCATCGCAGTCTTTAACACTGGTAGCATGCCGCGACAGCGTGGACGTGAACCGTATGTGCAGTTGACGGACTTTGAGCGAGGGCGTATAGTGGGCATGCGGGAGGCCGGGTGGACGTACCGCCGAATTGCTCAACACGTGGGGCGTGAGGTCTCCACAGTATATCGATGTTGTCGCCAGTGGTCGGCGGAAGGTGCACGTGCCCGTCGGCCTGGGACCGGACCGCAGCGACGCACGGATGCACGCCAAGACCGTAGGATCCTACGCAGTGCCGTAGGGGACCGCACCGCCACTTCCCAGCAAATTAGGGACACTGTTGCTCCTGGGGTATCGGCGAGGACCATTCGCAACCGTCTCCATGAAGCTGGGCTACGGTTCCGCACACCGTTAGGCCGTCTTCCGCTCACGCCCCAACATCGTGCAGCCCGCCTCCAGTGGTGTCGCGACAGGCGTGAATGGAGGGACGAATGGAGACGTGTCGTCTTCAGCGATGAGAGTCGCTTCTGCCTTGGTGCCAATGATGGTCGTATGCGTGTTTGGCGCCGTGCTGGTGAGCGCCACAACCAGGACTGCATACGACCGAGGCACACAGGGCCAACACCCGGCATCATGGTGTGGGGAGCGATCTCCTACACTGGCCGTACACCACTGGTGATCGTCGAGGGGACACTGAATAGTGCACGGTACATCCAAACCGTCATCGAACCCATCGTTCTACCATTCCTAGACCGGCAAGGGAACTTGCTGTTCCAACAGGACAATGCATGTCCGCATGTATCCCGTGCCACCCAACGTGCTCTAGAAGGTGTAAGTCAACTACCCTGGCCAGCAAGATCTCCGGATCTGTCCCCCATTGAGCATGTTTGGGACTGGATGAAGCGTCGTCTCACGCGGTCTGCACGTCCAGCACGAACGCTGGTCCAACTGAGGCGCCAGGTGGAAATGGCATGGCAAGCCGTTCCACAGGACTACATCCAGCATCTCTACGATCGTCTCCATGGGAGAATAGCAGCCTGCATTGCTGCGAAAGGTGGATATACACTGTACTAGTGCCGACATTGTGCATGCTCTGTTGCCTGTGTCTATGTGCCTGTGGTTCTGTCAGTGTGATCATGTAATGTATCTGACCCCAGGAATGTGTCAATAAAGTTTCCCGTTCCTGGGACAATGAATTCACGGTGTTCTTATTTCAATTTCCAGGAGTGTATTATACAGGGCTACTTTCAAACTCGCTTTGTCACGGTCTTCCCGTTAGCCTACATTTAGTTACCAGAAGCCCCCTAAGACCTAAGTATTTTATGTATTTCAATGCAGATAGATTGTTTTAGACATTACATATTTTACTTATTTTTCATAAAAAGTGAAATGTTTATACTATTTTGCGAAAAAGTGGAATATACCCGAACGCTTCTAAACAGGGCAGTTAATAATGTGAAATATGTCATAGCTGGGTCGTGCTATGTAAAGTGATTGTTGTACATACTAACATAATCTTTAAGACTGTTTTTTTTAATATCCGCAAAGACAGCTACGTTTTATAATGCGATTGCAGTGAAGGCGGACTCTTTTAGACATAAAATACTTTTTTGCGAAATAATACAAAATCGAAATGTTTTTTACTAAGTTGCCGAAACGTAAGAAGTTTTCTTAGCCTAGTCTGTGATCATAGAACGTTTGCTGTACAAACTGATGTACACTGAGGTGACAAAAGTGGTAGGATGTAGATATGGACATATACAGATGGCGATGGTATCGCGTACACAAAGTATTAAAAGGGGGGGGGGGGGCACTGGCGGAGCTGTCATTTGTAACCAGGTGATTCACGCGAAAAGATTTCCGACGTGATTATGGCCACACCAAGTGAATTAACATACACTACTGGCCATTAAAATTGCTACACCAACAAGAAATGCAGATGATGAACGGGTATTCATTGGACAAATATATTATACTAGAACTGACATGTCATTACATTTTCACGGAATTTGGGCGCATAGATCCTGAGAAATCAGTACGCAGAACAACCACCTCTGGCCATAATAACGGCCTTGATACACCTGGGCATTGAGTCAAACAGAGCTTGGATGGCGTGTACAGGTGCAGCTGCCCATGCAGCTTCAACACGGTACCGCAGTTCATCAAGAGTAGTGACTGGCGTATTGTGACGAGCCAGTTGCTCGGCCACCATTGACCAGACGTTTTCAATTGGTGAGCGATCTGGAGAATGTGCTGGCCAGGGCAGCAGTCGAATACTTTTTTGGCTCTGGCTCTGAGCACTATGGGACTTAACGTCTATGGTCATCAGTCCCCTAGAACTTAGAACTACTTAAACCTAACTAACCTAAGGACGTCACACAACACCCAGCCATCACGAGGCAGAGAAAATCCCTGTCCCCGCCGGGAATCGAACCCGGGAACCCGGGCGTGGGAAGCGAGAACGCTACCGCACGACCACGAGATGCGGGCAATACTTTTTTTTTTTTTTTGAATCCAGAACTGCCCGTACAGGACCTGCAACATGTGGTCGTGCATTATCCTGCTGAAATGTATGGTTTCGCCGGGATCGAATGAAGGGTAGAGCCACGGGTCGTAACACATCTGAAATGTAACGACCACTGTTCAAAGTGCCGTCAATGCGAACAAGAGGTGACCGACACGTGTAACCAATGGCACGCCATACCATAACGCCGGGTGATACGCCAGTATGGAGATGACGAATACACGCTTCCAATGTGCGTTCACCGCGATGTCGCCAAACATGGATGCGACCATCATGCTGCTGTAAACAGAACCTGGATTCATCCGAAAAAGTGACGTTTTGCCATTCGTGCACCCAGGTTCGTCGTTGAGTACAACATCGCAGGCGCTCCTGTCTGTGATGCAGCGTCAAGGGTAACCGCAGCCATGGTCTCCGAGCTGTTAGTCCATGCTGCTTCAAACATCGTCGAACTGTTCGTGCAGATGGTTTGTTGTCTTGAAAACGTCCCCATCTGTTGACTCAGGGATCGAGACGTGGCTGCACGATCCGTTACAGCCATGCGGATAAGATGCCTGTCATCTCGACTGCTAGTGAAAGGAGGCCGTTGGGATCCAGTACGGCGTTCCGTATTACACTCCTGAACCCACCGATTCCATATTCCGCTAAAAGTCATTGGATCTCGACCAACGCGAGCAGCAATGTCGCGATACGATAAACCGCAATGGCGATAGGCTACAATCCGACCTTTATCAAAGTCGGAAACGTGATGGTACGCATTTCTCCTCCTTACACGAGGCATCACAACAACGTTTCACAAGGCAACGCCGGTCAACTGCTGTTTATGTATGAGAAATCGGTTGGAAACTTTCCTCATGTCAGCACCTTGTGGGTGTCGCCACCGTCGCCAACCTTGTGTGATTGCTTTGATAACCTAATCATTTGCATATCACAGCGTCTTCTTCCTGTCGGTTAAATTTCGTGTCTGTAGCATGTCATCCTCGTGGTGTAGCAATTATTATGGCCAGTTGTGTACTTTGAACGCGGAATGGTAGTTAGAGCTAGACGCATGGGACATTCTATTTCGGAAATCCTACGGTCGCAGGTTCGAATCCTGCCTCGGGCATGGATGTGTGTGATGTCCTTAGGTTAGTTAGGTTTAAGTAGTTCTAAGTTCTAGGTGACTGATGACCACAGATATTAAGTCCCATAGTGCTCAGAGCCATTTGAACCATTTTTTGAATTATGGCGGCCATAGAGGCAGTATGGCTCAACATTCCTGCAGGGGACATCCAACGACCTGTTGAGCCCATGCCCCGTCGAGTTGCTGCACCAAGACGGGAAAAGGCAGACCGACACGATATTACGAGATATCCCATGACTTTCGGCAACTCTTGGCATTTCTTCATTGTGGAAACAAAACTGTCTATTCGCTTCGATGTACTGTCTGGCACCAGGCTATTGCAGTACTCTAGTCTAGTCTACACTTTAGCGTTTTGCGGCTTGAAGGTTAATGTAATTTTCTCTGTTTCATTATCTTGATTGCCCTAGTTATTTTCCACAATAAAAAAAATGGTTCAAATGGCTCTGAGCACTATGGGACTTAACATCCGAGGTCATCAGTTCCCTAGAACTTAGAACTACTTAAACCTAACTAACCTAAGGACAACATACACATCCATGCCCGAACCTGCGACCGTAGCGGTCGCGCGGTTCCAGACTGAAGCGCATAGAACCACAATAAAAGCCGGCCGCGGTGGCCGTGCGGTTCTAGGCGCTCCAGTCCGGAGCCGCGCTGCTGCTACGGTCGCAGGTTCGAATCCTGCCTCGGGCATGGGTGTGTGTGATGTCCTTAGGTTAGTTAGGTTTAAGTAGTTCTAAGTTCTAGGGGACTGATGACCACAGCAGTTGAGTCCCATAGTGCTCAGAGCCATTTTGAACCACAATAAAAGACGAGTTATGCATCTCTGGTGAAGTTACGACCGATTATCCTAACTTGTGAGCAACAAAGCTGCTCTCGGAAGAAAGACAAACATAAGCTTGTTCAGTCGTCGCTTATGATACAATTTTGATGAGACAGAATGCGAAACAGTGCAACGAACTAATCGAACAATGTATAAGACAATGGACACAGGTATAAGTGAGAGACACTTTAGGTTTGTGGATATCTATAGCGTATATCCGTATCGCACCCTAGCAAGAAAAGTGACAAGTCGAAAAACGGTATAATTACTTTATGTCACTTGAAAATACGTGTGAAGTGCTCCATCGTGCAAGAAAAATGTAATTAAATTTACTGCCAACGACATTGACGAGAAGTTTAAGGGTAGCTTATACTATTTCAGCATAAGTTTAATAGAATTGATTCTTTAAGTCGAATTTACTGAAGTACTGCATTTTTGAGTTGCGTCACTTTAGTTGCCGGGGTTGATATGTAGACTATGTTTATAATATAATTTTTAAGTTTCTTATTTCAGACTGTTTCATTTAGATTCAGCAACTAATAATAATTATGCACTTGACTTCAAGGAAACTTTCTTTAACCTGATTTAATGGTGTACTTGAGCATGTGCTATACACAAGAATTCACCGTAAACTATTTCTTATGCATTTCTGTTAATATGTAGTTGACTTGAAGGTTGTCCGTTACCCTAACTTGTTGTCGATAAATAAACACACATTACAGCAGCTTTTGGTGGTTACGTGGTTCCGTTTCCCGCAAAGTCCACTGATCGCTCGCTACGGCACAGCCAGCCGCGGTGGCCGAGCGGTTGTAGGCGCTTCAGCCTGGAACCGCGCGACTGCTACGGTCGCAGGTTCGAATCTTGCCTCGGGCAGGTATGTGTGTAATGTCCTTAGGTTAGTTAGGTTTAATTAGTTCTGAGTACTAGGGGACTGATGACCTCAGATGTTAAGTCCCATAGTGCTCAGAGCCATTTGAGCTACGGCACATTGTCACGTCGGCACTTCCTGTCTATGATACGTCCCATCAGACGCACCGCAGCTATTCACTACACCACTTTATCGGCCCTACGGGCAAACGATACGATATCGTCCTTAACACACAGGTGATTCTTCGCGTTCCATTGAAAAGGTTTGAAAAATTTCTCTATAACGTCCGAAAATATTTTTGATGATATGGAATTTCCTTGTCTTCAAATTCGAATTTCTCACTATCCTAATTAAGCGTAATTATGTTTTTCGATAATTCAGATTATTCATTAGGGTCAAGCCGTACCCAGGTACCAAGTTACATAGGGTTAGACTTGGCATGTGAAGCCATGCAGGCGAATTGAGTGTCAGTAAGACAATAAGCAGATTACAAAAATACAACACCCAGTCCCCGAGCAGAGAAAATCTTCGACCCAGGCGGGAATCGTACCCAGGCCCTTAGAGTTAGCAATCTCCCGCGCTGACCCGCAGCTACTGAGGCGGAGTTATAAAAGCTTTGGCATCGGCGTTTACAGTCTACAGTATACAAACGTAGGGTAATTCGATGCCTTGTTTCTCGATGTTGTTAACACATTTCGGAGCAACTGAGCTAAAAATACAACAGGACGTAAATTAGAACGTTGTCGTGCCCCTTAATATCGTCACTATCGTCAATAAAATGATTCCGAGGCAACCGCGTTAAGACAGTAATTTACAGCCAGTAATCACTGAGAGGCGGCTGGGTACCTGGTACCTGTAACGGCGAAGGGCGTTTGTTTATTTCGAGAAATGGGCGTAGCGCGCGCTGCCGCGTCACATCGCCGGCGGCAGCGGCATCTGATAAGCGCGGAAGCCGGATAAATGAGTGTGACTCAGTGCGCCGTAGCCGGCAATTTATTGCCATCAAGCCGGCGCCGCCGCCAATCTCTGGCACGTCCCCTCATTTGCCTGCCTGGGGTTAGCCCCCGCTGCCCGCTGCCACTCTCATAACCTTAGCGGATCTGTCCCTGCTTTCTGTTCAAAACCGTTCGATCCTAACACGAAACAGTTCACCGTTTTCAACAAGGGACGTCGAACAGATGTGCGGAACTATAGACCTACAGGGTGTTACAAAAAGGTGAGGCCAAACTTTCAGGAAACATTCCTCACACACAAATAAAGAAAAGATGTTATGTGGACATGTGTCCGCAACCGCTTAATTTCCATATTAGAGCTGATTTTAGTTTCGTCAGTATGTACATGATTTCACACAGGATACTCTACCTGTGCTGCTAGAACATGTGCCTTTACAAGTACGACACAACATGTGGTTCATGCACGATGGAGCTCCTGCACATTTCAGTCGAAGTGTTCGTACGCTTCCCAACAACAGATTCGGTGACCGATGGATCGGTAGAAGCGGACCAATTCCATGGCCTCCACGCTCTCCTGACATCAACCCTCTTGACTTTCATTTATGGGGGCATTTGAAAGCTCTTGTCTACGCAACCCCGGTACCAAATTTAGAGACTCTTCGTGCTCGTATTGTGGCCGGCTGTGATACAATACGCCATTCTCCAGGGCTGCATCAGCGCATGCGACGGAGGGTGGATGCATGTATCCTCGCTAACGGAGGACATTTTGAACATTTCCTGTAACAAAGTGTTTGAAGTCACGCTGGTACGTTCTGTTGCTGTGTGTTTCCATTCCATGATTAATGTGATTTGAAGAGAAGTAATAAAATGAGCTCTAACACGGAAAGGAAGCGTTTCCGGACACATGTCCACATAACATATTTTCTTTCTTTGTGTGTGAGGAATGTTTCCTGAAAGTTTGGCCGTACCTTTTTGTAACACCCTGTATATCTCTAACGTCGATTAGTTGTAGAATTTTGGAACACGTATTATGTTCGAGTATTATGACTTTTCTGGAGACTAGAAATCTACTCTGTAGGAATCAGCATGGGTTTCGAAAAAGACGATCGTGTGAAACTCAGCTCGCTCTATTCGTCCACGAGACTCAGAGGCCGTAGACACGGGTTCCCCGGTAGATGCCGTGTTTCTTGACTTTCGCAAGGCGTTCGATACAGTTCCCCACAATCGTTTCATGAACAAAGTAAGAGCATATGGACTATCAGACCAATTGTGTGATTGGATTGAAGAGTTCCTAGATAACAGAACGCAGCATGTCATTCTCAATCGAGAGAAGTCTTCCGAAGTAAGAGTGATTTCAGATGTGCCGCAGGGGAGTGTCGTAGGACCGTTGCTATTCAGAATATACAAAAATGACCTTGTGGATAACATCGGAAGTTCACTGAGGCTTTTTGCGGATGAGAGGTTGTAACAGTAGAAAATTGTACTGAAATGCAGGGGGATCTGCAACGAATTGACGCATGGTGCAGGGAATGGCAATTGAATCTCAATGTAGACAAGTGTAATGTGCTGCGAATACATAGAAAGAAAGATCCTTTATCATTTAAAATATAGCAGGTCAGCAACTGGAAGCAGTTAATTCCATAAATTATCTGGGAGTAGGCATTACGAGTGATTTAAAATGGAATGACCATATAAAATTAATAGTCGGTAAAGCAGATGCCAGACTGAGATTCATTGGAAGAATCCTAAGAAAATGCAATCCGAAAACAAACGAAGTAAGTAACAGTACACTTGTTCGCCCACTGCTTGAATACTGCTCACCGTTTTGGGATCCGTACCAGATAGGGTTGATAGAAGAGAGAGAGAAGATCCAACAGAGAGCAGCGCGCTTCGTTACAGAATCATTTAGTAATCGCGAAAGCGTTACGGAGATGATAGATAAACTCCAGTGGAAGACTCTGCAAGAGAGACGCTCAGTAGCTCGGTACGGGCTTTTGTTGAAGTTTCGAGAACATGCCTTCACCGAGGAGTCAAGCAGTATATTGCTCCCTCCTACGTATATCTCGGGAAGAGACCATGAGGATAAAATCAGAGAGATTATAGCCCACACAGAGGCATACCGACAATCTTTCTTTCCACGAACAATACGAGACTGGAATAGAAGGGAGAACCGATAGAGTTACTCAAAGTACCCTCCGCCACACACCGTCAGGTGGCTTGCGGAGTATGGATGTAGATGTAGATGTAGATGTAGATGTTGCTTAATGTGACCGTTTCCCTAACACAGAATACCTTTTGCCCATCAACCAAAACTTGAACTGCAAGAAGCATACTACTCAACTTCTCAAACGATTAAGTTCAGCTACTTTTGCTCTTAGTACAATTTCTAATATTGGAGATAAATGTATCAACCTCCTGATATATTCTGCCTACTTCCACTCAGTAATGTCGTAGGGAATAATTTTCTGGGCTAACTTAGAAGGAAAGTATTGATTCCACAGAAACGAGACGTAAGAAGGAGAAGTGAGACGGAGGTCATGTAGGTACGTCTTCAGGGAGCTAGGAACTTTAACTGCTCCGGCACAGTACATATATTCGCTAATGAGATTCCTCATAAATAATAAGTCGCAATTTAAGAAGATCAGTAATGTACGTGCCTATAACAATAGAAGGAAAAGTGACCTATATTACCCCATGTTAAAGCTGTCAGTTGCTCAAAAAGGACTTCAGTACGCAGCAACAAAAACTTTTGATCATGTGCCCAGTACCATAAACTGTCTGAGAGGTAGCGAAGCACGTTTTAAATCTTATTTATAATAATTTCTCCCGGACAATTCCTTCAATTCTATTGATCAGTTTTTACTTATAAACTTGTAGCCAGTAAAAAAAAGAAGCAAAAATAAACTAAACATAATAATGTGTTCAATCTTGTTAACACTAATCACATATACATATTATGTAAACTAATTCGTTCCACAACATTTCGATAAACGAATTGTCCAGAATATCTATGGAGCATGTAACTAACTAAGTAACTAAGCAAACGTGTTTCTCAACTGCCACGGGTTTACTTGTTTGTAGTGAATGTTTCTCTTATCTGGATGTTGACAACTATAAAAACCAAGCGTTAACAACGTGAACACCTTGACCGAACGCTACCAAACGTACTTTAGTGATTCCATGTCTGTGGTATATCAAACTCTCATCCTTCCGAGAGCTTATTTTCAGAGCAGCAAAAGCCAATTCTACAGCCTACATTTCTCGCCCAGTGCAGTGCAATGGTTTCGCTCACACCTGACGTCTCGCCACCAATGCGTCCTGTACGGCAGCATAAAGTCACAATGAAGGCAGGTAGTATCAGGCGTCCCCCAGGGTTCGGTACTAGGTCCTATTCTCTCTTAGCTGTATGTAAATGATGTAAACTTGAAGACAGCTGTTGAGAATCTCAATACCCACTATCAATGTGCACTATCAATATGGGCGTAGGATATGGGGTTAAAGCTCAACCAACCCAAAACACAAGTGGTATTGGTTGGTTATTCTAGGTTCATTAGTCCAAAATATCGGGAATCCCTACCATCTTTAACCCTAACTGAGACAAATATCAAATTCTCTCCTTTAGAGAAAAGTCTAGGAAAAATAATAGATGAAAATCTAAATTGAACTGAGCACGTAATTATAATGTACAAGACGACATCAGCATCTCTCCATGCACTACAAAAATATAAACAGCTTTTCCCTCTCGACCTGAAAAAGGAACTTGTTCAAATATTTATACTTCCAATCATTGATTACAGCGATATCATACTACAAGACCTTTTTCAGGAAAGCTCATGGCACCTGGAAATGGTTATGAATGCCTGTGTTCGTTATATCTGTGATGTTCGACTCTTTGATCTCATTCCACCACCATATACACAGCTATCCTGGATGAGTGGAAACAAGCGCAGAGATTTCCACACATTTTGTCTTTTTTACTGTCTTATCAATGAACGCTCTTGTCTCAACAATACGGCAGAAACACCCGTCCCCATTAGGGCAAAATCCTCACTGATCCATTCCATCGTTCAGCCACCTTCTCGTAGTCTTTCTTAGTAGCAGAAACCCAATTCTGAAACAACCTCCCGCAATATGTTAGAGAGCTAAATGACATCTAAAGCTTCAGAAGACAGGCAATGACATCTCCACTAAAGCAACAGTAAGATTTTTTTCCAGTCTGATCTTCCTAATTTCCCTGTATTATTAACCAATGTAATCTCTTTAAATTTCTTTTTCCCACAACTCGTTGTATCAGAAAACATCTGTACAGGTTATGCCACTACTTAATTTGGCGATTCATAGTCATTATAATTTACTCACACCGCCACTTCTGACACTCGAATAATTTTAATACTAGTTGCCACAGTAAAATTGTAATTTCCTTAGGCAACTATGATGCAATAGATACTGTATGTGCGAAATCTTGGTCCGATGTAACAGACGGTCTGATGCCCCTAATCAGATCAGATTAAACAAACAAATAAATAAATAAAATAAATACAGACGAAGAATGTTGTGACTACATGATGGCTATTGGATGTGTCTAACGTTACCGTAATATTTCATATAGAGACCGCAATACAACATGTTCACAGGACGTGCATGTACATCTCATCGACATCTTTTGAACTTTGAGAAACATCGAGTCATTGGCATGAGGGCCAAGGGAATATCAAACTGACAGGTCGCACTGTGGCTATAGTGCAATATTTGCAATATTTGCAGAAGGTGGTAATGAGATGCTCTCAAGACAACAATGCTAAAGCAGAGCAGGCACGGGTACTTCCAGAAGGACTACACTACGAGAAGATTGAAGGATTGCTCGATTGGCTTTGACGAGAAGATGGATGACAACAGCTAAAATACGGGAAGACATTACCTTCAGAGTGTCACCACGAACAAACGGGAAGAGACAACTGAAAGTTGGATCCACATCTCGAGTTACAATGCGTCGCTTACCACTGACGCCATCCCACAGACAAAAGAAACTGTCATGGCACGAAGTCAGGGTCAACTGGGAAATCAAATTCCATTCTGTGATGTTCAGTGAAGAGTGTTGCTCCTGTCTGCGGCGGTCAAATCGATGCCAAAGTGACCGTAAATGACCTGATAAAAGGTGACAGGAAGCAGCAATCTCGAGACTCATACCTCTCCAGTTCCTGGAATCATGGTCTGCTCCAGTTCCTGGAAGCATGGTCTGGGGAGCTATTAGATATGACTTCGGGACCTATTTGGCAGTTGTTGAAGGGAGGCTGAGTGTTCACCAGTATGTGACCAAAATGGCAAACCCTGTTGTCATACTCTTCATGGGCAGTCTACCAAATGGCGTATTCCAGTACGATAATGCAATATCCCACTCTGCATTTCCCACCACAACCGCCTGGAGATATGTACGGATTCTTGACTGGCCTGCCCAATCCCTTGATTTGTCAACCACAGAGCATGTCTGGGATATATCGAAAGACGTATACTTTCATATCAGCCTTCAGACAGAAATCTTCATAAACTGACACAGCGTGTGTTTCACTCATGGCAAGAAATTCCTCCAAATAGCAATCAGATGGTGTTTGCTTCCATGTCTTATATTTGTGTACGTGAGGGTCACATCTCTTATTGATGTTTATGATGGACGTAGGTTCCGAATGGAATCAAGATTTAATAGTATACTGTAGTATAGTTATGTGAACACCTCCACGATGTTTGATAAATATTGGATTGGTGATTCATTTTGTTACATTTCTCATTTCCATATGGATATATTTCGATATCGCCTGTGTATTGTTTATTGCTTCTTCGTCCTGCCTTTGGGCCAACTACTCATCACCTCAATTCAATATCTCTTTTCCAAAGCCGCCTAATCCTCCTGCATTACTTTCCGGTGTTGTTCTTTTCTCTCTTGGGTCCATGCCATCCCTGGCTTCATCTTCGACTTTTCCTGGAAACCTCCGTGTGTTCGTAGCGTTTCCGTAAGCGAATCACACTTCTGCATATCTTTAGGAGAGACTTCCAGTCTCGTAGATCTTTTTCAACTTTCGTGAACCATGCCCTATTGGTTATTATTTCAAAAGTAGGTTAATACCCTTTTCAATATCCTTCCGGGGCTCATTCGTGTCACGTGCCCGTAAAGACACTACTCCTTTTCTGAATCGTGTCATTTATCTTCTACGCGTAGTTATATGATTCATGATTATGACGCCTTCTGTAATCGCTATTCCTTTGATAGGACCCAAGATTTCTCTCAAATTGTTTCTTTCTTTGACCTCATGTTTCTCCATTAGACATTTGTTCTTCACTGTAAGAGTCTCTACCGCATACAGAGCTTCTGGTCGAATAACAGCGGAGTAGTATCTAATATTGGCGTTTAATGATATCGATCTCTTATTGTAGATATCTTTTGTTAGTTGGTAAGCCATTTTAATTTTATGTGGCTGTAAGCTTTCTCGGTGTACGCTGCTGATGAAAGTTTCTCGGGTCTCGAGCCGGGTGGTAGCATTGATATATCACGACATTTCGGAAAGTGTCATACTACCCATCTTTGCCAGAAACTTCCCGAAATGTAGCGATATATCAACGCTGGAAACCCGAGAGACCTTCATCAGCATTTCCATTTTGTTAATACGTAACAAGAAGGTTTATTTCTCTGATAGGTTAGGGTCTGTTCATCCACCTAGGTGTTTAAACTCTTTTGTCTGCTTTTTTATAGCCCGGCCTCCAAGTTCTCTTGGCTCTGATTCTATGTTTGTTATAAAATGCGCCTTCTCAAAGGAGACTGGATGCCCAGATTTCGCTACCTGTGTCTTCAGTTGGTTAAGCTGTTTTGCTGCCGTATTTGTGGAGTCTGAAAAGATCACTAGATCGTCTGAAAAGGCCAGACAGTCGATTGTATGATTCATATACTTGTAGCCTAGCCATACCATCTTAGAATTGTGAACTTTTTTCCACCGTTCTGTGACGAACCTTTCTAAAACATATTTGAAGAGCCCTCCTGCCCTGATTTCGAAGGCGTTTCAGCTTTGAACTTCACTTTGGAAGTGGTGTTGAACAGGGTTTGCTGGATAATTTCTTTTGTCTTCGTGTCTAATTTAAACTCTTCAAGGACTTGAAATAATGTGCCTTGATCATTTCAGTAGTATGCCTGCCTAAAATCGACGAAGGTCACCACGAATTCCCTGTTCCTGAATTTGATATGAAAAGACGGAATTCTGGTTAATAATCTGCTCAGTGTATCATCGCCCCATCCTGAAACCCCTTGTTATTCCCCAATTATGGATCGATTTATTGTTTCGCCCTATTCTGTATAGTTTTTGAGAGGACTGTTTGAAGTTGTTAGCAGAAGAGAGATGCCATGGAAGTTGTCCACGTCTATTCTGTTCCCTTTATTATTAGTGGATCAATTACGGCAGAGGTCCGTGCACTTGAAAGTCTTTCGTTTTCTCAAATCTCTTGAATAATTGCAACAAGTTTATAAATTTCCTTACCCCCTGTACGCTTCCGTAGTTGATTCCTGATTTAGAGATGGTGCGTTGTCGGCCACGATCTTAGAAAAAACCTCACGCTGCCCATAGATCATTTTTACATGCTGTGAGTAGTAACATCCTAGAATACTTGTTTGGAAAACACCTGATGGTCCCCTTACATTAGACTATTTCGCCCCATTAAGAAGGATGTACTGAGTCCTATCTGCTGTGAAGTCTTACATTCAGTCGAAAAGTGGTCCGATATTCAGTAAGCTCGTTTTTTTTCTGTTCCATATTATAAGAGATGGTAATATCGACCAGGACGAGAAGAAATGTCTAACAAACATGAGCTGTAGAATACATACTGTAACAGCTATGAGTTCGTGTTAATCATCGCTATTGTGAAACACTTCTCTTGTACTGCAAGCTCTGTGCTATTACGAAAGACCTACAGAATGCAGTAAACAAATTAGAACACATTACTTTCTTGCTGTGAAATAGCTGAGCTTCTAATGTAATTTGCTCACTGTTACATATTATCTACTTGTGAGCCACCTGACAGGCCTATAGTGTTTGTACATCAGTGGGTCTTGAATACACCAAAGGTTTCATGTGTCCCCATAACCAAAACTCCAAGGGATTAAGATTGGGAGAACGGGTTAGAAAACGTGCTGGATCTCCCCGACCAATCCATTGCCAATTAAATGTCTGTGTGAGATGTTCTCGAACATTTCGGAGGTAATGATCTTGTGCTCCATAAAGCATGAACCACATCTCCAGCCGTTGTTAGAATGGTACCTCATGTAGCAGGGCAGGCAAGCCGTTTGAAGGGAACATAAGGTACCTTGCATCAGTCAACCTGGTTGGTAATATTTGAGGTCCCACTTGTCTATTACCAATAATTCCTGTCTATGCATTAATTGGAAATCGACGCTGATGCATTCCTTCCTCAGCTACGTATGGATTTGCATCAACTCACACACGTTGGTTAAGAAAATTGAAAATATCATCTCGCGACTACCCAGCCTCGTCTCTGAACAGTATCTTTGTTGTGAAAATTGGATCTCTACCACACCTTTACAATTGCCATTGGCAGAGCTGCATTTTGGTAGACTCATCTTGTAACGTAAGATTTTGGACACACTGGACATAAGGGTATAGCAAATGTTCATACAGGATCGCCCAGAATAGAGGATGACTACATCTACATAGATTCCTGTTCCAATCGCAAATAGAGCGAGGGAAAAACGACAGTCTAAATGTCTCCGTATGAACCCTAATTTCTCATATGTTATCTTCGTGGCCCTTACGCTCAGTGTATGTTGGCGGCAGTAGAATCGTTCGGCAACCAGCTTCAAACGCCCTAAATTTTCTCAATAGTGTTTCGCGAAAAGAACGTCGCCTTCCCTCCAGGGATTCCCATTTAATTTCCGGCAGTATTTCCGTAAAACGTGTTGCTCGAACATACCGGTAACAAACCTAGCAGCCTACTTCTGAATTGCTTCGATGTATTCCTTCAATCCGAACTGGTACGGATACCAAACACTGGAGCAGTCTTCAAAAATAGGTCGCACCAGCTTCCTATATGCGGTCCCCTTTACAAGTGAACCACTCTTTTCTAAAATTCTCCCAATAAACCAAAGTTGACCATTCGTCTTCCATGCCACAGTTCTCATATGCTCGTGCCGTTCCATATCACTTTGCAACGTTACACGAAGATATTTAAATGACTTGACTATGTCAAGCAGGACACTACTAATACTGTATTCGAACATTACAGGTTTATTCTTCCTAATCATCCTCATTAACTTACATTTTTCCACATTTGGAACTAGCTGCCATTCATCACACCAACTAACCCCAATAGATGCTGAAATTCTTTGTACACTAGTACCAGGACCTTCTTACACTGCTTGCAATACCCGCTCCTCGACAATAGGCGCACGAATGTTGCGACATCTGCTACGATCCTCCATCGTTGGATATGCCGAGTCGGAATCTGCGATTTGCTGAAAAAGACGGCCGAATAGTTGTGCAGATGGTACCCTGCGTTCTAGATATTTCTCAGCATACAAGACACGAGCTGGAGGGTTGCTTCCCTTTGTCAGACCTTAAAAGATCATATCTGCCATTTCCCTTTTGGAATTATAGGCTTCCATTATGCTGATATGTGCAAAGATAAAGAAAACTACAGTGTAAAAGTATTTCACAAACTTACCAAAACAAAAACGGTTCCATCAGAACTAAAGTATACACTGCACTTACCCAGAACTCTGACTATGGTTTACAGTAAAAACACTAATAGATGTTAACTATATGCTGTATTCATAGACAATAACATAGGAACGTGCCCATTTATTTACATCATTCTGTAGGTCGTTCGTAAGAGCAAAGAGCTTGAAGCTGAAGAGATGTGTTTCACAGTAGCGAGGGTAAACAAGTGCTCAAGGCTTTAAAGGTATGCATTTCAGAGCCCATGTTTACTGGACATTTTTGTCTTGTTTTTATCCACACCAGTTCTCAAAAGTATTGAATTCTTTTTTTTCAACTTGCAGTGTATCGAACGTCTCTCAAAGTTAAGGAAAACTTCGGCAACCTGGGCACCAATATCTACTGCCTTCTGGATCACATGGACGGACATAGAGATTTGAGTTTCCCAAGATAGCTGCTTCTAAATTCCATGTCGATTCCTACAGAGCAATATTATAATCAACTGACTTCAACATTATAGGCCTGTAATTAGGTGTACAGGGGATAGGAAAAATAATGCGAACAGTGGTAGTAATGGGATGGTTGTATTTGATGGTCAACAACGCAGGTAAGGCAAGTGTCGCGCTGGACTGAGCGTGTTCAGTACGGACTAGGCATCAGGAAAGATCGTTTACGAGCAGTGCACACTTCGCCTTTGCATTCAGAGGCCGAGGTCGACGTGCAATGAAAGACCTAACAGAGTTCCAAAGAGGGCAGATTGTGGAGGCCCGGTTAGCTGGAGCATCAGTAACCAAACCAGCCAAATTATTGAATGTTTCAAGAGCAACTGTTTCATAATTCATGACAACCTACACAAAACATGGAAAGACATCATCGTGTAAGCATAATATTGGCGCAAATCAAAACTAAATGACAGAAATCGTCGTACGCTAACACAAATTGTGTCAAAACAACACAAAACTACGGCGGCTACAGTGACTGCGGAGCTCAATAGCTATCATCGAGACCCCGTATCTATCGACACTGTCCGCCGAGAACTTCATAAAGCGAATATTTATGGACGAGCTGCTATACCGAAACCATTAGTGACGATAACCAACGCAAGGAAGCGTAAAACATGGCGTCAGGAGCATAAATCCTGGACGGCTCATCAGTGGAAACACGTCATATGGTCCGACAACTCAACGTTTTCGTTATTTCCAACATCGGGCCGGGTTTACGTCTGGTGAACGCCAAAAGAAGCCTACAATACTGATTGCTTCATTCCAGTGGTTAAGCATGGAGGTGGAAGTGTGATGATGTGGTCAGCCATGTCATGATATTCTGCTGCTCTCATCATTACTCTCAAAGGCCGTATTACAGCCAACAATTATGTGAATATTTTAGGTGGTCAGGTGCAACCCATCATTCAAATGTTGTTCCCCAACAATGATGCCATATTTCGGGACAATAATGCACCCATTCACATAGCCAGGACAGTACACTCATGGTATGAGTAGCATGCAACTAAACTACAGCGTCTTCCCTGGCCAGCACAGTCCCCGGACTTGAACATCATCGAGCCCTTGTGGGTGGTAGTGGGGGGCAGACTCCTGAGTCGATTTCCGCTTCCCTCGTTTCTACAGGAGTTAGAAGGGGTTCTTATCGAAGAGTGGCATAACATTCCACTGCAGACTGTACTATCATTATATGCCAGTATCCCAATAACAATCCCAGCTGTATTACGGGCAAATACGGTTCAAATGGTTCAAATGGCTCTAAGCACTATGATGTTAAACATCTGAGGTCATCAGTCCACTAGATTTAGAACTACTTAAACTTAACTAATCTAAGGACAGCACACACATCCATGCCCGAGGCAGGATTCGAACCTCCGACAGTAACAGCAGGGCGGTTCCGGACTGAAGCGCCTAGAACCGCCCGGCCACCGCGGGTCCAACCACTTATTAATAAACCATTCGCAAGTAAATAAATGTATTCACATATTTTGCCTATCCCCTGCATGTGCTCGAGAATCCCTGTTGAAAATGGAAATAATATGTTTCTATTTCCAGTCGCTTGGAACGGATTGGTTGCTCCAGAAACTGCTGTTGAAAGGGGAGCAATTTCTTTCGAATACTTTATATCGAATCGCGTAGGTGTTCTATCACCTACCTTTTCTTCGTTCAGCCATATTAATTGATTTTGTTTCCAACGATCGCCAGCCGGGGTGGCCGAGCGGTTCTAGGCGCTACAATCTGGAACCGCGCGACCGCTACGGTCGCAATTCGAATCCTGCCTGGGGCATGGATGTGTGTGATGTCCTTAGGTTAGTTAGGTTTAAGTAGTTCTAAATTCTAGGGGACTGATGACCTCAGAAGTTGAATCACATAGTGCTCAGAGCCATTTGAACCATTTTATCCAACGATCACTTACCGTAACGTTTATCATTTCTGCGTTTCTGCGATGATTAAAAGGAGAAAGTATATTACGATCTTCAGCGTTGAAAACAAATTCGGATAACCGATATGAATATTTCGGCCTACTGTGTGCCATCTTCCGCTTCGATTTGAGGCTTACAAGGGGTCGGTCAGACCTGTTAATCACAACTTTTTGTGAGTTTTGGGTAATTTGTAAAGAGACCTGTCCTGATTATCTGGCTAGCGGCTTTTCATGCAACGGCCCCTATTTTTCGAGGAAATCGATGTTGAAGTTTTATGTGTACGGCCTATACCTGTAACGTTGGTCGTGTTTCGGCCAACCAAAAAATGGTTCAAACGGCTCTAAGCTTTATGGGACTTAACATCTGAGGTCATCAGACCGCTAGACTTAGAACTTATTAAACCTAACTAACCTAAGGACATCACACACATCCACGCCCGAGGCAGGATTCGAACCTGCGACCGTAGCAGCAGGGCGGTTCCGGACTGAAGCGCCTAGTTCGGCCAACCGAGCGTATCGTAACGGGTAAGGCCCAAATCTACCACGTTGGAGGGACGATTTTAAATTCAGCCCGTGTTTTCTTTTTTTTCCAGTGTGGAATACAGAGCGAAAATCGTCCCTGTGCAGCAGAACGATCTGAACAAGATCAGTCATTCCCTCACGACACAGTGTACTATAACTGCATCAGGAGGGATATTCCCTTACGTTTTATTACGTGTAGAAGAACCACCCGAGAAATTTATTCGGACTGTTCAAAAAAAGAGTTGAAGACTTGATTCATAAATTAAGAACTGTGATTGCGACCTATCCGTATCTGCATCTGGTGACGCCTAAAGTCTGAGGATGACACGGCGGCCGGTCGGTACCGTTGGGCCTTCAAGGCCTGTTCCGACGGTGTTCGTACGTTCGTTCGTTTGTTCAGTTTTGACCTGCAGGAAATCAGGGAAGTTCACAAATATGGTTCACGAAGAATTTTTAAAATTTGTCATTCTTCTGAGCGAGAGAGAAGAAAAATTTCTTTACATTATTGATTTGTGGGGAGTGGACACTGATAAAACACTTTACGATCATATCGTTCTAGAGGAAAGAAAAGTATACACCTGCATCGTAAAAATTATCCCATGGAAGTGTCCTATACCATGCCAACTCTGTGATGCTCATCTTTACAGCTGGTTAAAAGGTTCGCCGTAAAAAAATCAAAACGTCCCCGACTTACTAACAACTAACAGAGAAATCGCTTCGAGGAACGACACCATAAAAAATAGGTTATTGAATTCTGCATCGATTTAGTGCACCTGATTTCACAGGAATGAGCAAATACGCGTGGTTGGTATTGAAGTTGATAGAAGAAAGAACAATCTTTTTGAATCGAAGCGAATTGCGTTTTTCGGCATCGCTTCTAAACAATCCGTGTGCCTGGAAGGCAGTAGCTTGCATTAAATGTGCGTGGTGCTCTACGAATTTGTGTTTTGGTTGCTTCTCCGACAAGCGATAAATACCATCCGGAGTTCTGACCTAGCACAGCAGGCAATGCAAGAGATAGCGTGTAAGACGGTTCTGTAATCTATTCTGTTACAAACGGAATACACATTTGTGCTGTGCCGTAACGATTTATTTATTAATGAGAGTACTAAGGCGAAAATGACTATTTTTGAATAGTTTTTCATGCCACATGCAATTTAATGTAAGATGAAACTTAAAAAAGGAATTGTGCAAGTGTAGGGCTTGAACCCATACTGCGACCGTGGAAGTGCGGAACCTGACCTGCTGCGCTACGCTCGCTTGATCGAAACACGACTTAAGTTACAGGTATACGAGCTATTAATAAAATTTCAACATTGATTTTCTCGGAAACTTGGGGGCGTCGCATGAAAAGCCGCTAGCCGGGTAATCACGACACACCCCTCTACAACACACTTAAGGGTCACCAAAATCCGTGATTAACATGTCTGATTGTTCTCCTGTGAGCACAGATCGACTATGCAGATGAATGTGGGACCAAAACATCTCAGAATTTTTTTAGACTAACAACTCCGCAGTGTCTCATGGAGTGGTGATATGTGTCACTAGTTGGTAATACGTCAATCGGATGGGGACATGAAATGTGACAGCCCTGTGCGTTGTTGGAGAAGAGATGGCTGTTCATCGGCACGGGTTTTCGCCTCCTACCTATTCTCTCATCGTCATCAATAACGCAGACACGACACTGCACTCTCCACCTCTTCCTCAAAGGCACCTGCACTCTTAAACTTGCTGCAGCTGACATGCAAGCCAACCGTGTAGTGTCAACTAGAAAGGTAGCGATCAGCATAAATAATAACTACAGGATATGTAAGTGAGAAGTAATAATGTGTTATTAGACTCCTTATGAATTTTAGAAATTTTAAGAATAATCATTCCCGCGCATAAAGTCTTCGTTTTACAACTCCGACCCGAGATTACTGAGTATACCTGTGACACCCTCACTGCGACAATTAAATTCCTAGACGAATCGAGTTGTAGCTTCATCTATTCATTCTGTTAAATCTGTTCATAAGGCTCCTAGAAAGAAGGGGAGACATCTGAGCAATAAGCTGTATTAGAATTTTGCAAGTGTCTTACTTCATAGATGAATTACAGTTTCCAAGAATTCTTCCGAAGATACTCAGTCTAGTACCTAATTTTCATGGATACGGTAAATATGTAACTCATTGGAACCATTCCGGGCGTATTGCAGAGTCATTTTATGACATACGTAAAACGTTAAACTACTCAAACAGTCTAGAGGAAAGTCGTTGCGGCTCGGAGGAAACACTGGTCATTTTAATATTTAAGCATTTTAAGTCTTTTATAAGATGACGTGGCAATACAGCCGGAAAGATTTGAATTAGGTTGACATCGCTAGCAGAAATCTACGTATTTCTATATGTGGTCATTATACTCGTACGATGAGTACGTCATGCTACGAATACTCCCTCGACTGCATTCCGCACAGAACAAGTTGTGCTGTCCTCAGCCTGAAGGTAGGTTTGAGCAACAAAACGCCTTACCATGCATGCTGCTATCGGAGTTGGTGTGCTGTACCCTGCCTCCGATCTTTGGAGGTTATAGTGTGAGCTACAGGTTAGTTTCGATTCCAACCACTGTACAACTTGACATTTTTCAGTTCAACAAATAAATCTCAGGAGTGAAAGAACTGATAAATGTCAGAATAAATCCACGAACTAATAGATGATATAGCTTCTGACGCTTGGATTTGTAGCGTGAATTCTCACCCATCGTTCCACTTGACGAATTCTGGATATTGTATGTGAGTGTTGGATTGGTAAACAATGAGCAGAGCTAGACAAGACTTTGGATTTGCAGCCTACCGAACCATTTCACCGTTTTGCCACGATATTGCTGGCGGAGACTTCACGAAATTCATCCAAAGATCGCAGTTATACATTAACTCGAATCGAAACTACCGTGCGAGTTTGAGACTCTCCACTCACGTTCTGGGTGTAGCACAGTGTCCCTCCCCAGGGTCACCACATGTCGGGAGATATATGAATGTAACCACGCAGGGCCTCTAACAGAAAGAGAAATGCTTTAACTAATATATAACTAAGGACTATGGGCCCTTTCTACATGGCCGTTCTGCAGGTGAATTCGTTTTAGAACTGTCATGTTTATTTCGATCTTCTTTAAACTTCAAGTACGAATTAATCCCTTAATAAAAATTCCAAGAGATAGGGGACCATGGTAGACAGATTCCTTAAAGGCTCAGAAACAGAAACTTGGAATTTGCTTTCGGTTGCGGTCATTCTGTGCGTAATTGATAACTTACTAAAGATGTCGGCAAATGTCAAAAATAGCCAGAGATTCAAACAACTCCTTCTTTTTCCTTATGGTGGTTCACTTTTGAATGACTTCAACTGAGGCAGGGTGTGGAACCTTAGTTGGCAAAGAATGTGGTCATTTCCTTATGTAACAGCAGGTAGTCCTTAGACACTGCTCCTGCCTGTAGTTTCCTGGGGTCGGGAGTCCACTAGGGTGCGGTGTCTGAGGCTAAAAAGATCTGCCGCACACCCGCCCGACCTCATTCTGTTTGCTTCCATCAGGACAGACAACTCTCGCCAGATGACGCTGACGTGAATGCACTTCACTCTTGGCATTTGCTGCTTGGGTGCTAGTCACAGGCCGGCCGGTGTGGCCGTGCGGTTGTGGGCGCTTCAGTCTGGAACCGGTGACAGCTACGGTCGCAGGTTCGAATCCTGCCTCGGGCATGTGTGATGTCCTTAGGTTAGTTAGGTTTAAGTAGTTCTAAGTTCTAGGGGACTAACGACCACAGATGTTAAGTCTCATAGTGCTCAGAGCCATTTGAACCATTTTTGCTAGTCACAGTTTGTCTATTCATTTCTTATGACCAGAAGGTCTCAGAGTCGCTCTTTGTCCGAAAAACGACATCGTCAGCCGTGTGGTAAAAAATCCCCGTGACTAATCAGTTGGTCACCTCGATCGCTGTCTCACAGGGTCAGTACTCTACACTTGCATCTCCGCCTACACCTACATACATACGAGTATTCCGCAAGCCACCGTGTGGCGTTGGGTATCCCGTACCACTCCTACCCATTTCATTTCCTGTTCTACATGCAAACAGAGCGAGGGAAAATTGCTGTATGAATGCCTCCATACGAGCCCTAATTTCCCTTATCTTATCTCCGTGGCCCTTGCACGAAATATACGTTGGCGGCAGTAGAATCGTTCTGCAGTCAGCTTCAGATGCTGGTCGTCTAAATTTTCTCAATAGTACTTCTCGAAAAGAAAGTCGACTTTCCTTCAGGGACTCATATTTGAGTTCCCAAAGCATCTCCGTAATACTTGAGTGTTGTTCGAATCTACCTGGTAACAAATCTAGCAGCGTGTCTCTGAACTGCAACCTGTTGGGGATCCCAAACACTCGAGCAGTACTCAAGAATGGGTCGTGCTAGTGTTCTAGACGCGGTCTCCTTTACATATGAAGTACACTTACCTAAAATTCTTGCAATAAATCGATGTCGACTATTCGCCTTCCCTATTACTATCCTTACACGTTCCAGTTCATATCGCTTTGTAGCGTCACGCCTAGATATTTAATTGAGCTGACTGTGTCAAGCAGCGCATTGCCAGTGCTGTATTCGAACATTAGGGGATTGTTTTTCCTACTCATCTGCATAACGTACATTCTAAAAATAATATAGAGCTATCTGCCCTTCATCATACACCTAGAAATTTTACCTGTCATCTTGTTCCTCCTGCAGTCACTCAATGACGACATTCTCCCGTACTCCGCATCTTTATCAGCAAACAGTCGCCGATTACTGCTCGCTCTGTCCGCTAGATGATTTTTGTACAGAATATAGAAAATAACAGAAAATAACACTGCTGAAGATACACTTGTATCTGATGAACACTCGCAATCGAGGACAACGTAGCGGGTTCTGTTACATAAGAAGTCTTCGACCCGCTCACATATCGGGGAACCTATTCCATATGCTCGAACTTTCATTAACAGTCTGCATTGGGGCTTCGTGCGAGATGCTTTGCGGAAATCTAGGAATATGGAATCTGACTGTTGCAATTCATACATAGTTCGCAGCATATGTGAGAAAAGCGCAAGCTGAGTTTCGCACGAGCGATGCTTTCTGAAACCCTGTTGATTCGTGGACAGAAGCTTTCCATTCCCAAGGAAATTTGTTTTAGTGGAACTGAGAATTAAAGAATTCAGCAGCAAACTTATGATCAGGTATTGCTCTGTAACTTTGCGGGTCCGTTCTTTTACGCTTCTTATGTACAGAAGTCACCTGTGCTTTTTTCCAGTCGCTTGGGGCTTTGCACTGTGCCAGACATTCGCGATAAATGCACACTAAATAAGGAACCAATGCCGTAGATTACTATTTGTAAAACAGCATTGGGATTCCATCCGGACCTGGTGACTTATCTGTTTCCAACTCTTCCAGCTGTTTGTGGGTTCTGAGAATACTCTCTCTCTAGCGCTCAGGCATTCTCTCCCAAACACAGTAGCAGTGTTTTTACCGATATATACGTATTTGTATCTTTTTATGTCGATTCTATTAACCGCTGGTATTTGTCTCTGTAAATGTATCCAGTGTTTCTATGTTTTGTGAGTACGTCAGTGGAACCTGCTCCTGGCTCGTGTTTGTGACTTTCTATTATCAGAATATATCTCGTTGAGAATCTTTAAACTATTTTTAGATTAGAATTGCAACCCTTACCCACCCTTCTCAGCGAGCTAACTAATCAGAGACCCCTTGTAGTAGCAACGAAATCAGTGCCTTCCATGGTCGCGATTGAGTGGACATTTAATTTAAATCCCAGTGGATTGTTAATTTTACTTCACCTGTAGACGGAGGCTCGGAGTAACCTCTTTACAAACTGTCGCGATGTGAACACGACACTAAAACCGCGAACGGTGGGGGGCAGGCGAGCTTCATGGTGTGGCGGGTTTGAAATCCCCGCCCAGCCGCCATTCTGATTTGCTTTTCCGTGGTTGTCCCAAATTCACTTCAGACGAATACCAGGAAGAATGAGTTCGCCCACGACTTTCCACCTTTTTTTCATTTTAAACTAACACTCCATCGTTAGAAGCCTCATTATTTGTGCAACAATAAACTTTAAACTTCTTTCGTACGAAAATTTGTCAAACGCTCATTTACCACAATTTTCCTCTTGAAAGATTCTTGCTACGAATACGAAATTCCATCGTAACAAATGACTGTATGCTTACTGAAAGTAAGCTGCTTCTTTAGCGAGGTCACTGGTATATTTAAAATAGTTCTTCACATTTGGCTCAATCGGCTCTGAGGGAACATCGTTCTTTCACCAGACAGAAATGGCACCCAATAAGTGTTACATAAAGAGTCTCTTGATCGGTAACTGAAACGCAAAGAAATGTGTAATATGAGATACTAACGACAGGTTCCCTAGTAGTATGCGTAATTATCTAGCAATCGATTGTTTGTTATTCATAATATTTCGTTCTTCAATGACCCTGATGGTCAACATAGACACAAAAGACTTTACCATTTTGCAGTTCGGGAACTGATCAGTTCCCATTGATCAGCAGTGTGAGTTGTCAGGTTGACGGTGGTTTGTGTGTGGTTGCTCTAAGCATGCCCGTACTACACTACTGCTCGTGAAAATTTGCAACACCAAAAAGGAGACGCGTGATTACAATGATATTTATTTCACAGATTAGGGGCATGGAAAACGATTTGAGTTACAGAACTGTACGGGCAGTTTGACTACCAGATTCAGTATGGTGTGAAACTGCCACATGCTGGAATCAGAGCCTCTAGATACCGCAGCGTCAAATCAAAGAGGGCCTGGATATGCTGTTGGGGAACACACTGCCGTGTAGGAACATACATAAAGCATCGGAACTGGTTGCAAGAGGACCAAAAGGAACATATTGCTGAAATACTATATCCCAGACATGTTTGATGGACGACTAGCCATCGGCTGAACACGTCGTTCTTCGAAGAAAGCTGGCACATTCCTCGCACATGTGGCCAGGCTTTGTCCTGTTGAAATACGACTTTTGCAGCTTCTTGCAAGACGGACAGTATCTCGGGTTCTGCAGATGTCTATGATTTAGCAGTTGCTGTTCAGACTTCCCTCAGTACGTAAGAGGCGAGAGCGAACGTTATAGCCAATGGGGCTCCGAGCCATCACATTTGGTGTCTGTCAGCTATGCCGCTCAAAAGTGCAGTCTGCCAGATATCTGTCAACACGGTAGCATCTAACATATTTGCTACCATCATCGTACGACACTAAATTTTGCCTCTCAGCACTCCAGTGACGGCTTTTACATGCCCATAGAAGTCTGAGGTGTTGGTGGCTTCTGAGCAATGAATCCGACCCAATGGCGTGCGTGCCGCCAGTGAAGTCCTCAGCAGAAGGCAATGAACTGTTGACGCAGACTTGTCCACACTTGTTGTAGCGCTCCAACGTCGAGTCAACCCTTTGAATGAAGCTGTTTTTTCAGTTACAGCCATATGGACAAGAGGGCGGTCATCCCACGCTGTGGTCACACTGTTTTGTCCAGTACCCGCTTGTTGTTTTATGCCACTCTCCTCTGTCCACTGGCTCCACAGACGCATCATTGTCATAGTAGCCTGCCCTGTACGAGGTGCAGTATCACGGTACGACAAACTCGTTTCCCGGAGATCAATCATCGTGGCCCGTTTGAACTCACTCATATGCTGATACTCCACCTTTCGACCTTGATAAGGCGTACCGGAACTCGGTTGCGCGTTTCCACTTCGTTTGATAGCTTTGCACCAAATGGGCGTGGCGTAACACTGATCCTCCTGGACACACAAAGGGGGACCGCTCGACCTCCGTGCTTGCCATGTCTCTGAAGTCTTAATCTCTATGATTCTACTGTTCTGTACATCTTCCGATTTTGGAGTGATTCAGACAATTAATTCTAGGTGTTCTGCAACTTTCATAAACAGTAGCGTAAAGAATAAGTACGTAAATGTAAAACAAAAGTTGTTAATTTTATGACGGTGTCTTCGTAAGAGCGTGCAAAAATTTAATAGGACACAGAAGATGATCCACTGAACAGTCTGAGATAGGGGTACCTGCGTCCGGAAAAGCCAGCTTAAGGAGATAATAGGAATAAAATCACATTAATGTGTACTTTTTTATTTACATAAGTTTCAGATAATTACAAATACCATCACCGACACAGTGGACATACCATTTGTGCTATATCTTACAAAATGTGCTGAAACCGATGGCTGTCAAACTCAATGCAAGCATGACATCGGCGAACAAGATTCTGATGCGCACTGAAAAATATCCCTTGTGTGTTTCGAATCACATCAGAGGCAGCTACAATTCTGGCAACAAATTACATCTCCCTATTCTCTGGAATCTCGTACAGAAATGACTTTAGATATCCCCATAGGAAATAATCAAGGGGATTCAGGTCAGGTGACCTCGCAAGCTATGGTATAGGACCTCCCCTTCCAAACCACGAAATACAACATGGAGATGATTGCCGACATCTACACTGAAGTGAGGCGGTGCACCATCATGCTGTATCCACATCCTCTCACGAATATCCAAGGGTACGTTCTCCTACAACTCTTTGCACGAACTTCAAGTACAGGTGACCATTCAGACGGCCAGGTAGACTTCCTAGTAATCAGGCTCGTCCTCGTTGTTTCCTTGCAATAAATAGAGAATTTACATGTAAATAAACAGCACAGTACGTGTAAACCTGAACGCATATTAGTTGTAAATAAGCTGGAAAACAGTAGCGCTAGACAAAACGGAAGACAAGTTTACTTCCGTATCTCCTTAAGCTGGCTTCTCTGACCTCAGGTTCTCTACCTCAAATTGTTCAGTGGAGCATTCTCTATGTCCTACTGCATTTTTAATTAGAGTAATGTAATGTAGCAACGTTGCATGGGAGACCCTAAAGGTTCTAACTGCTAAATGTTACCTACAGTAGCGTGGAAGGGCTCTTTTCTTCGAGAGATATGACTGAAACTGTATAGAGAAAATGCCAATGAGTGCGTTTTATGTCTTGACTTTGTAAGACACTGCGGGGAAGGTTGGCAGTATAACACAGAACTTTTTACTTAGACTGGTGATACAGAACAGTACGCCATCCGCATTTATTCCCCTGCCTACAAAGCTCTGGAGACGAAAATTTCTTCGTCTACTAGGAGTCCAAAAGACTACCTCCAAGTTCAGCACAAAAACACTCAATTGCTTTAGTAAGGCCGGCTACAAGGGTGGATTAGTGCGAGAACTGACTGTCGAAAATCGTTGCAGGCTCTACAAAAGAGAAAGTGATAGTAAACACAAGCGTAAAAAAAAGCTACCTTTTTTTCCCAAAAGAACACTTTGTCAATAGTAGGTGTGTCAAATGCTTTTATCATGACATCTTAGATATAGAACGATCGACTTTGTTACAAGTGGTCGCCGGGAAGAGTTTTATTTTGCTGCTTCGGCGCAGTTAAACGTGACTTATACACCGCGCCAGTCTTACTCCAGTGAATCTGAGAAGAGACCAGCGTCGAAAGAAAGCGAAGTGGCTGACATTCGTCCCTATAGTTGCGATAATTACTTTGATTATTGGAACTCTGAGAACCAACAGCGTTCATCCATACTATGTTTCAGTTCTGAAATACAATTCTGAGCTGCCGTTTCACTCATTGTTCACTGCAAGGAAACACTAATTTGTCTCGGGAGTGGATTAAACTTCGTGATAGTGTGTCATTCAGCCCGTCTCAAGAATAATAGGCAAATCTCAATTTTAAAATCATTTATACTTACTAATTTCTTTTTAGGTCTACGAAATAATTAGATTGCTGAAAGAGCCAGATCGAAAACTGCTATTCCGTACCAGAAAAGCAACATAAAACAATAAAAAAAATTTTAGTGCCCTTAGCTTCGTGGTTAGTAATGTTCTGATAAAATGATGGTCTTTATTTTATGAACCGCTTGCAACAATTCGTCTATGTGAAAAAGTTTGTTACCGTGTTAAAAGGATTTAGGAGAAAATGTTAGGCCTTTATTCTATGTACTGTTACTAATTAAGAAATACTTCGATGGAGTACAATTATTTGTGAAGTAGATACGATTAAAATTTGCTTTTAGAATATTTTTTATAATTAGAAAGACCTATCATATCTCCGGATAAATGTTAAAGAATATTTCAGGCAAACACATCAGTTCATTCGGCGCCGTGGTAAGCCTGGCTAATTGGTAGTTAATGTCTCAGTAGTATTATATTTATGAAATGAAATGTTGTTTTCGAATTGTGGTAGGTGGTTGACCACAAATTTCATCAGGAAATAAAGGTAGGGTGAGGCTGCAACCATTTGAAGAAGTTTTCGGCAATAGAACCGAGGCTGTACACACAATATTACCCTTATTACGCTTTTCTAAGCAATGAACTCTCTCTTGCTGATTGAAATACTGAACCAGACAAACCATGGAAAACCTAACTCTGGGTGGTTGGATGAGGATTTGGAGGGTCGTCCTCCTGAATACGAGTCCAACGTGTTTACATTCCACCGCATTGCCAGGTAAAATATATGAAGTATTCACACTAAATCTACAGGGTGTCCCAAACATTTCAGGTCAAAATTGTGCAGGCCTAGAGGATCATAAACTAGTTGGCCTGTGATAGGAATTAATGACCGGAAGAATGTCACAGGTGGTACGAACTCTTAGATGAGCATCGCGTGTGAGATACAAGTTTCTTAACCGCATGTGTTTCATAAAGTTTCATAAAAAACAAATGATTACAGCATCGAAATTAATGGCGCTACCTTGAAAAACAACGCACAGTCGACTGTGATGGGTCCATAGTACAGTTTACCATGCTTACAGTTCATGACTGGTTATTGTTGTTGAAGCACTATCCGATACAGGAAATTTTAGGGATGCATTTAATGTAAATAAGGTGCAGCAAATGGTTCAAATGGCTCTGAGCACTATGGGACTTAACATCTGTGGTCATTAGTCCCCTAGAACTTAGAACTACTTAAAACTAACTAACCTAAGGACATCACACACATACATGCCCGAGGCAGGATTCGAACCTGCGACCGTACCGGTCACGGGGTTCCAGACTGAAGCGCCTAGAACCGCACGGCCACACCGGCCGGCCGGTGCAGCAGGATGGGATGATTTCATATTTGTCTTCTCGACGGATTAAAAGGAAGCATCAGACAACATGGTACGCAGAAATACTTGTGAACCAGATAGATAACGTTTTCGCACAAGCGTTTAATTTTCTCTGTTCAAATGGTTCAAGTGGCTCTGAGCCCTATGGGACTTAACATCTGAGGTCATCAGTCCCCTAGAACTTAGAACTACTTAAACCTAACTAACCTAAGGACATCACACACATCCATGAACGAGGCAGGATTCGAACCTGCGACCGGAGCGGTCGCGCGGTTCCAGACTGAAGCGCCTAGAACCGCTCGGCCACCCATGCCGGCACAGTTTTCTCTGTTTTCTGGCTATGTTTTTATATATGCTTTGTGTGTCCATGTAATTAAGCAAAAAGCATGAGGCATAATAAAAGGCACAATGATTGTACTGCTGATTTGTAGACCGAGTTACAAGGGTCAATTCATGTCCACATATTTCAGAGTCCGAATGAATTTCTTAAAACTACATGGCAGTATGCAGGAAGATGACAAAAGATTTTATTTACTTATATTACTTATGAAAGCCGTGCCGGCCGCGGTGGCCGTGTGGTTCTAGGCGCTGCAGTCCGGAACCGCGGGACTGCTACGGTCGCAGGTTCGAATCCTGCGTCGGGCATGGATGTGTGTGATGTCCTTAGGTTAGTTAGGTTTAAGTAGTTCTAAGTTCTAGGGGACTGATGACCTAAGATGTTAAGTCCCATAGTGCTCAGAGCCATTTGAACCATGAAAGCCGTATGGTTTCCGTTGGACAGTAGCTGAATGTTTTTGTTTTGTCCACCCTTCTGATTGGAGGCTTTAAGGACTTCGGTCGTTCGTGTATGTAACAAAATGGAACACCTACAGCCGTCCTTACGATGTTATGTATCATATGGCTGCCAGTTTCGGTGCTTCTCTAGCCTATTTCCAGGCCTTTACTAAGGCTGAGGAGGTTAGCTCCAATCGTATACACGATTCATCAATGGGCAACATCCATGAACTGGTTTTCGTAGACTATTTGTAACAACGATGTTGCGTCTGCAAGCATCAACTACCAGCTGACTGGAGGTTTCTCCAGTCAATTACTACAATAGCTGAATGGTTTTCATGCTACGTCCTCATGATTCCTCGGCAAATCACACTTAATTGTTTGGGAGAGGTGCATACAACGACTTTTATACTTTTTCTCTACTGTTCCACTCTCGAACAGCACATTGGAAAAATCAACCTCTAAATCTTTTCATGGATTTCTCTTATTTCTTTACGATGAGCATTTCTCCATATGTAAGTGGGGCTGAACAAAATATTTCGGTATTCGGAGGAAAAATTTGGTGATTGAAATTGTGCGTCTTTGCCTGCTGAACTCCCATATGTAAGTGGGGCTGAACAAAATATTTCGGTATTCGGAGGAAAAATTTGGTGATTGAAATTGTGCGTCTTTTCCTGCTGAACTCCTCGTTAAATTTGTAGTCCTTTGGGCCCACTGCTTTGTATACGTCTTTTTAGGACATTTTGTAATTACGATTCCAAGAACGGTGCTAAGCCAGATAGTTTTATTCGTTACTCGAGTACTTAAAAATGAAATGCCAGACATATATTAATGTATTCAAAATCTGTATTTCGACTTTCACTGCCCCAGAAAAAAAGGCAAAGAACGGCAAACGTTTCTGCGAGGTAAATATCTACCGCCTTACTGCAGTTTTGGAAAGTAATATTTGGTCTTATTAACCGTGCTCTCCCGTACATTTCCGCTCCCTGGGTGGACACGAAACTTTTTGTCTCTTCATGCATAAACAGAAAGGGAAAGTACTCCACATTTGATGTATCAGATAATGTTCGCTTAAACACGGGAGAGGGGAGCAACAGAAGGGAAGGCGCAAACGCAGCACACTTGAGTCACATTCGGAGGGCTGTGGATTAATTTCCTGTACGCCGGCCGAGGTGCATATTTGCCGCCGGCTAGCTGATTTATTCCGGCCGGTTGGGGGGAGGGGGGGGGGGGTGCCTCTCAGCTGCGCGACCAGGTGTAACAGATCGATGAGGCGCCCTGTTGGTTGCTGTCCTGCTCCGCCTTGAGTCTCGCGCACAATTAAAAATATCGCTCTTTAGCGGAACTCTCCGGACATTTAAGTCCATCAGGCAGTGATCAGCAACGTTCTTTACATTCTTAGCTGCTATGTTGTTAGTGGCTCTCCTTTTGAAAGTACACAGCAGTGCTTATACAACGTTCTAACATAGTTTACGGCCTGAAATATACCCCCGCACAATGAATATGACCCATCGATGATGCGATCTGCCTTTTGAATAGCAACAGCAGACGGAGAAGCTCAAGAAGAGCAACGATAAGGGCGGGGTGAGGGGGGGGGGGGGGCGGGAATGAAAGGTACTCACAAGGGAACCTCCCCATCGCACCCCCCTCAGATTTAGTTATAAGTTGGCACAATGGATAGGCCTTGAAAAACTGAACATAGATCAATCGAGAAAACAGGAAGAAGTTGTGTGGAACTATGAAAAAAATAAGCAAAATATACAAACTGAGTAGTCCATGGGCAAGATAGGCAACATCAAGGCTAATGTGTACTCAGAAGCGCCGTGGTCCCGTGGTTAGCTTGAGCAGCTGCGGAACGAGAGGTCCTTGGTTCAAGTTTTCACTCGAGCGAAAAGTTTAATATCTTTATTTTCGCAAAGTTATGATCTGTCCGTTCGTTCATTGACGTCTCTGTTCACTGTAATAAGTTTAGTGTCTGTGTTTTGCGACTGCACCGCAAAACCGTGCGATTAGTAGACGAAAGGACGTGCCTCTCCAATGGGAACCGAAAACATTTGATCGCAAGGTCATAGGTCAACCGATTCCTCCACAGGAAGACACGTCTGATATATTCTATACGACACTGGTGACGGCATGACAGGAATATGATGTCGACCCACCTAACTTGTAGACTTGGCGAATGGGTACAAAGATTGTTCTACCTTGCCCAATTTAGGTTTTCTTGTGGATGTGATAATCACTCCCAAAAAAGTGATGAAAACATAAGAGTTTGTCACATAAACTGCAACAAATGAATGCAACAGTTTCACAGTCGCACAATTTTCCCTGTGCTCTGTCAAAACTTACGTTTTTAACGTTTTCAAATTTTTCCGTGTCTAGACCCTCAAATCCTGCATATGTCCAAGCAAATCTGCAAATCTGAACATGTCTGGAATTTTGGAGAGCGAAGTTGATTATGTGTGAGTGCCTGAACTTTGATAATTGTCTGAAAATAAAAAATTAAACCTTTCGTTCGAGGGCAGACTTGAACTAAGGACCTATTGGTCCGCAGCTGCTCACGCTAACCACGAGACTACGGCACTCCCGAGCTCACGCTATCCTTGATGTTGCCCATCTTGCCCATGGACTACTCAGTTTGTATATTTTGCTTATTTTTTTCATAGTTCCACACAACTTCTTCCTGTTTTCTCGATTGATCTGTGTACAGTTTTTCAAGGCCTATCCACTGTGCCAACTTATAACTAAATCTGAGGGGGGTGCAATGGGGAGGTTCCCTTGTCAGAAGTAACACTACCGAATATTGAACATATCAAAAAATAAGTGAAAATATACCTATTCAAAAAAGCAGATAAAAATTCACTTGACGCCATCCTGAGAGACAATCTCCACTCATTCCAAATTAATAATATAAGCATAGACCAGATGTGCCTTGAATTCAAAGAAATAGCATCGGCAGCAATTGAGAGATTTATACCAAATAAATTAAAAAAACGAAGGAGCTGTCCTCCTTGATACACAAAACGGGTTAGAACGCTGTTGCAGAGACAACGAAACAAACATGCCAAATTTAAACAGGCGCAAAATCTCCAAGATTGGCGATCTTTTACAGAAGTTCGAAATTTAGCACGGACTTCAAGGCGAGATGATTATAACAGTTTTCACAATGAAACTTTATCTCGAAGCCTGGCAGAAAATCCAAAGAGATTCTGGTCGTATGGGAAGTACGTTAGTGGCAAAAAACAATCAATGTCTCCTCTGCGCGATAGCAAAGGAGATACTATTGAAGGCAGTGCTGCCAAAGCAGAGTTACTAAACACAGCATTCCGAAATGCCTTCACAAAAGAACACGAAGTAAATATTCCAGAATTCGAATCGAGAACTGCTGCCAACATGAGTAACGTAGAAGTAAATATCCTCGGACTAGTGAAGCAACTTATATCACTTAATAAAAGAAAGTCTTCTGGTCCAGACTGTATACCAGTTAGGTTCCTTTCGGAGTATGCTGATGCATTAGCTCCGCACTTAACAATCACATACAATCCTTCGCCCGACGAATGATCCGTATCGAAAGACTGGAAAGTTGCACAGGTCACACCAATATTCAAGAAAGATAGTAAGAGTAATCCACTAAATTACAGGCCCATATTGCCAACGTCGATATGCAGCAGGATTTTGGAACATATATTGTGTTCAAACATAATGAATTACCTCGAAGAAAACTGTCTATTGACACACAGTCAACATGGGTTTAGAAACATCGTTGCTGTGAAACACAACTAGCTCTTTATTCACATGAAGTGTTGAGTGCTATTGACAAGGGATTTCAGATCGATTCCGTATTTCTGGATTTTCGGAAAGCTTTCGACACTGTACCACACAAGCGGCTTGTAGTGAAATTGCGTGCTTATTGAATATCGTCTGAGTTATGTGACTGGATTTGTGATTTCCTGTCAGAGAGGTCACAGTTCGTAGTAATTGACGGAAAGTCATCGAGTAAAACAGAAATGATTTCTGGCGTTCCCCAAGGTAATGGTATAGGCCCTTTGCTGTTCCTTATCTATTTGGGAGACAATCTGAGCAGCCGTCTTAGGTTTTTTGCAGATGACGCTGTCGTTTATCGATTAATAAAGTCATCAGAAGATCAAAACAACTTGTAAAACGATTTAGAAAAGATATCTGAATGGTGCGGAAATTGGCAGTTGGCCCTAAATAACGAAAAGTGTGAGGTTATCCACATGAGTGCTAAAAGGAATCTGTTAAACTTCGGATACACGATAAATCAGTCTAATCTAAAAGCCGTAAATTCAATTAAATGCCTAGGTATTACAATTACGAACAACTTAAATTGGACGGAACACACAGAAAATGTTGTGGGGAAGGCTAACCAAAGACTGCGTTTTATTGGCAGGACACTCAGAAAATGTAACAGACCTACTAAGGAGACTGCCTACAATACGCTTGTCAGACCTCTTTTAGAATACTGCTGCGCGGTGTGGGATCCTTACCAGATAGGGCTGACGAGTACATAAGAAAAGTTCAAAGAAGGGCGGCATGTTTTGTATTATCGCGAAATATTGGAGAGAGTGTCACAGAAATGATACAGGATTTGGGCTGGTCATCATTAAAAGAAAGGCGTTTTTCGTTGCGACGGGATCTTCTCACTAAATTCCAATCACCAACTTTCTCCTCCGAATGCGAAAATATTTTGTTGACACCGACCTACATAGGGAGAAACGATTACCACGATAACATAGGGGAAATCAGAGCTCGCACTGAAAGGTATAGGTGTTCGTTCTTACCGCGCGGTATACGAGCTTGGAATAATAGAGAATTGTGAAGGTGGTTCGATGAAACCCTCTGCCAGACACTTAAATGTGAGTATCCATGTAGATGTAGATGCAGATGTGCATTACCTGCAAAATCACATTCTGCACAGCCTCAAAGTGCAGTAAATCTACCTTATAGATCAGACTTGTGCAAGGACAAATGTTTTTGTTGTCTGTTACCTACATTGTCTATAACTTGAAAATTTTGAGGTTGTCTGGTGAATGCAATGCTTTGCAATTACATGAAATGTAACTGCGATTACAAACAACCGTCAGCTGTATAAGGATATGACGACAGTGAAAATTTGTGCCGGACCGGGAGTCCAGCCGTACGTCCCGTTTTACGCGAGCGGCCGTCTTAAGCGCTTCGGCTACCCGTGCGCGGCTCGCGGCCTGACCCAATCTTCCGTATGTCGTCGTTCCTGCGTCACGACCTGTACTCGTACACGCATTATATAATTCCCGATAGGGGAGGACATTTTCATTGAAAGTTCCTGCGCGGTGTCGGCGGATAAATTCGTTACTGCAGTGCCTGTGTTGTTAAGAAGACCGACACAATGTTCCTTCTGGCACTCATGCATGTGTGAAGGAAAATTGGGTCCTTCGTCTTAACAACACAAGCACTGCAATATCGTATTTGCATTGGCACCATCTCAGCCGCTGGATATCTCGGAGAACTGTACCAGCGTCAACTGAGATGCATTGCCGAACATTTCTTATAAAGAAATAAATACTAGTGGCGCACCTATGTACAATGAAACCCCTTCGGAAAAGCAACATAAGTGTTGGAGGCTTGTTTGCCCATAAAACCAAGCTTAAAGATTCAAACATGGAAGTAATGGTGTTAGCAGTTTCAGAAAAAGAAGGCGCAAGGTAATGAATTCGCAAAACTGAAATGTATGAGAAAATCCATATAATTTACAAGTGGATTAGATATGCAGTTTAGTCATGGAGGCTATGAGTTAACATCGAGTCGGAATATCCAACATCCATTCCAGACAACATATCTCAGTTTTACAAAAGAAATAATGTTACAGTTCGGTCGGAAACACACTCTTGAGTGAGAGAAGCTGTTTGTAAGGCACTAGAATTTACAGATATCTAGCACAGAGACAGATTTGATTAGCACGTGTTGTGAAGTAATTGAAGATGAGAGCAAAGTCCCAGTGTTCTGTACGTCAAGTCCGCATGTAAAAGACGATTCGAAACAACACAGTTTCACCTAACTTGAATATCAGTAGCGCATGAAGAGACTGGGAGTGAGAAATGAATGAACAATGTAACACTAGCGTTTTTCGTTATTAAATAACTCTTTTGTAAAACAGTATTGTACACTAGGGGTAAACCAAATGAAGCAGCACTGTTTTAAACAGAATGGCCTTGCTTTGGGAGGATGGAGGCCCCACTCTTCATCCAACCATTCTGATTTAGGTTCCCCGTTGTTTCCTAAATTAATTCAGGCAAATGCAGGGATGGTTCCTACTATGAGGCCACAACCGACTATAAAAAACGTAATATGAGCATTTGTCCTGTTTTTAACAGTTTCCGAGGAAACTAATGAAAACAGTACGGAACAGGACAAATGTAGCTGGTAGTAAATGAAACATTGTTATCTAACGTTTTAATTGTGTACATTTGCCCAGACAAAATGTTCAAAAAGTCCACCGTCAACTGCAATGTAATCCATTTTTCTTCTTATAGACAGCTGCTATGCTGCTGATTTGAGCTCATTCGGAGAGGCGAGCGTGTCCAGAATTGAATGCTCTTTTACGAGTGCACACACATGTAAAATACGAGGTAGAATTTCTTCGTTTATGTCCACTTTGTGCTTGTAGACTTCGCTCTTAAGCCAATTCCACAAACAGTAATCTGATGAAGTAAGATCGGGCGATCTCAGTGGCGAAGGAATGACTCCACGGACTCGTCGGTAATCCACGCGCAAGTGAAGTGCGCACTGAAAAAGTGAGGACTAAACTAGGTAGCCAAGTGCCACACGGGTAGCCGTGGGGTCTGAAGCGTCTATCACAGTCCGCTCGGCTCACGCCGTCGGAGGTTCGAGTCCTCCCTCGGGCATGGGTGTGCGTGTGCGTGCGTGCTTGTGTGCGTGTGTGTGTGTGTGTGTGTGTGTGTGTGTGTGTGTGTGTGTGTGTGTGTGTGTGTGTGTGCGTGTGTGTGTGTGTGTCGTCCTTAGCGTAAGTTAGTTTAAGTTAGATTAAATAGTGTGTAAGCATAGGGACCGATGACCTCTGCAGTTTGGTCCCATAAAAGCTTACCACAAATTTTCAAAACGTAGCCAAGCGTCGCTTTGGTTGTATTCGAATATGAGTGTTGGCGAAGAAGGAAATGCGACTGACGTCCACGATTCTCAAACAGCCGTATGACAGATACGCTACAGAAAAGGTCATATGTTAAAAAAAAAAATGGCTCTGAGCACTATGGGACTTAACATCTGAGATCATCAGTCCCCTAAAACTTAGAACTACTTAAACCTAGGTAACCTAAGGCCATCACACACATCCATGCCCGAGGCAGGATTCGAACCTGCTACCGTAGCGGTCGCCCGGTTCCAGACTGAAGCGCCTAGAACCGCTCGGCCACAGAGGGCCGGCTCATATGTTCATTGAAGTTTTTTGTTCAGAGTCCCTCAAAACTATGAATGAAGGGCAACAGACAAATTCCATATATCTAGATTTCCGGAAAGCATTTGATACGGTGACCCATTGCAGGCTTTTAACGAAGGTGCGAGCATATGGAATAAAGTCACATATATGTGAGTGGTTCGTTGACTTCTTATGTAACAGAACCCACTATGTTGTCCTCGACGGCGAGTGTTCATCAGAGACAAGGGTATCGTCAGGAGTGCCCCATGGAAGTATGATAGGACCGCTGTTGTTCTTTATATACATTAATAACTTGGCGGACAGGGTGGGCAGCAATCTGCGGTTGTTTGCGGTTGTTTGCCGTAATGCACGACTAGCGCGCGCTAAAGGGCTAGATGACTGGATCAATGCTTTTTTTTTTGAGATAGGGAATTAGGAAAAGGAGATAAGAAATTTAGATTTATTGTTATAGTAGAACATAAAGCCACCAACTACTTTTATTTTACAATTTATATTGCCAACTTTGGCCCAAATAAACAAGTACTCATCAGCATTCAACTTCTTCTTCCTTTTTGTTGTCAGTACAAAGGGCTTATCTGGAACCAAAGTACAATATGGCACTTTAACACGTATGCCTGTAGTCTCTGTTATACTCCATGTCCTCCACGCAAGGATATTTGCATCAGGAAAAGCTTCAAGGCCACCGTAGTCTGCATGGTTTCTCCAAACAACAGCGAGAGCCAACCATGTACTACCTCCAAACACAGCAGAAACTTCACATGTGAACTGAAATCTGTCCTCGGAGCACATTTGGCCCTCCAGTGTGTGGGATCAATGTTTTTTTTATTTTTTTTAGAGATAAGGAATTAGGAAAAGGAGATAAGGAATTTACATTTATTGTCTATAATACAACATACTGTCACCAACTACTTTTATTTTACATTTTCCATTGCCTACTTTGACCCAAATAAACAAGTACTCAGCAGCATTCAACTTCTCCTTCCTTTTTGTTGACAGTACATAGGGCCTATCTGGAACCAAAGTGACGTAAGGCACGTTAGCAAGTATGCCTCAAGTCTCTGTTATGGTCCATATCTTCCAGGCAAGAATATTTGCACCAGGGAAAGCTTCAAGGTCACCGTAGTCTGCATGGTTACCCCAAACAACAGCGAGAATCAACCATGTACTACCTCTAAACACAGCAGAAACTTCGCATGTGAACTGTAATCTCAGTTCTCGAAACACATTTGGCCCTCCAATAAGCTGCTGGTTATTGAACTGCCCAGCAAAGTCAATGTCTATGGCTTTCAAAGCCTTGTACACAGACACTTATGTTAAAGTACCTCTGCAGTGCCTAGGCGACGTTATTATCGTCGCCGGTGGCAGCTCATGGTGCCTGTGTGCAAGGCTTTGAAGCTGAGTGATTGTAGGAAGATACAAAACGACTTGGACAAAGTTTCCAATTGGTGAGATGAATGGCAGCTAGCCCTAAATGTGGAAAAATGTAAGTTAATAAGGATGAGTAGGAGGATCAAACTTGTAATGTTCGGATACAGTATTACTAGTGTCCTGCTAGACACAGTCACGTCGTTAAAATATCTGGGCGTAACGTTGCAAAGCGATCTGAGATGGAACGAACATGTGAGAACTGTGGTAGGGAAAGCGAATGGTACACTTGCAAAGGAGACCTCATACAGGACGCTGGTGCGACCTATTCTTGAGTTCTGCTCTAGAGTTTGGGATCCGTACCAGATTGGATTGAAGGAAGACATCGAAGCTGTTCAGAGGCGGGCTGCCAGATTTGTTATTGGTAGGTTCGAACAAAACATAAGTGTGACGGAGATGCTTCGGGAACTCAAATGGGAATCCTTGGAGGGAAGGCGACGTTCTTTTCGCGAAAAAATATTGAGAAAATTTAGAGGACCGGCATTTGAAGCTGGCTGCCGAACGATTTTACTGCAGCCAACATATACTGCACGTAAGGACTACGAAGATAAGATACGTGAAATTAGGGATATTACGGAGGCATATAGAGAGTTGTTTTTCCCTTGCCCTATTTGCGAGTGGCACAGGAACGGAAATGACCCCTAATCGTACAGGGTACCCTCCGCCACGCAACGTACTATGGCTTGCGGAGTATCTATGTAGATGTACGAGGGCAGTTCAATAAGTAATGCAACACTTTTTTTTCTCGGCCAATTTTGGTTGAAAAAACCGGAAATTTCTTGTGGAATATTTTCAAACATTCCCGCTTCGTCTCGTATAGTTTCATTGACTTCCGACAGGTGGCAGCGCTGTACAGAGCTGTTAAAATGGCGTCTGTAACGGATGTGCGTTGCAAACAACGGGCAGTGATCGAGTTTCTTTTGGCGGAAAACCAGGGCATCTCAGATATTCATAGGCGCTTGCAGAATGTCTACGGTGATCTGGCAGTGGACAAAAGCACGGTGAGTCGTTGGACAAAGCGTGTGTCATCATCGCCGCAAGGTCAAGCAAGACTGTCGGATCTCCCGCGTGCGGGTCGGCCGTGCACAGCTGTGACTCCTGCAATGGCGGAGCGTGCGAACACACTCGTTCGAGATGATCGACGGATCACCATCAAACAACTCAGTGCTCAACGTGACATCTCTGTTGGTAGTGCTGTCACAATTGTTCACCAGTTGGGATATTCAAAGGTTTGTTCCCGCTGGGTCCCTCGTTGTCTAACCAAACACCATAAAGAGCAAAGGAGAACCATCTGTGCGGAATTGCTTGCTCGTCATGTGGCTGAGGGTGACAATTTCTTGTCAAAGATTGTTACAGGCGATGAAACATGGGTTCCTCACTTCGAACCTGAAACAAAACGGCAATCAATGAAGTGGCGCCACACCCACTCCCCTACCAAGAAAAAGTATAAAGCCATACCCTCAGCCGGTAAAGTCATGGTTACAGTCTTCTGGGACGCTGAAGGGGTTATTCTGTTCGATGTCCTTCCCCATGGTCAAACGATCAACTCTGAAGTGTATTGTGCTACTCTTCAGACATTGAAGAAACGACTTCAGCGTGTTCGTAGGCACAAAAATCTGAACGAACTTCTCCTTCTTCATGACAACGCAAGACCTCACACACGTCTTCGCACCCGAGAGGAGCTCACAAAACTTCAGTGGACTGTTCTTCCTCATGCACCCTACAGCCCCGATCTCGCACCGTCGGATTTCCATATGTTTGGCCCAATGAAGGACGCAATCCGTGGGAGGCACTACGCGGATGATGAAGAAGTTATTGATGCAGTTCGACGTTGGCTCCGACATCGACCAGTGGAATGGTACCGTGCAGGCATACAGGCCCTCATTTCAAGGTGGCGTAAGGCCGTAGCATTGAATGGAGATTACGTTGAAAAATAGTGTTGTGTAGCTAAAAGATTGGGGAATAACCTGGTGTATTTCAATGCTGAATAAAACAACCCCTGTTTCAGAAAAAAAAGTGTTGCATTACTTATTGAACTGCCCTCGTAGATGTAGAAATATGTACCTTTCGTCGTGCCTAGTCCTGTATGTGAATTACTGCATTTCTGTTGTTATCAAATTGTAGTACAAGGACATGTCCAGTATCTTTGTAAAAGAGAGCCACGGATGGATAAAACAACAACTACAGCAACTACTGCTACAATAATACTATCATGAGTCTAAGTTATATCAGTGCAGTTGAAATGCTTGCTGTAATCTAGTCGCTATACCAGAGGTTGCTAATCGAATCACTAAGACAAGACAGATATCTGAAGTACTGCTTCCTGATGATTGCTGGCCGTGATGGAGGATGAGACGAGAGTAGAGACGGTAGTGCGTTTGTGTTTCAAAGCATGACGGAGCTGAAGAGAACCCTGCGTGCCTAGCGTTTTCACCCGCCATCTTCGATCAAATCTCTGGCCTCGTGCTACGATAAACCAGCACTTCCTTGTTTTGCCAACAAAGAGTCGGTCCCGGAGATAGAGGCGGCTTGCAACTGACTGTCTGTGAATCAACATGTGTCTTGACGTCGAGCGTGGTGTGGTCCCGTGATGTATGAAGGGCGCTCGCTACAACGACTACCTATCAGGGTTAAAAAAAATTCGGATTATGGCCAATATCTCTATTCATAACTCTTCAAAGAAGCAACATACATCTCATAAATGTTACTTCCAGGCATACACCGTAAGGCTTCCAGTCAAATACGCACAACCCGCGTCCGGCAATCATCATTTAGGTTTTCCGTGATTTCCCCAGATCGCTTTAGGTAAACGCAGAGGCGGTTCCTGTGAAATGGTACGGCCTTTGTTCTTTCCCAGCGTTCCCTAATCCGATGGGATCGATGGCCTCACTGTTTGGTCCCTCCCCCATCGAATCAACCAACCAATCAAACAGGCACGCGACAGTGAATGGGCTATTATCTGCACATTGTTTTCCAGCATATGCGGTTACTCCAGTTTGCCAACTGCAGCTCTTCAGTTCACTGAAGCAGTTGTACCACCAAACCGAACATTTTTTTCAGTGGATGGTACCTTACATGCTAAAAATTTGTGAAAAATCTTCCCTTACTCACAAGTAATGTATTACATTTTCTCCTTACAATTGAATCATTCAACTTCGTCTCGGTAGCACGGAGTACATACATCGTTAAGACTATTGTGACATGTTAAAACTTTCTGCTGGACTGGGATTCTAACCAAGATACCGCAGGCAGTACGTTACCCACTGCGCTATCAGAGCATGCCTCACGAAATGACTCAAAGCTCTATCCTGTCACTTCTCTCTCTCTCCATATCATTCTGTGAGCGTGGTACTGATATTAAGACGCTGCAGTCGCATTCGAGTGGAGCAAAGTCCACATCCCTGACCAATCATCCGGATTTAAGTTTTCATGCTTTAACTAAATCGTTCGAGGCAACTAGCAGGATGGCTCCTTTGAAAACGCCCTATCCAGTCTCCGTCCCCATCCTTGTAAAATCTCAGCTTGCACATAGCTTCATCATCGACCGGATGTTGAACCCTTATCTTCCTTCTTGCCTTTCTTTCTTTCCTTACCATTCAAACAACATGAAAACACTTTCACGATGGTATAAAACTCGAAAGCGAAAGAATATAGCAGAGTGTCCGACATAACAGTCTCAAATACGCTAACCGAGCAGCCGTGTTCGGATAGCATAATCGATATACCTACCCTCGAAACTCAAACACGCGCTCGGGGTCTGGCTTGGCAAAGGACTTCAGTTATACCTGTATAAACGTCCGTTGCAGCGTATATATCAACAAAAGATGAAACAAGTCGTGAACCTGCTACTTTTAGTAATATTTTAGAACAGGAGTTACCAACCTCTTAGCTTCCCTGGGCCATACAGGAAGAAGACGAGTATTTTAGACTGCATAATATACTTAAGACTAACAATAACAGCTGAGAAAAATGAGAATGGACTAATGAGAGAATAGCACCATGTGATGGGAGTTTCACATTGAAAATATTCAATGTATTATAACTTTAATTAAACAGGATTTATGGATTTTTTTTAACCGATCGTCTGACAGATGTTCATTTCTTGGACCACTTTGATACTTGCTTTGGGCCGCATGCGGCCCTCGGTTGGACACCCATGCTTTAGAATAAGTGCAACTGCAAGAAACCTTGAAATGCACAAAATCACCTACCATAAGGGGATTATGTTTATACACACGGGAGTTACTAATAGTATTCGACAGCTAAAATGTGACATACAGAGACACATCTAGCTTATACTAAAGTTTCAGGTTAATACTGAGATTATGTCACACTTAGTAAGACGTTGTTTCAGTTGCGTTTTATCGAGTAACTAACTGGCAACCCAAAGCAGTTAAAAATTATTTTATGGGACGTTATAGGCTCCGTAAAACTTAGTTACAGCTGTCTATGTACTCACTCTCATGTTGATATTTGACATAAACATTTACCTCAGCGGAAGTTGACGTAGAAAACCTAGTACTGGTTTAGCGCATGGAAGATCAAAATGAGAAGTCTCTAATTCAATATCTGTATTAATTTCTATTCCATCAAGTTTCACTGGTAGTTAATGAACGTGTAAAGTACTAATTATGAAAGATACACTCTAATTTCGTGGGAGTGGGCAACCTTCTGCTACAAATACGCTTCCGGTACAACCTGTCACGTTTTTTCCGATTACAGATATCAATCCTTCGACGTTAATTCTGCATTAATGGGTAGCGCCAGGTGCGGGAAGAATCGTAATAAATCGAAGGGGAGCACACAGGAAATAAAGTTCCTATGCGGCATAAGATGCAAATCTTTATATTTGCAATATTACAATAATTATTTTAATGTAAAGCTGAAGAAGTACAAGGTACATCTAATAATTTTTTAAGATGAGACTGTAATTAACCCTATTTGGTAAAATGCGCAGGGAAAAGGAAAGGACGCCAAGTCCCTTTCTGGAATCCAAGGTAAACGATTAGGTGAAAGTAGTCTTTGCATTACAAAGAGGAAAATAAAGTAGCTAGGTGATATCACAGAGTACATGTCCATATTCCCAATAATTAATATCAGACGTTATTCTCCGTTTCTAAGGCATAATAGTCGATGCGAGGCTAAGTTGTAACCTGCCTTTCTTCAGCATCCTATTTTCACTGTCAGTGAGGGCAAGCACAAGGACCGAGCGAGGTGGCGCAGTGGTTAGCACACTGGACTCGCATTCGGGAGGACGACGGTTCAATCCCGCGTCCGGCCATCTTGATTTAGGTTTTCCGTGGTTTTCCTAAATCGCTCCAGGCAAATGCCGGGATGGATCCTCTGAAAGGGCACGCCCGACTTCCCTCTCCGTCCTTCCCTAATCCGATGAGACCGATGACCTCGCTGTTTGGTCTCTTCCCCAAACCAACCAACCAACCAACCAACAAGCACAAGGTGAGTAGACGGTCCCCATTCATGTATCAAATACAATGTTCGTAACCATCACAAATAGTATTAAAATCTGCAAATTGTTTTGACTTTGATGTCAAGCATGCAATAGTGATGTAGATGGGGGTGTAGCGTGCGTCGCAAAACAGGGAGAAACATACTACAACACTCGTTTACTATACTGCCATGAGCAGTACTACAGGTGATGTGCAATAGCAGTTTGCGTCGTTAGCTGACGTGCAGCGGGTCGTCAATTAAAATTCGATCACCAACATGTATTTATTATTTAGTATTAATCATTTCTAGAAGGAAATAGGAAATTTGTGGTAAGGTCTTATGGGATCAAACTGCTGAGATCATCGGTCCCTAAGCCTACATCCCGGGTTCGATTCCCGGCGGGGTCAGGGATTTTCTCTGCCTCGTGGTGACTGGGTGTTGTGTGATGTCCTTAGGTTAGTTAGGTTTAAGTAGTTCTAAGTTCTAGGGGACTGATGACCATAGATGTTAAGTCCCATAGTGCTCAGAGCCATTTGAACCTAAGCCTGCACACTACTTAATCTAACTTAAACTAACTTACGCTATGGACATCACACACACCCATGCCAGAGGGATTTCTAGAAGGTTCTAGAAATTTCTTATGTTTTTAGTTCTTGCATATTCTGGAATATTCGATATATGTATAAATAACACCACTCTCTAAATGGCTCTGAGCACTATGGGACTTAACTTCTTAGGTCATCAGTCCCCTAGAACGTAGAACTACTTAAACCTAACTAACCTAAGGACATCACACACATCCATGCCCGAGACAGGATTCGAACCTGCGACCGTAGCGGTCGCGCGGTTCCAGACTGAAGCGCCTAGAACCACTCGGCCACACCGGCCGGCAACATCACTCACCGTCCAGGAGGCAGTTCTGTTCTGTTTGTACGTCGGTGTCCGTAATAAACGTACTTTCTGACCCAAGCGTCGTACTTTATCGACGACCCCGCTTTTGGATTTGGATTTGATTGTGGTTACGACGTGACATTGCTCAACGGAGCCACTGGGTACTTTAAAACAACTATATCACCGTGGCTCCAACTAAGCAAAGTAAAAGCCGTCGCCTACGTGGAGAGGAACCGGAATACTAGCAGTACATTGTTCTCAAGGTCAATATATTCAGCAGACCATTGGATTCCAAAACAGCAGTAACTCAAATCCACTTCAGGTATCCGGTAACGCCGGCGAGGACCAGACGAAATGACTGAAAGAATTCGACTGAGTCGCCAAAAACAAGTGAGATGAAACGATAAGTTTGGCAAATGAGGATCCTTACTTGGACGGCAGAACCAGCAGTGGTTCAAGAACAACGAAGAAGAGGTCGGTAGCTAGGACAGATTCTAGGCTCAACTGAAGAAAATATTTGGTGTCAATCAGTAGCCAACAAGTGAAGAACGGGGTCGAGCGTCAGGGAGAAACGACACTCTCTTACTTATGAAATGTTTTGGCTCTGTGTCACAGCGTGAATCCGAATATGACAGAATCTTGAAGTGTCACACTTGATGAAAGGAGTCACAGATGACATACACGGAGGTGGTTGATAAGAGCTGATGGTAGGGTTCGAGTGTGGTGCAGACCCCATGAAACCATGGATCCAAGTTGTCAACAAGTCACTCTTCAAGTTGGAGGTGGCTCCATAATCGCGCGGGCTGTGTTTACATGGAATGGACTGGGTCGTCTGATCCAACTGAACAGATCATTGAGTGGAAAAGGGTTATGTTCTGCTACCTGGAGACCATCTGCAACCATTCATGGACTTCTTGTTCCCAAACAACGATGAAATTATCACCGGGCCACAATTGTTCGCGATTGGTTCGTAGAACATTCTGGACAGGTCGAGTGAATGATTTGGCCACCCAGATCACCTGACATGAATTACATCCAGCATTTGTGGAACATAACCGAGAGGTCAGTTCGCGCACAAAGTCCTACACCGGCAACACTTCCGCAGTTATGATCGGCAATAGAGACAACGTGGCTCAGTATTTCTGCAGGGGACTTCCAACGACTTGTTGAGTCCATGCCTCGTCGAGTTGCTGCACTACGCCTGGCAAAAGGAGATTATTCGGAGGTATCCCAGGATTTTTGTCAGCTCAGCATATACCAGACTCTTCTGGTACAGGGTATCACAACACAGGAATTCATCCAGCGGTTCCAGCGCATAGAGGAATACAACAGAGAAAGTGTCGGACGGAAAAGGTATGACCGACTCCCGTTTGTGGTCCCTATGACAGTCACTGAAGACCACAATGACCTCTCCTTCCTCGTACGCCAAAGTAGTAAGAGAAGAGATACAGCAGTACGTGGCAACCAAAAATATCGGACCGAGTACACGAGAGGTAGGAGCCATGGATGTCTACCCTATGCATCAGGAGATAATACAGAATGTTGAAGGTGTGTATCGATATTGAGTACCAGTCTCCACCACTTGTCGAACATGTCATGAAGAATGGCCTCAACTAACAGGGCTGATGCCACAACCGTCAAATGACAATACAGCATCCGACCACCGCAGGCAAAACCTACGCCTCCGCTAAGTAAAAGGCCCCGTAACAGGAAGGACATATGGAGGACGGAGATCAACACGCTGGCATGTTTTCATTGTGGACGCCCTGGGAATATTGCACGCTAATACAGAGAAAGAATGCGAGCTTTATACAGTAGTACAGCTATGGAGCTTCTAGCGCACCTAGTCAAAAAGCTTAATTATGAAACCTAAAAAAATCAGATTGAGGAGTTATTACCTTGAACAAATTACGTAATCATGCCAAAATGCCCTCACCCTATTCCTCCACCATCCCCTCGCCTTTTCTTCCCTCCCCTTCCCTGTACCAAAAACGAAACCGTCAGTCACACCCTAGCATTTTTGCAAAGTTATGATCTGTCCGTTCGTTCATTGACGTCTCTGTTCACTGTAATAAGTTTAGTGTCTGTGTTTTGCGACTGCACCGCAAAACCGTGCGATTAGTAGACGAAAGGACGTGCCTCTCCAATGGGAACCGAAAACATTTGATCGCAAGGTCATAGGTCAACCGATTCCTCCACAGGAAGACACGTCTGATATATTCTATACGACACTGGTGACGGCATGGCAGGAATATGATGTCGACCCACCTAACTTGTAGACTTGGCGAATGGGTACAAAGATTGTTCTACCTTGCCCAATTTAGGTTTTCTTGTGGATGTGATAATCACTCCCAAAAAAGTGATGAAAACATAAGAGTTTGTCACATAAACTGCAACAAATGAATGCAACAGTTTCACAGTCGCACAGTTTTCCCTGTGCTCTGTCAAAACTTACGTTTTTAACGTTTTCAAATTTTTCCGTGTCTAGACCCTCAAATCCTGCATATGTCCAAGCAAATCTGCAAATCTGAACATGTCTGGAATTTTGGAGAGCGAAGTTGATTATGTGTGAGTGCCTGAACTTTGATAATTGTCTGAAATAAAAAATTAAACCTTTCGTTCGAGGGCAGACTTGAACTAAGGACCTATTGGTCCGCAGCTGCTCACGCTAACCACGAGACTACGGCACTCCCGAGCTCACGCTATCCTTGATGTTGCCCATCTTGCCCATGGACTACTCAGTTTGTATATTTTGCTTATTTTTTTCATAGTTCCACACAACTTCTTCCTGTTTTCTTGATTGATCTGTGTACAGTTTTTCAAGGCCTATCCACTGTGCCAACTTATAACTAAATCTGAGGGGGGTGCAATGGGGAGGTTCCCTTGTCAGAAGTAACACTACCGAATATTGAACATATCAAAAAATAAGTGAAAATATACCTATTCAAAAAAGCAGATAAAAATTCACTTGACGCCATCCTGAGAGACAATCTCCACTCATTCCAAATTAATAATATAAGCATAGACCAGATGTGCCTTGAATTCAAAGAAATAGCATCGGCAGCAATTGAGAGATTTATACCAAATAAATTAAAAAAACGAAGGAGCTGTCCTCCTTGATACACAAAACGGGTTAGAACGCTGTTGCAGAGACAACGAAACAAACATGCCAAATTTAAACAGGCGCAAAATCTCCAAGATTGGCGATCTTTTACAGAAGTTCGAAATTTAGCACGGACTTCAAGGCGAGATGATTATAACAGTTTTCACAACGAAACTTTATCTCGAAGCCTGGCAGAAAATCCAAAGAGATTCTGGTCGTATGGGAAGTACGTTAGCGGCAAAAAACAATCAATGTCTCCTCTGCGCGATAGCAAAGGAGATACTATTGAAGGCAGTGCTGCCAAAGCAGAGTTACTAAACACAGCATTCCGAAATGCCTTCACAAAAGAACACGAAGTAAATATTCCAGAATTCGAATCGAGAACTGCTGCCAACATGAGTAACGTAGAAGTAAATATCCTCGGACTAGTGAAGCAACTTATATCACTTAATAAAAGAAAGTCTTCTGGTCCAGACTGTATACCAGTTAGGTTCCTTTCGGAGTATGCTGATGCATTAGCTCCGCACTTAACAATCACATACAATCCTTCGCCCGACGAATGATCCGTATCGAAAGACTGGAAAGTTGCACAGGTCACACCAATATTCAAGAAAGATAGTAAGAGTAATCCACTAAATTACAGGCCCATATTGTCAACGTCGATATGCAGCAGGATTTTGGAACATATATTGTGTTCAAACATAATGAATTACCTCGAAGAAAACTGTCTATTGACACACAGTCAACATGGGTTTAGAAACATCGTTCCTGTGAAACACAACTAGCTCTTTATTCACATGAAGTGTTGAGTGCTATTGACAAGGGATTTCAGATCGATTCCGTATTTCTGGATTTTCGGAAAGCTTTCGACACTGTACCACACAAGCGGCTTGTAGTGAAATTGCGTGCTTATTGAATATCGTCTGAGTTATGTGACTGGATTTGTGATTTCCTGTCAGAGAGGTCACAGTTCGTAGTAATTGACGGAAAGTCATCGAGTAAAACAGAAATGATTTCTGGCATTCCCCAAGGTAATGGTATAGGCCCTTTGCTGTTCCTTATCTATTTGGGAGACAATCTGAGCAGCCGTCTTAGGTTTTTTGCAGATGACGCTGTCGTTTATCGATTAATAAAGTCATCAGAAGATCAAAACAACTTGTAAAACGATTTAGAAAAGATATCTGAATGGTGCGGAAATTGGCAGTTGACCCTAAATAACGAAAAGTGTGAGGTTATCCACATGAGTGCTAAAAGGAATCTGTTAAACTTCGGATACACGATAAATCAGTCTAATCTAAAAGCCGTAAATTCAATTAAATGCCTAGGTATTACAATTACGAACAACTTAAATTGGACGGAACACACAGAAAATGTTGTGGGGAAGGCTAACCAAAGACTGCGTTTTATTGGCAGGACACTCAGAAAATGTAACAGACCTACCAAGGAGACTGCCTACAATACGCTTGTCAGACCTCTTTTAGAATACTGCTACGCGGTGTGGGATCCTTACCAGATAGGGCTGACGAGTACATAAGAAAAGTTCAAAGAAGGGCGGCATGTTTTGTATTATCGCGAAATATTGGAGAGAGTGTCACAGAAATGATACAGGATTTGGGCTGGTCATCATTAAAAGAAAGGCGTTTTTCGTTGCGACGGGATCTTCTCACTAAATTCCAATCACCAACTTTCTCCTCCGAATGCGAAAATATTTTGTTGACACCGACCTACATAGGGAGAAACGATTACCACGATAACATAGGGGAAATCAGAGCTCGCACTGAAAGGTATAGGTGTTCGTTCTTACCGCGCGGTATACGAGCTTGGAATAATAGAGAATTGTGAATGTGGTTCGATGAAACCCTCTGCCAGACACTTAAATGTGAGTATCCATGTAGATGTAGATGTAGATGTGCATTACTTGCAAAATCACATTCTGCACAGCCTCAAAGTGCAGTAAATCTACCTTATAGATCAGACTTGTGCAAGGACAAATGTTTTTGTTGTCTGTTACCTACATTGTCTATAACTTGAAAATTTTGAGGTTGTCTGGTGAATGCAATGCTTTGCAATTACATGAAATGTAACTGCGATTACAAACAACCGTCAGCTGTATAAGGATATGACGACAGTGAAAATTTGTGCCGGACCGGGAGTCCAGCCGTACGTCCCGTTTTACGCGAGCGGCCGTCTTAAGCGCTTCGGCTACCCGTGCGCGGCTCGCGGCCTGACCCAATCTTCCTTATGTCGTCGTTCCTGCGTCACGACCTGTACTCGTACACGCATTATATAATTCCCGATAGGGGAGGACATTTTCATTGAAAGTTCCTGCGCGGTGTCGGCGGATAAATTCGTTACTGCAGTGCCTGTGTTGTTAAGAAGACCGACACAATGTTCCTTCTGGCACTCATGCATGTGTGAAGGAAAATTGGGTCCTTCGTCTTAACAACACAAGCACTGCAATATCGTATTTGCATTGGCACCATCTCAGCCGCTGGATATCTCGGAGAACTGTACCAGCGTCAACTGAGATGCATTGCCGAACATTTCTTATAAAGAAATAAATACTAGTGGCGCACCTATGTACAATGAAACCCCTTCGGAAAAGCAACATAAATGTTGGAGGCTTGTTTGCCCATAAAACCAAGCTTAAAGATTCAAACATGGAAGTAATGGTGTTAGCAGTTTCAGAAAAAGAAGGCGCAAGGTAATGAATTCGCAAAACTGAAATGTATGAGAAAATCCATATAATTTACAAGTGGATTAGATATGCAGTTTAGTCATGGAGGCTATGAGTTAACATCGAGTCGGAATATCCAACATCCATTCCAGACAACATATCTCAGTTTTACAAAAGAAATAATGTTACAGTTCGGTCGGAAACACACTCTTGAGTGAGAGAAGCTGTTTGTAAGGCACTAGAATTTACAGATATCTAGCACAGAGACAGATTTGATTAGCACGTGTTGTGAAGTAATTGAAGATGAGAGCAAAGTCCCAGTGTTCTGTACGTCAAGTCCGCATGTAAAAGACGATTCGAAACAACACAGTTTCACCTAACTTGAATATCAGTAGCGCATGAAGAGACTGGGAGTGAGAAATGAATGAACAATGTAACACTAGCGTTTTTCGTTATTAAATAACTCTTTTGTAAAACAGTGTTGTACACTAGGGGTAAACTACTTTTATTTTACATTTTCCATTGCCTACTTTGACCCAAATAAACAAGTACTCATCAGCATTCAACTTCTCCTTCCTTTTTGTTGACAGTACATAGGGCCTATCTGGAACCAAAGTAACGTAAGGCACGTTAGCAAGTATGCCTGAAATCTCTGTTATGATCCATATCTTCCACGCAAGAATATTTGCACCAGGGAAAGCTTCAAGGTCACCGTAGTCTGCATGGTTACCCCAAACAACAGCGAGAATCAACCATGTGCTACCTCTAAACACAGCAGAAACTTCACATGTGAACTGTAATCTCAGTTCTCGAAACACATTTGGCCCTCCAATAAGCTGCTGCTACTCTTATATTATTTCAAAAAAGGGTTTATGTCAAATTTTTTACCCATCATTTATTCACACAGCATCAAAAAATTATGTAAGCTTCAATTGACTTGTATAACAAATGGTTCAAATGGCTCGGAGCACTTTGGGACTTAATTCTGAGGTCATCAGTCCCCTAGAACTTAGAACTACTTAAACCTAACTAACCTAAGGACATCACACACATCCATGCCCGAGGCAGGATTCGAACCTGCGACCGTAGCGGTCACACGCTTCCAGTCTGTAGTGCCTAAAACCGCTCGGCCACCCCGGCCGGCACTTGTATAACATCGCGCCATGCTAAAAGACATATTGCAAATACTATAGTACTCCCATATTGAGAAATTGCAAGCTTCACCTGAATTGTGTAAACTGGCACATTCATCACACACACACACACACACACATACATACTGTTTATGCCATGAACTTACAGATGAAGCAGCACTTGTGAAGGTCTGTAGTTCTTCTCTGTACCATGAATGGTGTAATGCAATGTCTATGTCAAATTCACAATGTTATTTACACATACTCGCTCTGTCTGTCTGTCTGTCTGTCTCTCTCTCTCTGTCTCACTCACACACACACACACACACACATACACACGCATATCCATCAAAGTTGATACCTATTACATAACTCCGGGCTCTAAAATTTTAAGTGTCCTAATGCTACTTCCATGTATATAAATCACGTGTGTCTAAAAATGACATCTTAAGCAGGTAGTTCACTTTACATTTTTTCCTACACTTGGTTTAAGGTACAATGGACCCTCAAATTAGATATTTCTGAATCAAAATTGTTCTGCAAAACTCATGATACTTGTCAAGTGTCACAATGGATGTCCAGCTTCTAAACTGTCAGCAATAATACATAAAATTCATCGACAGCACAATGTTTATGTTAATGTTATTTCACATTAGCAACACCCAGTGCTTATGTGGAGTGCTGTAATAGAATCCCAAGTCTAAAATATCTATCAAAAAACATAAAGAGTGTTGACGTTTCGATCTGGCGCTATGTTACTCATGGTTCAAAGATTGAACTATTGTCACGTAACATTTTTTACAAGCGTTCCAGTAATGCATCATCTCAGTACACCTCATTTTCAGGGTGAAGAAGATAGATATCATAACCGATGATACTGTACGACTAACGTTACTTTTTATTATATTCGATCTAGGCCAACTCTATGTATTGTCCAAAAACAAACATTTGAGGAAGGGTGCAACTTATGCAAATAGGAGCAATGGCGCAAAAGCTGTATAAAAGGTTTACAGACTTTATTCCCATACTCAACTACTAAATAATACTGAGACCTAATCGTAATGCTCCAATATAGTTATGTAAAGAAACAAAATAGCCAGAGGCAAACGAACTGACCAAGCCACATTTTAAGATCGGAAGAAGGTGTTTTGATCAGATATTTATTGTGATGTATCACTTGAACTGCACTTCTCAAAAGAATTAGGGGAACACGTGAATCGACGTCCGGTTTGTGAAATCTCTTTTGATGCAAGTGATACCTGTGGTCTTACTGCATAGGCTGAGATCTTTGCTTTCAATGTATGCAACAATTGTTCAAATGTGTGTGAAATATTATGGGACTTAACTGCTAAGGTCATCAGTCCCTAAGCTTACACACAACTTAACCTAAATTATCCTAAGAGCAAACACACACACACCCATGCCCGAGGGAGGACTCGAACCTCCGCCGGGACCAGCCGCACAGTCCATGACTGCAGCGCTGAAGACCGCTCGGCTAATCCCGTGCTGCAACAATTAAAACCATTCACCATCTGTTCAAATGGCTCTGAGCACTGTGGAACTTAACATCTGAGGTCATCAGTCCCCTAAAACTTAGAACTACTTAAACCTAGCTAACCTAAGGACATCACACACATCCATGCCCGAGACAGGATTCGAACCTGCGACCGTAGCAGCAGCAGCAATGGTAGAAATTCAGCTCCTCCACCTACGATTTTTAAGAAGCTGGAAGTCGGGCAGGCTGAAGAACTGGCGACCACGTGTGGCTGTTTTGCAGCAGTTCAAATGGTTCAAATGGCTCTGAGCACTATGGGACTCAACGGCTGAGGTCATTAGTCCCCTAGAACTTAGAACTAGTTAAACCGAACTAACCTAAGGACATCACACACATCCATGCCCGAGGCAGGATTCGAACCTGCGACCGTAGCAGTCTTGCGGTTCCAGACTGCAGCGCCTTTAACCGCACGGCCACTTCGGCCGGCTTTTGCAGCAGTCTCATGACTTGGAGCAGAGGTAAGTTTTCGCAGTCCGTGGTAGTGCGATTTGAAATTTGAGTAGTTCACTTCTTCTGAATTCTGGACGTTGAACCTAAGTTGCTAACTTGACTCCAGTTTCAGTTTAGGTTCTTTAATCTTGCATCTTAAGCGCTGTCGGCCTGAGCGAACACTTGTAAGGGGTTTACCAAGCGCTGCAATCAAACGGGGTGCACTCAGCCCTTGTGACGCCAACTGAAGAGCTTTGACTGACAAAGGGAGGCCACGACATTGGGATCACGGATTTACTTCTAACTTCGTACATCTTTAGAAGGGCACTAAAACAACATAATGTGCAAGAAGTAAGGTGCATTACTCTGGCAATTCCGAGAAAAGAGGAAGAGAACTTTTACTCGTCCATTATGTACCTCATGTATTTATGCGAGGGTACCAGCTGTAAGAAGTCGACCCGCCAGGATAGCCGAGAGCGCTATCGCGCTGCTTCCTGGACTCGGGTAGGAGCGCCGGCCCCAGATCGAATCCTGGATGTGGTTTTTAGGCGGTTTTCCACATCCTCCTAGGTGAATACCGGGCTGGTCCCCACGTCCCGCCTCAGTTACACGACTCGCAGACATTTGAAACACATTCACAAAAAAATGGTTCAAATGGCTCTGAGCACTATGCGACTTAACTTCTGAGGTCATCAGTCGCCTAGAACTTAGAACTAACCCTAACTAACCTAAGGACATCACACCCATCCGTGCCCGAGGCAGGATTCGAACCTGCGACCGTAGCGGTCGCTCGGTTCCAGACTGTAGCGCCCAGAACCGCACGGCCACTCCGGCCGGCAAACACATTCACACTATTTCACGATTTACACTAGAAGCAGACAGCTGGGGTACACTAATTCCGTCCCGGGGGGTATGGAGTAGCGGCAGGAAGGGCATCCAGCCACTCCTTACAATTAACCATGCCAAATCCGTCCTTAACCCTGCCGACCCCGCGCACAGTGCGGGATAAAGGCAGTAGCAAAAGAAAGAAAGAAGAACCAGCTGTAAGAAGTCATTGTGGGCAAGTGTTTAGTGTTGGCGCTTTGCAAGAGCGTTGTGGACGGGGCGACAGTTTGAATCCCGTTGACATTTACTTCTTAATCTGTATTTTTTTCCTCACTGGTCACATTATTTAATTTACATGACATTTTAGAGGTAATATAATGGAAAAACCCCACGTGCTTTTCATGAAGATGTAGTGAATTTCATATGTTATTTGATTTACTACTTGTAAATAAACTTTCAAGGACGAGGGACAGGCATGGAATTTCCAAGTCAAACCTTGATAAATAACGATGCGAATGACGTTATTCACTGTCAGTAATACAGTAAATCACAATGTGCCAGACCACAAGAGTAATGTACAATTACTCGTCAGATGTGCTCTCGACATCACACGTTGCAGGATAGTATTAGTTATACAGACAGGAAAAACATAAATTGAAACGTTTTGCAAATACACCATGTTTTTTCATTATATTACCTCTCAAGCGTCATAAAAATTAAATAATACCATCAGTGGTGCAAAAAAAAAAGATTAATATTAAGTTCGAGTTGGAGTCGAACCGTTGTGCCCAACACACTCGTCTTACGAAGCTCGAACGCTAATCACTTGGCCACCATGAACTCTTAAGAACCGGCACTTACTCACAGATACATAAGCCACATAATAGACACGTAAAACTTCTCTTGCGATTTTCTCGGAGTTGCCAGATTAGCGCATCTTACTACTTGCACATTACGTTGCTTTAACTGCCTACTAATGGTGTACAATGTTTGAAGTATGTGATCCCAACGGCCTGACCTTCCCTTGTGAGAAGTAGCGGCTCCGGTCACGAAAACTGACAACGGTCGGGAGAGCGGTTTGGTACCACTTGCCCCTCCACGTCCGCATCCAGTGACGCTTATCTGTAGAGGATGGCTTGGTGGTCGGTCGCTACCACTGGGCCTTCCGAGATCTGTTCAGATGGAATTTTAATTTAGCATCAGTGAGTTGCACAGGTAAGGATATCGTGGTGCTATAGCTTCCACGCAGTCTTCCTTCTATAGGGTTCCTCCCACACTTAATCTCAACGAATTTTTGAACTTAATTCAAAGTCAGATTGACTTTATTTCATTGTTTACGTTTTATACGTTTATTTTCATCTTATAAGATTCTTCTACATGCAGACTGTGATGTAACTCAGTTCCGTTTAAAGCAAAAAAAGTTCTGATAAAGGCAAATAACTTTGACTCATCTTGTTCAGCTTCTGACTAAATAAAAATGTTATTAAAATCAGATCTGACTTCCATTACATGATCCTTGATTCGTCTTATACCATTCCTTAGCTTTACATAGAATTAAGATAACCTCGTATACTATCATGGTGTCATTCGCTGTGTCGGTGTCGTCCGTTGCGTAGAGTGGCCAGATTAGACATTTAGACTTGATGCTTTACTTGCTGCAGTGGAAGTAGTATGAGCACACACGCACTGCCACGTAGGCAGAAACTTTAATTTAAGACAACCCATTCATGTTGTCCCTGTTCCAAGTTCATATTTCTGGTTTCTTTTAGAAACTAGCAGTCAGAAGGGCACATCGAAGCACCTCTCGGGGTATATACAGGGTGTTACAAAAAGGTACGGCCAAACTTTCAGGAAACATTCCTCACACACAAATAAAGAAAAGATGTTATGTGGACATGTGTTCGGAAACGCTTAATTTCCATGTTAGAGCTAATTTTAGTTTCGTCAGTATGTACTGTACTTCCTCGATTCACCGCCTGTTGGCCCAATTGAAGGAAGGTAATGTTGACTTCGGTGCTTGTGTTGACATGCGACTCATTGCTCTACAATACTAGCATCAAGCACATCACTACGTACCATCAACAGGTTAGTGTTCATCACGAACGTGGTTTTACAGTCAGTGCAATGTTTACAAATGCGGAGTTGGCAGATGCCCATTTGATGTATGGATTAGCACGGGGATATAGCCGTGGCGCGGTACGTTTGTATCGAGACAGATTTCCAGAACGAAGGTGTCCCGACAGGAAGACGTTCGAAGCAATTGATCGGCGTCTTAGGGAGCACGGAACATTCCAGCCTAGAACGACGAGGACACCTGCAATGGACGAGGCAATTCTTCGTGCAGTTGACGATAACCCTAATGTCAGCGTCAGAGAAGTTGCTGCTGTGCAAGGTAACGTTGACCACGTCACTGTATGGAGAGTGCTACGGGAGAACCAGTTGTTTCCGTACCATGTACAGCGTGTGAAGGCACTATCAGCAGCTGATTGGCCTCCACGGGTACACTTCTGCGAATGGTTCATCCAACAATGTGTCAATCCTCATTTCAGAGCAAATATTCTCTTTACGGATGAGGCTTCATTGCAACGTGATCAAATTGTAAATTTTCACAATCAACATGTGTGGGCTAACAAGAATCCGCACGCAATTGTGCAATCACGTCATCAACACAGATTTTCTGCGAACGTTTGGGCAGGCATTGTTGGCGATGTCTTGACTGGGCCCCATGTTCTTCCACCTACGCTCAATGGAGCACGTTATCATGATTTAATACGGGATACCCTACCTGTGCTGCTAGAACATGTGCCTTTACAGGTACGACACAACATGTGGTTCATGCACGATGGAGCTCCTGCACATTTCAGTCAAAGTGTTCGTACGCTTCTCAACAACAGATTCGGTGACCGATGGATTGGTAGAGGCAGACCAATTCCATGGCCTCCACGCTCTCCTGACCTCAACCCTCTTGACTTTCATTTGGGGGCATTTGAAAGCTCTTGTCTACGCAACCCCGGTACCAAATGTAGAGACTCTTCGTGCTCGTATTGTGGACAGCTGTGATGCAATGCGCCATTCTCCAGGGCTGCATCAGCACATCAGGGATTCCATGCGACGGAGAGTGGATGCATGTATCCTCGCTAATGGAGGACATTTCGATCATTTCCTGTAACAAAGTGTTTGAAGTCACGCTGGTACGTTTTGTTGCTGTGTGTTTCCATTCCATGATTAATGTGATTTGAAGAGAAGTAATAAAATGAGCTCTAACATGGAAAGTAAGCGTTTCCGGACACATGTCCACATAACATATTTTCTTTCTTTGTGTGTGAGGAATGTTTCCTGAAAGTTTGGCCGTACCTTTTTGTAACACCCTGTATATTTGTAGAGAGCATTGTATCCCATCATGTGTGCGAGTAAGCAACAGCTTGACGCCACAAAACATGCTCACACTGCGATTACACGTCTTGCCTTGTGGAAATTATTGTTGTATGTACTCGTATTTTGGGATTTTGTATATGGCATTAATTTGCGAAGTGATTTTTTATTTGTGGGTTCACGTGATGACTCATTGCACTGCGTGTAAAGACATTTCCTTTGGATGTAGGTTCACGTAATGAATTTTATGAGATAGTTTTTTTTATTACTATTTCAAATCTTGTATACAGGGCCGGCCGCTGTGGCCGAACGGCTCTAGGCGCTTCAGTCCGGAACCACGCTACTGCTACGGTCGCAGGTTCGAATCCTGCCTCGAGCACGGATGTGTGTAATGTCCTTAGGTTAGTTAGGTTTAAGTAGTTCTAAGTCTAAGGGACTGGTGACCTCAGATGTTAAGTCCTATAGTGCTTAGAGCCATTTGAACCATTTTTGTATAAAGGGACAGGGCCCGTCGGGCAAGGTCGAGAAAGACGAGAAAAGTTTTAAGGGCAACAGGATTCCATGGAATCAGAATAGGCTGCAACATCTGCGTTGCCTAAAAACTAGGATACTGAAACGACAGTTGAGTTTAGACAAAGTAATGAAATTCGCGAGACAGAATCGTCAGTGGCACAGGGCAGCATGAATTTGGAAAAAATGAGGAATATTCCCCTATGGGAAAAGCAGATGTTAGATATAGCGGAAGCAGACAGAAAAAAGGCAGAGAAAAGAGCTACAGAAGGCAGAAGCAGACAGAGAAATGGCCGAAGTAGACAGAAAATTGTTTAATGAACGGATGGCGGTGTTGTGCGGAGAAGTTAATGATAAATTATATCCGTTGACGAAAAGGTGAAAGAGATGTCGAAGGCAGTTGAAAGCAACGTGACAAGGCTGGTCTAGGCTGAGAAAACTTTAAAAAACGTAGAAGAGGCAAACATCTTCTAACCCTACCACTACTATTGTAATTTAGTATGCTTTTACCTAAATAACAGAAACCCTGTCTCTGTGTTGCTATAGACAACCCTCTTACTGAAATTTAGTTTAGTTCCCAAATAAAGTACACTATGTGATGGTAGTCCTGTTCATAGGAAAAGCTAATCAATAGAGTTGCCCATTTTACAGGATTTGACTGTGTATTGTGTCTAATGGATAAGTAAATCAGACTATACACTTCTTTTTCCTAATATCGTACCCAGCAATTGGATAGAAACGCAGTATGAATAATACTATGCTGAAGCTAGGACAACTCAATTCTAAGTTCACTTAGTGGTTTAAAACACGTACTAATGGTTGCCACCCTATTCGGGCAATGAAACAGTGAAGTATTGGAAATGCAGAAGGATGAATTTTGCCTACTTTTTTGCTACTGTTTAATTTGGTTCTTCAAAATAATTTCTCCCGAGGACATGCAGCTTTACTGTATGATTAAATGATGATGGCGTCCTCTTGGGTAAAATATTCCGGAGGTAAAATAGTCCCCCATTCGGATCTCCGGGCGGGGACTACTCAAGAGGACGTCGTTATCAGGAGAAAGAAAACTGGCATTCTACGGATCGGAGCGTGGAATGTCAGATCCCTTAATCGGGCAGGTAGGTTAGAAAATTTAAAAAGGGAAATGGATAGGTTAAAGTTAGATATAGTGGGAATTAGTGAAGTTCGGTGGCAGGAGGAACAAGACTTTTGGTCAGGTGATTACAGGGTTATAAATACAAATTCAAATAGGGGTAATGCAGGAGTAGGTTTAATAATGAATAAAAAAAATAGGAGTGCGCGTTAGCTACTACAAACAGCATAGTGAACGCATTATTGTGGCCAAGATAGACACAAAGCCCATGCCTACTACAGTAGTACAAGTTCATATGCCAACTAGCTCGGCAGATGATGAAGAAATTGAAGAAATGTATGACGAGATAAAAGAAATTATTCAGGTAGTGAAGGGAGACGAAAACGTAATAGTCATGGGTGACTGGAATTCGTCAGTAGGAAAAGGGAGAGAAGGAAACATAGTAGGTGAATATGGATTGGGGGGAAGAAATGAAAGAGGAAGCCGCCTTGTAGAATTTTGCACAGAGCATAACTTAATCATAGCTAACACTTGGTTCAAGAATCATGAAAGAAGGTTGTATACCTGGAAGAATCCTGGAGATACTAAAAGGTATCAGATAGATTACATAATGGTAAGACAGAGATTTAGGAACCAGGTTTTGAATTGTAAGACATTTCCAGGGGCAGATGTGGATTCTGACCACAATCTGTTGGTTATGAACTGCAGATTGAAACTGAAGAAACTGCAAAAAGGCGGGAATTTAAGGAGATGGGACCTGGATAAACCGAAAGAACCAGAGGTTGTACAGAGTTTCAGGGAGAGCATAAGGGAACAATTGACAGGAATGGGGGAAAGAAATACAGTAGAAGAAGAATGGGTAGCTCTGAGGGATGAAGTAGTGAAGGCAGCAGAGGATCAAGTAGGTAAAAAGACGAGGGCTAATAGAAATCCTTGGGTAACAGAAGAAATATTGAATTTAATTGATGAAAGGAGAAAATATAAAAATGCAGTAAATGAAGCAGGCAAAAAGGAATACAAACGTCTCAAAAATGAGATCGACAAGAAGTGCAAAATGGCTAAGCAGGGATGGGTAGAGGACAAATGTAAGGATGTAGAGGCTTGTCTCACTAGAGGTAAGATAGATACTGCCTGCAGGAAAATTAAAGAGACCTTTGGAGAGAAGAGAACCACTTGTATGAATAACAAGAGCTCAGATGGCAACCCAGTTCTAAGCAAAGAAGGGAAGGCAGAAAGGTGGAAGGAGTATATAGAGGGTTTATACAAGGGCGATGTATTTGAGGACAATATTATGGAAATGGAAGAGGATGTAGATGAAGATGAAATGGGAGATAAGATACTGCGTGAAGAGTTTGACAGAGCACTGAAAGACCTGAGTCGAAACAAGGCCCCGGGAGTAGACAACATTCCATTAGAACTACTGATGGCCTTGGGAGAGCCAGTCATGACAAAACTCTACCATCTGGTGAGCAAGATGTATGAGACAGGCGAAATACCCACAGACTTCAAGAAGAATATAATAATTCCAATCCCAAAGAAAGCAGGTGTTGAGAGATGTGTAAATTACCGAACTATCAGTTTAATAAGTCACAGCTGCAAAATACTAACGCGAATTCTTTACAGACGAATGGAAAAACTGGTAGAAGCGGACCTCGGGGAAGATCAGTTTGGATTCCGTAGAAATGTTGGAACACGTGAGGCAATACTAACCTTACGACTTATCTTAGAAGAAAGATTAAGAAAAGGCAAACTTACGTTTCTAGCATTTGTACACTTAGAGAAAGCTTTTGACAACGTTAACTGGAATACTCTCTTTCAAATTCTGAAGGTGGCAGGGGTAAAATACAGGGAGCGAAAGGCTATTTACAATTTGTACAGAAACCAGATGGCAGTTATAAGAGTCGAGGGGCATGAAAGGGAAGCAGTGGTTGGGAAAGGAGTGAAACAGGTTTGTAGCCTCTCACCGATGTTATTCAATCTGTATATTGAGCAAGCAGTAAAGGAAACAAAAGAAAAATTCGGAGTAGGTGTTAAAATTCATGGAGAAGAAGTAAAAACTTTGAGGTTCGCCGATGACATTGTAATTCTGTCAGAGACAGCAAAGGACTTGGAAGAGCAGTTGAACGGAATGGACAGTGTCTTGAAAGGAAGATATAAGATGAACATCAACAAAAGCAAAACGAGGATAATGGAATGTAGTCAAATTAAATCGGGTGATGCTGAGGGGATTAGATTAGGAAATGAGACACTTAAAGTAGTAAAGGAGTTTTGCTATTTAGGGAGTAAAATAACTGATGATTGTCGAAGTAGAGAGGATATAAAATGTAGACTGGCAATGGCAAGGAAATCGTTTCTGAAGAAGAGAAATTTGTTAACATCGAGTATAGATTTAAGTGTCAGGAAGTCGTTTCTGAAAGTATGTGTATGGAGTGTAGCCATGTATGGAAGTGAAACATGGACGATAACCAGTTTGGACAAGAAGAGAATAGAAGCTTTTGAAATGTGGTGCTACAGAAGAATGTTGAAGATAAGGTGGATAGATCACGTAACTAATGAGGAAGTATTGAATAGGGTTGGGGAGAAGAGAAGTTTGTGGCACAACTTGACTAGAAGAAGGGATCGGTTGGTAGGACATGTTTTGAGGCATCAAGGGATCACAAATTTAGCATTGGAGGGCAGCGTGGAGGGTAAAAATCGTAGAGGGAGACCAAGAGATGAATACACTAAGCAGATTCAGAAGGATGTAGGTTGCAGTAGGTACTGGGAGATGAAGAAGCTTGCACAGGATAGAGTAGCATGGAGAGCTGCATCAAACCAGTCTCAGGACTGAAGACCACAACAACAACAACAAATAAATATTACTCCACTTAGCCAATATTGGACTACACCCTTATATGTGATCTGAGGCTTTCCCGGCGAATGTGCTGTATCCAAGGTTCTCGGGTGTCCAGCCGGATCCGATCGTCGAAGTTCCACGATATTTCGGCGAATAACCGTTCCGCCATCATCAGGTGGTGCTGATGGAATGATCTGTCTGCACTGTGTCCGTGGTATTTATGTCCGCGTGGTCCCGAGTCGTACCCCAGCGCGGACGGCCGGCGGGGCGCCGTTTGGTGGGAGGGGTGGGCGTAGCCACGCCCTGTGGTAGCCGCAGTTCATCTCCGTCCGCCGTGGCGAAAGGATCTCGTGTCCGCTCGCGCCGTTGCTCTTTGTTGGTGTTTAAGAATGGTTTCCAGGCCTTGCTAAGTTGAAAGCCGGTGTCCCTGTTGATGAGGTTATCTGTTACGCGAATTTCTATGGCCTCCTTGTAGGTACTGTCCCAGTAGGCATTTGTGGCCATCATGATTTTTGTCTCTTCGAATTTCGCTGTGTGTCCGGTTTCAATGCAGTGTTCTGCTAGGGCCAAATGGCTGGGTTGGCGTAAGCGGGTGTGACGTTAGTGTTCCTTGCATCGGTCCTCGACCGTGCGAACTGTTTGGCCGATGTAGGATTTGCCGCAGCCGCATGTGATTTTGTATACGCTCGCTTTCTTAAGCCTACGTCATCTTTTGCCGTTCCTAGTAGGTCACGAATCTTTGCTGGTGGTCGGAAGACTGTGTCAATCTTGTGTCGCCTCAACAGTCTCCCTATTTTTGGCGACACGATGCCAGCAAACGGCAGAAAGGCCAGAGCTTGCTTCTCTTCTTCGGGTTGTTCTTAATCTCGGTTCTTGCTGCACTCCTGTTGTCGGAAGGCCCTTTAGATTTTGCGGTTGCCATACCCATTCTTGCGGAACACGGTCTCCAGGTGTTTGAGTTCCGCTGGCAAGTTCTGTTCATCAGAGATCGAGTGTGCTCTATGTACCAAGGTTCTGAGCATTCCATTAACCTGCGCCTGATGGTGGCAGCTGGAGGCATGTAGATACAGGTCAGTGTGTGTAGGCTTGCGGTACACACTGTGACCCAGTGATCCATCAGACCTACGTTCCACTAGGACATCAAGAAAGGGTAGTTTTCCATCTTTCTCAGCCTCCATGGTGAACCGAATGTTACTGTGGACCGAATTTAGATGTAGAAAAATCTGCAGCTGTTCCTGTCCATGTGGCCAGATGACGAACGTGTCGCCCACGTAGCGAAAGAAGCATACAGGTTTCAGTTTGGCGGCTTCCAGTGCTTCCTCTTCGAAACTCTCCATGAACAGGTTGGCCACCACTGGGGAGAGCGGGCTCCCCAAGGCTACTCCGCCGGTCTGCTCGTAGTATTGACCATTGAAGACAAAGTACGTAGATGTTAACACATGCCTGAACAGTTGTGTCAGTTCAGGCCCGAATTGGAGAGAATCTTCCAGCGGGACACGTGTGAATAATGAGACGGCATCGAAGCTGATCATGATTCTTGTACTGTCATCTCCTTCAGGCGGCCAATGAAGTCCGTCGAGTTCCGGATATGGTGCGCACATTTCCCCATATAACGTCTTAGCATGCCCGCTAAGTGCTGCGTCAAAAGATACGTCGGTGCCCCTATGTTGTTAACTATGGGTCACATCCCTTCTTTGTGCGTTTTTGGGAGACCATATATCCTCCGAGCTACCGCCGAACGTTGGCGGGTCTTTTGATGTCCTTGTCCTCGAGCGCGCCATTTTTCAGCAAGGTGGCGGTGCTTTGTTTTATCTTCCTGGTCAGGTTTGTGTTGATTTTCCGATATGCTGGATCGTCTAGCAATTGCAGCATCTTCTGTTCGTAGTCGCGTCTCTCAAGGATGACTGTGGCATTTCCTTTGTCGGCAGGAAGAACGACTATCTCCTTATTGTCTCTGAGGGCTCGTAGTGCTGCTCTTTCCGCTCCCGAGATGTTGCTTCTGGCCGGTGTTGCCCTTGAAACAATCCGGCAAGTTTCCCTTCTGATTTCTTCTCCTTTGTCATCTGGTAAGCCACGCACTGCCTGTTCTACTGAAGAGATTATTTCATTGAACGGCAGAGATGCAGGTGCCGGTGCGAAATTCGCATAACAGATAACCTCATCAACAGGGACACTGGGTTTCAACTTAGCAAGGCCTGGAAACCATTATTAAACACCATCAAAGAGCAAGGGTGCGAGCGGACGCGAGATCCTTCCGCCACGGCGGACGGAGGTGAACTGCGCCTACCACCGGGCGTGGCTGCAGCTACCCCCACCCCTCCCACCACGTGGCGCTCCACCGGCCGTCCGCGCCGGGGTACGACTCGGGACCCCTCGGACATAAATACCACGGACACAGCGCAGACAGATCATTCCATCAGCACCACCTGATGGTGGCGGAACGGTTATTCGCCGAAATATCGTGGAACTTCGACGATCGGATCCGGCTGGACACCCGAGAACCTTGGATACAACACATTCGCCGGGAAAGCCTCAGTTCACATATTACCAACCTCTACGGGGAGGATATGTACCAACTGGTGAAGAAACTGGATAAGCTTCGGAACCAGAAAGGACGTGTGCTGAGTTCTCTCGCCTTTTTACTAAGGTGTAGGGATGAAAACACCATACCTACTTTCGCCAAAATGATGCATCACATATGCACGCCTGCAGCGAATCGTATTAAGCGAAGAGCCAGTCTGGCCCTGGTCAGGGAGACATGAACGCCAAGGAGCTGCTGCATTTTCACCTATGATTATCCTCCGTACTCCAAGATCACTCCTGGGAATGGGTGGACGGTGTTACCTGGGTCCGGGCAGACTGGACCCACCGGAAATCCACGGAGAAGCAGATCACCAACTTTGCACGACTACCTGGCAAATCGAAAAATGAGATAGTGCCCTCTAGGCGGACCGTGATTAACCTCGCGGTTAAACCACTCGACGACACAGTTAAGCTGTACTTGAAAAACGACTCAATTTCGCACCGACACCTGCATCTCTGCCGTTCAATGAAATAATCTCTTCAGTAGAACAGGCAGTCCGTGGCTTACCAGATGACAAAGGAGAAGAAATCAGAAGGGAAACTTGCCGGATTGTTTCAAGGGCAACACCGGCCAGAAGCAACATCTCGGGAGCGGAAAGAGCAGCACTACGAGCCCTCAGAGACAATAAGGAGATAGTCGTTCTTCCTGCCGACAAAGGAAATGCCACAGTCATCCTTGAGAGACGCGACTACGAACAGAAAATGCTGCAATTGCTAGACGATCCAGCATATCGGAAAATCAACACAGACCTGACCAGGAAGATGCAACAAAGCACCGCCACCTTGCTGAAAAATGGCGCGCTCGAGGACAAGGACATCAAAAGACTTCGCCAACGTTAAAAGGTTTGAAATCATGCGTTAAGTTTTTTACAAGTCTCTAAGTGTTTTCATTCTCAAATCGTGGCTGAATAAAGCCTGGCTATTCACGCGTCGTGGGCTACACTCTTTTTTCACCCCACCCCTACCCCTTTCATAGGTAGGTGGTTCTCATCCCCACAGCGATTCTTTCAAGGCAATAAGTCATATGTGCACCAACTTTGGTTGAAATTGGTTCAGTGGTTTAGGAGGAGGTGTGGAACATACACTTATCGGTCAGAACATTGTGACCACCGACCTGCTGTCGATATGAACCCGTCCAGGCAATATCAGCGTCATCTGGCGAGGAATGACTGCCGATTTGACACACGCACGGTGCATGTAGTATGAGTGAGCGTGGTGTCCGTGTGTGGAATTGGGATGGCACGCGATCTGTCTGAGTCTGATCGCCGGCCGTTGTGGCCGAGCGGTTCTAGGCGCTTCAGTTTGGAATCGAGCGACCGCTACGGTCGTAGGTTCGAATCCTGCCTCGGGCATGGATGTGTGTGATGTCCTTAGGCTAGTTAGGTTTAAGTAGTTCTAAGTTCTGGGGGACTGATGACCTCAGATGTTAAGTCCCATAGTGCCCAGAGCCATTTGAACCATTATTTTGAGTCTGACCAATGGCAGGATGTGATGGCCCGGACGCACGACTTGTTGAGTGTTCGAGGAGTGCTGTGGTGAGTGTCTTCAACACGTGGCGAAACCAAGCTGAAACCCCGTCCAGACGTCGTGGGGTTAGGCGGCCACCACTCATTACAGATGTCGGACGTCGTAGGCTGGGCAGACTAGTAAAGCAGGACAGACGGCGAACTATCATTAGACGTTAATGCTGGGCAGAGTACAACTGTATCTGAACACACTGTGGGCCGAAAACACCTAACGATGGGCATCCACAACCTACGACTGATGAATGTGCCAATGTTAACAGCACGACATCGGCAACTACGACTGAAATAGCACGTGGCCATCGGCGCTGGATGTGTTGCGTGGTCTGATGAATCCCGATACCTTCTTCATTATGCCAATGGGAAGGCGCGAATCCACTGTCTTCCAGTGGAACACCTCCATGACATCTGTACTGCGGGACAGAGACAAGCTGGCGCCAGCTCTGGAGAACATTCACGTGGACATCCATGGGTCCAGTGGAACTCGTGCAAGGTACCATGACGGGAAAGGAGCATGGTACATTAGTTGCAGACCACGTACACCCCTTCAAGACGATCATGCTTCCCGACGACGGTGGTATTTTTTAACAAGAGAATGCGCCATGTCACAAGGCCAGGAGTGTGATGGAGTGGTTCGAGGAACACAGTGGCGAGTTCCAGTGGATGTGCCGGCCCCAAACTCGATAGATCTGATCCCGATCGAACACATCTGTGATGTGATCAAACGTGGCTTCAGAGCTCATCGCCCCATCCCCGGAATTTACGGGAATTAAGTGACTTGTGTGGGCAGATGTGGTGCCAACTCCCTCCAGCTACCTACCAAGGCCTCACTGCTTCCATACCATGACGCGTCACCGCTTTTATCCGTGCCAAAGGTGGACATATCGGCTATTAGATATGTGGTCATAAAGCCCTGGGCGATCAGTGTACATCTATACATGTAAGCATACATACATACATACGTATGATTTGAATAGATTTTTCTGGGTATGGATACACAATTACTGCATTTTTCATCTGTAGAACAGCTTTGTCTCTCGCTGAAGTAAATTTAGAAGTGAAAGGAAAGTTACTATATAAAGTGCTGTCGACGACGGATTCATTAGAGGCATAGCACTAGCTCGTATTGGAAAATAAGAAGGAAGAAAATCCCTGTGCCTGTTTCAGGGGAACCAACCCGGCGTTTTTCTGAATCGCTTTAGGACTGTAGTAGAGAAGGCGAATAATCGACTTCGGTTTATTGGAAGAATTTTAGGAATGTGTGCTTCATTTGTAAAGGATGCAGCATCTCGGACACTAGTGCAACCATTCTTGAGTACTGCTCGAGTTTGTGAGATCACCGCCAGGTAGGATTGAAGGAAGACATCGAAGCAATTCAAGGGCGGGCTCCTAAATTTATTACCAGTAGGTTCGAACAACACGCAGTTATTACGGAAATGCTTCGGGAACTGAAAAGGGAATCCCTGGAGGGTAGTTGACTAAATCTGAGTGACCAGACAGGAAACTGTACTGTCACCCTTCCTCATACGAGACCAGTGTTTTACCACTGTGCCACCTCGAGCGGTAAGGAAGTTTAAAATAGTGACAGACGCATTTTTCGCGTTATGCTAGTTCTTCCGTGCGTGCCCAACGTTGCTTGAAATATCGACGTGTTATGTTTCACTCACGTCATCACTTCCAATTTGGCTGTGATTTTCGCCGAGCAATTCTTGAGTTAAATGTACAGGAACAATCATATTTATAAATGAATCATTTCATAATAGATACAATAGTACTATTCTTTTGTTTTTTAGCCGCACTCTGCTGTTCCTGATTTACATAAATGATCTAGGTGATAATCTGAGCACCCCCTTAGATTGTTTGCAGATGACGCTGTAATTTACCGTCTAGTAAAAATCATCAGACTATCAATGATCTACAGATAATTTCTTCATGGTGCGAAAAGTGGCAATTGGCACTAAACAAAGAAAAGTGTGAGGTCATCCACATGGGTACTAAAAGAAATCCGATAAATCTTGGGTATACAATAAATCACACAAATCTGAGGGCTGTCAATTCGACTAAATACCTAGGAATTACAATTACGAGGACCTTAAATTGGAAAGACCACATAGATAATATTGTGGGGAAGGCGAAACAAAGATTGCGCTTTGTTGGCAGAACACTTACAAGATGCGACAAACCCACTAAAGAGGCAGCCTGCATTACACTTGTCCGTCCCCTGCTGGAATATTGCTGCGCGGTGTGGGATCCTTATCAGGTAGGATTGACGGAGGACATCGAAAAAGTGCAAAGAAAGGCAGCTCGTTTCGCGTTATCGCGCAATAGGGGTTAGAGTGTCACTGATATGATACGCGAGTTGGGGTGGCAGTCACAGATCTTTGCGACGAGATCTATTTACGAAATTTCAGTTACCAACTTTCTCTTCCGAATGGGAAAATATTTTATTTACACCCACCTACGTAGGGAGAAATGATCATCATAATGAAATAAGAGAAATCAGAGATCGAAAAGAAAGATTTAGGTCTTATCGTGCTGTGAGCAATTGTCGGGGTGGTAGACCCAAACCTGTGATAAAGACCACACTATAGCGACTTCGGATTTTCCTTTCCAGCGTCCAAATTTCTTTAAAGATGCTATTTCCCTACAACGCGGTGCCCTTTCTGCCACGATAAAATGTAAGAGAAGTGCACCATTTTCCACAAAAGCGCGTCGAGCGTATCTTCAATCAGATTTCATTAAAATTTCAGCGCAGGCCGCGGCGGCCAGAGAGCGGTGTACGGAGCGAGCAGCGAGCGGCGACTATCGAGGCATCAGCCGCGCCACCAACACAACGGCGTCGCCGTGGCAACCGCCGGCCCACCATATCTGATGAGCACCTCTACCTACAAAAATTGCTCGCACAACGCAAACGCTAACATTCGTACCGGAACTGCTACGTTCACTCTTATAGAGACCGACTGGATAACCTCCTGAGACTGAAGACCATTTCAATTCCATTCACGGCAGACAAAACGACTGATCTATGTATTACGTTATTATCAGAGTGTGAGGTTGTGTTACAAACACTGTTCATTCCTGAACTACACAATGAAGAGTTCCTCATGGCAGCAGTACTCGCTAGAAAACTAAAACAAAAAAGTTTTAACTTTCAGTGGTGGTAGTATGGACAAAAACGAGAAAAAATGCCCAGTAAACGTGGGATATAAAGCGCGTACCTTAACGGCTATGAACACTTGCTGAGTACGGGAGATGTCATTCACATTAGCGAAGATGAACGAATGTCATAGCTCCTCAGGTATGCAATTTAGAGCCCACGTTTACTGGACAGTTTTTCTCGTTTTTGTCCACACTACCACCACTGAAAGTTGCCAGCCCTACACTCTTCACAACATAAGAACCAGTACATGTATTCAACTGTCAGAGGTATCAGAACGGTTTTCGTTTATAACTTTCGACTCGTTCGTTTCCTGTAAAGGGATCCTTACTTCAAATTAATACATTTATCGTTCTCCATCATCCTAGAAGGTCTGTAACATCATAACGAAATCATCCCGTGTATACGTACATTTACAGACGCCCGCGCCTATAGCTTTGAGGCTCTGTAGTCTCGTTGGATGACGATTCCGAACATGGTTTCTATTCAAAATACGATGTACTCACTCCCCTCTACAAGTCCTAGAAGTCTGTAACGGGAATTTCCGACCACCCTGTATGTCACTGGGGTTGGTCTCTCCCTGCTTCTCAAATAAAGTTGGTTTTAGACAAAAGTGTAGTATTCGGTAAAGGCTTGAGGGCTGAACCATTAACACCTGTGGTACGCACCCAGTGTAATTTACCTATGCACTCCTCTCTGTGCACTGATTTACGTCCTGTAGTAGTCTGTGTATGCTGCCAAAGAGGGCATTACACCAGCCAGTGTACTTGGCTCATGCCCCGAAAACTTTCGTAATTTTTAAGGATACGCCATAATAGGTTTAAGGTTTTTATTTGAAACAGGAATTTTATGGAGTATATGTTTTAGGATGACTAACGACACTTGGAGTACCATGTACACTGCTGGAAAAAAAGAATAATACATCTGGAAAGACGACGTCGATTTTGATCTGACGGTGGCATATGTCACCTGGATAGTAGATGTACTGAGAACGGTTTCAACGCCGTCCATCAAGAAATAGCGAACTACCAGGGCGCAATCTGTGTCTACCATTTAATAAGGAATATTCATAGACACAAGGCTCATTGTGGTACAAACGCGTGAAGCAAGCAGGCAATCATGGCACAGAGACGCACTCGTTCTTCCTACAGCCAACTGAGCGAGTTTAAAGCTGTCAAATTCTGGCCTTCCGAGTGGTTCAAATGGCTCTGAGCACTATGGGACTTAATATCTGAGGTCATCAGTTCTCTAGAACTTAGAACTACTTAAACCTAACTAATCTAAGGACATCACAAACATCCATGCCCGGGGCAGAATTCGCGCGGTTGCAGACTGAAGCGCCTAGAACCGCTCGGCCACTGCGGCCGGCTTCTTCCGAGTGGCAGGATAGTTAGTCTATTTGGAGAATTGCCAAGTTGGACGTGGTGCTTCAGTTGGGCAACGATGCTGGTATCAGTGGTCGCGTGAATATTCTCAATCCGTATACATGATTCTGGACGTCCACACAGCACAGACTCCATCCAAGATCGACGTATTGTAAAGGCAGCAGTGGCAGAACGTACAGGTACCACAACACACGTAAGAGGGCTTGTGAGTCCAAAGGTGTCAACACAATCTGCTGCGAACCAGTCATTACCAGTGAGACTACGGGCATGCACACCTCTAGTATATCTTCCACTCATGCCACAGCAGCGATGTGCTCATCTCAACTGGTGCCGTCAGAGGATTATTTGGAAGCTGGAACAGCGCGCCGTGGTCTTCAGTGATGAAAGCAGATTCAGCCTGCACTAAAGTGCATGCACGTCGTAGACCAGGTTAGCGTTGTCTAATAGAGTGCGGTTGTCTAGGACACACTGGCCCCACCCCTAGGCCTTATGGTCTGGGTTGCGACAAGCTTAAACCCTCGTCCAGCTTTGGTGTTTCTGGATGTGACGCTAACCAGTGCAGAATGTTGTTAGATCCGTCCCTTTGCCGTTCTTGCAACAGGAAGCTAATGCATTGTTCCAACAGGATAATGTACGCCCACACACTGCCCGTGAAACTCATCGTGCTCTGCAAGACGAGCAGTAACTTTCCTGGTCAACACGACCTCCGGACTTGTCTCCAGTCGAGCACATGTGGGATATGATGGAACGAGAAGTGACTCGAGCGACTCGTCAACCAACAGCTCTTACAGAACTACGTAGTCTAGTCGAGCAGGCGTGGCATAATGTATCCCAGGACAGTATTCGCCATCTGCACAATCGACTGGATACCAGGGTCAGCGCCTGCATTGCCTCCCGTGGAGGCTACACCACGTACCAATATAGGTGTTTCTGTTTCTGATGGGTCGATACCTGGTGCAACAGGACCGCTTGAGGTACTGATCTGCAAATGAAATCATTTCATCTTCTCCATATACTCTGTTGCAAAAATAAATCTTGAGTGAATTGGAAATCTCTAAAAAAGTGTACAAATTTTCTCTGGCAGTGTATATCAGTAATGGGCCAACGGCCTTGCTGCAGTGGTAACACCGGTTCCCGTCTGATCACCGAAGTTAAGGGCTGTCGGGCTGGACAAGCACTTGGATGGGTGACCATCTGGTCTGCCGAGCGCTGTTGGCAAGTGGGGTGCACCCAGCCCTTGTGAGGCAAACTGAAGAGTTACTTGATCGAGAAGTAGCGGCTCCGGTCTCTGAAACTGACATACGGCCAGGAGAGCGGCGTGCTGACCACATGCCCCTCCCTATCCGCATCCAGTGATGCCTGTGGGCTGAGGATGACACGGCGGCCAGTTGGTACCTTTGAGCCTTCATGGCCTGTGCGGGAGGAGTTTAGTTTAGTATATCAGTAATTAAAAACAGGTATCACTCAGGATTTAAGGTCATGGCTATTAAGCCTAAAGAATACTAGGAGCTCTAATCTAGAAAAGTGTGATCACTAGGGAAAATAGTAAGCAGGTTCAAAATTAGCGTCGAATGCAGTAGTTATACAGGTATATTACGTAGTTGGATACGATTATGTTAGGTCATGGTAGAGATCCGATGAATTAAAACAAGAATGAGGAGTCGCAAAGGTATTGATCGGTTAGGTTTTACTGTCTTCACGTCATGTGGCACAGTCTCAAAACAGAAAAACCGCCGAGATAATTCAAGGACGCGAGGCGAGCCATGGCTATGACATCGGCCATTAACCCATTACAGGTCCCTTCAGAAGCAATGCTCATGATAGCGGCAAATCCTCGCACAATAGCCGACCAAGCGAAAGAGTGAAATTCTATTAGGTGACAAGAAGATACGTGGAAGCAAAGGAATTAAAGGGATGTTTTTACATATGTCACATTTGAAGCTGGTATAGAAGCCTGTAACTGGGGAACAATGGAGGAAAATATAGAATTGTTGGTCCACCTCCGTAACTGAGTGTTCAGGGTGGCTAGCTGCTACGCAGGGGACACTGGTTCGATTCGCGGTACTGCCATGGATCTCTCCTTGGTGGGAGGACTGGAACGGGGTGCCCTCAGCCTCGTGAGGCCATTTCGGCAGCTACCATACGAGGTGCATTCAAGTTCTAAGGCCTCCGATTTTTTTTTCTATTTAACTACTCACCCGAAATCGATGAAACTGGCGTTACTTCTCGACGTAATCGCCCTGCAGACAAACACATTTTTCACAACGCTGACGCCATGATTCCATGGCAGCGGCGAAGGCTTCTTTAGGAGTCAGGTCAGGTGAGTAGGGAGCATGAGGAATCACTTCAAAGTTGTTATCACGAACAAACTGTTGCGTAACGTTAGCTCGATGTGCGGGTACGTTGTCTTGGTGAAACAGCACACGTGCAGCCCTTCCCGGACGTTTTTGTTGCAGTGCAGAAAGGAATTTGTTCTTCAAAACATTTTCGTAGGATGCACCTGTTACCGTAGTGCCCTTTGGAACGCAATGGGTAAGGATTACGCCCTCGCTGCCCCAGAACATGGACACCATCATTTTTGCAGCACTGGCGGTTACCCGAAATTTTTTTGGTGGCGGTGAATCTGTGTGCTTCCATTGAGCTGACTGGCGCTTTGTTTCTTGATTGAAAAATGGCATCCACGTCTCATCCATTGTCACAACCGACGAAAAGAAAGTCCCATTCATGCTGTCGTTGCGCGTCAACATTGCTCGGCAACATGCCACACGGGCAGCCATGTGGTCGTCCGTCAGCATTCGTGGCACCCACCTGGCTGACACTTTTCGCATTTTCAGGTCGTTATGCAGGATTGTGTGCACAGAACCCACAGAAATGCCAACTCTGGAGGCGAACTGTTCAACAGTCATTCGGCGATCCCCCAAAACAATTCTCTCCACTTTCTCGACCATATCGTCAGACCGGCTTGTGCGAGCCCGAGGTTGTTTCGGTTTGTTGTCACACGATGTTCTGCCTTCATTAAACTGTCGCACCCACGAACGCACTTTCGACACATCCATAACTCCATCACCACATGTCTCCTTCAACTGTCGATGAATTTCAGTTGGTTTCACACCACGCAAATTCAGAAAACGAATGATTGCACGCTGTTAATGTAAGGAAAACGTCGCTATTTTAAGTATTTAAAACAGTTCTCTTTCTCGCCACTGGCGGTAAAATTCCATCTGCCGTACGGTGCTGCCATCTCTGGGACGTATTGACAATGACCGCGGCCCTATTTTAAAACAATGCGCATGTTTCTATCTCTTTCCAGTCCGGAGAAAAAAAAAATCGGAGGGCTTAGAACTTGAATGCACCTCGTACTGTGTACTAGTGGGTCCAAGTTACGAAAACTGACAAGATCATGGCTGGGAGAGCGTTGTACAGACCCCACGCCTATTCGTACCACATCCAATTACGCCGTCTGGCTAAGGATGATACGGTGGTCGATTGGTACTTTCGGACCCTTGGATCTGTGGGAAAAAACAGAATTATAGGACGGCAGGTATGGAGCTGGTATAGTGCCTGTAGTTGGGAGCATTGTAGGCAATTATATAGCGCATTTGGAGCTTGTATAGCACCTGTAGTTGGGACAATGGTATCAGAGAGCTCTTGAAGAGGACGCACTGAATAAATCTCTCAGAGCAGTAGAAACTAATAAAGACTTAATGAAAAGCAAAAGTGGTAATAGTTTACAGTCGTTAGAATGATTCCCTGATTACTCAGTCTTGAAAACACAACTTAGAATGGTTACCAAGGATTTCTCACTGTTGCGAATAAGTTTTTCCTAATTGCTAAGGTACAAAATACTGTTCATAAACCACAAAGTTCACACAGGCCACTAAACGCGATACAGCAGGACAGTGCATATACCATTCAGTTAACGTGGGTCAGTTTTGTTGCCCATAGGTTAACGAAGGGCTTAGCCCACAGTACATGTATTCTACGTGATAGCAGTAAACGTTGGGCAGAAGGTTAATTAAGTAAACATGTAGAAGATGATATGGTAAGGAGTAGTTAAGAGCAAATCAGATTGTACTGCCCGGACGCCTCGCTAATACCTGCCTTCGCCCACGTAGTAGAGCCAAAAGATGCCCATGACGAACAGACTGACAAAGGACAGAGCTAATCATGAAGCGTAAACTCAGTGTTTGTGCCAAATGCTAGTGAGACAGCAAGGGAAGTGGTAAACGAAGTAAAGAACCATGCAAAACTGTGAGTGTATTAGTGAGGACAAAATGTAAATAAGTGTAAACACGGAGTGTTCTGGAGGAATGATAAATATTCAGGGATATCACAGGAATGATCATTCGAAGCGAAAAATTCTGCTGAAAATGGGGTCTAAATTCACTATCGTAATATCGACCAAAACAAGAACAAATTGTCCGGTAAACATGGCCACTCAAGAGCATGTCTTCAGGGCTATGAGCAATTATTCATCTTCGCTATTGTGAAACACCTCTCTTCTACTGAACATAGCTCTTAACGTAAACATTTTAGAGCCCATGTTTACTAAACAACTTTTTCTTTTTTTGGTCCATACTACCTCCTCCCAAGTTATGGAAAGCAACGAGCTTTCAGTAGAAGAGATTTGTTTCTCAGTATCGAAGATGAAGAAGTGGTCATAGCTCCTAGGATATGCATTTTAGAGCCCATGTTTACTAGACTTCGTTGCTTCGAATGATCATTCTTGTCATATCCCTGAATATTTACCATTCCTCCTGGGACACCCTGTATATCAATACTTACACTGAAGCGCCAAAGAAACTGGTATAGACATGAGTATTCAAATACAGAGGTAGGTAAACAGGCGGAATACGCGGCTGCGGTCGGCAACGCCTATATAAGACGAGTGTCTGGCGCAGTTATTAGATTGGTTACTGCTGCCACAATGGCAGGTTATCAAGATTTAAGTGAGTTTGAACGTTATGTTATAGTCGGCGCACGAGCGATGGGACACGGCATCTCCGAGGTAACTATGAAGAGGGGATTTTCCCGTACGACAATTTCACGAGTGTACTGTGTATATCAGGAATCCGGTAAAACATCAAATCTCCGACATCGCTACGCCCGGAAAAACATTCTGCAAGTACGGGATCAACGACGACTGAAGAGAATCGTTCAACGTGATAGAAGTGCAATCCTTCCGCAAATTGTTGAAGATTTCAATGTTGGGCCATCAACAAATGTCAGCGTGCGTAACATTCAACGAAACATCACGGATATGGGCTTTCGGAGTCCAGGGCCCACTTGTGTACCCTTGATGACTACACGACACAAAGCTTTACGCCTCCCCTTGGAAGCGTCAACACTGATATTGGACTGTTGATTGGAAACACTTTGCCTGATCGGACGAGTCTCGTTTCTAATTGTATCGAGTGGATGGACGTGTATGGGTATGGAGACAACCTCATGAATCCATGGACCCTGCGTATCAGCAGGGGATTGTTCAAGCTGGTGGAGGCTCTGTAATGGTGTGGAGCGTGCGCAGTTAGAGTGATATGCAGCCCCTGATACGTCTATATACGACTCTAACAGGTGACATGTACATAAGCATTCTGTATGATCACCTGCTTCCATTTATGTCCGTTGTGCATTCCGACGAACTGGGGCAATTCCAGCAGGATTATGCGACACCCCGCACGTCCAGAATTGCTACACAGTGGCTCCAGAAAAACTCTTTTGTGTTTAAATACTTCCGCTGGTCACCAAACTCTCCACACATAAACTTTAGTGAGAATATCTGGAATGTCTTGCAACGTGCTTTTCAGAAGCGATCTCCACCCGCTGGTACTCTTACGCATTTATGGACAGCTCTGCTGGGTCCATGGTGTCAGTTCCCTCCAGCGCTACTTCAGACATAAATCGAGTCCATTGCACGTCGTGTTGCGGCTCTTCTGCGTGCTCGCGGGGCCGTACGCGATATTAGGCAGGTGTACCAGTTTCTTTGGCTCTCAGTGTATGTTGCAGCCACCTGAGAAATAGGAATCCGGAGGCAAACATCACATGTGCAACATAATGTAATTTTAATTGTGAACAGTCATCTGAAGATCAACCTTTCAGTTCGAAACCAATAACAGCTCCATTTCTTCATAATGAAAGTATAGTTAACGGTGGCTGGTTGCAGTTTTTACATTACTGTAAGAATTTACCAGTATTTTCACACAGCCACAGTCTCATCAGATCAATTTTTGACAAAACAGGGTTAAATACTGCCAAGACACAAAGATATTTATCTTGTCGTATTAGTGCACAGCTGTGTTTCTTTCTTAAACAGTATCGCTAGCTGTGTGAAGTTTAATGAAAATTGCCGGCCGAAGTGGCCGTGCGGTTAAAGGCGCTGCAGTCTGGAACCGCAGGACCACTGCGGTCGCAGGTTCGAATCCTGCCTCGGGCATGGATGTTTGTGATGTCCTTAGGTTAGTTAGGTTTAACTAGTTCTAAGTTCTAGGGGACTAATGACCTCAGCAGTTGAGTCACATAGTGCTCAGAGCCCATTTAATGAAAATTGCTCAACTCAGAAGCAGAAGCGAATGGTTTCTAAGCACGCTTGTACTGGGATACTGCATACTTGATTGATAATGATCGTGCCTTTCAGAGAGCGCCGAGAGCAAGAGCCATCCAGCATTTCAAGATAGCATGAAGTAATTGTGATCAGAAAAGCTCTACGTACAGTGAAACAAACAACTAAACTATAAATAAGTCCAAAGGACATACTCATTTACATTAAAAAAATTTGGAATGAAAATATTATTCCTATCCAGCAGAAATTGTTGACAGTAACAGATACTAAAATAAATGTAATTTCATTAGCTATTGCAACTATTAAGAAAATTAGTACGAATTGTGAACCTCCTTCTTTGTAAAATAATATTCGTGTCAGTTACTATAATCGACAGATTTTCATGGTGTTTAGTTGTCAAGTAGAACGTTTTGATTATGTGCTATATTTCTGTGTCGCTTGAGCCATATCTTATCAATATCGTACACGTAATTACATATCAGATTGCTGCACTAAGAATCGAGATTCTTAAAGTAACACTCTTTCATTGCTTATCTATACGCTCTATGAAACTAGTTAACAAATATGTTTATATGTTACTTCATGTGACTATTTTTTCCGTAACTACGACATGTAATACACTGAGGTCACAAAAGTTCAAAAATGGCTCTGAGCACGATGGGACTCAACTGCTGAGGTCATTAGTCCCCTAGAACTGAGAACTAGTTAAACCTAACTAACCTAAGGACATCACAAACATCCATGCCCGAGGCAGGATTCGAACCTGCGACCGTAGCGGTCGTGCGGTTCCAGACTGCAGCGCCTTTAACCGCACGGCCACTTCGGCCGGCGGTCACAAAAGTAATGCGATAGCGATATGCACAGATACACTATGTGATCGAAAGTGTCCGGTCATCTGGCTGAAAATGATTTACAAGTTCGCGGCACCCTCCATCGGTAATGCTGGAATTCAATATGGTGTTGGTCCACCCTGAGCCTTGATGACTCTCCTCTCTCACAGGCATACATTCAGTCAGGTGCTGGAAGGTTTCTTGCTAAATGGCAGCCCATTCTTCACGGAGGGGTGCACTGAGGAGAGGTATCGACGTCAGTAGGTCGGGCCTGGCACGAAGTCGCCGTTCCAAAACATCCCAAAGGTGTTCTACAGGATTCAGGCCAGCACTCTGTGCAGGCCAGTCCGTTACAGGGATGTTATTGTCGTGTAACCACCCCACCACAGGCAGTGCGTTATGAACAGGTGCTCGATCGTGTTGAAAGATGCAATCGCCATCCCCGAAATCCTCTTCAACAGTGGGAAGCAAGAAGGTGCTTAAAACATCAATGGAGGACTGTGCTGTGATGGTGCTAAGGAAAACAACAGTGGGTGCAAGCCCCCTCCATGAGAAACACGACCACACCATCACACCAGCGCCCCCCCCCCCCCCCCCAATTTTACTGTTGGCAGATGACGCTCACCGGACGTTCGCCATACCAACACCCTGCCATCGAATCGCCACACTGTGAACCGTGATTAGTCACTCCACTGAGCGTTGTTCCACTGTTCAGTCGTCCAATGTTTACGCTCCTTACACCAAGCGAGGCGTCGTTTGGCATTTACCGGCGTGATGTGTGGCTTATGAGCAGCCGCTCGACCATGAAATTCAAAGTTTCTCACCTCCTGCCTAACTGTCATAGTACTTGCAGTGGATCCTGATGCAGTTTGGAATTCCTGTGTGATGGTCTGGATAGATGTCTGCCTATTACACATTACGACCCTCTTCAAATGTCGGCGGTCTCTGTCAGTTAACAGACGAGGTCGGCCTGTACACTTTTGTGCTGTACGTGTTTCTTCACGTTTCCACTTCACTATATCATCGGAAACAGTGGCCCTAGGGATGTATAAGTGTGTGAAAATCTCGCGTACACACGTATGACACAAGTGACACCCAATCACCAGACCACGTTCGAAGTCCGTGAGTTCCGTGGAGCGCCCCGTTCTGCTCTCTCACGATGTGTAATGACTACTGAGGTCGCTGCTATGGAGTACCTATCAGTAGGTGGCAGCACAATGCACCTAATATGAAAAACGTATGTTTTGGTGGGTGTCCGGATACTTTTGATCATATAATTTGCAAATGGCTCTAGAATCTAGTACACGAGGTATAGAAAGGCAGTGCATTGGCGGAACTGCCATTTGTACAGAGGTGTTCCATGTGAAAAGGTTTCCGACGTGATTATGGCGGGAATTACCAGACTCTGAACGTGGAATGATTGTTTGATCTAGATGTATGGGATATTCCATTTTGGAAATCGTTAGCGACTTCAGTATTCCGAGATCCACAATACCAAGTGTGTGCGGAGAATACTAAATTTCAGGCGTTACCTCTCACCACGGACAACGCAGTGGCCGAGATGCTTCACTTAACGACCGAGAGCTACGGCGTTTGTGTAAAGTTGTCAGTGCTAACAGACGAGTAAAATCAATGTAGGACGTATGACGAACGAATCTGTTAGGACAGTGCGGCGAAGTATGACATTAATGTGCTATGGCAGCAGACGACCGGCGCGAATGCCTTTGCTAACAGCACGACAACGTCTGCAGTGCCTCTTCTGGGCTCGTGACCATATAGGTTGGATCCCAGACGACTGGAAGGCCGTGGCATGTCAGATGAGTCCCGATTTCACTTGAGAAGAGCTGATGGACCCAAGTTGTTAACACAGCACTGTGCAAGCTGGTAGTGGCTCCATAAAGGCGTGGGCCGTGTTTAAATGGAATGTACTGGGTCCCCTGGTCCAACTGAACCGATCATAGTTTGGAAATGGTTATGTTCGGGTACTTGGAGACCATTTTCAGTCATTCATCTGCATCTACATCTACATGATTACTCTGCAATTCACATTTAAGTGCTTGGCAGAGGGTTCATCGAACCACAATCATACTATCTCTCTACCATTCCACTCCCGAACAGCGCGCGGGAAAAACGAACACCTAAACCTATCTGTTCGAGCTCTGATCTCTCTTATTTTATTTTGATGATCATTCCTACCTATGTAGGTTGGGCTCAACAAAATATTTTCGCATTCGGAAGAGAAAGTTGGTGACTGAAATTTCGTAAATAGATCTCGCCGCGACGAAAAACGTCTTTGCTTTAATGACTTCCATCCCAACTCGTGTATCATATCTGCCACACTCTCTCCCCTATTACGTGATAATTCAAAACGAGCTGCCCTTTTTTGCACCCTTTCTACGTCCTCCGTCAATCCCATCTGGTAAGGATCACACACCGCGCAGAAATATTCTAACAGGGGACGAACGAGTGTAGTGTAAGCTGTCTCTTTAGTGGACTTGTTGCATCTTCTAAGTCTCCTGCCAATGAAACGCAACCTTTGGCTCGCCTTCCCCACAATATTATCTATGTGATCTTTCCAACTGAAGTTGTTCGTAATTTTAACACCCAGGTACTTAGTTGAATTGACAGCCTTGAGAATTTTACTATTTATCGAGTAATCGAATTCCAACGGATTTCTTTTGGAACTCATGTGGATCACCTCACACTTTTCGTTATTTAGCGTCAACTGCCACCTGCCACACCCTACAGCAATCTTTCCTAAATCGCTTTGCAACTGATACTGGTCTTCGGATGGCCTTACTAGACGGTAAATTACAGCATCATCTGCGAACAACCTAAGAGAACTGCTCAGATTGTCACCCAGGTCATTTATGTGGATCAGGAACAACAGAGGTCCCAGGATGCTTCCCTGGGGAACACCTGGTATCAGTTCAGGTTTACTCGATGATTTGCCGTCTATTACTACGAACTGCGACCTTCCTGACAGGAAATCACGAATCCAGTCGCACAACTGAGACGATACCCCATAGGCCCGCAGCTTGATTAGAAGTCGCTTGTGAGGAACGGTGTCAAAAGCTTTCCGGAAATCTAGAAACACGGAATCAACTTGAGATCCCCTGTCGATAGCGGCCATTACTTCGTGCGAATAAAGAGCTAGCTGCGTTGCACAAGAACGATGTTTTCTGAAACCATGTTGATTACGTATCAATAGATCGTTCCCTTCGAGGTGACTCATAATGTTTGAATACAGTATATGCTCCAAAACCCTACTGCAAACCGACGTCAATGACATAGGTCTGTAGTTCGATGGATTACTCCTACTACCCTTCTTAAACACTGGTGCGACCTGCGCAATTTTCCAATCTGTAGGTACAGATCTATCGGTGAGCGAGCGGTTGTATATAATTGCTAAGTAGGGAGCTATTGTATCAGCGTAATCTGAAAGGAACTTCATGTTCGCAAACTACGATGGAATATTTGTGGATGATCTTGTGCCATGTTACCGGGCCACAATTGTTAGCGTTTGGTTTGAAGAATATTCTACACTAGTCTAGCGAATGATTTGGCCACCAGATCGCCCAACATGAATCTCATCGATCATTTATAGGACATAATTGAGAGCGCAGTTCGTGCACAGAATGCTGCCCCGGCAACATTTTTGCTATTATGGACGGATGTAGAGGCAGAATGACTCAATATTTCTGAAGGAGACTTGGAGCGACTTGTTGAGTCCCATTGCACTACGCGGGGAGAAGGAGGTAAGATACGATATTAGAAGATATCCCATGACTTTTTCACCTCAGTGTATGTAAGCACAAGTCTTCGCACAGCCACTCAATGTAAATAGTTTGGCAGAACCAACGAAACTTCGTCACACACCTTTACAGGCGCGGGCACACACACACACACACACACACACACACACAAACACATACATGCAACAAAAAGAACACACATATGGAAAATGTTTTTGTAATGACCTTCAGTCCGAAGACTGATACGCTCCTTCAGGCTAGGATATCGTGTGCAAGCCTCTTCATCACTGCATAGCTACTGCAACTTACATCCCACTTAAACCTGTTTACTGTATGCATGGCCTTGTCTGTCTCAACAATGTTTACCACCCACACATCCCTCCATTACCAAATTGACAACTGCTTTATGCCTTACCATGCATCCTATAATCGTATACCGCATTTTAGTCATGTTCTCCCCTAAGTTTCCTCCTTCCCCAATTCGATTTAGTACCTCTTCATTAACTGCTCGATCTACGTCTCTAATCGTCAGTATTCTTCTTTATCAACACATTTCAAAATTTTTTACTCTCTTCTTGTCTGAACTGCTTTCCGTTCACATTTCACTTCCATCCAAGACTACATTCCAAGCAAATAGCCTCAGAAAGACTTCTTAACACTTGAGGTTATATTCAGTGCTAAGAAATTCCTCTTTCTCAGCATATTTTTTCTTACTATAGCTGATCTCGATTTTATGTCCTCTCTACTTCGGACATCATCAGGTATTTTGCTGCTCAAGGCAAAACACACGCACAGCTGTTCGCCTCTCATTTCCTGATGTAAATTCTTCGTCAACGCAGTGATTAAATTCGACTAAATCTCATGACGCCATTTGTTTTGTCGATGTTCATCTTTTAACCTCTTTTCAAGACAATATTCATTCCGTTCGGTACTCTTCCAAGTCCTTCGGTATCTCTGACAGAATTTCAATGCCATCGGAAAACCTCAATGATTTTAATTATTCTCTCTCAACTTTAATTGTGTTCCGAGATTTCTCATTGAATTCATTCACAGCTTGCTCAGTGTACAGAATGAATAACATTGGAGATAGGATACAACACTATCTCACTCCATTCTCAACCGCCTTCGCCTGTTATAACAGCAGTACGATTTCTGCATAACCTGCATATGACCTTTCACTCCCTGAATTTTATCCTGCTACCTGCAGAATTTCGAAGAGTGTACTCCAGTCAACATTGTCAAAAGCTTTCTCTAAGTCCACAAATGGTATAAATGTAGGACTGCCTATCTTCTATGTCGTAGGGCAAATATTACCTCAAGTGTTCGTGCATTTCTCCGGAACCCAAATGGATCTTCCTCGAGGTCGGATCTACCATCTTTCCTTTCCTCTGTAAATAATTCGTGTCAGTATTTTGCAACCTGACTTATTAAACTGATGGTTCAGTAGTATATACAACTGTCAGCAACTGCCTTCTTTAAAATTGAAATTTTAAAATAATGTATAATTAATAGCTGGGCACCTAATAATGTTCACGAAGTGCGTCGTATCTAACTAAACAGTTTGTTATAAAACATGACAGAAGCAAGATAGTATGCTATTTATAATATTATTTTTACACGAGAAGGCGTTCGCATAATCATTTTGTAGACCCAAATATATTTAAGAGTAGCACAACTCAGAAAATTTTGTTGACTGGTCAGTCACTCGGAAAAAAAAAATGTATTGACGAAGCCCTCTGCAGGCACCATCTGTCCTCTGTTGTACACACCCTACCCCGTCACTGTCTCCTCGCCTCTCCTATATCTTTTTGATGACAAACAGTGTTTACACCAAGACTGCACACTTACTGATAACAGCATTTATTTATATCAAATCGTTGCCCAATTACGTCTATAGAGCAATTTTCGTGTGGTTACTCCATGAATAAATACGAGTGAAACTACGTACTGCGTTATGTTTCATGGAATTTTAGCTTTTATCACATTTAACATATGTATGTCAATTGTAGGAGCAAAATTGCGACTAGTTCTGTGTGATCATTACAGTCTTACTTTTGAATGTCTTATTTATCTGTGGTCAGGACTTCCCTACCTTTGAATGTTTATAGCGTACATTTTGAGTTGTGCAACTGCGTCGATGTTTAAAATAGTTTTGTCGCCGAAACTGGCCCGTATTGTGATACAAAAAATCTCTTATCAGTAATTTCACAGTCTTTGTGGAATATTATTATCATACAAAATTCTTAATAATTCGCAGAAGTAATAAGTAGGCCATACTGGCATTGTCTTTTGAAGTAATGATATAGTCTCTAGGAGTTCCGTAAAATGTCGTCATGTGATATTTTTTGGGTATTAATTTTTAACACCTAATCGGAAGCAGAGTTCCTGCAGTGAAGACCGGGTGGTTTTTGAAACAGGGCATAAGTTCGGCTAACACAAAGATGGGGCAGAAAGTCGGCACCGACCTTTCCATAACAACTACTTCGGCATTCGCCTTAAATGCTTTACGGAAAATATGAGAACTTAAGCCTGAGTGGCTGGACGAAACTTGAAGCCCACACCTTCAGATTGCGAATCCAGAGCCGTGGGCACTGCTGCAGCCCACTGGGTTAAGGTTTATAGAATTGAATAAAAAAAGTGTCAAAATGATGAATGGAATCATTTTTGCTCTTTTAAAAAACCATACATTTTTCCTTGTGTAATACATTTATTACGAAAAAGAAAACTGATCGCTGAAGAAAACGCGTGTATTGTCGTAAATTACACACGGCAATGGCAGACCTCAATCTCTTATAATCTAATATAGAAACTTGTCATTTTGTTACAGAAACCGGCATGTTATTGATGTGATTCAGGAAATTATGATATCTTTAATCCGAATGAACGGACCGCTATCTCGCTCTTCCAAATGGTTCAAATGGCTCTGAGAACTATGGGACTTAACATCTGAGGTCATCAGTCCCCTAGAACTCAGAACTACTTAAACCTAACTAACCTAAGGACATTACACGCATCCATGCCCGAGGCAGGATTCGAACCTGCGGCCGTAGCAGTCGCACGGTTGCAGACTGAAGCGCCTAGAACCACTCGGCCACACCGGCCGGCTCTCGCTCTTCCCACACACAAATCAGAGCTCTTTAATTGCAGTGCCTTCTGATTACTGAAGACACAAGAAATAACCAGTATGTGAGGGTGCAGGTAAAATACACTGGTAGCTCTTTCTGTAAGTCTGTTGCTAGCTGGAAATTAAAACCTCTCTTTCTTTCCACATAAAAAGATCGTTTTGTTACGATCTGCGAGATACCATGACGGACCTGGAAGATTCTTATTCTTAGAATGTTAAATAAATCCTTGTATATCCTCTTGTAATGGTTTACAGTGTCTTATTAGCAGATTATGATCGAGAAATGTGGTTCACAATGGGAATAAACGTGTATCTGTGACTAAGGTCACAGTTCAGTAATCGGAAAGTCATCGAGTAAAACAGAAGTGCCGGCTGGCGTGGCCGAGCGGTTCTAGGCGCTACAGTCGGGAACCGCGCGATCGGTACGGTCGCAGGTTCGAATCCTGCCTCAGGCATGGATGTGTGTGATGTCCTTAGGTTAGTTAGGTTTAAGTAGTTCTAAGTTCTAGGGGACTGATGACCTCAGAAGTTAAGTCCCATAGTGCTCAGAGCCATTTGAACCATTTGAAAACAGAAGTAATATCCGGCGTTCCCCAAGGAAGTGGTATAGGCCCTCTATTGTTCCTGATCTATATTAACGACAAAGGAGATAATCTGAGTAGCCGTCTTAGATTGTTTGCAGATGATGCTGTCATTTACCGTCTTGTAAAGTCGTCAGATGATCAAAACGACTTGCAAAATGATTTAGATAAGATATCTGTATGGTGCGAAAAGTGGCAATTGACCCTCAATAAAGAAAAGTGTGAAGTTATTAACATGAGTACTAAAAGAAATCAGCTAAATTTCGATTACGCGATATGTCACACAAATCTGAAGGCTGTAAATTCAACTGAACAAACAATTACAAATAACCTAAATTGGAACGATCACATAGATAATATTGTGGGTAGAGCAAACTAAAGGCTGCGATTCACTGGAAGAACACTTAGAAGGTGCAACAGGTCTACTAAAAAGAGTGCTTACACCACGCTTGTCCACCCTATTCTGGAGTATTGCTGTGCGGTGTGGGATCTGCATCAGGTGGGACTGGCGGATGACATCGAGAAAGTACAAAGAAGGGCAGCTCGTTTTGTATTATCGTGAAATAGGGGAGATAGTGTCACAGACATGATACGTGAATTGGAGTGGCAATCATTAAAACAAAGGCGTTTTTCGTTGCGACGGGATCTTCTCATGAAATTTCAATCACCAGTTTTCACCTCCTATTGCGAAAACATTCTGTTGCCACCCACCTACGTAGGGAGAAATGATCATCACGATAAAATAAGAGAAATAAGGGCTCAGACAGAAAAATTTAAGTGCTCTTTTTCCCGCGTGTCGTTCGAGAGTGGAACGGTAGAGAGACAGCTTGAAGGTGGTTCATTGAACCCTCTGCCTGGCACTTTATTGTGAATAGCAGAGTAATCACTTAGATGCAGATGTAGATGAAGATGGTGCTTCTGTTACAGACTAATACATCAACAGGTACGTTATAATCAACATGTAACAAATAGGAAAGTGCACGAGAAAAAGATGGTTCAAATGGCTCTGAACACTATGGGACTTAACATCTGAGGTCATCAGTCCCCTAGACTTAGAACTACTTAAACCTAACTAACCTAAAGACAACACACACATCCACGCCCGAGGTAGGATTCGAACCTACGACCGTAACAGCAGCGCGGTTCCGCACTGAAGCGCCTAGAACCGCTGGTCCACAGCGGCCGTCAGTGCACGAGTAGTGAACGTCCCTGAGGATGTGTCGTATTCTGTAACCTAGTGTGCTGGACATTGTCATGCTTCTGAGATTGTTCCGAAACTGGAGATCGAAGATAAAAGCCAGATGGCAGAGACTGAATTGTAGTTTTAGCGTCAAACTGTACTTATTCATGAACAGAACGGTAGTGGCAAAGTACTTTCCGTAGGAAACTGTTTAGAAAGTAGTTTAGAACTTTCACACTGCCGTACCACAGTATGGGGCATAGGCTCCGCAAAAGTTGCAATCTACGCCTTGTGGTTGTAATCTTTAGGCCGACACTCTACCAGAGAAAATTCCTGAACGAGGCACAGATCTCAGATTTTGTATCTGCAGGTCTAATTAATACTACTTCAGCTAAAAACAGAAGACCACATCAACATGTACAACAAAAGTTTTCAATATTCTCATTCCATAATAACTCTTTCCGACGATTTAAATGTATGATTGGTGTTTTAGCCTTCGATGCTCAGGATTTTAAGTTTTGTTTAATTTAGGGAGAGAATATTTTCAGAAAACTGGTCAGTAATTCTTTTCAAAATATTATTTACAATTTCCGCTGCTGGTGGAATTTCGTTTGACTGGTGTCTGGCCTGTGGAATTTGTGAACCTACCGCTGATAACTTGACACGCAAAAATTCTACCTAGAAAAAAGCAGTAATTAATTGGTGGTGGCACTTGACCGTAAACGTCAGCAGACTGTACGCTGGCGCAGTATACACTTACATCTTGATTGCGAAGCAGGAGGGAATTAATGAAGGCCTGCATAATGAAGACATAAGCCAACCGTTCGCGGGTGCAGATATCGCCGCAAGAAACCACGCTTGTAACAGCTTGTGGTAAGCCCATCACAAACTTTTCATGCTCACGTCACATGCGTAGCTTTCATTTGTCTACATATACTAGGATTTATTCCGGTCGTTAAGATAAACATGTGAATAAGAAAATAAAATTTCACTATTTTCTGGAAATTCTATTGCGGTTATTACTACTGCTTCAGGTTTTATTATCCATACACATTACGAATAACAGATTTCATATCACGATAGCCTTCAAAAACATAATATTTTGTGAAGTTCAACGAAGGGATATTTATAACAACAGTCTCGTTGCATTCGAGATCATAAATATACACCTAAGCGCCAAAGAAACTGGTATAGTTATCCGTATTCAAATAGAGAGACATGTGAACGTGCAGAATACGCCGCTGCGGTCGGCAGCGCCTATACAAGACAACAAGTGTCTGACGCAGTCGTTAGATCGGTTACTGCTGCTACAATGACAGGTTATCAAGATGCAAGTGAGTTTTAACGTGGTGTTATAGTCGGCGCGCGAGCGATGGGACACAGCATCTCCGAGGTAGCGATGAAGTGGGATTTTCCCGTACGACCATATCACGAGTGTACCGTGAATATCAGGAATCCGGTAAAACATCAAATCTCCGACATCGCAGCAGCCGGAAAAAAATCCTGCAAGAACGGGACCAACGACGACTGAAGAGAATCGATCAACGTGATAGAAGTGCAACCCCTCCGCAAATTGATGCAGATTTCAATGCTGGACCGTCAACAAGTGTCAACGTGCGAGCCATTCAACGAAACATCATCGATATGGGCTTTCGAGGCAGAAGTCCCACTAGTGTACGCTTGTTGAATACACGACACAAAGGTCTACCCCTCGCCTGGGCCCGTCAACACCGACATTGGACTGTTGATGATTGGAAACATATTGCCTGGTCGGACGAGTCTCGTTTCTGATTGTATTGACCGGATGGACGTGTACGGGTATGGAGACAACCTGATGAGTCCATGGACCCTGCATGTCATCAGGGGACCGTTCAAGTTGGTGGACGCTCTGTAATGGTGTGGGGCGTGTGCAGATGGAGTTAAATGGGACACCTGATACGTCTAGATACGACTCTGACAGGTGATACGTACGTAAGAATCCTGTCTGATTAACTGCATCCATTCATGTTCACTGTGCATTCCGACTGACCTGGGCAATTCCAACAGGACAATGCGACACCCCACACGTCCAGAATTGTTACATAGTGGCTCCAGGAACACTGTTCTAAGTTCAAACACTTCCGCTGGCCACCAAACTACGCAGACATGAACATTATTGAGCATATATGCGATGCCTTGCAACGTGCTGTTCAGAAGTGATCTCCACTCAGTCGTACTCTTACGGATTTATGAACAACCCTGCAGGATTCATGGCGTCAGTTCCCTCCAGCACTACTTCAGACATTAGTCGAGTCCATTTCACGTCGTGTTGCGGCACTTTTGCGCGATCGTGGGGACCCTACACGATATTAGGAAGGTGTACCAGTTGGCACTTCAGTGTGTATCTTGAAATCTGCGGTGGTATCGATAAGTCTGAAAAAGTGAAATTTTTAGTCTCGAATCACTAAGTTCAGTTTATTGTAAGTATACCTGTACATGGAATGTATTATCGATAAGTCTGAAAAAGTGAAATTTTTAGTCTCGAATCACTAAGTTCAGTTTATTGTAAGTATACCTGTACATGGAATGTATTATCACAAACACAATGTTTTGGATACATACCAAATAGTGAACGGATAGCCCGAAGCACCTTGCACCAATTACAAAATTGTTACGGATGACCAGAAAACCATTTATTTGCAAAGAAACGAGTAAGACTGATCTATTAACCTGATATTTCCAAGTATAAAAAAGTTCAGTGACGTTGTTACAGCAAATAAAAATCTTATAGTTGGTTATTCACATGTTTCTGCTTACAAAATCAAACTATTACAAAATGTACGATTGGCTATATGTGCGATTTTAGCGGTACTCCTGAAGACAAGTAGACAACATTTTGAATTACGTATGGGATTTATCCGCTCTTGTTCGCTTTTTTGTCTGTTCTGTTTATCTCGAATTAAAAACTGCATTTGTTCAATTAAATCGAAAACTTGAAATACCGTGTGTAACAGGCCTCAAGGAAAACTAGTATCAGTGCACAAGAAAATTGTGGGGTGTGCAGCGTTGTATATCAAAGAAAAAATAATTATTTTGTGGAACGAGAACATTACACGAAACCACTAATTTTCAGTGAACAACTGAAATACTTTGGCATTTGTGCTAAGTATTAAGATTGGTTGGTTGGTTTGGGGAAGGGAGACCAGACAGCGTGGTCATCGGTCTCATCGGATTAGGGAAGGATGGGGAAGGAAGTCGGCCGTGCCCTTTCAGAGGAACCATCCCGGCATTTGCCTGGAGTGATTTAGGGAAATCACGGAAAACCTAAATCAGGATGGTCGGACGCGGGATTGAACCGTCGTCCTCCCGAATGCGAGTCCAGTGTCCAACCACTGCGCCACCTCGCTCGGTAAGTATTAAGAACTGAATTCATTCTGAGCATCATATTTGACTGTAAATTCTATTATAGTGCTTAGATTGTATGGGTCTTATTAAGATTGAGAACAATTATAGCATAATGAGCAACCAGCCAGGAAAATCTTTGTTTTTGCCAACCTGGCAGGTCAGTTTTGTGATTTCGACTTATATTTAGTAAGTACAACTCATTATAATTATACGTTATAGTTATACATATTTTAACGACGCAGTGTAGAAAATTATAGAAACCGGACATGAAGTCTATTGTTATTCGTGTAAGGTGAGTGGCTTAACAACACTCAAGAGCTGCGATGCGTAACTAGTTAACGGTTTGATAATCTTGTTTACGTTTGATAGACGCTCTTTTAATATGACCAGTGCTAAAAAAATTACACCGCCACCTGCCGTCTCCTTTCATTATTTCAGTCGAGCCATTTCTTCATTAAGTTTATAGTCGCCACAGGGCAATGAGTCTGCCGTGAAATTTACGTCCTCGTTCGATAATGCAACGTTTAATATGGAGAAGCGGTGGCTAACCGGTAGCAGCCAATGCGAGCACTGCTCAGTTCTATTTATTTTTTTGGTCACGTAACATACATTAATTCTTGAAGGAGAATAACGGTTAATTTTGAACACTAGGAGTAAAAACATTTACCTTTTTCAACTTGATACTTGTATTCAGTGTAACGTGGGCCCACGATGCGTATGTGGTACTGGTTGCGCCCATACGAAACGCTGTATTTCAACCCCAATACCTCTACATCTTTATCTGTTTCCTATGCTACTGTTTGTGTTTAGGAACACAGAGGGTAATGGAATTTCATAAGATTACGAATGTGGTCATCAAGTTCATTAAAGTTCACTTTGTATGTGGGGGAGATCCAACTTTGTATGAGGCCCATTTAAACTTCGTTTGAAGTAAATGACAAGCCGCGTTCTTTCGAATATGCGATGCAAAGCGTGACAAACTTACTCTGCACACATAAAGACACGAAAAATGGAGCTTCCTCTACTTTTGTCAACTGATATGATTGTGATGTATCTAGAGACGGCAAACACCGATCGCTCAGGCGCCATCCGTTGACGGGAAAATCTATACATCTTCTTTCCATATCAAATTGTCATTTGATCAGTACTCCGAAAGTATGAAAATATTAGAAGTTTAGTGATACATTTAAGGGATGTAGCCACAGCTAAGACAACTGACTTAAAATTAATCTAATCTGGTACGAAGATTCCTGGGAATACCTATGACTAGGATGCTTATGTATAAAAAAGACTTAAACTTGTAAATTATCTGTTAATTTCTCTCATGTATCTGTTACATAGCCTATTACTGGGGTAGCCCTCCTAGAAAGAATGAAAAATGGGTAATATTAGTGATATTTTCTCCAGCAACCAAAAAGTAATGCCAAATCCGATGATGTAGTTTTATTCTTTACACTTCTGTCCTTCATAAATCATTTTTGCGTCATCATCGGACACTCCCTGTAACAGTTGGACCGGGGGGGGGGGGGGGTCTTTCCCCTTGCAGCCTGAACATGGATAACCGACGGGAATTCCCGAAGCCCTTCTAGTGGACCTGTAACAAAACAATTTTGTGTGATAATTTTCAATATATTTTCTGTCGGCATACATAGGGTAATTGAAAAATATTAAATTCTGACAAAATGTTGATATGTTGAAAAAATGTCATTTTTTTCGCCCAGAAATTCGACTCAAAAGCGTACACCAGAAACAGACTTTTGAAGATATCGAAAAACAACTACGTACGGTGATAGAGAATTCATTTTAGCATGCCGGCATCAAAATCCAATCAAAATCGTATGTAGCGTTCTCAAGTTACGTTTCCCGCCAACTTCATAAACATGGTTTCGAGAGTAAAACGTTTAAATGTTGGTTACATTTTTTGTACTTGAGTTAAACATACTTCTAGTCACCCATCCTTGGACCATACAGTAATCCTTCCAGATGCAAAGGGATGTCCTCCTCCATCTCTGTCGTGGCCGTGACGGACCTGTTGGCCTATTTGCCAGCTTCTGATATCCGCTGTTCTGCTCACCCAATAAGCTTTTCGTTCGTTTTGTGTAGAAGTTGTAAGAGACTGGTCCAATCTCAAGTGCGAGCACGTTCATTATTTCCATAATGCCTGTTAGGCCGTCGCTGAAATTACGTACAGCCACAGTGGCCATAATGTCGACAGTTTTTTTCTCCGCTGTGAATGGTTGTTCAAAAAATGGTTCAAATGGCTCTGAGCACCATGGGACTCAACTGCTGAGGTCATTAGTCCCCTAGAACTTAGAACTAGTTAAACCTAACTAACCTAAGGACATCACAAACATCCATGCCCGAGGCAGGATTCGAACCTGCGACCGTAGCGGTCTTGCGGTTCCAGACTGCAGCGCCTTTACCCGCACGGCCACTTCGGCCGGCTGTGAATGGTTGTCGGCGGTACTTTTTCACAAATCGCCTTGTCACTTGGCGAACTTGGGATGAACACTAAAATAATGTAGACATCACAGAGAACATTTTGAACAAAAAAAATAGTTTTTTAGACATTTTCAAAGAGATCTACCTCATCAAGAGCACTGCCGCTCATTACGAAACCATTTTATTTCGTGATTCACATGGCATCGAATTCACGGTATCCTTGCTTAATTATTCTCGATTAAAAGACGTTATTTTTAACGACTTACTCTTCACCCGAATTCATACTGAGTTTTACATTAAATATTGTGCAAATAACTCTCCAGTTAGCTGCAACAAAACATTTTTGGTACGATCAATGTAAGGAAGTGCACATTAGGTTTTAATGTCCCGTTGGCGACGAGGTCATTAGAGACAGTTCGGATTGGAGAAGAAAATCGGCCATGCCTTTTCAAAGGAAACACCTAGGTATCTTTTTAAACGATTTAGTAACAGTACAGAAAACCTAATTTTGGATGGCCTTACGTCGATCTGAATCGTCGTTATAATGACTACAAGTCTAGTGCTTCAACTCTGCCCGTCCTCGCCTGTTCATCGGAACGGAGGCTGGTTTTACTAAGCACGATCCAAGTGCAGACGGGATGCCCTTTGTTTCCTTTGACTTGGCAACCGGCTTACCCTGATGGTTTTGTGGGGACTTCGGACCACGGTGCATTTGTTGTACTTTACACTAATACCAATGGTTTTCAGTGTAAAAGTTACGCTCCTAGGACTGAGGACTCTAAACCAAAAACTTTATGTTTATAATAAACTTGTGCTTCATTTAATTCCCTAAATCGATCGCCACTGCCTCTTAAAACTACCTTTTTCTATACTGATAAGCTGAATTAACTATGGTCTACTAGTGCAGGATACGATGCTTACGCTTTGCGAAATTTATTCCTAAACGTCTCCTTGAAGCTCAAATGGAAATACATAGCGTGCGGTTCTGGCGCTGCAGTCTGGAACCGCGGGACTGCTACGGTCGCAGGTTCGAATCCTGCCTCGGGCATGGGTGTGTTTGATGTCCTTAGGTTAGTTAGGTTTAAGTAGTTCTAGGTTCTAGGGGACTTATGACCTAAGATGTTGAGTCCCATAGTGCTCAGAGCCATTTGAACCATTTGAAATACATAGAAGAGATGATTTACTACTAATGTGATCTCTGTAAATCAATATCCTTCGCCAACTAAGAGTGGTTATGATTATTTAGGGATCTCAGAAGCGTCAGATGTCATTTGTGTATTTCGGTGATAGTGACTGCAGTATTAGTGAAAACTATACAGTCCATAAATAGATGTTGATAGCAATATGACGCCTCGTAGAACGGAAGTCGGTCTTAAACAGAAGATTAATGCAAATATCTGTATATTACAGAACTGATGTCATAGTATTATATGATACACAAAGTGACGCCCTTTGTCCCATTCACGGCTGATCCCGGGGAGATGACTACTTGTACAAATTTCTTACTACAGTATTTCATTACCGCAACATCTGATGAAAGTCTGACGTTAAAGCTGACATTATCTGTCACGTCATAAACAAAAGAGAGGAACGTAGTGCACTCCCCCGAGGCGTAATCCAAATTACAAGTGTGTCTACTGATAACTTTGCGTCTAGTCAAGTGTGACATTTCTGTCTGTCAATAAAATCTCGAGTCAGTCCATATAAATTTGTTTTCATTAGTTAACTTCTGTGGTATTTTGAATCAAACAAAAGTATTGATTAACTCTGGTCAATTTTGTCAGAGACACAGCTTGCATCACATGACCACAGAAATTTAAATAAACATAAAAGCTCTATTAGTTAAGTGTAGTTGCATGAGTGTGATTACAGAAATGTGTTCATTAATGTAACCACTGATCATGTATACGTATCCTATAAACTGACTCGTTCCACGTCATTTCGATAAAAGAATCGTTTAAATGATCTGTGCAACAGGTAACTAACTTACTAACTAAATCATGACTGCAAATCGCCTGACTGTGTTCAGATGTGTCCACGCCCATGTATGATACAATATGGCTGAAAAGTGCATAATTTGTGAAGGATAATAATTGAATATCCTGTTAATGTATCTTAACGCAAGTTTCCCGTAATATTTTTAGTCCTTTCTACTGAGCGTGTTAATAAAAAAACCAATAAACTGTCACATTTCTGATATTCCACCTGTGTTTATTTATTTGACTTGTAGTTCCCATCAGTAAATTCTAACATCCGAATAACATTTTATGTGCATTTTAAATTATTTAATGTGGTATTTTGATATAAAAATCGCCGATATACCGAATTAAAGAATTTTTGTATGTCATTGTACGCATCAGATTTAATCAGATTTAAGCGTAAATCCAAAGCATTTATTACATTATACTACAGAAAATGACAGCTCGTAATAAGTGTGTGCGTTCATTAACATGGGATATTGCAACAGTATTAAATGCATCATCATTGTCCTACGTGCAATTTGTGATGCGCTAATAATACTGTATCGTTGCAGATTATGCGCATCCGCGATGCCTTGCATCTTGATGAAATAGTTGAGAGTCTGATACTATCTGTAATAGTCGAAATCATACACTTCAGGCACATGCAAATGAAAGGCGAATGTCTTCCAGAACTGATTATATTTTTAGATCGTTATTAATAATTCACTTTCGCACAAGTGGATCGTTTAACATTACTACAACAGATTTCTTTCATTATTTGAAGATAATTTAAATGAAAGGTCATTGCAAGTCAGTATGTCACATGCAAATACAACATCTTTTTTCAAAAAGAAGGTACTATTTTCATAATTTCTGGATCATCACCTCTTTATAGAATGATATAACGCATCAGCAACTTGTGTTATTTTCTCCTGGATCCGGGACGTACAATTTTTTTTTCCTCGTAAGTAAAGGAGATGGTTGCCATGAACAAGGAGACAGATATATGAAGACCTAGACACATTTGGCGGCAAAAGGACCTTAAATTATTTTTACGTACATTTTCACAGGGCTATTCTGTCAGACATTTTGCAAAAGTATTCAGATCCTCTTAATAAGCTTGAAGAGTCACATGCCTTAGTACTGATTGCTTCATTTTCTGATTTACAGATCAGAGTAGGCTACTACACTAAACATAACAGGATTGATTTCAGACGAATGTTTTCTCCTTCACAGTATCAGGGTCGGTGGGGAACACAATGAAAATAATGGTAACTCAGATAAACTGTTAGCATACTGAGACTTAATTGTACAGTCTACTCTGTCTGCATTGCATTGCTCTCGACGTGTTCAATCTGTAGGGAAAACTACAAGGAACATGCGAAGGGGGTTGTTAGATAGCAAGACGGCAAGCTAAACATAGAAACGCTGCCACAGAGGTATTCCCAGAGTTCGATAAGGTTCCCAAGGCAGCAACGTCGGCGCGCGGATCCGGTGCGATTCGCAGGCAGGTAAATTGTTTGGAATTACACGTTGGGCGACCGCGTCACAAGCCGGAAACGCGGCCAGACCTGTTCATAATTGCTACGCTTTCACGTCGCGCGCGCCCAAAAATGCCGACCGTTTCTGCGTTCCTTCGCAGTGGCCACTTTCTAGTCATTCCCTCGCATTTCCCACGCGCTCTATACAAATTCCTGTTCTTTGTCTTCACTTCCAGCAAATCTACGTCTAACACACCAACGAGGAATGTAAATGCTTCATACATGCGGACAGGGTTACCATCCATTATTAGTTCAACAATCCAGCGTCCGAGGTGACAAAATATTTTCTCTGATTATGCACTGCTGAATATCTTCTTTTCTTATAGAACAGGCTGAAAATCAGTCTAAATGTAACTATATAATGAATATATAATTCCTGTTACCCGTAATACTTTGTTTAGTGCCTCGGTTGGACTATTTTTAGACAAAAACAAATTATGATGCCAAAGAGTCGTCCGACCATGTCCCTACCAAGATGTAAACCTAGAATTTTTTTAAATGACTGCTTCAGAATGACAGATTTTCTAACCAGCCAGATGAACATTTGTATCTGCAAACAGTATTTCCAAAGACTGAGAACTGTTCTGTAAAATAAAAACGAAACTAAAAGTTAGTGAGAAAAAAAGGTGTCAACGATTGGCTAAGATAGGTTACAAAATCGCTGGAAACTTGGACGTAACTCCCCTTTGTTGATACATATTACCAGATACGAAAAGTTTCCTCGCTGATGGCAATAGTTATTTTACGGACAAAGCTTGGCTAAAACTTTCATCAACTGTTATTTGTTTTTTGTCTTAGGCTTGGTGGAATTTACGAGAGTGTTACACAAAAATCGTTCAGCTTTTATTTACAAAGCAGCATCAGTGGTGGTTCTGTAAATATAACTTACATAATTTGTTTCTACATTTTGAGAAAAGAGGTTCTTAGAAGCCTAAAAGTAGCGAAGTTTCTTTGGCCACAACCTCTGCTAATGAGGGAAAAACCTGTCGACTTGAAAACATAAGAAAAGGATAATGCGCGCCGTAAGTAAAGTGTACACCACATTAATAAGCAAAAACAGTTTTTAATCTACAAGTATTAAAGTACAGAAACGTATTATGTGTGCTATATTTACAGATGATGCTTTGTAAATGAAGGCCAAACGCTTCTGGTATGACACTCTCATAAATTCAGCAGGCTTAAGACAGAAAAAAACGAATAATAACTTAAAGATAACAGCTACTGTGGTAGATGACCATCCAAACAAACATGAAAGAAATCATGTATCGATAAGAAGCTTTGCAGAAGACATGAAGTGTTCTGACAAGAAAACTACATTAGCCACCTTATAACATACTTGTGCTCAAATTCGAATGCAGGATCTTTATCTGGCTGATACAATTCGATTGGAATTTATTAACTTCTTGAAATAGATATAGATACCTGTAGGACACTCTATGGGTTCAATATTTTTGTTAAATTACTTCTGTGTTATACGTGCTATGGTAAATTTTTGCCTTGTGTCTTGTAATACCTGTGGAAACCGACTTCAGCTGAAGCATTGGATACAATTGTAAAATCTGCTGTAGGAGTCGAGTTATCTCTCAGAACGCATATGGTGTTACAATTATGTTATATATAGGATTCTCTTTCGTAAATTTTCTTCCAGCTGAGTGCATATTTAGACAAACTGATTTTGTTTAAAAATTAACAAGGAATTTTGTTGGTACTGCTTAGTAGAGATTGAGTTTAGGATTCTTTATCTGGTTTAGTTGATTTTCTTGTATAGTTTTCTGATAATCATTACAGATAAATTCCACAATGCGTTTTAACGATAGGAAGATAGACGTCTACCCTGTTCCGTGTCCTTTATCAAACTTTGTAAAATCTAATAAATAGTTACGACGAATGTTTATTACTGTTATTACTGTCATTATTATCTTCATTTCTGATCATCTATGATCAACGTCGCTGTATTTATTATTCTCTCTGTGACCAAGGTCTGGATATGTAATGACACGTTCCGTCATTAATGTAATAAATAAATTTTTGTGTTAATGGAGAAAACAATGAAACCTGAAAGTTTCGGTTAACGAACGATTTCCGTTTCCATCAGCACTTCTGTTTTTAAGCCCATCTTTTTATGCAGTCGTACAATTCGTGAGCAAATTTCACGTTGGATCTCAGCAGGTAAGAGAATATATTTGTTTAATAGTGCAAAAACAGTGCTATGTTTATTGCAAGGCCATTGTACACTTTCACGTAAAGGGAGAGTATTCTTTTTACTGTCATGTAGATGATGAACAGGCCTGAAACTAATTTTGGAAAAATAAATAAACATGTTAGTTCAGTGAAGACGTGAGTGGTTGCAGTATTATTCACACTGGAACAAACATAAAGCGAAACACAATGAAATAACTAATAACAAATCAGATATATAGAAAAAAATCTACTTCCTCCCTTACAGTCTTATTTACACTGCATCATAAACACTTTTCTTTCAATACATTTTTCTTTCAATACATTCAGCCGGCCGGAGTGGCCGAGCGGTACTAGGCGCTTCAGTCTGGAACCGCGCGACCGCTACGGTCGCAGGTTCGAATCCTGCCTAGGGCATGGATGTGTGTGATGTCCTTAGGTTAGTTAGGTTTAAGTAGTTCTAAGTTCTAGGGGTCTGATGACCTCAGATGTTAAGTCCCATAGTGCTCAGAGCCATTTGAACCATTTTTTCAATACATTCTTTACACGAATTTCATCGGGTCTGATTACTCAGAATATGGAGCTCTCTTTAGGTGTCAATTTAAATATGCAGAAACATAATCGACATAAGTGACTCCAACAAAAACAGCTCATTTTAAACTCAGTCAATATGAGAATAATTTGTTGGTAATAATATGCGACTCTTCTACACTACCGCGTGGGTTTGTAATGACGGACGAGAACGTATCGAATGGTTGGGCACACAGGTTAAGACATTGGATTCATGTTCACGAGGAACGGATTTCAAATCTGGGCCTGGCTACCAAAATTTAGATTTTTCACAATTTATAGAAAACGTTACAGTGAATGCCGGGTTAGTTCCTTTAAAAAGACGTGGTCGAAATCCTTTCCCTTCCTTTTTCAATGCGAGCTTGTGATTAATATTTAATGGAAATTCTTTAATTTTTTTTTTTTTTTTTTTTTAGAGATAGTGCTAGAATATTTTTGTCACAGCTGTTGTGAGGTCTACGGCAGTAAAACGTTTAAATAAAATTTCATCTTGGGTATTACACTGCTGTTTCTCTCAGTGACATAGATAAGATGCAAATGTAGTATCATCCATCAATATGAAACAAACTATGTGGGCAGCCCGCAATTTGAAAATTATGCACGTCGGACACTAAAGAGTGTTGCGTGGTGTATTTGCATAGCGGCAGCGTTTTTTAGAACTCATTACACATAGCTCGCGGGGTCAGCTGGACAGAAGTTTAAGAAAAAAAAACATCCATCATGTAAACTACTACGGAGAATATAAGTCATTTCTCGTAATTAACTGATGGAGGGTTCGTGAAACGATTTCATTCCCGTTATTTTAGTACTGGCATCAGGCAGGAAGCGTTACACTGAATCAGTCGTATTCATTTACCACTCACAAAACCAGCTTCTTAAGACCATAAGAAACGAGTAGAATTTATCTTTGTGGCTGTAGTAGGTTTCTAAGAGGTCTATTACAACTACATATCAAATCGCGTAATTAATATTACGTTGCGTGTAAGACGTGAGAGGGAAAGGCAATTTAAACCAACTAGTAGCGCAAAGTTGTAAGATTTTTCGTTTTAATTGTGGGAAGCTCGTGTTTATAACGGATATCTCAGTGAATTTTTACTCTGTTCCGATTGTGTAGCTGTATCGGATGTTATGGCGAATAGATCGTTCAGATATGTATTGCATTGTATGTTATTAGAGAATGTACTTATGCATAGACACACAACAAAAACCACTAAGACACAGGAGAAAGACAGAGAGAACCGAATTAAAGTATGTGGAATTTCAACATTCCGTTGGCAGGAGAACGAGTTACAGTCTTTAATCTTACAATTTCTTTAATTTTCCGTCTGAGTTGCGTTCACCGTTGAATAAATGGTGACTACTTTCGAACGTATTTGTTCATTTTTGAACCATTAACTGAGTCGTTCTCAATTGATTAATGAAATAAACAGTTCACATTTGAACATTCTGTGTCCTTGTAGCTGCTATCTACTACACACTGAATCATTTGTTCGCTAACAAATTGCTTAATATGTGTTAGTTAGCAATATCAAGGGCACAGAATGTTTAAATGTAAACTGTTGAGGTCAGTTCGAAATGTATCCACGTTACGCTACGTAGTTATTTCATAACTTTATGGAGAACTATTCATAAATGGTTTGAAAATGAAAAATTAGGTTCGAAACTTAGAACTACTTAAACCTAACTAGCCTAAGGACATCACACACATCCATGCCGGAGGCAGGATTCGAACCTGCGACCGTAGCGGTCGCGCGGTTCGAGACTGAAGCGCCTAGAACCGCTCGGCCACACTGGCCGGCTGTGTATGCAAGTATGACAGAAAATTAAAGAAATAGTAAGAAGTCATAAACTGTGAACTATCTTACTTAATGAAAACGTCAGGTATGTTCATAGCATTACCTAATATAATAATAAAAACATTTTGGAACATCCTCTGTGGACAATGACTGATTTTAAAAACGGAGTTCATACGAAATGTAGACAGGAAATTGGCTAGTATTAAGAATTTTCAGTCACCACGTAATTCTTATTTCACATAATTACTGTAGCTTTGAAAGCCATTTTATGTCAATATCTTACAAAAGTAAAAAGCCAAATGGTATGGCACGCGAAAATCTAAGCTGAAACTATAGCATTGACCTATTTTACTTGTCACTGTGATGTCAGATATTGTAAATTCATTAAACTAAGAACCATTTACAGATCTGACGCTTTTGGCTTCGTAAACACGAATGTTTCGGGATATTTTTATTACCAACTTTATCACATATTGACTGATTTGTGACAACACGCACCTATTATCTAGTGCGTCTATTTGCTGAGAATATTGATGCATGCTTCATGGTGCAAGTGCAGCAGTATTTAAAGAAGAAGAAAAAATATTAGCCTGCTAAGTGACGTTGAAGCTGTCAGCGGCATATTGCTACTGAGAAATGAAGCAGAAGGCTAGTGAATTATTCGTGTTCCTCGATCGCCGAGGAAGCAACCTGTCCGCAGAAATGTCGATTGCAGACCGGCTGAACATCATTCCAGGTGAGGCCCTGTATATACGGGGTGCTCAGAAACGATCTGCAAAGCTGTTACGGGTGTTGCAGGGTAGGTTGTGCTGAGAAATAATTATTTTATTCATAGGTTGCGTCATTTTCGAGTTAACTGTCATTAAAATTAGCCAATAAGGGCGTTACGTGCCCAAATTCAAGCGGGCTGGCAGAGTCGGTGTCACCACAAGTGTTTTTGTTTGATTTCGTAAAACCGAACGAGAGAGCGATGCAAAAATTGGACGTGCGACGGTAGCAAGAATAGAACCCAAAGCCAAAGCCTGAGCAGTTTTGTGCACTACCATCTACACAATGAGAACAATTGACACTACTTGTATCTGAAGGACCGCTGTAATTTGCACGCGTGACAGACTGATTGCCTAATTTCAATGCCAAATAACTCAGAAAGGGCGCACGATTCGAATTTCTTTTAACAAATACTTCTGCGTACAACTTCCCCTCCTACACCCTTACAAACTTTTCAGACAGTTTCTGACCACCGTGTAGGTTATAACCACGTTTATACGGCTAGAGAAGAAAGGCAACGGTTATGTACATAGGTGTTTTCGTGGCTTACTTGCGTACTCTCTGAGAATCAGCTCCTTCTATCAAATTCCCAACAGAAATTCTTTTTTTACATTATGTGTGGAGAATTTTCTGGACCATAGCTTACATGTAAATGATACTGATACCCCTGCGTTCTTCGGTTGGGGGTTGTTCGTCAGTACGGACGCCTTCATGTAGAATCAAACTGTATTCAGATCTATGATTGGTGTCTGTACTAAAAAAATATCTTGTTTTCGTTGGGGGGCAGTACGGACACTCGGAGGAAGATGAGATAAAAATGAAGATTCAGTTTAGTTTTGCCTTTTGCAATGCTACTTTCAGCTACACATCTTCACAGTAAAGATCTGTGACGAAGATAGTCGAGAGCAATATTTTTGTTACATTCTTCAATCTGTCTTAATAAAGAAATTCGTCCTGAGCGGTTCACAAATGGGTCATCACTTATACACTTAGGAGACATTCGCTTTGTTTTCGATGAACGTGAGTACCATACAAACCTGCGGCTGATTTAGTCGCAGCCGGCCGGGGTGGCCGAGCGGTTGTAGGCGCTACAGTCTGGAACCGCGCTACCGCTACGGTCGCAGGTTCGAATCCTGCCTCGGGCATGGATGTGTGTGATGTCATTAGGTTAGTTAGGTGTAAGTAGTTCTAGGGGACTGATGGCCTCAGCATTTAAGTCCCATAGTGCTCAGAACCATTTGAACCATTTGATTTAGTCGCAACTAAGATGCTTTATAGTGAACACACACACAAAGGAGTCTCTATCAGCCAATGAAATGCAGAAGTTCTTATTTAAGAAATGACATACATTCTTTATGAGCAATTCAATTCACAGTCGGTCCTGTGACGTTCATTCCAGCTTCCTGGTTGAGGACGGGTATAATTTTTAGAACTTCCTAAAAAAAACGATGTTATGCTACCACACTTGTTGATGTTCGCAATGAACATTTCGCAACAGCTAGACAGAAGTATACTGACGTCGACGTCAACGACTACAGTGTAATTTCATCCCAGTGACAGTTTCTAGTCAGCAGAAGTGAAACTAGCAGCAAGCGTCGTACCCACAGTAACTGTATTACATGATGATTATTGTGAAGCGATGACAGTTGTTATCATATTATGATAACTATCTTTTCTAAAGAACTGATGGAGATTTCCCTACACCTGTTATAGCGAATACAGGTTGATACTTCGTGTGAAAACCACACGGCCGATTCCTTCTCATATCCCTCTCCATTCTAACTTGTGCTGTGTCTCAAATGATCACGTGGTCGACTTGACTTTAAACCGTCGTCTTTCTTCCTTCATTTTCTTCAATTTGTGATTCTGCTTATGGAGTCACGCAACGTGGGATGCGCTGTATATATTCTCTCATGATGTTTGTTTTCACAGAAAAAAATAAAAAATAAACTTCGAGACTACATAGTACTTTACTTACTTAAAGAGAGACCGAAACAAAATTGCAACTGGATTGTGCCTTCTTAAGCAATTGTGTGACAGAGTGCTCACTGTTCTGTAGTGTTACTTACAGTAGTCTCGCAAATACAAAATGGACACGACAAACTCCTCAAGTCAAGATTTAAACTAAACATCTGCTTAACGCAATGCTTCTCTTCTTTACACGAATTCATGACAGCGTTCTTCACTGTAACATGCCATATAGACGAGCGATGTATATTTGAGCAACGTTTTGTTCAAAATGCATATATTGCTCAATGTTCGTTGTATTAAAGTGTAAAGCATACAAAAATAATGTAATATCTAGCAAAGAACTGCATATATGGAATAACGTGTCCAGAAAGCACACATTCCGCTCCAGAGTGTAAATTCGTTCTGGAAACTGTATACATGTTTGCATTAAAATATCCTTCACCCTGTTACATCGGGATGGTTACTGATGTGAACTTGTGTGGAATTATATAATAACCCTTTCAATGATCAACGATCTTTTATTTATTTATTTTATCATGCTCGGTGCGACGACGTCAGCGAGTTTTCCGTGATTCCCCTAAATCGCTCCAGGCAAATGCCTGGATGGTTTCTTTATATCCGAGTTTGTGCCCCGTCTCTAACGATCTCGATGTCGAAGGGAAGCGAAAACTAATTGGTCACATAACGACTCACCACATATGTAGGGTGTTCGTATAACGTGGGAACCCCAAACATTTAATAAACCGTTCAAGCACATGGAACAAGGTTTCTGGCACATGCTAACACGCGAAGGGACTTTTATATCTGCTGAGATATTGAAGCAACTATTTTCTCAGTAACAGAATAAATAAAATGATATACTTGTGTAAAATTCGGTAGCTCATTAAAGGAGAACAGCAGAGAGAGAACTGCAGCCAATGAAACATTTCACAATAGTAGTCGGGAATGTGGTAAGTGTAAGGAAAAGGAGAGCCGAGATATTTCAGTTGTATTTTCACTGGCGTGCAGACATCAGAAAACTGCGTGTTATAATTATTTTGCGAAGAACATAAGGTAAATAATTCTGGCGTATTGCGAAACAAGTTGTGTATACATTGAAACTGGTTCCACTATATTTCATTCATACACTCCGACGGACATTCAACCCGCCACAACAATAACCTAAAATATCAATTTCGAGAGCATTTATACTTCGTTATTTCTCGACAAATATTCCAAATAACTATATCGCTGAATTTTCCGATTCAAAAATTTCTGTAATTGAGCCAAAAATATCATAGTGTAGATCAATTTGGAAGAAAAAGATGTCCTTGTCTTAGTGATTGACAGAATTACGAAAACACATGCTAGCCATTATTTTATGAGCGTCTTCGGACTATTCGTCTAGATGAAAACAGACCAACAACATTTTTACTGTGGGGAAAAGATACTAGAAGTCAAGTCAGCCTGCAGGTTCGTGCGGTACGATTCAATGAAAGCTTCTGAATTGCTGCGAGCAAGTTCTGTACAGTGAAAAAATATACAGCAGTAAATCTGATAAAACGAAAATATAAGTAGAAAAAAGTGTTGCAGATGGATGACTGGTTGATCATACCTAATAAATGAATAAAATCAACAGATGTCCAGTTCTTTATACACCTGAATTCACCCCCTGAAAACATTTAAGTGTTTGAAAAGTTGACACGATCTCATGTGGAGATGAATCAACGACAACTGAATTAACGTTCTAATATTTTTTGTACAGCCTATCATGACATTTCTCTTTACAGTGATTGCCGCTTGCTTTCATATTCTGAACATAAATAGATCTGTCAGCACAAATAAAAGACACAATAAATCTGATCTTACGTAACTAATGTGAAATGCACATTATTATGATAATTATAGTAATCTATACGTTTCCCATTGTAGTTGCAGAGCAACCTGTCAGCTTTATGTGCTGTGGGAAGTCTCCATAAGCAACTAATGTACATGATTTATAATGTCAATAATTATAAAGGAGTGCTACGGTCGCAGGTTCGAATCCTGCCTCGGGCGTGGATGTGTGTGATGTCCTTAGGTTAGTTAGGTTTAAGTAGCTCTAAGTTCTAGGGGACTGATGACCACAGATGTTAAGTCCCATAGTGCTCAGAGCCATTTTATAAAGGAGTGTGAGCAAGAATACTAGAAGGTTTTATCCTCGATATGTAGTACATAAATATTCTTACATTCTAGCTTTATTTTTATGCGTTGCCCATAATTTTATATTGTCTTTGCAACTGTTTTCATTTAACATAATGTCTGTCAGCTTTACCTACTACATACAGAGGGCGACACACACTAATATGAAACTTCCTGACAGATTAAAACTGTGTACCGGATTGGGACACAAACCTGGCACTTTTCCATTTGCGGACAAGGTCCCGTGTTCGAGTCCCGGTCTGGCACACAGTTTTAATCTGCTAGTAAGTTTAATATCGCGCACGGTTGGCTCACAGTGAAAGATTCATTCTGAACCTACTAACATGCTTGCCCACTCTCCTTTATGATTCTTGACGTAATTTATATACGTTAGTAACTTATGAAGCCTGCACACAGCACATAAAACAGACGGGTTGCGCCGCCACTAGAATGGGTGTCGTTCATATCACAGCCGCACTGAGGTGATCCTGCGTCTTCGGCAGAACTGCTAAGGCTGCCCCCCTCCCCCCCCCCCCAATCCTCTCCCCCACCCCCTCACCCGTTCAGCAATTTTTTCTAGCAGGTGTAGCAAATTTTATAATTTTGTAGCGTACGGACGTTTAACAAAAATGAAGCATTGTTGAATAACAAATGCTTAAGTGAACAAGAATAGTGGTACAAAATGTTGCCTACAGAAAATTAAAACTATGAGCCTAGTTAATAAATTACATGTTTATAAATTTTATAAAAATTGAAAATGAAGCAAAAGCTATACCTTATGGAATATGGTAGCTACTGTACATTAGTTTTAGTATGATCTTTAATGAAGAACAGATTTCGTTTGTTCCTCGTAAATTATTAATAGTGCATAAATTACTGATTATAAATAGAGGAAAAAGAATTGCAATAAAGAGTTGAGAAAATATCCGTTTCCAGTAATTTTCTTGTTATTATAATTTTACTTTGCATTTCATTTATTTCATCGCAGAAAACTAATTTATTATGCCATTGAAGTCCAAGTTAGCAACTGTGACGTATTGTATCGACAAGACAGTAAATTTTGACAATGCGTACGGCCGTACTAGACTTTAATTTGGTGATACTGCGTACACAAGGCATAGAGTCAAAACCGTTTCGATGGTTGAACGAGCATTTCTTGACCCACACTTTAAAATAAACTTTAAAATATCCATATCGGAAATGGCTCTTCCATCTGGAACTGACAGTAGCTGTTTCGTTGACTAGCTCCGCTGCACATTTTCAAGAAAAGATACAGAGCTATCAATCAATGCGAATCCTGACCGGCAATTAAAGTCAGATTAAATGAGTTGATAATATGAGACCTGTTTCCCATTTAACTTTTCGTTTATCAAATACTTCCGATGCACCCTATCACTAACAGCCTCGCTCCAGTCCTCAGACGGCAGAAATGTATAAAAATCGGAAGTCTTTGGTCAAATAGCGTATTTTCTTCAGCACTCGCTCACCAAGCTTTGAGATCCTATAATACCTTACCGAAGTAGTATCGAGTACTCGATCTTTGAATGTGATAGAGCTGTGTAGGCGGAAACTGTGTGAACCAAGCCGGCACAGTTCCCATATAAACCATGTTAACGATAGACAAGTGTCCGAGAGTAGTAGTTTATATGGAAGAAATGACACAATGACAACAAATTGCATTTACAATCTCTGTGCAAGGCTTCTAGGCAGTATGAGGTCGGAACAAAGGGTAGTAAACTCAAATACCACTCCCGGTTAAATCTTAAACCGTCTTTCTTTTCTGTTGTTTTCTGGTCAGTTTTTGAGTCCGCTCTGAGACTGCGCCCTTGGCAGGGGGCCTATCTCACTACGCCCTAAGTACGGCCTTACATACCATTATATTTAGCGGTTTTGTATTTCCGATTAGTTATGTGAGATCAAACTTAGAATGTCTTACTTAACAGATCTTAAGCTGTTGAGAATTAGAACGAAATTGGTAATTATTGTAAGGACAAGTGTCACAATAGACTGTAATAAGAAATATTAGAATTTAAATATTTCAGAGAAGGGAGGCATCAAGAATTCGAAAACACTGATAAATTGATTTCGTAACTAATATTATTGAGACTAGGTGACGCTATTCTAGCCCTTCTGGATATTTCGTAATGCGTGGTTTTGTGTGTGGGGGCGGGAAGGGGGGGGGGGAGGTAGACGGGTGTGGTTTCACGTTCCAACTATAAAAAAAATATGCTTGTTCGTGCGTGTTTGGAACCAAATGCACAAGTGAAGCGGGATGGCAGCATCGCCCGGTAACTGCGAGCACAGCTTGATCTCTGGGAAGTGATTGGTATTCCGGTCGCGGGAGACGACTCAAGTGCGGGCAACGCGTGCCACAAGACGCCGAAACGCCGGCAGAGCCCGGCGGGCCGTTACTGGGGAGCGCGACATGTGTGGAAAAGTTAACAGCTAACTAAACCAGTTCTCCGGGAGGAAGTCAGACCAGTTCTGAGCGACGTTTCTTCGCAATTAGCTACACCTAGCACCTGCTACCTGAATCCAATTTATTTGTAGAGCAGCTCCCCGCCCGGGGCGCCTGTGCCGTGTGCCACAGAAAAATTGTATACATCCACAACGGCGGCCGTGAACTGATTCATTGGACCCGTCATTTCCGCGGATATACAATATTACTTTTTTTTTACACGTAGTTCATTGTGCCACTTGCTCCGTAATTGACAAGCTCTTGCGTAACAACTTAAAAAAAAATGATACGCAGATGGAAATGCGGAAGGGTGTCTTACGATTCACTAAAAGCGGTGTCATTGGCGATGCAATTTGGTGTCGAAAGCAGAGGCAAATTAACAAATGCGTAGAATAGCCACCAGCCTAAGCTCCCGTGTAATTTAAAGCCCATCGCAGTGTAGAAAACAATATCTAATTAGAAAATAGCCACCGAGACAAATACGTTTGAAATATTTTTTTAAGACACACACGCACATCACATTTGAACTTGAAAGAAAATTGAAAATTTCTTCAGTGTTACCCAAAGATCAGATGCTCTGGAACGGACGATAAAACAGTTACTTACTCTTAAACACAAATAGAACTACTGCGATACTAAACGTAATTTTCAACATCTAAAATAGACGTACTATAGGGACTTGCAGCACATTAAGACTTTTCTGTAATTATTGCAGCGTGTCAGGTGTCAGTCTATGAAGCAACGTCCTTTTAAAATCTAGATTTTCAAGACTTTGCGAGCTATTGTACTACAAATAAACACAAAAACCTATTTTTAAATTTTCATTTGTTCAAAAAGACTACGTTTTTAAAAAAATTTTAATTAAATGGAATTTTGTAATACTGTCCAATTTTAAATAATTTTTTGGAGTAAATATTTTCCAGGATTTCTTACTAACATCTACTTGTTTCTTTCGATAAAACTGGTTCACTAAAGTCCTTGATAAATTTCATTATATTAATAAAAAATTGGTGGGAAGTGGGTGATATATTTCATTAGCTGAAACTATTTAGAGCAATTGTTTCAGAATCGGTCACGCTTACGCTGATCGTACTCAGAAACAGCCCAAGATGTTATTCAACATCTACGCACGAATTAAATGAAATTTTGTTTTAGCTCCATACAGAAATGCTTCAGGGATTGTTTCTAAGAGGTTTCGTTTTCACCCTGAGCGCGTATAGGGCCATTCAGGCAACTGCCTTCCGGATTCAGGGAAGTGAGAACTCTAATATTCTGAACAAAGAAGTGGTGCGTCAACAACATGTGGTGCACAACTGTTTGTGTGGCAACAACATAAATGAAACATATGTGAACGATATAAAATTTGTAGGCCAATCAAACAATGATTAAAATTGCAGAGCTGCAATGTGTTCACCTACAAAACGGCTACATCTGAAAGCCTACACCAACTTTATACTGAACGTTTAAGCAAAAACGATAAGTATTCCAGAAAGGCCAAAAACAGACAAATTATCCTAAATATATGAATGTTATGCATAAAAGAAACTTCATAAAAACGATCAAGAACGCAGAAATAACGTATTAAAAGAATTTAGTGATGCAAAAACACACAAATTAGTACAGTCTACTACTGAATTTTCAAGTATCCGTTATCAAATTCAAAACACTTTTCGCAGTATTACTTGTAGCTCTTTTGAGAGTTTCTCAGTGTACATTTATGATGTGAGGAACTAATTCCTCTAGTGTGATAAGTTTTTCTGTACAGATTTTGTTTTCATCTATTCCCATACCGAAATCTGATGCAGTAAAAATAGCAAACATGTAGGCTATCAAACATTGACAGATGTTCGACCTTCACACGGTTCACGGTTACAGCCAATGGATGTCTCCATAGGCCTACGTGCGTTCTGTTGCACGACAGATGTGGGTAACGGATATTTTTGATAGTGTTAACAGCGAAAAAGTGAAAGTTGCTTTATAAACTAATTGTACTAGTAGAATATATCAGTGGCCAACAATTGCCCATCTATAAAATTTCAACCAACCGACTTCACAGCCTGCACTCTTGGTGATGATGAAACAGATTGAAATAATTTTCACTTGACGTTCACAATAATATTCTATGCGGAATACAGATAAAAGCTGAATTTCTTGGTGTTCCTATCTTCGGACTACATTCCATTGACTGAAGAGTGCGATGTATTTCATCTACATCTCACGAGGTTTGTTGTCAATTAGAGTAAACAGTCAGGTACCCAAAACTCTTATCCTACGAAACTTTCAAAAGTAGCAAGAGGATTTTCATTACAAAACCATAAACAAACAAATGGTTCAAATGACTCTGAGCACTATGCGACTTAACTTCTCAGGTCATCAGTCGCCTAGAACTTAGAACTAATTAAAGCTAACTAACCTAAGGACATCACACACATCCATGCCCGAGGCAGGATTCGAACCTGCGACCTTAGCGGTCGCTCGGTTCCAGACTGCAGCGCCCAGAACCGCACGGCCACACCGGCCGGCTAGTAAACAAACACCGTTTCAGCATAATCAGCATGTACAAAGATGTGTGTAATTGTTTGGAACACATGTATTAGTACAATCAGTCAACTGTTCGCTTATAAAATGCTTTGATTTACACATCGCTGTCGCGAGTGCTAGCCATTGATTTAAAAATTCCGAGCGTTTCTGAAATGCGCGCCTCACGTTAAAGCAGCTATATCTACATCCCCACTACAGATTAAAGACTTTTTATATAAACATTCTTACTTGAAATTCTCCCCGCAGATACAGACTTAAACATTTTCCTGTGTATACAAGATATATCTAACTAATTGAATATACTTTCGGAGTGGATTTCTCTTACCAAGACATGGAAAAATGCTAAGAAAACACCTGCTTCGATATTATTCGTTTTAAAGTTATTATTGAAGCAACGTTTCATCTGCTGGTACAGATGAAAGTCACTGATGATGAACTCTTGCAATCATTCTGGATAACGTGGCATAGATAACAGCAACAAACATGTGATTTATGCAAGATGTGGCTTCAGTACATGATAGTTACTTTGAGTTCCACCGATCGATGTCTACAATTCTAGGCGGGCAGGGAACATTTCCATGTCCTGCACGTTGAATTTTTATCTTTGGATTTTTATCTGTGGCTGCACCAAAAAAAATGGATTATGTGGTGAATATGCCCCTGTTTTAAGACGTTTTATTAACGTACCATGGAAACCGTTGAAAGCTCTCGACAATGTATTGGGGAAGGGGAATTGGAATGGATGTTACAATCTGTGATGTGACCAGTTCACGAGTCCATTTCAAAATATCCATTTATTTGAATACTTTATTGATTCTGACGCGATAAATTTTTCCCTGATGAATTTTCTCGTGAATGTCTTCTAAAGTACATGTGATGCGCCCTGCAGAGGATTGTTGAAGCTGTGTATCGTCTGTGGTCGGTGGAACATGACGGCAGCGCAGGAGAGCAGTTAAAGTTCTGCTACTGATGTGTGACTCGTTGAATACTGTTGCATTTCTTTCGCCCTGCCACCAGCTTGTGATGCTTTGCTGGTAGTCAGTACGCTGTATGTATGCAAAGTATTTGAAATCACGTTCGTTAGGGTCATTTCCATGTCTGTTGGATTAGATGCAAAGAGGTGTAGGATGTGTTGCTACACTGGATGACTCCCTCAGCTACAGATTTTGTAAATTTTTAATAGTTGTTTTGCTTCTCTGCACCTTCAGTCATTTTTTTTTTCAGGTAGTAGACCGTAAGGCCTGCTGCAGTTTCAGTTTTGCATTTGTTGCATACGTCATCCATTTATCCTGTCTATATTTCTTCTCTCTTCTAGATGGTAATGGAACATCCCTTGACATATTCTACCATTCGATATCCTATTTACTGGCTTTATATTATTTAATGTATTTAAGCTCCAATGTTCAACTGTCGTGTGTCCAAGTTTATTATTTCCTCTCTTCTTGTGACTCCCCCATTTCCATATCCTGGATTCTGCTTTGCTCCATTACCTTTATTAGCCATGGATCACCGCATGAGACAGCTACTGAACGAAATGGTACACTGACAAAGACACGAGAACTACCTTCCCACTATCTTGAATAAGTGCTTTCGTGGATTCCTTGGTTCACTTAACATTAATATTGGAATGGTCCCTTATGAAAGACAAAAGGATATTTCCTAACCCATTCAAGCCTCGTCCGAGATTAGGCGAGGCATCTAATGAACTCGCTGTAGACAGGATGTAACATTCTAATCTTTTTCGTTCATACAGACAGCTCTTTACTGCAGGTTTTTGTTGTTGCTGCAAAATTAAATTTGTGTATAATGTGTGCTCTAGTTCGTTTGCCTCTTCTTCTCAAGATTGTTTATTGCAATATATGTCACGCATATTCTACTTTTTAAAATTTTATTGCCTTCCGTTTGCACGATATTAAATGAGAATGAAAGCTACTGTAAAAGATTTGCTGACACCTGATGATAAGCTGCACAAGTATTGGCTGCTGTCGTGTGTGGTGGGGCCACCCACACTGTCCCCCTCCGCTCCCTCCCCCACTCTTCCGCTCCCGGCACCCTCATCCCCTCCCCCCGCAACGCTGCCTTCATCACTTTCATTATTACAATTCTACGTCTACATGGTTACTCTGCAATTCACACTTAAGTGTCTGGCAGAGGGTTCATAGAACCATTTTCGTACTACTTCTCTACCATTCCACTCTCGAATGGCACGTGGGAAAAAGGAACACATAAATCTTTCTGTTCGAGTTCTGATTTCTCTTATTTTATTATGATGATCATTTCTCCCTATGTATGTGGGTGTCAACAAAATATTTTCGCACTCGGAAGAGAAAGCTGATGATTGAAATTTCGTAAATAGATCTCGTCGCAAAGAAAACCGCATTTGTTTCAATGACTGCTACCCCAACTCGCGTATCATATCAGTGACACTCTCACCCTTATTGCGCGATAACACGAAACGAGCTGCCTTTCTTTGCACTTTTTGGATGTCCTCCCGTCACTCCCATCTGGTAAGGATCCCACACCGCGCAGCAATATTCCAGCAGAGGACGGACAAGTGTAATGTAGGCTGTCTCTTTAGTGGGTTTATCGCATCTTGTAAGTGTTCTGCCAACAAAGCGCAGTCTTTGTTTCGCCTTCCCAACAATATTATCTATGTGGTCTTTCCAATTTAAGTTGCTCGTAATTGTAATTCCTAGGTATTTAGTCGAATTGACAGCCCTTAGATTTGTGCGATTTATCGTACACCCAAAATTTATCGGATTTCCTTTAGTACCCATGTGGATGACATCGTACTTTCCTTTGTTTAGTGCCAATTGCCACTTTTCGCACCGTACACAAATTCTCTCTAGATCATTTTGTAATTGGAATTGATCGTCTGATGATTTTACTAGACGGTAAATTACAGCGTAATCTGCAAACAATCTAAGGGGACTGCTCAGGTTATAACCTAGATCATTTATGTAAATCAGGAACAGCAGAGGGCCTATGACACTACCTTGCGGAACACCAGATATCACTTCTGTTCTACTCGATGATTTACCATCTGTCACTACGAACTGTGACCTCTCTGAGAAGAAATCACGAATCCAGTCACACAACTGAGACGATACTCCGTATGCATGCAATTTGATTAATAGTCGCTTGTGAGGAACGGTATCAAAATCCTTCTGGAAATCTAGGAATACGGAATCGATCTGAGATCCCTTGTCGACAGCACTCATTATTTCAAGAGAATAAAGAGTTAGGTGCGTTTCACAAGAACGATATTTTCTGAATACGTGTTGGTTATGTATCAATAAGTCATTTTCTTCAAGGTGATTCATAATGTTCGAGTATAGTATATGCTCCAAAATCCTACTGCAAATTGAGGTCAGTGATAGGGGTCTATAATTCAATGGGTTTCTCCTATTTCCTTTCTTGAATATTGGTGTGACCTGTGCTACTTTCCAGTCTTTAGGAAGAGACCTTTCGTCAAAGTGGCGGCTGTCTATGATTGCTAAGAAAGGCGCTATTGTGTCTGCATACTCTGAAAGGAAACTGATTGGTATACCATCTGGACCGGAAGACTTGCCTTTCTTAAGTGATTTGAGTTGTTTCGCAACACCTGAGATATCTACTTTTATGTCACTCATGCTAACAGCTGTTCTGGTTTCGAATTCTGGAATATTTACTTCGTCTTCCTTCGTGATGGTATCATTCATATCGTAATCATGCTATCTGCACAATTTATTCTCTACTTCACTGTTATCAGAATATCAGAAACTATGCCTTAGCGCAGTGGTGAAGGAAACATACTAGGAAGTGTGCCGTAGCATATAAGACAGTGCGATAGTTAGGACTTTTGTGTGCTACTACTGGCCTTTGCGATATACTCTGTGAATGGTTTTCCTAATTCACACACGCAGAGTATGCTTTCTTGTCTGGCTGCTGTAATGGCAATGCTACGTCAGCCATAATTAAGTAACAGACACAGATTTCTTAGCGCGAAGCACCTACCCATGCTGCATTTTCTGCTTGTAAATGATAGTTTTACTAGACTCACCGCTCACAGCTGCTCCGTGGCCTGACGAATTGCTAGGTCTCACGCACTTAGATTTGTCTGTGCGATTGGCTTGTGAGCTGACTTTATCACTTAAGTGCAGACACGTGACGGGGTAGATCAATATCATAACAGATGCAGCTACCGACATAAAGTAACATTCACTCGTCATTTTATAATATGCACGCAAAAATGCACTGATGTGGCGGAAAGAGTGGAATGGAGGTTAGTTAAAGTCTTGTCTACGGTTTGGTTGTTAGAGACGGAAACTGACTTCAGGTGGACAATGATAGGTATGAAAATCAGTTAATACTTATTCAAATGGTTGAAATGGCTCTGAGCAATATGGGACTTAACTATTGAGGTCATCAGTCCCCTAGAACTTAGAACTACTTAAACCGAGCTAACCCAAGGACGTCACACACATCCATGCCCGAGGCAGGATTCGAACCTGCGACCGTAGCGGTCTTGCGGTTCCAGACTGTAGCGCCTAGAACCGCACGGCCACTCCGGCCGGCTAATACTTATTCATCACAGCTGTAGCATGGAATGATTTACAGAAAACATGGGAAATCTCAATGTGAGTGGCTAGTCTGGAATTTAAACATCCTTGTTTCAAACAATAGAAGAATGTCTTAACAACCTTCATTGGTGACTGATATGGACGATGCCACTGCTCATAACTTATAAGTGGTTAGAATGACATTCATCAGTGGGAGGCATGTATGAGAAAGGTTGTGTAGGGCGTGAATGGCTGATCTTCAAATTCCGAGAACTGTCCTCACAAATGAGTATAGAAATGCAGTATTCCATTACAAAAACGCCACAGAAGGCATTCCATGATGAAATTATAGAAATTGGGCACATGGAGCAGAGCATTGTCTGTGGACGGATTAAAATGTAGACAAACAATTATTGTAGGTACTCTCGACAATGCACTACGTGGTGGCCAGTCAAGTATAAGGAAATCTTGGCAATGCAGTGGGGAATAGGCAGGCGGTGGTGGAATAATTGTCGAGTCACCTGTTATCATTATACAAACAATCAAACACCGTCCAAGTAGGTCTTGAAGGCCAAACGGTACCGACCGACCGCCGTGTCATCCTCATACCATAGACATCACCGAATGCAGATACAGAGGGGCATGTGGTCAGCACGCCGCTCTCCCGGCCGTTGTCAGTTTTCGTGACCGATGTCGCTACTTCTCAATCGAGTAGCTCCTCAGTTGGTCTCACAACGGCACCTGTCATCATTATGGTTTAGTAAAACTAATTTATAATACGCTTTGTCTCAAGATACGACAACCCTAAGCTAAGGATATGATAGGAACCACACAGTCTAAACTTCTGAAACTGTAGTTTCTGCTTTTTCTGCTTTTCTTGGAACTATTGCGTCGGGAATTATAAGTCTATGTAAGACGTTTTGGCATTATGTACTAACTTACAAGTAAACCCGCCCAGCTAGCCGCACGGTCTAACGCGCTGCTTCTCGAGCGGGAAGGCGTGCCGGTCCCCGGCACGAAACCGCCAAGCGGATTAGTGTCGAGGTCCGGTATATCGGCCAGCCTGTGGATGGTTTTTAAGGCGGTTTTCCATCTACTTCGGCGAATTCGGGCTGATTCACCTTATTCCGCCTCAGTTAGACAGTGTCGCCGATTGCTGTGCAAACACTGTCTCCACGTACGCGTACACCATAATTACTCTACCACACAAACATTTGGGGTTACACTCGTCTGGTATAAAACGTTCCCAGAGGGGGAGGGGCGGAGGGGGGGGGGGGAGAGATAGGACTCCACTGGAGGCTGAACCGCGCAATAACCCTGGGTTCAGTGTGGGGCGGCGGTGGGTTGGGTGAACTGCTGTTGGGTTGTGAACCACTGAGGGCTACGGCGGGACGAAGCCTCCCCGTCGTTTCTAGGTCCCCGGTTTAATACACACAACTTACAAGCAAAGTCGCCATTCTTGTCTTGAGAAAGTGGAGATACGTTATACCGACCAGAGTATTGATCCACGGTTTACGTAAGGGACCTGAAAAATCAATATGGTTACACTGAGTCCGTAAGTACTACTGCTGAAATTATTATAGACATTCGATTGTTGAATTTAATTATACAGCGGGAGTGCTATACATTATATTCTAGTATACATTATGATTTCTGCTGAAAGGAACGAAATTCTGCAGTTTCCTCATATCACAAATAATTTTCGCGGTGGCCGAGCGGTTCTAGGCGCTACAGTCTGGAACCGCGCGACCGCTACGGTCGCAGGTTCGAATCCTGCCTCGGGCATGAATGTGTGTGATGTCCTTAGGTTAGTTAGGTTTAAGTAGTTCTAAGTTCTAGGGGACTGATGACCACAGCAGTTAAATCCCATAGTGAATGGTTCAAATGGCTCTGAGCACTATGGGACTTAACATCTATGGTCATCAGACCCCTAGAACTTATAACTACTTAAACCTAACTAACCTAGGGATCCAGTCAAAATCCCATAGTGCTCAGAGCCATTTGAACCATAATTTACGCGAATAACAATTTTGATAAACCATGGTTCTGATGTATATCGCTACTACTTAGTTAGCAGTTCATGTCTTCTAGGAAGTTAAGCAAACATATTTGTTAATTTGAATGAAACTAACTAGACAAAGGAAAAAGTTAGTGAGCCTGAAAAAAACGAGTGGTACGCTTTCTGTAGTGGATGATAGGCTTGCAATTTCGCCACGATCACTTTCATAATGTTACTAATTCTTGTTACTGAAGGTATGCTAGTTTAGGTATTGCTAATTCCCTATTACGCACTGTACGCGATCAGTTATATCATGAAAGCGACGAATCGTGTGGCACCTACCGATACAGCGTGAAATCCACAGCGTAGCACAGTCGTTTTTCAGTCCCGTTAAAGAAAATTTAAAAGAAATGAAACAGAGTACGTAGATAATGAAAGAATGGGGAATATTACCTTTTCCTTTCAACTATGGCTCAAATTTACAACTGAGCGACGTGGCTCAGTGATCAAGAAGCTGTAATCATTTTCGAAAATTCCAGGTTTCAAATCCCCGTGCGAACATCCTCATTTCGATATTGCGTGGCTTCTCTAGCCACCTACATATCCTGGTTCATTTCACACCTATCCCACCTTACGCAGAATCTGCAGTCCTACTGTAGCCTACGCAATATCTACCCTAGGCACAGTCATACCCTGATTCCATACTCCAAAGTTCACGGTGCTCAGCTGACAGTTCCATCCGCGAACCCACACCAGCTCATCAGCCCCCCACCTATATACCATCTCCACTTTCCGTCCCACATTCCCATCTCCTTTTACTGCTTATCCGGAGGTGGTTATCAAGCCGCAGACACCCCACCTCCAGTAGAGTTACTGCAGCTCCAACAGCAACGTCCTCTGCAGCCCAGTAATTCATCACCATATCAATATCACCAGGTTTATTTAGATTTGCAAGTTTTCTTCTTTTAATGTCTTTTTTTCCAATTTTCGGCTTAATTGTCTCTGATATCAGTTGTGAATGAAGAGCAGATACTTTTATACGGTTGGAGAGGTCTTGCAGTACGTAACAGAAAAGAAATCTCACAATCACTAGGGACGAACTCCAAGATAGCTCCATGATGTTCTCGGGCGATTTCGTCCAACATTCCACCCGACTCCGAGCTTGAGCTTCTTCTTTTATGGCATCGACGTCCACGCTGGCGCCGACGGGACGCTAACATCCAATCATTCTTTATTGCGAGTTATACATAGGCCAAATTTAATGTTTCTGTACCACTAGTGGGGTTAACACGTTTTATTGGGAATTAATGCGTCTCAAATACTGAATTTGAGAATGCAAGCTTTCTCGGCGAATCTCGATGATAAAATCTTCTCGGGTTGACAGCCGAGTCAATGTGTTGTTTTGCAGCAACGTTTCAGCAAGTTTCTTACTTGCCATCTTCAGGCGAGATCAGCCCGAGAAGATTTTATCATCAATACTGAATTTGTCTATATTCATCCAGAGAAAGTTAATGTACTTTGTGACGAAAGGGGGCAAACTTAAAGTACTCTACTTGGCGGACAGATATGAGATTATTGTGTGTTTGGTAACCGCGCAATTCATTTTCACCGCACTTAAGATGCAACACTGCATTATCTGACACAATTGACAAGTCTTATAATTGCAGAGTTAGACAAAATAATATGGAAAACCACTTAATATTCAGCAGAGACATACCTGGCATTCAGAACAGCCTGAAATCCGCTGAGGATTCTTGCATGTATGTCCAAAATAGTGGTAGATCGGACTTGATATTATTTCTTGAAAGATTTTATTCCAAATTTGTGAGAAATGATTCAGAAGAATAATGATCCATAGCTTTTCTCTAAGACAATAGTTCAGTAGTGCTTAAGTACTGAAATGCGGCTATTGTGAAGACCAGGAAACACTTATTGCCATCCACACGCTCATTAATTTAATCTTGGCCATTTCAAACTGCATGAGTCGATGCACTACTTTCTTGGAAGATGGAATCCCCAGCTACGAAAAATGACGCCATCGCTGGAGGAACACGGCCATCTAAAATTATGCTACGGTAATCACCTGCTGTGTGTGTAGACATATACCATTCAGGCTCTCTTCTCACCAGGCACCCCCCCCCCCCCCCCCAAATTTCGACCTGTCGATAACTGGATGGCGCTCATGGACTGGAACAAAGTCTTTGCCTCCACCGCGAGACCTTCCAATAGTCCTCTCCTTGTACCTATAATAAGGACAGCCGCCAGAGAGGGCGCTGACACTTGGAACTGCTTCCTCTTAGAGTGCAGATGCAAGATTATTGGTAAGTGGAGCCGCACCGCACATACTCGGCCAGTTTGCAGTTTTACAAGCAGTTGCCGACAGTTCCAGGTCATCGGCAGCAACAGTTACACTCTATCGTTATCACCAGCGGACGCAGATCACCAACTGCGCCGTTATAGCCAACCGCTGTTAACGAGTGATTATCGGACGCTAAACATTCGGCATCTATGTGATGTTTAAATTGGACTTAGACTTATGAACTGTCAGATACATCAGTCCAGACTGAACATCTTCACTGTATTAGGGCTTTAATTACAGAGCCATGCATCATACTTCACTTAAAGTTTAGTACGTAAATGTATCTTATGTTAATAATGTCTGTTACCTGTTTCACATTGCGGTGCTCATGTTACTTGTTTTATATATAACATCCTTTAATCAAATCTTTTGCTAGCGTGTAAGCCAACTACCTTGTACCGCAACAATTTTTTACTATAGGAGGGGGTTTTCTCCCTGCTACACTGGATGTTGGGCATCAGATTTGTTGTGATGAATACAACATTACCAATCGCCTTGCCTTCCAGGGAGACCTTATGACCCAAAGAAAACCAGGACGCGACTACCCTAGCCATCACAGAACTTTCAACTGGGTTTAGTGCCCCGTCGTCACGACGAAGTCCTTGGCGAAGGAGCGCAAGCTCGGATTGTACAAAGATGGGGAAGAAAAATCCCTGTGTTCCGCATCAGGATTAAGCTAAACTATTCAGGAAAAGCACAGATGGACGGACGACGATTTCAACCTCACTCCTCCAGAATGCGAGCCTATGGTCTAAAAACACTGCGCCACCTCGCTCGGTTCCACTATGCTTCACAACTGAAAGAAGACCGTATGTGTTGTTCGGGTCTCCTGGTGTTCCACACGCGTAGACACGTTCTGTGGTTGGCAATGGTGGAATATTACGTGTTACCACTGGACGATAGTTAAAGGCTTTCGTGACCCTTGAACCATCGATGCTTCTTCTTCGCACCCATCTACGTATACATTCCGCAAGCCACTGTACGGAGCATGACTGAGGATATTTTGTGACAGTGTTATCGACTGACTGTCCTACTACCTTCACTTATTCAACAAGGAAAAAATGACTATTAGTAGGCCTACTCTTGAATACATCAAACCACCGTCTTGTATGCGATTTCCTTTATAGTTGCATTTGTCCAGGTCTCTTCTATTCACCTCCTTGTTGCTGGTTGTACTAGTTCACCCCATTTCAAATCCCTTCTTAGTGCTAACACAAAAGGTTATTGCGGTTACAACTAAAGAGCACCCTCTGACGGAGGTCCAGAGAGGGCTGTAATTATCGCATGGCAGCGAAACTTGGTAGATTGCTAATGCGTAACTGCGGAACCGATTTCCTCTGGAAAAAATTAGTTCCAGTTTTGATGCAAATCTGGCACTGTACAGCCTCTCATCGACGTCTCTTGTGATCATATGGAACAAACTGTGTAAGTGGGGCTTAATATCAATATTATGCCCTTCTCAATTGTTTGACCTTTTCTGCCCACGTTATTGTCCTAATCATTTACATATGGAGACATTTCAATACGTCTTTCTTGCAGGCAGCGCCAGATAGGCACCTGGTGGCCAAAATTTGAACCAATTTTTTTCCAGTGTAAATCGGTTCCACATTAACGCATTAGTATACCTATCAAGTTCTGCTACCGTGCGGTAATTACAGCCAATAATAGACTTTTGTGAGTGACTGAACTTTAAAAATAACCTCCAAGTAGTTCAGTGAGGTGATGGCGTTCCAATAATTTTCTTATCGAATGGTATCGCGTTTTTCTGTTTGTTATAGTATTATCTTGCATTAATCCACCTACAAACAGAGCTGCCATTCATTAAATCAATTTTTGTACAAGTCTGTTTGTTATAGTATTATCTTGCATTAATCCACCTACAAACAGAGCTGCCATTCATTAAATCAATTTTTGTACAAGTCTTCCAGAATTACCGCACGATTGTCCGCCCCCGTTAGCTGTGTGGTCAACGCGAATGTCAATCCTAAGGGCCCGGGTTCTATTCCCGGCTGAGTCGGAGATTTTCTCTGCTCAGGGACTGGCTGTTGTGTGGCCCTAATCATCATCATTTCATCCCCATCGACGCGCAAGTCGCCGAAGTGGCGTCAAATCGAAAGACTTCCACCCGGCGAACGGTCTACCCGACGGGAGGCCCTAGTCTCACGATTGTCGACTGACGACACATTTCTGTAGACAAAAATATCGTCCGCAAACAATGTGATAGTGTGAGAGAAGTAAAAGTACAGTTCCGTGTTTTGGCCCTAGAAGGGATAGTCGGCCACGACCGACCACCATGTCAACCCCTGCGCAGTACGTGGGAGCATATGGTCAGCACACCACTTTCCCGCTCGTTGTCGGATTTCTTGAACTTGTATCGCTATTCATCAGTCGACCAGCGCCTCAGCTGGCCTTCCGAGGGTGAGTGCACCCTTTGCCAGCCCTCCTACCAAGGAAAAATCCCTGACAGCACCGAGAATCGAACACTAGCCCCTGCGTGGCAGTCAGCCGTGATGACCACTCAGCTATGGAAGCGGACAGTGTGATAGTGTAGCTTACCCTATCTGATAAACCAGTCCTGTATATTCCGAAAGTCAGCGATCCTATTACGCTTCCTTGGGCACACCTAGTTTTTGTTCGCCAATCGCCCAGCAACGTAATATAACGGATTCTGTGAATCAAAACTTCTTCTACCTAATCATAATATTGTGACAATGATCGAATCTTGGCCATTATTCCAAGCGTCTAACTTCTTTCGAAAATCTGGGGCGACGGAAACTACCTGTTCACCTGTTCACTGCAACATATCGTGTGTAAATAAAGCAAGCTGTGTTTTACTCCAGTGGTTTGTCTTCAAGGCGTTCTGATTCTTCTTTTGATCAAGGAACTTCACAATGTTCGAACTGAAAATATGCTCCAGGACCCTGCAACAGTCGGACCTTAGCGATATTGCTGTGTAATCTACACAGGAGATCTATCAAGAACGTTTCGTCGCGAATTATATTCACAACACATTCTCGATATGCATACAAGGGTAAGCAGCCATTTGCGTCACAGTGGCTCACTGTTCTCGAGCTACAGTACTCTTAAAGCCCTCTATGCAAATTTAATTTTTCTGCTGCTGGTTTTCTCATGGCTACTGCAGACTTTCATGACTCCAGACAATGTAGGTACTTGCAGACTCTTGGCAGTGATGCGCCAAGTAAGTAGACAGCGGCAATTTGTTTTTATTGAGTCTGTGTGCGGCCTGACAAAAAGGTTGGTCAGCACATGCGAGTGCTGGTGATTCAGAGCACTTGAAAAGATGATGTAATACAAAGTGAAACGAAAACGTCAGCGGGGTGGAGTAGAGGGGGAGGCGCAGGGACTAAATATTTGTCAGACTCCTGTCTCATAATTGTGAAAGTATACAGTTTTAATGTTATCCATTTTAACGGTCTTGAAGTGGCGATTATTAAACATTTAAGTATGATTTTCGTATCTTTAACAACTTTTTACTCAATATACGACATTTCATCATTTGTTTTTTTCGTAACATAACAAAACATCTTCTGAGTTCGACATTTTCTAGTAAACAAACTGATGCTTGTTCAAGCATACTTGAGCTGTGTGGCGGCGCGAAGAAATTGTGCATGCTTGTCTATGCATCCTTGTCAAGGATGCAGCTACGTTTGTGGCCGCCCTTACATACCAGACACACATGCCTTCTTCCGCCCACTATCCGTCAAGAACGAGGTTGCTTGATATTTGGCCCCGATGCCTGAACTGCCTGTCGAGAGATATGTCAACTGTAGTCAACGTGCAGTGATAATACGCTGCACTCGCAATCGGGAGGACGGCAGTACGAATACCAGCCCGGTTACCCTGATTTAGTTGTTCCGTGATTTCCTGAAAACTCTTAAGGTAAATGCCGGGACGGTTCCATTGAAAAGAAAACAATTTCCTTCCCCATTAAAAGTTTGTGATCCGTCTCTTTTGACCCCTTCGTCAACGGGAAGTGAAATTCAAATATTTTTTTCCTTCCTTCTGCTGCCATTGTTCATCATTTGTCCATTTAGAACGTAGTCAAAGTTCCTTTTTGGATCGTGACCTCTTCTTCCACTAACAAGGCCAGCTTACAGTCTTTATCTTCCATGTGTAAAATTGTTCAGTTTCATTCGATTTCCTTGGAAGATTGTCCTCTTTTATGCAAGTATAGGGTGGTTATAATTAAACTTTCTGTCCTTGAGTCAGTGTAGACAGAAAACTACTAGTGTTTGCCTTACGGGTACTTACCTATATAGTGATGGTGTTGAGACTGTGCACTGTAAGATTTGCTGTTAGTTGCCATTGCTGATACGCTGACGTAGGGTTGAAACACAACAGTACGGTGGCAGAAGGTCAGCATGGGTCCTGACAAGGTGAGCAGGACTTTACTATTAAAGCTATTGCATCAAAGCTACGGCAACACAACTGCTGCTCTTCACGTGTATCGACGCATTAAAGGACTACGGGGAGCTTCTCTTTCCGCACCAGGGCTCAAGAAGATGATTCGGAAGTTCGAATTAACTGCTGATTTGGGAATTGCTCCATGGTGAGGTCGACAGGCAATTGTGCCATAGGTTGTTGAAGAATTTATTGTTGCAATGGCTGAGAATGCTGGACGCAATGTGCGATCTTCAAGCAGTGCACGAACTTTGTCACTACGACTGAATATTTCATGGTCCACCGTGCGAAAAGTGCTGCGAACTATCGTGCAATGAATCTCTAGTGCGGGTTCAGGCTGTCGTGGATGGAGATGGTCATCACATTGAGCAACGTTTGTCAGCTGGACCGAAAACATGGTACGCAATTAACAAATGTTACCCTCTCATGTGGAGATTGCGGGTCGTGTCTTTATGTTCGCTGCGTCTCTTTAAGAACCTTCTCCCACTCTATTGGATGCACATGGGGTCGCATGTCGAGGATTTTATCTTATAGAGAGTTTTTACATTTACCCTTTCTGATACCAATATGGAGAACAATCTAGGTGACTAAATGTTACTTCTAGCTTAAGTATATTTGAAGACATGTGCGTTTTGTGATTGTTTCTCAGCCGTGTACCGTGCAGTCAATACTTGTATAACTGGATTTCTTTACATATCTGACGCGTTGTGTGAATGTGTACGCATTCCAACATGATACCCTAAAGTAGAAAATTTCTGGTAGAGGGTCCCTGCTCCCAGATATTGCTATGGATAGAGGTCAGCGCGGATAAGAGAAATGCTTTGCAAATCCGCAAGACATTTATCCTAATCTGCATCTGCACCCTGTTTGGTACTTCGAAACTCATGGTAGTGTTGCACGTGGCCTGAATTTTTGTCTGCATTGGATCTCGTAATTTACATTACATAGACTTAGAACGTACAGGCCCTCAGAAGCTGATCCATTATAGCCTGTCATAACCTTGGTATGGTCTAAGTTACAACTTTCTGCCCTAATTACTTAACGGATTTTGTGAAATTTTCTGCAGAATATTTCTCTGCCTTTGGGAAGTCAACGACGACGTGTTACAAGTTGTCATCGCGTATTGAAAACAGCTAAATTATTGTCACACATTTTCATTATCAACTGTATGTTTGATTCACCATACCGCTAAATCATCGTAACGGGCTTCACTTTTCAGTGTAGTAAGTGTTGATCACTCGGAAATATGCTTAAGAGAAGAAACCTAATACCTTTGTCAACTCACATTTAGTATTTTCTGCAGTTGTTTTAATCTCAGTACCGATTACTTTCGCTCATAATACTTGATCATCATGTTTCCGTTTCCTCTGTTAATATGATGAGTATTCTCTCTCATGTTGGCTATTTAACAAGATCAGCTGTTAGTGGTCCGCTTTCATCACTGGAAACATTCCCCACTTCTCTACAAATAGTTTCAAGCAGAAGGTAGATGGTTTTCTTGAACTTTGTTGAAAGGTTGACAGCATTAAACAGCACTTACTTAGTTAGTACTTACTGCACCTTGCTTGGCCCCCATATCAATAACGAACTGTGCAGTAAATAGATGGTGGTAAAAAAGTGATTGTAGCTAAAAAACAAGACTGCAAACTAACTCGTGCTAATCCTGGGCATTGCAAACATTCCACCAATACCTTTAGACCGCCAGTTTTCAGCTACGCTTACAACCGACGTATGGCGTTGCTGCAAGAAATCTGCTTTCACTGATAGCATGCAATACAAATAGACGAAAAGCGGATTGTTGACACTGTCCTGCAACGTTTAGCGCAAATCATTATTTTTGCTGTTATTCAAAATTGTCCCAACAGGTTATCATCGGCGCAGGCCTCTTCTCGTAAAGTAATTACCACAGTAGATGTTGTTGCTATTGCAGTATTAAGTCCAAAAACCTGTTCAGTGCAACTCTCCTCGCTAGCTTATCTTGTGTAAGTCTCTTTATATTTGTATAACTACCGCAACCTAAGCCACTTCAACCCATTTACTGTACTGGAGCTGTCATCTCTTGTAATCCACCCGGATAGCCATTCGTGTTAGAGTGCCACTTCCGAGACGGAGAGATGTGTCGGCCTCGGATGGAATCCGCCCGGCGGATTAAAGACGAGGGTCGGTGTACCGGCCACACTGAATGAGGTTTTTAGGCGGTTTCCCACATCCCACTAGGTGAATACCGGGCTTTTGCTCAGTTACACGCTTCGCAAACATTTGGAAAACTTTCGCTCACTTTCGCATGACTAATACTGCACACAGAGAGTTGGGATACATATATTCCGTCCTGGGGTATTAGGGTGGCAACAGGATCGGTTTCCGGCGCCCCCAGAATTAGCCATGTCAAATCCGTTCATAGCATTCCGACCCTGCGCTAATGTCGGAAAAGGCACAAGACTAAGAAGCCTTGATCTCTTTTAACCTTTCCCTCCCCCCCCCCCCCCGCCCCCCTCCCCTTACATGTCTATCTCCCTCCACTCCCAACATATCTATTCGTTAACGACCAATAAGACTCCAATTACGACTAAAACATTCCGAAAAGACTTCCTAACACATTTATATTCGATGGTAAGAAATTTTATTTTTACCAGTCTGAATTTCATACCGTTTTTAATCGTTAGTTATTTTACCATGCAAATAGCAAAACTCGTTGACTTCCTTCATATACTGATATAATTCCCTCTGCATCACCCAATTTAATTGTACTACACTTCATTGTCCTCGTTTCCCTTTCTTGATATTCTTCTTATAATCCCTTTTCAAGATATCTGTAACGTTTCACGAATCTACCAACTCCTATGTATCTCTAACAGAATAAGAATAACACTCACAAACCTTGAAGCTGTTATTTTTCTTCCCTAACTTTGGTTCCCTTTCCAATCCTCTCCTTAGTTCCCGTGTCTGCTTGTTCCGTGTGTAAAATGAATGAAATGGGGGATAGGCTACATACACCACGGTCTCTGTTTCCTCCTCTATTTCTGACTCAATCCATGATCTCCAACTCTTATAACAGCTGTGTGGCCTCTGTACTAGCTGTAGAGAGCCTTTTGTTTCCTGAATTTTATCCTTGGTAACTTCCGAATTGCGGATATATCCATTGCCGTTGGGTATGATATTCCATCTTTTTCGGACGTCCCTCCAGGTAATAGACAACGCCCTTATGATATTTTGGCAATGAAACTTCGGTGAAGGTCGCTATACACTGTTGTTGTTGTGGTCTTCAGTCCAGAGACTGGTTTGATGCAGCTCTCCATGCTACCCTATCCTGTGCGAGTTACTTCATCTCCCAGTACCTACTGCAACCTACATCCTTCTGAATCTGTTTAGTGTAGTCATCTCTTGGTCTCCCTCTACGATTTTTACCCAGCACGCTGCCCTCCAATACTAAATTGGTGATACCTTGATGCCTCAGAATATGTCCTACCAACAGATCCCTTCTTCTAGTCAGTGTGCGCCACAAATTTCTCTTCTTCCCAATTCTATTCAATACCACCTCATTAGTTATGTGATCTACCCGTCTAATCTTCAGCATTCTTCTGTAGCACCACATTTCGAAAGCATCTATTCTCTTCTTTTCCAAACTATTTATCGTCCACGTTTCACATCCATACATGGCTACACTCCATACAAATCCTTTCAGAAACGACTTCCTGACACTTAAATCTATACTCGATGTTAACAAATTCCTCTTCTTCAGAAACGCTTTCCTTGCCATTGCCAGTCTACATTTTATATCCTCTCTACTTCTACATTCATCAGTTATTTTGCTTAACAAATAGCAAAACTCTTTTACTACTTTAAGCATCACATTTCCTAGTCTAATTCCCTCAGCATCACCCGATTTAATTCGACTATATTCATGCGGAATGCACCACTAGATGTCAAGAGAGAAGGACCCACCAGTGTAAACGGAGCCGGGGAGTGTTGAGTTGTCAGTACAGAAGAGGTAACAGTAGATTGGGTCGGTCAGGACAGCTAACTGACTTCGATCGTGATCCAGTCATTGGATGTCAGTAACAAATGCATCAGGGGAATTTCAACCCTTCTAAAACTGCCAAAGTCGACTGTTGGTGATGTGATGGTGAAGTGTAAACGCGAAGGAACAACCACAGCTAAGCCGAGACCAGATGGACGACATTTCCTACCAGACAGGTGCCATTGAGCATTGCGAAAGGTGGTTGTAAAAAATCGCATGAAATCGGCGGAAGGAATCACCCGTGAGTTCCAGAGTAAAGCCAACAGCCTAGCTATCACAATGACTGTGCATAGGAAGATAAAAGGAATGGAGTACCACTGTCGGAAAGCTTCCATAAGCCACTCCAGTCAATGCTAAGTGATGCCTGAGGTGGTGCAAAGAGAGACGCCACTGTATCGTGGTTGACTGGAAACGAGTGCTTTTGAGTGATGAATCACGCTACGCCCTGTGGCAATCTGATGCAAAAGGTTTGGATTTGGCGAATGCCAGGAGAACGTATAGTGCCAAGGGTGAAGTACGGAGGAGGTGGTATTACAGTATGGGGCTGTGTTCGTGGTTACGGTTGCGCTTAAGAAACGCTTTATGCCGAAGGATATGAAGACATTTTATACCATTGTGTACTACGTACAGTAGAGGAACAGTTCGGAGACGAGGATTCTACGAGGGCGTGCTAAAAAGTAATTCTTCGACTTAAAGCTAAAAGCTTTTTAAATAAAACAAGCTTTGTTAACATTCTAAACCCTCATTCTTCATGTTTACATTATTTCTCAACTTGGTCACCCTGGCGATGAATAATATTTTTCAAGGCAAGAAACCAGTTTGCTGATACCTGTCAACGTGAAGTCCTCGAATATGTTCTTTAAGTTATGGAAACATATTAAAATCGGTATGGGGTCATGTTGGGACTGTATGGAGGATGACCGATGACGGTGAAGTCAAGGCGTCGGATTGCTGCAGATGTCACAGCCTCCGTGTGCGGTCTGGCATTGTCATGCTGAAGAAGAGATTGCTCCATGTGTGAATGAACCCTTCGAATTCGTAATTCCACTTTTTGAGGGTTTCTCACTCACCATCATAGTTATGTTACACGCCGCTAAGTTACACACTACAATGTGGAGTTCTCTAGCGGCGAACGGTTGCAATTTGTGTCAGCGAAATGGGAAAGTTTACCGAGTAGTACACGTGACATGTAGTACGTCAATAGATATTGACAACAAAATAAAAAAAGAAATCGGACGAATTACTTTTCAGCATGCCCTCGCATCAGCATGACAGTGCACCTTGCCATAAGGAGCATCTGTGAGGCAATGGTTTATGGACAACACGTTCCTGAAATCTTTTATTTTGACAAGCCCGTCTTGATCACATAGATTTCTTTACACTTTATGCACACGTTTAACTTAACGATGATCTGAATATGGCGATAAGCCGAAGCCGGTAATAAAGTGTGAAGAAATTTATGTGATCGAGACGGATTTGTGAAAAGAAAAGTGCTCAAAACAAAATGATAGAGGACTCATATACAGACTTTATGTGGGCTAGAACGTAGATTTCGCTCCAGACCACAGCGTCCAACATCACTACCTTATCTGGTTTCGGCTCTCGAAGAAGAATAGGCTGCCACTCCTCCTTGTTCCATGCACCCCATATTAATGTCTAATGTCTGGATACTTTTAATCGGTTGTCTAAGGTCCACAGCTGAAATGTCGTAAAAGGAAGTGGTGATGTCCCGGATTCATGCCCGAAAAGGGATCAAATCTTACACTGAGATGACGGAAGTCATGAGATAGCGATATGCACGTATACAGATCGTGGTGGTATCGCGTACACAAGGTATAAAAGAGCAGTGCATAGGCGGAGCTGTAATTGGTACTCGGGCGATTCGTATCAAAAAGGTCTGCGACTTGTTTATGGCCGCGCGGAGGGAATTAACAGATTATGAAAGCAGAATGGTAGTTGGGGCTAGACGCATGGGACATTCCATTTCAGGAATCGTTACGGAATTCAATATTCCGAGATCCGCATTGTCAAGAGTGTGCCGACAACACCACATTTTAAGCATTACCTCTCACCATTGCCTACGAAGTGGTCGATGAAATGGTTCAAATGGCTCTGACCACTATGGGACTTAACTGCTGTGGTCATCAGTCCCCTAGAACTTAGAACTACTTGAACCTAACCAACCTAAGGACGTCACACACATCCATGCCCGAGGCAGGTTTCGAACCTGCGACCGTAGCGGTCGCGCGGTTCCAGACTGGTGGCCGATGACCTTGAAATTAACGACCGAAAGCAGCGGTGATTGCTTAAAGTTGTGAGTGCTAGCAGACAAGCAACACTGCGTGAAATAACCCCAGAGATGAATGTGGGACGTACGATGAACGTATCCGTTACAACAGTGTGACGAAATTTGGCGTTAATGGGCTATGGCAATAGACGACCGACGCGAGTTGCCTTTGCTAACAGCATGTAATCGCCTGCAACGCCTCTCCTGGGCTCGTGGCCTTATTGGTTGGACCCTAGACTCCTGCAAATCATTAGCCTGGTAAGGTGAGTTCCGATTTCAGTTGGTAAAAGATGATGGATAGGTTCGAACGTTGCGCAGACCTCACGAAGTCATGGACCCAAGTTGTCAACAAGGCACTGTGCAAGATGTCGATGGCTCCATAATGGTGTGGGCTGTATTTACATGGAATGGACTGGGTCCTCTGGTCGAACTGAACCGATCATTGACTGGGAATGGTTATGTTCGAATACTTGGAGACCATTTGCAGCCATTCTTGGCCTTCATGTTCCCAAACAATGATGGAATTTTTATGGATGACAATGCGCCATGTCACCGGGCCACAATTGTTTACGAACGTTTTGAAGAACATTCTGGACAACTCGAGCCAATGATTTGGCATTACAGACCACCCGACGTGAATTCCATGAAACATTTGTGGGATGTAGTCTACAGGTCGTCCTCAAAATCTTGCACCGGCAACACTTTCCCAGTTATGGCCTGCTGTAGAGGTAGTATGGCTCCATATTTCTGCCGAGGACTTTCAACAACTTGTTGAGTCCATGCCACGTCGAGTTGCTGCACTACGGGCTGAAGGCGGTCAGACATGATGTTAGTACACTAATGTTCATTAAAATTGCTACACCACGAAGATGACGTGCTACAGACGCGAAATTAAACCGACAGGAAGAAGATGCTGTGATATGCAAATGATTAGCTTTTCAGAGCACTCACACAAGGTTGGCGCCGGTGGCGACACCTACAACGTGCTGACATGAGGGAAGTTTCCAACCGATTTCTCATACACAAACAGCAGTTGATTGGCGTTGCCTGGTGAAACGTTGTTGTGATGCCTCGTGTAAGGAGGAGAAATGCGTACCATCACGTTTCCGACTTTGATAAAGGTCGGATTGTAGCCTATCGCGATTGCGGTTTATCGTATCGCGACATTGCTGCTCGCGTTGGTCGAGATCCAATGACTGTTAGCAGAATATGGAATCGGTGGGTTCAGGAGGGTAATACGGAACGCCGTGCTGGATCCAACGGCCTCGTATCAGTAGCAGTCGAGATGACAAGCATCTTATCCGCATGGCAGTAACGGATCGTGCAGCCACGTCTCGATCCCTGAGTCAACAGATGGGGACGTTTGCAAGACGACAACTATCTGCACGAACAGTTCGACGACGTTTGCAGCAGCATGGACTATCAGTTCGGAGACCGTGGCTGCGGTTACCCTTGACGCTGCGTTACAGACAGGAGCGCCTGCGATGGTGAACTCAACGACGAACCTGGGTGCACGAATGCCAAACGTCATTTTTTCGGATGAATCCAGGTTCTGTTTACAGCATCATGATGGTCGTTTTCGTGTTTGGCGACATCGCCGTAAACGCACATTGGAAGCGTGTATTCGTCATCGCCATACTGGCGTATCCCCCCTGCGTGATGGTATGGGGTGCCATTGGTTACACGTCTCGGTCACCTCTTGTTCACATTGACGACACTTTGAGCAGTGGACGTTACATTTCAGATGTGTTACGACCCGTGGCTCTACCCTTCATTCGATCCCTGCGAAACCCTACATTTCAGCAGGTTAATGCACGACCGCATGTTGCAGGTCCTGTACGGGCCTTTCTGGATACAGAAAATGTTCGACTGTTGCCCTGGCCAGCACATTCTCCATATCTCTCACCAATTGAAAACGTGTGGTCAATGGTGGCCGAGCAATTGGCTCGCCACAATGCGCCAGTGACTGCTCTTGATGATCTGTGGTATTGTGTTGAAGCTGCATGCGGAGCTGTACCTGTACACACCATCCAAGCTCTGTTTGACTCAATGCACAGGCGTATCAAGGCCGTTATTACGGCCAGAGGTGGTTGTTCTGGGTACTGATTTCTCAGGATCTATGCACCCAAATTGCGTAAAAATGTAATCACATGTCATTTCTACACTCCTGGAAATGGAAAAAAGAACACATTGACACCGGTGTGTCAGACCCACCATACTTGCTCCGGACACTGCGAGAGGGCTGTACAAGCAATGATCACACGCACGGCACAGCGGACACACCAGGAACCGCGGTGTTGGCCGTCGAATGGCGCTAGCTGCGCAGCATTTGTGCACCGCCGCCGTCAGTGTCAGCCAGTTTGCCGTGGCATACGGAGCTCCATCGCAGTCTTTAACACTGGTAGCATGCCGCGACAGCGTGGACGTGAACCGTATGTGCAGTTGACGGACTTTGAGCGAGGGCGTATAGTGGGCATGCGGGAGGCCGGGTGGACGTACCGCCGAATTGCTCAACACGTGGGGCGTGAGGTCTCCACAGTACATCGATGTTGTCGCCAGTGGTCGGCGGAAGGTGCACGTGCCCGTCGACCTGGGACCGGACCGCAGCGACGCACGGATGCACGCCAAGACCGTAGGATCCTACGCAGTGCCGTAGGGGACCGCACCGCCACTTCCCAGCAAATTAGGGACACTGTTGCTCCTGGGGTATCGGCGAGGACCATTCGCAACCGTCTCCATGAAGCTGGGCTACGGTCCCGCACACCGTTAGGCCGTCTTCCGCTCACGCCCCAACGTCGTGCAGCCCGCCTGCAGTGGTGTCGCGACAGGCGTGAATGGAGGGACGAATGGAGACGTGTCGTCTTCAGCGATGAGAGTCGCTTCTGCCTTGGTGCCAATGATGGTCGTATGCGTGTTTGGCGCCGTGCAGGTGAGCGCCACAATCAGGACTGCATACGACCGAGGCACACATGGCCAACACCCGGCATCATGGTGTGGGGAGCGATCTCCTACACTGGCCGTACACCACTGGTGATCGTCGAGGGGACACTGAATAGTGCACGGTACATCCAAACCGTCATCGAACCCATCGTTCTACCATTCCTAGACCGGCAAGGGAACTTGCTGTTCCAACAGGACAATGCACGTCCGCATGTATCCCGTGCCACCCAACGTGCTCTAGAAGGTGTAAGTCAACTACCCTGGCCAGCAAGATCTCCGGATCTGTCCCCCATTGAGCATGTTTGGGACTGGATGAAGCGTCGTCTCACGCGGTCTGCACGTCCAGCACGAACGCTGGTCCAACTGAGGCGCCAGGTGGAAATGGCATGGCAAGCCGTTCCACAGGACTGCATCCAGCATCTCTACGATCGTCTCCATGGGAGAATAGCAGCCTGCATTGCTGCGAAAGGTGGATATACACTGTACTAGTGCCGACATTGTGCATGCTCTGTTGCCTGTGTCTATGTGCCTGTGGTTCTGTCAGTGTGATCATGTGATGTATCTGACCCCAGGAATGTGTCAATAAAGTTTCCCCTTCCTGGGACAATGAATTCACGGTGTTCTTATTTCAATTTCCAGGAGTGTAGTATAATATATTTGTCCAATGAATACCCATTTATCATCTGCATTTCTTCTTGGTGTAGCAGTTTTCATAGCCAGTAATGTAGATACTCCACGACTTTTGACACTTCAGTGTATATCCGGATGAGTGCACATGTCTATGGGGATGAGATGTTTAGGAAATTAATACCCTTCGCGACGCGTCTAGGCAGAATTCTCACAAACTGAACGGAAAGGAGGCAGAGTATTTGTAGGAGCGTTGTGATTACGGTGGGGAAGGCGAGTGACAGAACGGGTCGCGACGCGTGTGAGCTCGGCGGAGCGGGGCAGCAACGCAGCGAGTCGCGGCCAGCAGCGAGGCGGCCAGCCCGGGCGGCGGCGTGCTGCGCCGGCGCGCCTCGTCCATCAGCGCACGCTGCCTGCTGCCGCTGCTGCGCCCCGGGGGACGCCTCTGGAATCCCACACAAAACAAACAATCTCCATTTGTGCGCATAAATTACACGCATTTCCTCAGCTCGCCTCTCCTGCTCCACTCACTCACCGCGTCGATTTCTTATTGCGCCCTCGCTGCCCCGTCCCGCCTCCCGGTGTTTTCTCCGATTCCCGACATCACCCGCACCGAACACGTTGTAACGTACCACGACCGAGCACCCTAACACGCAGCAGTATCACCTGCAGAAGCTACCAACTATTATACACTACTGACCATTAAAATTGCTACACCAAGAAGAATTGCAGATGATAGACGGGTATTTATTGGAGAAATAGATTATACTAGAACTGACATGTGATTACATTTTCACGCAATTTGGGTGCACAGATCCTGAGAAATCAATACCCAGAACAACCACCTCTGGTCGTAATAACGGCCTTGATATGCCTGGGTATTGAGTCAAAGAGAGCTTGGAAAGGCGTGTACAGGTACAGAAGCCCATGCAGCTTCAGCACGATACCACAGTTCATCGTGAGTAGTGACCTGCGTATTGTGACGAGCCAATTGCTCGGCCACCATTGGACAGACGTTTTCAATTGGTGAGAGATCTGGAGAATGTGGTGGCCAGGGCAGCAGTAGAACATTCTCTGTATCCAGAAAGGACCGTACAAGACCTGCAACATGCGGACGTGCATTATTCTGCTGAAATGTAGGGATTCGCAGGGGTCGAATGAAGGGTAGAGCCACGGGTCGTAACACATGTGAAATGTAGCGTCCACTGTTGAAAATGGCGTCAATGCGAACAAGAGGTGACTGAGACGTGTAACCAATGGCACCCCATACCATCACGCCGGGTGATAAGCCAGTATGGCGATGACGAAAACACGCTTCCAATGTGCGTTCACCGCGATGTCGCCAAACACGGATGCGACCATCATGATGCTGTAAACATAACCTGGATTCATCCGAAAAAATGACGTTTTGCCATTCGTGCACCCAGGTTCGTCATTGAGTACACCATCGCAGGCGCTCCTGTCTATGATGCAGCGTCATGGGTTATCGCAGCCATGGTCTCCGAGCTGATAGTCCATGCTGCTGCAAACGTCGTCGAACTGTTCGTGCAGATGGTTGTTGTCTTGCAAACGTCCCCATCTGTTGACTCAGGGATCGAGACGTGACTGCACGATCCGTTACAGCCATGCGGATAAGATGCCTGTCATCTCGACTGCTAGTGATACGAGGCCGTTGGGATCCAGCACAGCGTTCCGTATTACCCTCCTGAACCCACCGATTCCATATTTTGCTGACAGTCATTGGATCTCGACCAACGCGAGCAGCAATGTCGCGATACGATAAACCGCAATCTCGATAGGCTACAATCCGACCTTTATCAAAGTCGGAAACGTGATGGTACGCATTTCTCCTCCTTACACGAGGCATCACAACAACGTTTCACCAGGCAACGCCGGTCAACTGCTGTTTGTGTATGAGAAATCGGTTGGAAACTTCCCTCATGTCAGCATGTTGTAGGTGTCTCCACCGGCGCCAACTTTGTGTGAATGCTTTGTAAAGCTAATCATTTGCATATCAGAACATCTTCTTCCTATCGGTTAAATTTAGCGTCTGTAGCACGTCATCTTCGTGGTGTAGCAATTTTAATGGCCAGTGGTGTATTAACATCATGTCTGACCGCCTTTAGCCCGGCGTAGTGCAGCAACTAGACATATCATGAACTCAACAAGTTGTTGGAAGTCCCCAGCAGAAATACGGAGCCATACTACCTCTACAGCAGTCCATAATTGATAAAGTGTTGCCGGTGCAGGATTTTTAGGACGACCTCTAGACTATATCCCATAAATATTTGATGAGATTGACGTCAGGTTGTCTGTAATGCCAAATCATTGGCTCGAGTTGTCCAGAATGTTCATCAAAACATTCGTGAACAACTATGGCCCGGTGACATGGCGCATTGTCATCCATAAAACTCCATCATTGTTTGGGAACATGAAGTCCATGAATGGCTGCAAATGGGAAATTATACGCTCACCAAAAACATCAGCAAGCAGTGACATTGAAACGCCATCTTTATGCACAGTTGCACCATCTTGTTGAATATAACCGTTCAGTATTTCACTTAACAATGGTTCTCTTATGAATGGGTACAGAATGTCGCTGCAGTATCGTTGTGCGTGTATTGTTTCGTAAAAAAATATGGGACCCACAACCCGACGTCAAGAAATTGCAATACAAACTCCTATTTTCACAGAATGAAGTGGTTCCTCATGAATACACAATGGATTTACAGTACTCCACATACGAGAATTTTGCGAGTTCATGTACTCGGATAAATGAAACCACGCCTCATCAGTGAAAAACGTTTCATTAAGAATATCCCTTCCATTTTGTTGAACGGAATTTTTGAACCATTGACAATAATGCAGTCTCTTGCCATGATCAGTATTTTTCAGTTCTTGCACGAGTGTCACTTTGTATGGGAAAAGTTCTAATTTTTTCCTTACTGCTGTGTGGACCTTTCCGACACTAACATCGATTTCCTGGGCCACTTTTCTTACTTAATTGTTCGGACTCGTGGACATTTTATCGGAAATATCGAGCAGTTTATCCTCAGACAAAACGCTGGGACTACCACTTCTCGGTGCATCTGTCACTGAATCCATACTTCGAAATTTGTTAATCAAATCTCGCACAGTATCGCGATGTGGGAGTGTTGTCTTCGGGAAAACTGAATTAAATGTTTGAAGAACTGGAACTGTGTATTTATCGCTAGCTTTGAACACTTGTTCGATTAAAAACATACGTTCTTCAATGTTTAGCATTTTAACAGTGCCACGAAACAAACGAACAAAGGAACTAAACTTCAACGTTCACGGCAACACGTAACGACACACACCAAAGATACTACTGACGCTGGCTGAGATAAACGGAACAGTGGAATGTTGGGAGAGTCCACTTGAAGGGAAGTAACCCAGGCAAGGCGAACAATCATACGGCACGCGCGGCTAACAATCATACCGCGGAGAGACTTATTGAAAAACCCGTATTTTCTGAGGCGGAAAGTGGGAAGCACCCCAACAGCTGCGTAAACTAGCGTGGGAAACCACCTAGAAACCACACTCAGGCTAATCGGCGGACCTGTCACGGTCGCTTCTGAGCCCACTTCCTATCTAACAAGCTTGTGCAGTGTGTGTTAAGCTGTACGAGCAGAACAGTAGCCTTACTGAGTTACTTCCGTTGTACGTATTTCCACTGATTCTGTATAATTTAACCGAATCATTACTGTTGAGGTTGTGACAGGATCGTAGCCTCTTCAGATGTTATTCAAACAGTACACTAAGCAAGCACTAAATCAAACGATAGAAAAATTTCCTAAGGGAATTAAAGCTCAGGGAGAAAGAATGAAAACTTTAAGGCTTCACAGTGGCATCGTAATACTGTCGGAGTCGGCGAAGAATTTGGAAGATCATTTGAACAGACTGGTAAGTTATAAGATGTTTAATCTCTACAATCGGTGCTAACAAATTTCAGAAACCCTTTATTTGCTATTGATTGACTGTACTTTATGTCCTGTTTATTTCAACCATCGTCAGTTATTTTGTTACCCAAACAACAAAGACGCATCTACTAATTTTGGTGCCGCATTTCCCAAAATAATTCCTTCAGCATCGCCGTATTTAATTCAACAACACTCCAGTACCCTTGTCGGCCTCCGTACTCGAGTGATCACCGCAGCTGACTGCCATCTAGGGGACCCGGATTCGACTCCAGGTACTACCAGCGACTTTTCTCTTGATGGGAGGACTAGTACGGGGTGCACTCGACCTCGTAAAGCCACTTGAGGAGTTTCTCGATCGATTAGTAGCGGCTGTAAGGTCAAGAAAACCGACAACGAACGTGAGAGCGGTGTGCTGAATACAGGCCCGTCCATACCACAGACCAATGATGCCATTGGCAGAGGATAACATGGCAATAGGTAGGGCCCAACAGTCTCATCTAGGGCCAGAGCGCAGAACTTCGCCTTTACCTAACTATCACTCTTCCTTCCTTGCTGATAATCATCGTGTAACCATTTTCAAGATATTACTCACTCCGTTTAACTGAGCTTCTCAGACCTTTTCTGTCTCAGACCACAAAGTTTTTATTTCTTCTCCCTGCACTTTGAGTTTTTTCCAAATTTCTCCTAGCTTCCATTTACGGTTTGTTCTACCTACAGATTCAATAGAATGGATGACAGGCTTCTCGGTCACAACTTCCCATTCACGTCCTTGGACTCATACAAGTGTATTTTGGTTTTTGTACAAGCTGTAAATAGCTTTCTGATCCCTTTATTTTATTCCCGATAACTTTAGAAATTTTTCAACATTGTCTAAGTTTATATCTGATGTTACATCTGGTACAAATGTTCATTTGTCTCTCTTCAGCTTATCTTCTACGATAAGTCGCAGAGTCAATACTGATTCGTGTATTCCTACATTTCTCCGGACCCCAAACTTAAATTCTCGCACATCGGCCCTACCAGCCGTTAAAGATCAATGCTAAGGTGTTGCCGAATTAAGTCATTTCTGTTTGGGGAACTAAATAAATAAACGAGGCCACAAAGTAGACGAGTTTTGCTGTTTGGGCGGCAAAGTAAATGACGATGGCAGAAGTAAAGAGGATACAGGAAGTAGACTACCAGCAACAAGAAAAACTTTCTCGAAAAGAGGACTTGTGACCACCCAATAAAAATTTAAGTTATCGGATATTATAGCAAGGTTGCACAAATAGAATATTAGAATTTTCACCAAACAGCTTTTAATTCGCTTCCACATAAATGAAAATATGTACACACTGAATGACGTTGTAGCAAGCACAACACAGGAGCCGGCCGGTGTGGCCGAGCGGTTCTAGGCGCTTCAGTCTGGAACCGCGCGACCGCTCCGGTCGCGGGTTCGAATTCTGCCTCGGGCATGGATGTGTGTGATGTCCTTTAGTTAGTTAGGTTTAAGTAGTTCTAAGTTCTAGGGGACTGATGACCTCAGATGTTAAGACCCATAGTGCTCAGAGCCATTTGATACAACACAGGAAACCAGGGGTTTCATTAATGAACAGTCTAACAGTGAAGTATATGAAGATGGTCTCTGTTCTTTCGGAACATATATATAGTTAAGGTTTACCGGCCATCTGACCATCTTCTTCTGTGCGGATGCACAAACAGTGCCCGAACTCTTACGGGAATCGGCAAAACGCCGCCAGTAATGAGTATAATGGGCAGGGGCACTATGAATATAGCGCGGGACAGTAAGTTGAGAATGTGGGCCTCACGGGAGGCGTGCCAGAGATAAGTTACTGCAGTCGCGCTATCCTCTGTGTCCTTAGTGGCTCAGATGGATAGAGCGTCTGCCATGTAAGCAGGAGATCCCGGATTCGAGTCTCGGTCGGGGCACACATTTTCACCTGTCCCCGTTGATGTATGCTGTATGCAGCTAAGCGTTGTGATTTAATTGTAATTTCATTCTAACAGTGAAGCGTTCTGTATTCACGAAAACATTAGAGGCGCCGAGGACCCAGCGCTCCGGCTTAACTGTTTGAACTCGGTGTAGCGCTTGTTGCGTCGATATACCGATATGACGCGTCCTCTTTAGGCAGGTCGCTGAGGCGCGCGTTGTTTAATTGCACTGAACCGCCAAAGAAACTGGTAAATCCATGCGTATTCAAGTACAGAGAGATGTAAACAGGCGGAATACGGCGCTCCGGTAGGCTACTCCTATATAAGACAACAAGTGGCTGGCGCAGTTGTTACATCGGTTACTGCAGCTACAATGGAAGGTTATCAAGATTTAAGTGAGTTTGAATGTGGTGTTATAGTCGGCGCACGAGCTATGAGACCTCAGAGGTAGCGAGGAAGAGGGGATTTTCCAATACGACCATTTCATGGGTGTACTGTGAATATCAGGAATCCGGTAAAGCATAAAATCTCCGACATCGCTGCGACCGGAAAAAGATCCTTCAAGAACAGGACCAACGACGACTGAAGAGAATTGTTCAACGTGACAGAAGTGCAACCCTTTCGCAAATTGCTGCAGATTTCAATACTGGGTCATCAACAAGTGTCAGCGTGCGAATCATTCAACGAAACATCATCGATATGGGTTTTCGGAGCCCAGGGTCCACTAGTGTACCGTTAATGACTGCACGACACAAAGTTTTACGCCTCTCCTGGGTTCGTCAACACCGACATTGGACTATTGATAATTAGAAACATGTTGTCTGATCGGACGAGTCTCGTTTCTAATTGAATCGAATGGCTGGACGTGTACGGGTATGAGGAGAACCTCATAAACGCATGGAAGATGTATGTCAGCAGGGGACTATTTAAGCTGGTGGAGGCTCTGTAATGGTGTGCGGCATGTGCAGTAGGAGTGATATGGGACCCCTGATAAGTCTAGACACGACTGTGACATGTGACACGTACGTAAGCATCCTGTCTGATCACCAGCATCGATTCATGTCCATTGACCCTGGGCAATTCCAGCAGAACAATGCGACACCCCACAAGTCCAGAATTGCTACAGAGTGGCTCCAGGAACACCCAACTGAGTTTGAACACGTCCGCTGGCCAACAAACCCCCCAGACATGAACATTATTAAAATCATCTGTGATGCCTTGCAACGTGCTGTTCAGAAGAGATCTCCATCCCCTCGTACTCTCACGGATTTATGGACAGCCCTACAGGATTCATGGTGTCAGTTCCCTCCAGCACTACTTCAGACATTAGTCGAATCCATGCTACGCCGTGTTGCGGCACTTCTGCGTGCTCGAGGGGCCCTACACGATATTAGGTAGGTTTACCAGTTTCTTTGGCTCTTCAGTGTATGTGCACTCACTTTATAGGGTTACAACAGATATCTTTTCTGAAACTATTTATCTGGACTGTGGCTTTTACGCCCGCCGCTGTGACTAGCGGTTCTGGGTGCTTTAGTCTGGTACCGCACTGCTGCTAGGTCGCAGGTTCGAATCCTACCTCGGGCATGTGCGTGTCCTTCGGTTAGTTAGGTTTACGTAGTTCTAAGTCTAGGGGACTGATGACCTCAGATGTTAAGTCCCATTGTGCTTAGAGCCATTTGAACCATTTTTTGTGGCTTTTACGGAACTCTGATGTGAACCATAGACAGTAAAGGCAAGACGAAGACAGAAGCTTCTGAAATATGGCGTTACAGAATAATACTGAGGATTAGTTAAATATATCTGGTAACTAATGAAAAGGTACTACATCAGAACGGGGGGCAAAGAAATTTATTGCACAGCTAGAGTAAAAAGTGGGATCGGCTGGTAGGACTTACTGAAAACCATGAAGGAATACTGGAGGTGAGTTTGAGGGGTAAAAGTAGTAGAGGGAGAATAAGACTTGAAAACAGCAAGCACCTTCAAATGTGTATGGGGTTCAGTAATTAAAAATATAGGAAATTAGTTGCATAAGGCAGACTAGCATTGAGAGTTGCACAGAACTAGACTTCAGACTGATAACAACAGCAACATTTGAATTACTCTTACGGTACGATGTTTCTTTGCTTTTATGTGAATCGCCGTTTCTTCAAGTATATATATGGCAAAGGAGAAAGATTTAGATTTGGTGTTTCCTCCCCAACGAGGTCAGTAGAAACGGAACACCAGGATGGGAAGTGTGGCAGAAAATCGGACGTGTTATTTCTAAAGGAACCATCCCGACAGTCGCCTCAAAATTTTAAGAAAACCACGGAAAACGTAAATCTGGATGGTCGGTTTACAACTGATCACTATTCCTCCTGCATTCCCTCTCTTCCCCTCTACGAATGTTCGTTCTTTGAGTTAACCTTGGCAGAGGGGAAATTCGTGTTTCGCAGACAAATTCATTGATGTGGTCCGTGTGCTCACCAGAACTGTTGTTACTGATGTTGCTAATACAGTCGGAGACGTACGCAAATATCGACGGCATGAATTTTTTTTTTTGTCAAGACAACTCGGTCTCTCCCATTCTCCTTGAAATTCACACACATATTCATCTTCAGGCACATAAATTCTAAAATTATTAATATAGTATGTTTCATAACATTTGATGTTAAAATACGCGCGGCTGGTCTCGGCGGAGGTTCGAGTCCTCCCTCGGGCATGGGTGTGTGTATTCGTCGTTAGGATAATTTAGGTTAAGTAGTGTGTACGCTTAGGGACTGATGACCTTAGCAGTTAAGTCCCATAAGATTTCACACTCATTTGAACATTTTTTAAAAATATGAACATCCAGTTAAGAAATGCCTTAAAATAATGATTTAAAACAAATCTTGCTGGTTGATCACGTATAAAATTCACGTGCGAGACAGGTACATCGAATAACACTAAAATAGCTTACCTTTTAAATTAGGTGGGAGCCCAGACACAACACAAATCCTTGAAATGAGTACCACACACGTCCCCTAACTAGAGGGCATCTCACGCGACAAAACAGTTGTTGTTCTCTTGCTGTAATACAAGACTCAACCAGTTACAGCTGTGGCTTACAGGAACCCATCTGCTGTAAGCACTGTACACTGGTAGGTCATCTTGCCAGATCAGGACCGGTGCGTCAGGAAGGAAGATTGCCACAACCAAATCATTGGTTCCACTACCGGACCAAGCTTCGTAAAGGCGAGATCTGTAGTAACAGTAGAAGAGTTGCACAGTATTTACAGTTGTAACACATGAATGCTCTATAAAGAAATTTGTATTTAGTGAATAATCATAAAATTTAAAATGTGTTTGGAAGATAGCCACACCTTACCAATCTTCCTAGTGAGAATCAGTAATTAGACGATGCAGGCGAACGCGTATAAATCGATTAAGGTCACTTCCGATGTAGTAGCTGTGGATAGAATACGGATGATTTCCTTCCCCATCTCTCCCTCGTGATCGATGGCGCAATAAACCGTATTCTTCATTACACCAAATAATTCCTGAACAATAAATATCGACTTAGTTGTAGCAACATTTTAGCCAATAATCTTACTGATGACATCTGGGCATCCCCCTCTTCTATTTAAGTTCATCATTGCTAAAGTTTAACGTTTCCTTCTCTTCCAAGATTGCACTATCAAAGATAACTTAGGAAGATTTCCAACAGACATTTTCGCTTCCAAATTTTCTCTACGGTTTTTTACAAACATTTCTTTGTTTTTGAGCCGATAGCCAGTTATTTACTGACGAAAACTGATTATAAAAGAGACAGAAATTACTGCGGAATATTCGCGGTTTGTGTTTTAAATTGCAGGTATGAAACTGCTCTAACGAGAAGCACGAGAAAATCCATTAATATCAGTTCCAGTTCACGTACCGGATGGTTCACAAACAAGAAAAATCAAAAGAGCGAAGTGGCGAAGTGGTTAGCACACTCGAAGAACGACGGTTCAAATCTTGATCGGACCATCCAAATATAAGTTTTTCGTAGTTTCCCAGAATCACTTAAGGGGAATGCCGGGATGGTTCCTTTGGAAGGAAACGGCAGATTTCCATCTCAATATTTTCCTAATCGGCTTGTGCTCGATCTGTAATGACTTCGTCACGAACGGGACGTTAAACTATTATTTTACTTCCTTTCTGAGAAGAGTCCATACTGTCTGATTACAACGTTAGCAACAATCCTCTGAACTCAGTCACATCGACTGAAGGCATTGGGGTATTTAATCGCTAGAAAACGATATGAAGTAAAATTGACATGTGGAAATCGAATGTAGCGAGGCTTAATTCATCACTTTCATTTCTTGCTACAATTATGGGAACGTGAAGTACATCTTCTAAGCAGGATACATTTAAGATATTTGGGAGAACCATTCTCAAGTACTGAATCAATATTTGCGGTCCCCACCAAATTGGCTGATACAAGAGGTCAAAGTAATTCTACTCTATGTTGCTGTAATGAGTCTGTTTTTGTAAATGAAAATGTGAAATATTCCTCAAGAAATATGAAGTCTGATTCTATTAAGTTTGGATACAAAGTATTTCAGATAGCCCGTGGAACCCTACAAGGGCCTACATCGAATATTTCATGCACGGACCATAAGTACAAGATAAGAGAGAGTACGAAATATGCGGAGGCATACTCCCAATCCACAAAGAGCAAAGCTCACCTGCATACTTAGCTGGACTAACATTCATGACAAAAAGGAAGTTTCAATAAGTCTCTCGAAATGAACAAAAAGGGATAACTGTTAATAGTGGTTGGAAGTAATATCAACCATGTATGTGCGGTATCTTGTAAAGAGCACAGATTATACAGTACAACCTCTACTCTTAAAAATGTGTAAGTTGGTACAATAATGGTTGTTTCCTCGAAAATGGAAACAAAGCGCAGACTCGTTTCAGTCTTATATTTAATTCGTTGGTCCCGATTTAGGACTTAATTTCAGTCTGTTATCTGAATTAATTTGCAAGAAAAAATAAAAATTAAAAAAATTAGAAAAAAAGCACAAATTTAATTGTGAACCCTTTATTTGGTTCGTTAGGAACAAGGACATTTACGGTAAGTGAAACGGGCTTTAAAGATTATGCTGTGCCATCTCTTACAATAAGTGGTCAACTTCTAATATTTCTTCTGTTCCCTGTAATGCAGAAACTGGGACCAGATGAAAAACAAAGAAAAAATTAGCGATGGGGAAGGCACGAGTTTGGATGTTACACCCATATTCTCCTTGTGGATTGTTACATTTCCCCATTTCCAAATAAAGTTTTTAATCTGAAGGAGATAAAAAGCAGCAAACAAATAAGAAACTAAAATTATTTCAAACAGATGTTCAAGGTAAGTCAGATCCTTTTTTGTGGGAATAAACAGAAGTGACTGAAACATCAATGAAATTTTTAAGGTTATTAATTTTGTGTTTACTTGTACGGGGTTCGTGTGCATACGAAATTTAAAGTCTTGAATACCAGTGTAAACGTCCTATGTTCTTTGGTGAAATATCCTTGCTGTGTAACAAAAAACAAATAAAACGAGTCATTCATTCTTCAGTGAAGTGCGCGCCGCATGTAATGTCGTGGCAGAAAATACTTAGACTAGACCTTCAGCCCATACCTTTTTGTTTCACGACAATGTTCTTACTCCCCGAGCTATACAGGTATGTCTCATCGCCTATCTTGACGAGTTGCACTCTTCTAGTACCTCTCTCCTTGCTGGACTAGCACTCCTAAGAAAAAATATGTTTCAGCAAGCATGTAAATCCTCACTTATTCTGCGATTTTTTGATACCAGCAAGGATTTCTCGGTTTGCCACACGTATTTTGAAGGATCAAGGTTCGAGTATTTCTCAACCTTTCAAATTTTGTTTTACTCCGGTTTCGTTAAATCACACGAGACGAATGCCCGTATGGTTCCTGTGAAAAGAAGCACTTGATATCCCTCCTCATACTTTCTGACCCCCAATTTTTGCTCTGTGTCTAATGACTTTTTAGGACGAGGGCATATTGAACTCTTTTCTCGAATTGGGCGTGGAATCAGTTTATCATTGCTTTCTCCGACATTTGAATATTCAGTTTTACAAATAATAGTACAGTGCAAGTGAATGACGACTGCATTTGTGTAGTTTAATTTATAGGTGTGTTGTGCCAGACGCACCCACGAGGTACTGTAAGCAACGTTCAGTGGTCTTTTTCCGAAATACGGGGTGTTTATAATTGAACTTTCTGTGCTTAAGAGGGCCCGCACTAAAACGATTGACCGTAGCACAATGAAAATTTTTAGAAATAGTTTTAAAGACATGCGAAACAGAAATAACGAATAAACCACTGAAGGAAACACATTTTAATTTCCACGTGAAAGGATAACATTACAGGAAGCGGAAGACCAAAGTCTACTTGAATGTATGCGTCACGTGGAAAAAGTTTGTGAGTAATGTGAACTTTGTACGGAAACCATTTCACAATTGTTCGCAGCACTTTTCGAACGGTGGACCATGGAATATTTAACTGTCGTTATACTGCTTGAAGCTCGTACATTTCGTCCAGAATTCTCAGCCGTGGTAACAGTAACTTCTGCAACAATTTGTGGTGCAATTGGCAGCCGATCTCTCCCTGGAGCAAATCGTCAGTTAATTCGAACTTCTGAATCACGTTCTTCAATCCAGGTACGGAAAGAGGACCTCTTCGTATGCCTTTAATGCGTCGATCCTCGCGAACAGTAGCAAGACTGTTTCGACTACGCTGCAGAAGTTTCGCTGCGTATGACGCGGTAGGGGGGGGGGGGGGGGGGGGAGAGTTGTGCTGAGATGTGTATGTATGCTGCTTAGTCAGCAACCTCTCAGACAAGTGAAGACTTGCTCTAAATTTATGAGACATAACTGGAAGTGACAACATGATTAGACTTGCTGACATTTGCGCGTGTGAACTGATGCAATCTCCAAGCACGTCATATTTCATCGAGGTTACATAAATGAATGCACACTTTCTAAGACGACCTGGAAGTAGTTGACCTCTGCAAATATACTTTTTAAGATGTTAAAATTTCATTGAGGCTAAATTTCGTAAATAATACAGATAATTTTTAGTTTATTTAAATCAGGTTATAGCACATACGTTGTCAGCTTCCGGTGTTAGAATACCATTTGAGACCCATTAGCTGATACCCACCATCAGTACTTTGTTTTTCATAATTGTTTAACAAACCCGTCTATTTGGGGTAATGGTAGTCACCATGTCAACTGCCCATCATTGGCTCCCGGTAGTATGCGAGGTAATGGTAGTCACCATGATGGGAGTAATGGTCCAAGAGGCTGCTCCAGGCGGGTGTAAAATATGCGCAACGGAAAGTACTGAACGCGGAAATGAAGATCTGGCCCTGTCTGACTACCCCCTGAAGCAGATCTTAGGATCTCTTAATGGTGATATTATCTGTTCCTTCTTGCTCTTTAACATACAAATTTCTACATCAACATAAATGAGTAATTAAGGGAACTAGTAACTACAAATGATAAATGCTGTTTCTACTTATACATTTATTGTGGATGAAAACCCCTCTTATATATTACAAATGTTTATATATCAATGTCCAATGGACATAAAGAGATGCAAATGGATTTCCTAACTAATATGATTGCCCAAATCTGCCCCTTTTTATGGCTACGCAATCTAATATAAACAACGCGAGATGATTGACATCATCTACGTACCAAACACTAGAAGGCACTACTTACAAAGATGATGTACAGTGGTGTGCAACCTCAGAGGAAATAAAATTTACGTGGTCGCAGCTGTTTAGCTTTATAGCCCTAATAAGCCGAAGCAATTACAGTTTCACCGTATGTACTGCATCTGATTCTCGTACACATCTTCGACGATGGAAGGTCTCCAGCCACAAAAATAAATTCTTTCAAACACTAGGACGGCAGAAGGCGGTCCTCTGACTAATATACTCTAATACTGTCTTCTCTTCTCTGTGTTCAACAGACAAGAAACGCGAACTTCCAGCCACAAGCACAGAATTCAGATAACGTCTCTACGTGAGTATAGACAGAAGAATGGCTCTCAGTCAATGAACGATGCATACTCAACGACGACTCGCTACCCAGAGGCGAAGTCCAGAATCATATAAGTTCGTAACAGTACAGTTCCTAACCGTTCTAACTATAAAATCTCCTGAGAGCAAAGACAGCAAGTCGGTCTGTACCAACAAAAGCTGATACTGAGCGACCGTCAAACATGGGCGCTCAAAACCGAACACCTCTTTCTCTCCAGCACTGGCTTCCCGGCAGAGCTCAGAGATCATCGGCACAGTATTTTGGGTACAAGGCTGAATTGTAGATGTCATGAAAGTGAGGTGGAAGAATTATGAACACACCATCTCCGATATGTTCGCACCTAGCGATCCATTTTGGCGCTGAAGCCACCCTACCTCACGATTTACCGTTGTTTCCTTATTGCGAAGCACTTACAGAAAAGAAGCATAACGTAGGCCGGGCAATATTTGTCGTGTCTTGGACCTTGCATCCTAAGGAGGAAGACAATTGGGATTGAAAAAATGTGGACCATTGGTGCGACATCATGGAATATTCCCGCTGCTGCCCCTATAGTTCAAAGTCCAATCGACAGTGAGCCATTACAGTCGGAGAGTAAGCTCGAAAGAGGGAAGAATGAGGGTGGTAATCGACCATACCCTCTCAAAAGAACCTTACCGACATTTGCCTGAAACTATTTAGGGAAATCAGGGAAAACCTAAATTTCGATGCCTGGACAGGGATTTGAAACGTCGTCCTCCCGAATGCGAGTTCTTTGTGCTGACCACTGCACCACTCCACTCGGTTTGTATCTGAAAGTTGTTTACAAATCATCTAGTGTTTGCGCTCGCTAAATATTCACCCAATGTATAAATTTAAAAATGAAGTGACTTGCTTAAAAATATTTCGATACCATATTTTGCTTACCACGTTACAAAACGTTCTCATGCTTCGGTTTCTACATTTACGAAGTAAGACTACACGGCGCTCCCATTTCATTCGAATTCAATTCGCCCATCGCAATGCACAGCCATTCAGCTTGTTTGGTTTTTCGTCGCAATGCGGGAAACCGAATTTCATATGACGCAAGTTCCATCGAACGACGTTTGAGAGGCGACAATACTGCCACCCATCTCTTACAATATGTTTATTTTCTCGAAAACATTTCTAAGTAACTTTTTTGTGGCCCACCTGTTGTACTTATCTGAAACTTACGGAATCCTTCGCAACCTGTCAATATACGTGGGTGTTCGATAAGTAATGCGACACATTATTTTTCTCAGTCGATTTCAGTTGAAAAAATGTGTAATTTTTGTGTGACATCAAGGAATATTACCACTCCAGCCCCCGTAGTTTTGTGAAGTTCCGATAGGTGGCGGCGCTATGCGTAGTCATCAAAACGGCGTCTGCCACGGAGGTGCGTTCCAAGCAGAGAGCTGTCACTGAGTTTCTTTTAGAGGAAAACCAGAACATCACAGATATTTACAGGCGCTTGCAGAATGTCTACGGAGACCTGGCCATGAACAAAATGATTGAGTCATTGGGCGAGAAGTCTGTCGTCGCGCAAACCTGTCCGATCTACATCGGCTGTATACAAGCCGCGACTCCTGCAATGTTGGAACGTGTGGACACTCTCATTCGAGGTGATCGACGGAATACAATCAAACAGCTCGGTGCAAAACTGGACGTGTCTGTTGGTAGTGCTGACACACTCGTCCACCATCTGGGGTAGTCAAAGGTGAGTGCCCACTGGATTCATCGACGCCCAACAGAAGACCATGAAGAGCAATGAAGGACAATCTGTGCGTAGTTGTTTAGCTGCTTGCGCGTTACAAGGCTGATCGCAAATTTTTTTTGTCGAACATCATGATAGACCATGAAACATGGGTTGATCACTTCGGCGGGCCGGTGTGGCTGAGCGGTTCTAGGCGCTTCAGTCTGGAACTGCGCAACCGCTGCGGTCGCAGGTTCGAATCCTGCCTCGGGCATGGATGTGTATCATGTCCTTACGTTAGTTAGGTTTAAGTAGTTCTAAGTCTAGGGGACTATAAGACGCACCTTAATTTTTAAACATTTTTAAAAAAAATAACATTTTTACCATTTTTATTATTAGATTGCAAAGGCAGACTAAACAAATTTGTTAGTTTATAAAACCGAACTGACCTTTAAAAATCCCTGAAAATCGTCATCTGAACTTTCTTCTTCTTCTTCTTCTTCTACTCCCTCTTCGTCATCATCGTTGACCCTTTCATACATAAATGGTCTTCAATGCCATTGAGAGCATTACTGATGCTGCAGTTCTTGATAGATTTAACAATGATGTCTTCTCTCACTCTAGACCACGTCTGTTTTATCCATTGAGACACTTGTTTGACTGTTGGTCGTTTTATAGCTCCCTTCGACGTGAATTCATCCATTTGTTCCATTCCTCTCTCATATACACTTTAAATGGTTTATTTATCGAGGTATCAAGAAGCTGCAATTGTGAAGAGTCTTCCCGGAATAACAGCCAGCTTTGTATTTCCCTGACTCAATTTATGTTTCACAGAATTTTTCAAATGACTACTAAAGTGATCTAGTACAAGATGAGAACTCTTCTTCAATAAAACACTTCTCATTCACTCGCACACTCTGTGACTCGATAATTCCATATCAGCCTCGTGCATCCACCTCTTGTCACGTGCGTGGCGGTATTTCAGAAGGTTTTGGCATTGTTTTACGCTTGAAAATGAGCATTGGATTAAGTTTAGTACCGTCAGCACAACGTGAAAGGAAAATAGTGTAGTGCATTTTTTTCATGTCCACTTGTTTTTATAGTTAATGTTTTAGCACTTTTCATGGCAACAGTTCTGTTACCCGGTACATCAAATTTCAGGGGAGTTTCGTCCATATTCGCTATTTGGCTTAGTTCCACACTGGTTTTCTTTCGATGTTGAATAATAAAACGATTGAAAGATAATATTTTCTCTTCATACTCTTATGGCGTTTTCTGATATATTTTGGTTTTGGTTCGCATGCTAAGTCCATGACGCTTCACAAACGTGTAGCACCAGCCAACTCCACCCGTAAAGTATGTTAAGTTCCACTGTAACGGTAGCTTAGGAGCGTGTATTTCATTCATTTTTGTATTAATTCCAATGCCATTTTTACGGTGTTCTTGAATCCATTTCAATACGTTATCTCCTAGTTTTGGCCATTTTTCATTCAATCCTTTATTTGGACATTTAGTTTTCCTCATCTTTTTCCAGTACTTCTTTACTAGTCCGCCAATCGCGAGTGGTTTTTTCTGTTTGTGGAGGCCGAGATACCGCTCTGCTGCTCTGTTTCCATGTTCTTATGCATTTGCTATGCATCTTACGAATACCTTTCATTTTTTCTCCTTTTGCGAAACTAGCTACTAACAAAAATATTGTACTGCTACCGATAACACAAATCACTTTCATTTCATGTTCACTGGAAATGTAGACTGCAATGACGTATCATAGGCTAGACAGTGTTCTGGGTTTGTGATGGCATGGTGAGGGGGGGGGGGGGGATACAGGGTTAGCAAGCTTGTGAATCCCCGCAACTCATGTACGTCGTATCGGTGTACTGTTGCTGCCAATTGTATCCAATGTTGCCGGATAGAGATACGTTTCCCGCGGCATCGAATATATGGCCATTTTTAAGACTAGCAGGAAATTTAAACTAAACACTGGAAATATTTGTATTAATTTCGAGTATAAGACGCATCTGAAACTTGGAGTCAATTTTTGGAAGCAAAAAGTGCGTCTTACAGTCCGCAAAATATGGCACCCACATAAGCCATAATGTATCATTTTGTTTCCTCCTCCCCTTCTGGGTTCTTCACTATTTTAGTCAAGCAGTGTCTTTTCTTTTTATGGAAAAGACGGTTACAAGACTCATGTATCTGGGTATGTTGGTGATCTGGCTTTTTCCACAGTTATAAGAACATGCCAAACATTTCTGTTTTCAACAGTATAGAGAACCTACCTTTCAATTGTAACAACTTACCCCCAAAACTGTATCAACTTGTCCGCAAATTGTATCAGCTTGTCCCAAGCTGTATCAACCTGTCCGCAAAATTGTACCAAATTGCCTCTAAACTGTATCAGCTTGCTCCAAAACTATGTAAACCTGCCCCAGAAACTGTATCATCTTGCCCCAAAACTGTAACAACTTTCCTTTCAGACAACGACTTGTGCTCCTAAACTGTAAAGACTCCCCCCCCCCTTTCCAAAACTATAACAACTTGCCCTGAAATCGTAACTAGTTGTCCTGGTGATCCGAAACACTTAAGAAGTATTCCAGAATGGGTTGCAATAGTGATCTGTATGTAGATTATAGATGAGCTACACTTTCCTAAAATTCTCCCAATAAATCGAAATCAACCATTCGCCTTCTCTACTATCATTACCAGTTTTACAGTTGCGTGGCAAGTTGCCACAGTTACAGGGGTAAGTTTTGACAGTTTTGAGGCAAGTTGTTACAGTTTAAGGGAGTACGTTGTAGCAGTTGTAGAGCAACATTTTGCAGTTGTGAAGCATGTTGCTACAGTTGGGAGCAAGTTGCTATAGTTGCAGGACAAGTTGTTACAACTATCAGGTAAGCTGTTGTAATTGTGGGTCATGTTGATATAGTTCTCATGTACACAAAACATCAAAAAATGATTTACAATATTTTACATTTGCCTCATCATCATCATAATGAGTATATTTCATCTTTGAGATTAATGCACCACAGTAAATTTCACCTCTCTCTCTTTCTCTCTCCATTTCTGTCTCTCGGTAGTGCGTACTTTAATGAGGAAACAACATAGCGATATGTTACAGAGGGAATGAAAGGGCTGCAGCTTTCCACAGTAACTGACAACCCCAGTAGCTGACACGCACTGCACTGTGGAAAGAGATTTTGACTTATAAGTCTCAGCTTGATGACTATTTGGTTTTGCTTGTTGGAACAAGTCGAAAATTTCCAGATCAAATCTCAAATTGCTTAGCTGATGTCATGAAAAGAGTTGTTGATGCCTGCACATGCACATCGATGAAATCTCCAAGCATGTCATATTTCGCCAAATAGCTTTTCGCAAAGCTTTTCTGTAACCGAATACAAAGTGATAACGTAGGGGCAACTTGTTACAGCTAATTGTGTTAACAACCTGATTTTCTATGTGAAGCCAAAATTAGAAAATCCAAAAGGAAGGCAGTGGCGAATAAATTTCATGAGACTACAGTGATTCTGCCAAAAATAAAAAACCGATTGTGATGGTTATACCATTTACAGTTGCAAGTCATTCTACAGTTTAATTAGCTAAAAAAACATTATTTCATGTACAGTAACTGAGGGAATATTTTAAAATGAATCAGTTTAAAATTTATTGCTAGCAGCTACAACAAAAACAATTAATCAGTATGTAAAAGAATGTTAAATACAATATTTATATGATCTCTTACCATCATTTAATTGAGATATTATATATTGACGACAAAAATTGCAACGCCACAAAATAATTAATGTAGAGTAATAAAATTTCTGGAATACATTTGTCTAGGAAACGTATTTAAATGATTAGCATAGCAAGATCACAGATTAATGTAAGCGTGAGATATAAGCCATTGCAAATGTGAAACGCTGGTACATTAATAACCGGTACAACCGCCAGAATGTTGAATGCAACCATGCAAACGTGCATGCACTACGTTGAACAGGTTCAGGTTGTCAGTTTGTGGGATGGTAGGCCATACCTGTCGCATTTGGTCGGTCAATAGAGGGACGGTTAATGCTATTTGAGGATGACGCTAGTATTGTCGGCCGATAGTCTCCCACATGTGCTAGATTGAAGACTGATCTGGTGATCGAGCAGTCTAAGGCAACATGTCGACTGTAGAGCATGCTGAGTGGCAAAAGCGGTATGTGGGCGAGCGTTATCCTGTTGGAAAACACCCCCTGGAATGCTTTTCGTAAAGGGCAGCATAAGAGGTCGAGTCACAAGAGTGACATACAGGTGCATGGGATAACCACGAGAGTGCTCCTGCTGTCATAAGAAATCGAACCCCAGACTGCAACTCCCGGTGTAGATCCGGTGTTTCTAAAACGCAGACAAGTTGTTTGCAAGCTCTCAACTGGCCTCCTTCCAACCAACACACAGCCAATATTGGCACCGAGGCAGAACGAGACAGAACGATTCTACACAGAGTACGCGAAAGAACTTGCCCACCCTTCTAACAGCCATGTACCGCAAGTCTCTAGAGGAACGGAAGGTTCCAAATGACTGGAAAAGAGCACAGGTAGTCCCAGTTTTCAAGAAGGGTCGTCGAGCAGATACGCAAAACTATAGGCCTATATCTCTGACATCGATCTGTTGTAGAATTTTAGAACATGTTTTTTGCTCGCGTATCATGTCATTTCTGGAAACCCAGAATCTACTCTGTAGGAATCAACATGGATTCCAGAAACAGCTCGCTTTATTTGTTCATGAGACCCAGAAAATATTAGATACAGGCTCCCAGGTAGATGCCATTTTCCTTGACTTCCGAAAGGCGTTCGATACAGTTCCGCACTGTCGCCTGATAAACAAAGTAAGAGCCTACGGAATATCAGTCCAGCTGTGTGGCTGGATTGAAGAGTTTTTAGCAAACAGAACACAGCATGTTGTTATCAATGGAGAGACGCCTACAGACGTTAAGGTAACCTCTGGCGTGCCACAGGGGAGTGTTATCTGACCACTGTTTTTCACAATATACAGGGTGTTACAAAAAGGTACGGCCAAACTTTCAGGAAACATTCCTCTCACACAAATAAAGAAAAGATGTTATGTGGACATGTGTCCGGAAACGCTTAATTCCCATGTTAGAGCTCATTTTAGTTTCTTCCACCTACGCTCAATGGAGCACATTGTCATGATTTCATACGGGATATCTATCTGTGCTGCTAGAACATGTGCCTTTACAAGTACGACACAACATGTGGTTCATGCACGATGGAGCTCCTGCACATTTCAGTCTAAGTGTTCGTACGCTTCTCAACAACAGATTCGGTGACCGATGGATTGGTAGAGGCGGACCAATTCCATGGCCTCCACGCTCTCCTGACCTCAACCCTCTTGACTTTCATTTATGGGGGCATTTGAAAGCTCTTGTCTACGCAACCCCGGTACCAAATGTAGAGACTCTTCGTGCTCGTATTGTGGACGGCTGTGATACAATACGCCATTCTCCAGGGCTGGCTCAGGGATTCCATACGACGGAGGGTGGATGCATGTATCCTTGCTAACGGAGGACATTTTGAACATTTCCTGTAACAAAGTGTTTGAAGTCACGCTGGTACGTTCTGTTGCTGTGTGTTTCCATTCCATCATTAATGTGATTTGAAGAGAAGTAATAAAATGAGCTCTAACATGGAAAGTAAGCGTTTCCGGACACATGTCCACATAACATGTTTTCTTTCTTTGTGTGTGAGGAATGTTTCCTGAAAGTTTGGCCATACCTTTTTGTAACACCATGTATATATAAATGACCTAGTAGATAGTGTTGGAAGTTCCATGCGGCTTTTCGCGGATGATGCTGTAGTATACAGAGAAGTTGCAGCATTAGAAAATTGCAGCGAAATGCAGGAAGATCTTCAGCGGATTAGGACTTGGTGCAGGGAGTGGCAACTGACCCTTAACAAAATTAACATAGACATATGTAATGTATTGCGAATACATAGAAAGAAGGATCCTTTATTCTATGATTATATGATAGCGGAACCAACTCTGGTAGCAGTTACTTCTGCAAAATATCTGGGAGTATGCGTACGGAAGGATTTGAAGTAGAATGATCATATAAAATTAATTGTTGGTAAGGCGGGTGCCAGGTTGAGATTCATTGGGAGAGTCCTTAGAAAATGTAGTCCATCAACAAAGGAGGTGGCTGACAAAACACTCGTTCGACCTATACTTGAGAATTGCTCATCACAGTTCCGCTTGGGACGCGACAGCGTTCGGACGTGTCGGTACTTCCGCGTAGTCGTAGCGCCGCAAGCCGTGTTTATAGAAATTCTTGGATTGTGACCTGTGATATTCTCAGTGCTTCTTCACTACCGTCGTACACAAGCTTCTTAATTTACTCACAGCGGTCCCGACCGCTCATATAGTGCAGTTATGGCTCCCAGTGTACCACGTAAGAATACCCTGTGTTTTGCATTTGAGAAATCTTCCAGGAATGTGCAACCGAGTTCTCTAGAAATCCATGACTGGATAGTAGGTATTATTGGCATCACATCTGATCAGGTCCACACAGCATATTATGACATCGCGGAATACTGTTTCTTTGTGAAGTTTTTAGACCAGACACAACTGGAGAAAATTTTGGTGAATACTGGTGGGAAAGCAGAGTTCCGACATCGTGATCAGTCGGTGAGTACAGTTTCAATAACTAACGCTGACATTGAGTATAAACAAGTGCGAGTGTTCAATTTGCCACCTGAGGTTGAGAATTGTTTTCTTAGAGATGTCCTCGCCAAATACGGTGACATCCGACAGATTAGAAACGAAAAATGGTCGAGCCGTCACAAACTCCAATGTTATAGTGGGGTTCGCTCAGTTGACATGGCAGTTAAAGTCAATATCCCATCCTATATAATGGTTTGTGGTTATAAGGCTCATGTCATTTACGAGGGGCAAGTAGGCACTTGTTTTATCTGTAACACGAGTGGCCATTTACGAGAGGATTGCCCACGGCGAGTTGTCGTACTTCGAAACAATCTGCAACAACGACAGAGATTAACGTTGGCTGATGTCCTAACTCAAAATCAGACGCCTTCTGTGACTGACTCCCAACCGAGTAAATCTGTGTCAGAGGACAACGATCTCGGTAACAGCACCTTCCCACCCTTGCCTCAAAAACCCGTGGCCAGTCACCCCTTAGCCACCGGTGTTGCATTATCTGTCGGTAACAAACGACGACGTACTATAAGTGACGGTAGTGGTTCTGGCGAACAGGTAGTAAAAACTCAAACCGATGACGCGGTGTCACGGACCTCCACACACGACACGCATGTGTCGGATGGCTCAGTTACGACCCGCCAAATCCCCATTCAACCGCCCGACGCAGAAACTGTCAATACGAGTGCAGCCGAGTGTTTACAGCAATCCTTTCCGATGCCGCTTGCCGACTCGCCGCAGGTGGCCAACACACAAGAGGCGGCAGTCAGTCAACTGCAACTCGCAAACACGGCGGATGAAGCACGCGGTGTCGAGCATAACACAAACAGCCGCCACTCGAAACTGCTTCCAAACAACACGAGGACCCGGACAGCTGTATACAACCAGCCAGTGCGGCTCCAAACAAACACAGTGAGCCTACTGAAGCCGCGTCTTCGGACTTGCCGTCACCCGTTCCGAAGCAAGGACTTTCACATACTGCTTACAGCCATGACTCGCCGACTCCGCCGTCTTCAATGACACTTCGGACGCCTTTGCGACGGCAAAATAAAGTTAAATCAAAGGACTCCGTGTCTGGAAGTAACTCAAAAAGTAAAGTCAGCGCAAAAACTGGTACAAAAACTGCGGATGTAGGTTCGAAGTCCGACGGTGAGATGGACTGGGCTTCCTACGCTTCCCATCACCCACAAGTCTCGGACGATCATGAGTCAAGCTTATAAGTTTTTGTCACTGAACATTAATAGAGTTAGAACAGATTTAAAGTTAGCAATGCTACGGCAGTTTATCTATGAGTCCGAAGCTGATATAATTCTGTTACAGGAAGTATCTATCTTAAGTTTTCATGTATCAGGATTTGCAACAATCTTAAACACCGTGGCGGACGGGGGTACAGGTACGGTCATTCTATCACGAGACGGAATCCCAGTGAGCAATATCGAAATGTTGGACTCCGGTAGAGGCATAGCTTGCCAAATTTTTGACGTCACCCTCGTCAATATCTATGCTCCATCTGGAACGACCTTAAAATCAGAAAGAGCTAACTTCTTTAAACAAGACATCATATACTTGCTACGCCGCAACCCAACCCAGTTGATAATTAGTGGTGATTTCAACTGTGTGATCCACAGGAAAGACCAATCGCCAAACTTTAATTACTGTAGGGAACTACATGATCTGGTGCGTCACCTGCAGCTGAAGGATGCGTGGGCACTAAAATTTCCTTCCCTGGTAAAGTACACGTACCTGACCACCACCGCATGTAGCCGTCTAGACCGTTTGTACATCTCTGAGAACATTTGCCAACATGTTCTGGACGCCGATGTCATTCCGGCTAGCTTTTCCGACCACTGCGCTCTCTGTGTCACGATAAATCTGGCCAAACAGCATACTAAATGGCATAGGATTCCGTGGGGCCTAAATGTTTCTATTCTCGCCGATGCCTTGCTACAAGATGTCATCTCCACGACATGGGCGGATTGTCTCAAGCAATGCTGCAGATATCCGAGCAAGATAGCCTGGTGGAATGCTGTGGTCAAACGGAAAATGCGATTATCTTTAAGAAACTACAGTTGGCAACGGGCGCAAGATGTCAAACGCACGATTGATTTTTACCAAACAGTTCTGCGAGAGTTGTATGCGACTACGACACCAACCAACACACAGCTGACGACCATCAAACAAATAAAGGCGAAGCTTATAGGCATAAAGCGAACGCAGCTTGAAGGACTGAAGATCAGATCTGAAGCAAAATCGCTTCAAGAGGACGAACTTGCATCGCTGTATCACCTCATAAAACATCGTGCCCATCGCAAGCGAGCTTTTATCGGGGAGCTGGACACAGACGATGGACTCCGTTTGACCCGAAAGAGTGAGATTCTTACTGCAGTTTACCGGTACTTCACGGATCTGTACTCGCAATGCGATACATATGGTGATGACGGCGGCGATATCGTGAGTGCTCTGCCCACCGTAGTCACGCCTGCGAACAACTCGGCGGTCGTACACGAATTTGCTCCAGACGAAGTCCTTGAACTGATTTCTGGCTCGCCATCAAATAAATCCCCTGGCCCTGATGGTTTGCCACGGGAGTTTTATGTGCGCTTCTGGCCCATAATCGGACACGCATTTACAGATGTTCTCAATGAAGTGATGCGAGGGAATGACGTGCCGGCCGAAATGAAGGAAGGCCGAATTGTATTGATACCAAAAAGCAAACACCGAAAAATCTTAGATAACTTCCGACCTATTACTTTACTCAATTTTGATTACAAAACCTTCGCCAGAGTACTCAACAGCAGATTGTCTCCGTTAATGAAGCAAGTGATTCACAACCATCAATCATGCATCCCTGGTCGCACTATTATGACGCCCCTTTCGGAATATAGAGATGTAATAGCGATAGCGTCAGTCACTAACGTGAATCTCGCATTGCTGTTTTTCGACTTTTGCAAGGCCTTTGATCGCGTCCGCCACGAGTACCTCCTACAGCTACTGCAGCGTTGTGGTTTTGAGCAACGGGTTATAAATGTCGTGCAACATTTCGTCACGGGCATTACAACCAGAATCAGCGTAAATGGACAGCTTACTCAACCCATCGAGGTCCAAAGAGGAGTGCCGCAGGGGAGCCCTCTCTCCATGATGTTATTTGTTTTATCGCTCGAGCCACTCTTACGCTCTATTCATGACAAACTTGCAGGCCTTTCAATCGCTGGGACGTCCTTCGTGGTTCGTGCTTACGCCGACGACGTCGGAGTGTTATTGCGCAACGACGGAGACGTATCAACCCTCAAGACCGCGGTAGACGAGTACTGTCGTGCTTCCGGTGCTAAAATCAACGCCGGTAAATGCACCTTTGTCAACATTCGAGGATTCGACGCAGTTCTTATACCTTGGGCGAAGCGTGTCGAAACCCACACCACTCTGGGGATGATTATCGACAAATGCCCGCTAAAAATGAATGCAAAAAATTGGAAGAAGATCACCAATAAAATGCAAGGTGCCATCTATGAAAACAATTGGTGGTCCGTTAACATTCTCCAACGCATACGACTCCTCAGCAGTTATATATTCAGTAAAGCGTACTATATGGCCCAACTATTTCCAGTCCCCAAGATGCAGGCCAAACACGTGATGAAACTCTCTAATAGATTTATCTGGAAAGGGCACCTGTTCGAAGTGAAATACACCACGTTGACGTCATTCAGACAGGCCGGCGGACTAAACATGCCTGACATTAACCGAAAGTGTACTGCGTTATATATTAAAAGAATCACCCATTTGTTGGACAAGGAACCTCTCAGCGTAACCAGTTGGCTCTTCCGAACCTTACAACCCACCGATACGCATCCACCCATTGATGTAGGTAAAATACATTACAAACTACGACATGTCAAGCAGTTTTTTCTTGAAGTAAGCTATATTGATGGACATTATTTCACGCAGGATTTACCGACGACACACCTGTTATTAAGAAGATGGACATCTCCAATAGTCCGGAATCCCATTGAACTTAAATACCCGAGTGTTCATTGGAAGGCAGTTTGAGACAACATAAGTTTAACTGCCCACACTGCTGAAGTGGCGTCCACATGGTATAAAGTGGTTAACGATGTTATACCCACTAATGAAAGGTTGCATAGAATCGGTTTAAGTGACAGTGATAAATGCGTCCGCTGTGGTCTGGTCGACACCTTACGCCATCGCTTCACTTGTGGCGGTCATCTCATTAACTGGAAATGGGTGCAGCAGAGGCTGGGCCTGATTACCCGCAGCAGCCCAGCCAGCCACTGCACCGACATCCTGCTCTGGCCGGACGCGAAACATTTTCCCGCTACCAAGAACAACATCGTGATGTGGATGTTAGGACAGTTTGTGACATATATCATCATCCACAATAGTGAAGATAATCTCATTAGTTTCGAGGCTTACATGAGAACGGCACGCTGGAAGATGAAACGTTACCCAAATTTCAGGAAGATGTTCGCTAACATGTTAGACATAATTTTCGAAAAACAAGGCGTAGGGTAATTCTCGATGCCGGTAAGGACACAAATCATATGCAAGACTATGTAGCGAACGAATAAGGGGTTATACCAGTTCCTAGGACTACTCCCGACTTCTCAATGGTGTTATTAACTTCATTATGACGTTTTCATAATTTATGTTCCTGTGCATCTCTTGTTATCTGTTTGTGTGCTCCAAATGACTTTGAGTTTGGACGGTAATGAATCAAATGGCAGAACTGTCATTCCAGTTAAGACAATCAATTATATATATGTTTGCGTTTCGGATCTATGTCTCTGTCTGGACTGAAGAGGCTATTGTCAGTTTACTATTTATGTTCTATTTTGTAAGCTTACAAATGGCACTATATTGAAATGTGTTATTCAGTCTATTGTAGGATACAATTCGTGTTGAATCAGTTCCAGCACTTCAATAATTTGTTTTTGTGCTTATGTACTTATATGGTTGTTTTAATAAAGGAAAAAAAGGTAAAAAAAATCAGTGTGGGAGGTCGGGTTACCAGGTCGGGTTGACAGAGGAGATAGAGAAGATCCAAAGAAGAGCGGCGCGTTTCGTCACAGGGTTATTTGGTAAGCGTGATAGCGTTACGGAGATGTTTAGCAAACTCAAGTGGCAGACTCTGCAAGAGAGGCGCTCTGCATCGCGGTGTAGCTTGCTGTCCAGGTTTCGAGAGTGTGCGTTTCTGGATGAGGTATCGAATATATTACTTCCCCCTTCTTATACCTCCCGAGGAGATCACGAATGTAAAGTTGGAGAGATTCGAGCGCGCACGGAGGCTTTCCGGCAGTCGTTCTTCCCACGAACCATACGCGACTGGAACAGGAAAGGGAGGTAATGACGGTGGCACATAAAGTGCCCTCCGCCACACACGGTTGGGTGGCTTGCGGAGTATAAATGTAGATGTAGATGTAGAACCAGTTCTCATTAGAGAACGCCATCTCAGGCGTCTTGTCACGGTCCGCGGGGCTCTCCCCGTTGGAGGTTCGAGTCCTTCCTCGGGCATGGGTGTATGTGTCGTCCTTAGCGTTAGGTATTTTAAGTTGCATTAAGTAGTGTGTAAGCTTAGGGACCGATGACCACAGCCGTTTGACCCCATAAGACCTTACCACAAATTTCCATCAGAGAATATAACACACCTCCACCCTGTCCTGCAATAAAGTCTTGCTTGACACTACTGAAGTTGCAAATGGCGGTGGTTTGGGGTCAGTTGAATGCACACTACAGGGTGTCTCGCTCGGAGCTGTCCTTGAAGTTACCGATTTGTAACAGCTCGTTGTCACTGTGGTGCCAACTGCTGCTGAAATTGCTGCAGCACATGCAGTACGATGCACCAGAGTCATACCCCAAACACGATGGTCTTTCCTCTCGGTAGTGCCACCTAGCTGCCCACCTAGCTGCTCTTCTTTGACCGTACATTCTCGTGACCACCACTGCCAGCGGTCATGTACATTCGCTACATTCCTGTCAAGTCTATATGTAATATCGTAGAAGGAACATCAAGCTTCTCGTATCCGTATTACACGACCTCGTTCAAACTCAGTGAGCTGTTCATAATGGCGTCTTTGTCGCCTTAAAGGCATTCCTGATTAACATCAACTCGCCACGTCCAATCTCAAAGGTCAGTAACGCTCACGGCCGTTAAAGCCTATTTTTAAAACAAACTTGATTATCATCATCATAGCGGCGCTACTAGCGCCACTCTTATGCGTCTGGCGTGAAATCTCAAAAGGAGTCATCTTTCAGATGTAGAAACACGCGTACCAACTTTCGTTTATGTCGTGCAACTCTTTATTGGTGTTGTGATTTTTTTGGGTCAGTGTATTAGTCTCAGTTTCAGATCCAAATCCAACTGCGCCTAAGGCTCGTCAGGTTTTGCTAAAATCTCGCGAAATGTCTGCAAGAAACTGTGGTTGCTGCAAAAAAAGGCAATCTGAAATTCAGCCTGTGCTAGAAGAAGCATTTAAAATCGTTTCTCAATCGCTATAGAGACTGTGGCAGCTATTCTAAAAGGAAAAGGAAAAGACCGCAGACCAAGAAGAGGAAGATGAAAACATTAGAGCCAAAGAAAGCAATGTATTTATGATAGCAGAAAGTGGAGATATTGGAGGAGGAGAAGAAGAAAAAGAAGAGGATGATGACCATGGAGAACAAGAAGATGAAAATGATGATGATGATGATGAAGGAAAAAAGAGTAATTACAATGAGAAAGATGATGTTCATGTTTCGAAGATCATATCCACTGATTCGCCAGCAAATATCGACTATCTCCACTGGAATAACCCAAATGAATTGGTAGAGCGATTAGATTTCTTGCTAGTTTCGAAATTGACAGGCAGTAATTCATATGATAATGTAACTAAATATCTACTAAAGATGAACTTCGAGATGCTTCGATTATTGGTTGAAGTTAACAATGGCTGTGGAAAATAAAGTGAAAGACTCAACTGCAGAATGGTTAGTTGCATATAAGAAAATTAAGTATTACCTAGAGAAATGAAGTGTTTAGATAAATAACGATGAATTTGCTCCATTGAGACGGATCATTGATAAGTTGCCAACTGAACGAAGACCAGATAAAATGATGATACTGTGGGCAGCATGTTTCAACAGCCTCACCCTCCCATAGGTTTTCGTTGGAAGTCACTCATTGACATATCAATAAAATGCACTTGCTTGTAGTAATCATTCTGATGATATTGCTATTTTAAATATATTCCATGCATTGGAAGATGTATTAATGAATGCTGAACTTGGTGAAACTGTCTTTTGCGACTATAAGATGCAACGTTGTGCGAATGACATTGTTTAATTCGTTAATTCGCATCAACAAACTCACTTCAAGCTGTATGTTAGATCAGCAATAATGCCACTTTGTGTTTTGCAATTTTATAGAATCCATTTTTATATATTTTCGTGGATTTAATCCGAGGTACAGAGATAGAACTACACTCATCTACTAACCTACAATTTATTTCAGAAGTGCCAGTAAGCAACCCATGTGTATTTTAATAAGTAATACCAACAATTTAGATGTGAAAATGTCTAACTTGAATGACCCTTATGCTTGCAAAGTATGCTACAGCAATCAAACTGGGCTCATCAACAAGTGCTGCTTAATCTATAATGTCTACAAGTATTGTCGATATTTAAATCATGTTTATTACTTTTAATCTTATAAAACAATTAATTTATGACAGTAGTGCTATGTATGGTTTGTGGTCGAAATCCTGCACAGTTTGGGAAATAACAAAAAATTATTTTGGTGCAGTGTTTAAATTTTCGTTAGCGATCAGAAATTTGTAATTATACCTGCATATTACGATGAGCAGCCTGCATATATTTTCTACTCGATAAATGATAAATAATTTTATTTTGGCATCACAGATTTTATTTTCGAGATTTCGACATTCCATCTGTGTCTTGTTGCACCGTTGTCTTTTGCTGTGTTTCATCTCTGACTTTTCCAGCAGCACCATCATCTTTGGTCATGTTCGGATGAATATAAACGTTGCAGGCGTTATCCTTGAGTATTACGAAAATATGCAACTTAAATAATACATTGCAATAAAATCACTTCAAACTACCCTCTTCCTTCGTTTCTAAAATCGTGTTTCACCAGTTCATTTGTCTTTTGGACTGTGTAGTATCAGCGTTCCTTTTTGCATAGCGTAATTTGATTAGATTTTAGTTAATTTGGTAGTTGGTTATCGGAAATACAGTCTGTAAACGTTTTGTATTACCTTGGCGCCATTGTTTCAAAATGGTTGAAATGGCTCTGAGCACTATGGGACTTAACATCTATGGTCATCAGTGCCCTAGAACTTAGAACTACTTAAACCTAACTAACCTAAGGACATCACACAACACCCAGTCATCACGAGGCAGAGAAAATCCCTGACCCCGCCGGGAATCGAACCCGGGAACCCGGGCGTAGGAAGCGAGAACGCTACCGCACGACCACGAGCTGCGGACACCATTGTTTCGATTGATAAATTTTACAGCATTCCTCGAAAGATTATTTTGTAATTAATCTGTACTATGCCTAATTCAAATGCAAATAAAAGTCAGTATTAAACTGTTAATAACACAGATTACATTTTCTATTGTATGACGTGCCACATTATCCTCATCCCCGCCCCCCCCCCCCCTCCACACCACAGAATGATGCTCGCTAAGGTGAATCATTACTGAAAAACTTGTAAAAACAGTATATGATGACAATTCGTTCTATGAAACACCAGTAACATTTCCTCAACTGAAATAACAACTCCATTACGTACCACTGAAATACTTGATAAGCGTCATAGAACAATGTAGATGTGAAATTATTTAATTTGAGGGTGAACTGTGTCCTACACAAAGCGTAAGATTAAGTAGTGGAATTAATTACATTTTTACACCTAGCTGACAGTAATTAAGACTGGATGTTTGTTTCTTTGTTTGTCTGCCTAGCACAGTATTGTAACAAACGTCTGTTTTCTGCAGGTATAAGGTTGGTCAGGTTAATTTTGCTACATTGGCATATAGATTGAAGACTATCCGGACATCCTGCTCGATAGTGTTGGCGGTGCTACACCGCCCCCTTTCCACTTGATGCAACAAGTTAGTATTCAATTTCGGGACCATGTTATGCACACTGTATGATAGCTGAAAATTGCCCTGTCCTGCCACGATGATAAGTGGGCCATTCAAGAGGATCAGGTTGAGACCCTCTCGTACTTACACTATTCACGTGAATGTTAGAGAGAGGGTGAATGTTTCTTTTGTAAGTAGCATGTGTGTGTTCATGTGTTTACGTGGAACAGTGTGATTTATTTATCGTAGAGTAAATAGCTGTGTATGTACGTGTGTCTGAGTTTATTGCACATTATGTATTCATGTAAATTGCGTGGGTGCGGTGTTCACCTGCACAACCTCATAACATTACCTGTATCAAAGCGGGCGGGACCTGGGGACAGTCCCTATTAGGGTGAGCCGAAGGGATTAAATAATACAGAGTTTTTAAAAAAATAGTTTGACACCCAGCTTAAATGTAATTTTACGTTCCCTGAAGCAGACACGATAGTAGTTTTTTCATGTCCATACTACTTCTTGAACTAGTGGAAGGCTGGACACCTGTATGATTCCAGGTCCAGAATAGTTGCATACTTGTGAATACCGCGCATCCATGTGATCTTCTCAAGGGCTTTCAGGTATACGATAATGTCTGTCTGGTCGAAAGTTTGAAGCGATGTCGCACCATCTTCGTAAGACATGCTAGAAAAATTCCAGTGAATTCAGTGGAGGAAACGTGTCAACCATAACGCATTGTCTTCTGTGTTTTCGCAAACATCATATCCTTGAGAAGTTTTGATGATGCTATATTTGCTGAGAATAGCGTTATTACACATCCATGATTTGTGAATGGAATGATGTTGATATATCGACACAAACAATCCACTTTCGTCATAGAACCCTTTTATGTCCACAATGATGTTCACACTTTTAGGGTCCATCGTGAAATGCTTTAAATGTGACACGACACGTGTTCAGTTATACAAATCATTGCATAATTTCTATGAGTGGTGAATAGTTCATCACACGATCACGCAGAACCACAGCGGACAATATTCAACTGTCTCGTTTTGTTTTTAACAATGTATCATGATGACTGCTGCCAGCTCCTTAACTTTCCGTGAGGTGAGCAAATCCTTGCATATATACCGAATGGTAGACTGTAAACGTTTGATTCCACTCCACTTGTAAGTTATTGTCTGGCGAGAACCCTGAGTTCAGGTAGAGCCCAGCATTATTTAATGTACAGTTGTGGAACACGATAGAATCATTTTCCAGGATTCCCCTCCTATCAGTCTAAAACGCTAGTATAATGAATCACAAACAGGCCACGTTTGCTGGGATGTGGTCAGCAGTAGAGGATATTCAAAAAGCTCCCACGAATGGAAAATTATTAGTAGATGAATACTTGCATTCAGAACCTTAAAAAGCTTCAAGTGTCCCCCATATGTTAGAAAGACATGGGGCATATTCTATTTTATGATAATCTCGTTCTCTTTAGCAGCTCCTTGAGTGTCTAAATTAGTATTTATTGCACTTCTTACCCTAATAAGTTCTCGCTTTGCATTTATAGGAATTCGCCACATGAATTCCTATAAAGTAGCCCATCACCATCTTGAGAGGTATACATGCGCTAAATTGCCTGCACTCCACCGCTGTTCTATCTGTTGGTTTTTCTGTGAACAATGCGGCGTTTTACACACCATTCAAATCCGAGACTGATATGGAAAGCCATGTATCACGATCGAAAAAGTTAATGTTGTGTTAAAAATAAAAGTGTCTGTATTCTTTATCAAAATACCTAATTATTTCTTCTATAACAGTGCAAAACACATGTGGCACTACTGTTGATCTGACTTACAGCTTAAAGTACAATTGTCAATGAGAATAGTTCAGTCTTTATATCAGAGCAAAGGAGTGTTATTCTCTTACCCTCTTACCTAAATTGTCTGTGGTATTTGTCAAATACTCATTCGTAGTTGAGCTAAAACCTATAGCACAGTCATCCATACATTATAATGCCCACCATGATAAGATAAAAAAATTATCTAGCAGTGCAAAACGTTTGTCGTTGTCTGCTAATTTATGCTATCTCACAGTGAAAACTACATGACACTTTGGTCCATACATCGCCATTTTACAGCAAAATTCTAACAAATCGTCCCATGCTCTGTTACCTCAAGCCCTTTTATTACTGATATTAGATAAGTGCGATTTGTGTCCAAGTTGTCTCTTTCAGATATGCTTTAATTGGTTTCCAAATGGTGCAGTATCTTTTCACAACACCAGCGTGCTTTGACTCATATGGATTTGGAATATTTCACGTCAGATAATATTGAACTTCTCTAAATGTGTTACCAGTATTACTCTGCATGAAATAAAAAAGTAGATGAGTGGTGTTTTTAAGCGTGTAGAAGACTACCCACATGTATTAAATGCCTACAAGTAGTGGTATTATGTTATTACCTGTTTGACAATTCTATTATTCTCTTACTTTTCGGCATTATGTCACTGTATGTTGCATGGAAAATGCATAGTAATGCTAAATACAAGATTTTAAAAAATAAGTCAGCATCATCCCCTTTCCTTCAAAATGGAGGCGTAACTGCTTTCATAAGCAGAGGAATCAGCAGTAGTCTGGGAATTCTCCGTAAATAATATCAAGAGCTCAGATGAAAACCCAATTCTAAGCAAAGAAGAGAAAGCAGAAATATGGAAGGAGTACATAGAGGATCTATACAACGGCGATGTACTTGAGGACAATGTTATGGGAATGGAAAGGGATGTAGATGAGGATGAAATGGGAGATATGATACTGCGTGAAGTGTTTGATAGAGCACTGAAAGACCTAAGTCGAAACAAGGCGCCGGGAGTAGACAAAATTCCATTAGAACTACTGACAGCCTTGGGAGAGACAGGCGAAATACCCTCAGACTTCAAGAAGAATATAATAACTCCAATCCCAAAGAAAGCAGGTGTTGACAGATGTGAAAATTACCGAACTATCAGTTTAATAAGTCACAGCTGCAAAATACTAACGCGAATTCTTTACAGACGAATGGAAAAACTGGTAGAAGCCGACCTAGGTGAAGATCAGTTTGGATTCCGTAGAAATGTTGAAACACGTGAGGCAGTACTAACCTTACGACTTATCTTAGAAGTCAGATTAAGGAAAGGCAAATCTACGTTTCTAGCATTTGTAGACTTAGAGAAAGCTTTTGACAATGTTGACTGGAATACTTCCGTTCAAATTCTGAAGGTGGCAGGGGTAAAATACAGGGAGCGAAAGGCTACTAACAGTTGGTACTGAAACCAGATGGCAGTTCTAAGAGTCGAAGGGCATGAAAGGGAAGCAGTGGTTGGGAAGGGAGCGGGACAGGGTTGTAGCCTATCCCCGATGTTATTCAATCTGTATATTGAACAAACAGTAAAGGAAACAAAAGAAAAATTCGGAGTAGGAATTAAAATCCATGGGGAAGAAATAAAAACTTTGAGGTTCGCCGATGACTTTGTAATTCTATCAGAGACAGCAAAGGACCTGGAAGAGCAGTTGAACGGAATGGACAGTGTCTTGAAAGGAGGATATAAGATGAACATCAACAAAAGCAAAACGAGGATAATGGAACGTAGTCAATTAAGTCGGGCGATGCTGAGGGAATTAGATTAGGAAATGAGACAAAGTAGTAGATGAGTTTTGCTATTTGGGGAGAAAAATAACTGATGAAGGTCGAAGTAGAGAGGATATAAAATGTAGACTGGCTATGGCAAGGAAAGCGGTTCTGAATAAGAGAAATTTGTTAACATCGAGTATAGATTTAAGTGTCAGGAAGTCGTTTCTGAAAGTATTTGTATGGAGTGTAGCATGTATGGAAGTGAACCAAGGACGACAAATAGTTTGGACAAGAAGAGAACAGAAGCTTTCGAAATATTGTGCTACAGAAGAATGCTGAAGATTAGATGGGTAGATCACATAACTAATGAGGTGGTGTTGAATAGAACTGGGGAGAAAAGAAATTTGTGGCACCACTTGACCAGAAGAAGGGATCGGTTGGTAGGACATGTTCTGAGGCATCAAGGGATCACCAATTTGGTATTGGAGGGCAGCGTGGAGGGTAAAAATCGTAGAGGGAAACCAAGAGATGAATACACTTAGCAGATTCAGAAGGATGTAGGTTGCAGTAGGCACTGGGAGATGAAGAAGCTTGCACAGGATAGAGTAGCATCGAGAACTGCATCAAACCAGTCTCAGGACTGAAGACCACAACAACAACAACAACAACAACAACAACGAATTGGGAATGGTTTACTTCACGTTTTGAAATACTATGGAGAGACATTGTACAGTAAACGTTTTAAATGTGCTGCATTGTCCACAGCACTCATCTGTAACCCAAAATACCACAAAGCTCTCGTTTTTTAATGGCTACACCGATGGGGCGCCACTTCGCCAGTCATTCAGTTATTTCTGTATCGGAGCGGCATGTATGGGTGATAGTGGAGTCCTATGCATGTGATACTCCCTCTGCACATTTGTTTGGTCCATAATTCTTGCAAAGTACATGTTATAAGAATTCTCACGTGGCTACGCAGTTATTATTGTAGTGGCACCAATTACAACTAACAAGGAATCCCTTGAGTGTGAGGTCGCCAAATCCCAATGATTTTTAAGTCATTCGACGCCCCACATCTTGTCAACCATGCAGCCACACTACTGACTGCTAATGTCTACAGGGACGGGACCGGAGGTATCCAATGGTGAGCACAACGTGAGTCTACGGAACGTAATTGAACTGCTTAGTCAACGAGTAACTTGCAACAGAACTGCAGTGGTAGTGGCATTGATACAAAACAGAATAATGGCAACGATAAACGAAGCAAACATTGTATCATATTTTCAACAACAGTTGCCGAAGTTGATATTTCGTCAGAAAGGAACACAAGGAATTGCGCAGAATGAGAAAGAAGTGGCAGATGAAATATAAGCGTTTCTTCAAGATAAGTGGTGTCGTATACGCTCGGGTGTGTGGACAATGTATATGAGGAGTACAATGATTACGATACGTAATTAACGAGCGAAAATCATACTGAAACAGGTGTCGAACCATGTAGTTCATTATCTTTGTCGGACAGGGAGCCACAAATCTCGTCTCCAGTGAAACGTAGTAAAGGACAGTCGCTGTCCAAGGAGCGGGTACTAAATATAATTACGTACATGGAAGATCATCCGCAGTATAATAAAAGAAACAATTATGCACTGATTTCGTATAAGTTCGCAGCAATATGACCATGAATTGCATAAGAAAAATACGGATATGCGATGGAGGACAAGACGCACTTGTTACAAAGACTGGTGTTTGCGCGTTTCAAGAATGCTCAATACTATTTACAGGATGTGAGTTATAGTGACCTACTACTTTATGCACATCAACCTGCGCTCGGCATAGATTACAGTGATTTCAAGAGGAGCAGTAGCTGGTTGCATAACTTGAAACAGTGCTACAGAATTGGAAGATTAAGGTAACGAAATTTCAAACAAAGCGTCAATCTGACGATGCACAGCAAATCGCGGAACCGAACCGAAAATTTGTATATGCAATAAACAAATTTATCCCATCGTTCAATAAGGAATTTGTTTTCAACTCCTACCAATCGGAATTTGAAGAGGAAATGCATATGAAAGGAACCCTGGAAATTGGAGGTACCGAGAGAGTTGTATCAAGATCAACTAACATGAGTGCCTTAACAAATTCGCATACAATTAGGTCGACTGTTAATCTGGATGGTACATTGGCTGCAAAGTTATGTCCTGTGCTGTGAGAAGTTGGAAGTGCTCTGCCCCTACGATTCTTTATCGTGTGCATGATCTTGCAAGGACAGTAGGGAATATTTACGTCATAGCAAACAAGAGTGGGAAAATGGGCGCAAGTGTCCGACAACTATGGTATGAGCACTGCTTTTAGCCAACAACTGGCCAAATAACTTCGTTTTGCTTGATTCCTGGTCTGCGTATAAAAATTATACTCCTTTAGAGCAAACTGTCCCTCCTGAACAGTGTGTGACATTGCAGTTCAGATTACATGGAACCACTGGACAACTTCAGCCTCTGGATGTTTGTTTTTTGAGGCATTATAAAATATTTTATCGCACTATCTGCAGCTGTGCCTTAAAGAATAGTAAGTTTCACGATAAGCTCCACGACAGGCTGTTTCGCATTCGATTGCTTGCCATCACATTCCATCATTTCTCATCACCTAGTTATATCAATATGATTTTATATACATTCCTTAAGAGTGGCTACCTAGCTGAACGTAGTATACGTTTCGTAACTCCCAAGGAGTTGGCCTTCGATTCTGATGGTGCTAGCCTTTGTGATCAATGTGGTGCACCATTTTTCATTAGGTGTTGATGGTACAATTTAATAGTTTGTTTTGAACGTTTCTTGAATGTTGACGATGTGCATTTTGTGAAGTATAATACACTACTGGCCATTAAAGTTGCTACACCACGAAGATGACGTGCTACGGACGCGAAATTTAACCGACAGGAAGAAGATGCTGTGATATGCAAATGATTAGCTTTTCAGAGCATTCACACAACGTTGGCACCGGTGGAGACACCTACAACGTGCTGACATGAGGAAAGTTTCCAACAGATTTCTCATACACAAACAGCAGTCGACCGGCGTTGCCTGGTGAAACGTTGTTGTATATATTGCTCTGAGCACTATGGGACTTATCTTCTGAGGTCATCAGTCCCCTAGAACTTAGAACTACTTAAATCTAACTAACCTAAGGACATCACAAACATCCATGCCCGAGGCGGGATTCGAACCTGCGACCGTAGCGGTCACGCGGTTCCAGACTGTAGCGCCTAGTACCGCACGGCCACCGCGGCCGGCAAACGTTGTTGTGATGCCTCGTTTAAGGAGGAGAAATGCGTACCATCACGTTTCCGACTTTGATAAAGGTCGGAGTGTAGCCTACCGGGATTGCGGTTCAGGATGGTAATAAGGAACGCCTTGCTGGATCCCAAAGGCCTCGTATCTCTAGCAGTCGAGATGACAGGCATCTTATCCGCGTGGCTGTAACGGATCGTACAGCCACGTCTCGATCCCTGAGTCAACAGACGGCGTCGTTTGCAAGACAACAACCATCTGTACGAACAGTTCGACGACGTTTGCAGCAGCACGGACTATCAGCTCGGAGACCATGGCTGCGGTTACCCTTGACGCTGCATCACAGACAGGAGCGCCTGCGATAGTGTATTCAACGACGAACCTGGGTGCACGAATAGCAAAACGTCATTTTTCGGATGAATACAGGTTCTGTTTACAGCATCATGATGGTCGCATCCGTGTTTGGCGACATCGCGGTGAACGCACATTGGAAGCGTGTATTCGTCATCGCCATACTGGCGTATCACCCAGCGTGATGGTATGGGGTGCCATTGGTTACACATCTCGGTGACGTCTTTTTCGTATTGACGGCACTTTGAGGAGTGGACGCTGCATTTCAGATGTGTTCTAGTACAGTATATTTGTCCAATGAATACCCGTTTATCATCTGCATTTCTTCTTGGTGCAGCAATTTTAATGGCCAATAGTGTACATACATCACATAGAAGGTTGATCTCTGCACCTCCAGGATACTCATTTTCTGTCGCCCTCCTGATGCACATGGTGAGTCATCAGCAGCTAATTTATTCCTGTCATAATTGTTAGCACTATACTTTCAAATGAGCCTTACTAAAGATGGAACTTGTAACCTAGCTTTCAAGGGGTTCTTTGTAAGCCTTATATGCAATTGATGCAATTGTTTCCCTCTGCATGGTTTTGAGGTATGGCAACTGTACAATGAATAAGTTTTGTAATACTTCATAATTAGACTTATTTTTGTTTAGCATCATTCGACGTCCTTGAAGTTATGGTGTTCGTTTCCTAATCGTTGATAGGTTGCCTGTAGGTATGTATATTAATAAAACGTAAGGAGTACAGGTCTAGTATAAATGATTGATTCTTCTATAGTTCCCAAATTATTATATGATGCATGAATAGAACCATAACCTTACTGGGTTAGCGTTGTGCCCACCAGTTGGCGCTATGAGTGAAATGCCTTGACAAAATGGCGCCAAGTAAGAAAAGAGCTGTTGTGTTCAAAATATCCACGGGTGTGCTGCCTTACACATCTAAACTCCATACACCCCAACATCAAATTCACTATGGAGACTGAAACGGAGGGTAAATTACCTTTCCTTGACGTCTTGGTCAAGAGAAGGGCTGACGGCACCCTAGGTCATGGGGTGTATCGGAAGACTACGCACACTGATCTGTATTTGCACGCAGACAGCTGCCACCACCCTTCACAGAGCAATGGGGTACTTAAAACTCTAGTACATAGGGCGCGCACCATCTCTGACGCAGAGAGTCTACCCCAGGAATTGGAACATCTGAGAACTGTATTTCGAAAAAATGGGTACTCAGAGTGGCAGATTCAACGTGCTCTCCGCCCAACCACTGCAGCACAACCTGTTGAGATGGATGAAGTCACGAGGGAGGAGGTAGGCACTGCATTTATTCCATACACAGGCGCACTCTCGGGGAAAATCGCCCGCATTCTGAAGAAACACCGGGTCGGAACTGTGTTTTGTCCTCCAAATAAAACTCGTGCACTGGTGGGGAGCGCCAAAGATGACCTCGCTTTGAGGAAGGTCGGCGTATACCAGATTCCGTGTCAATGTGGCAAGTCGTATATTGGTCAGACGATGCGTACCGTCGAGGATCGATGCCGTGAACACCAGAGGCACACTCGACTGATGTATCCGAGCAAGTCGGCGGTCGCTGAACATTGTTTGTCGGAAAATCACGCCATGGAGTATGACCGCACGAGGATTCTGGTACAGACGTCGAGATACTGGGACAGCGTTGTTAGAGAGGCCATCGAAATTCGCACCAATGACGACCTCATAAACCGTGACTGTGGCTATAATCTTAGCAAGGCTTGGGAACCAGCGATCGGGTTAATCAAGAGTAAACCGAGCAAACGTATAGTTGTGACGACCACGGCGGACAGAGCCATCACACCGACGTCATCTCAGACGCCGTCGCAATCTGTTCCAACGCGCGACCGTGGCGCGGGGCGCGGACGGCGGAGGGAGCGCGCCGCGGGCGGAGGGTATTTAAATCGGCCGCCGCCGCGACCGAACCCAGTTCCCTCTGAGCAGCCATAGCGTACGGATCTCCGTGCCGGCACGTTCACAGGAGCTCAGTCCGTCAGTTCACCTGATGATGGCGACATGTATGATCGCCGAAATATTGTGCCCGTTGGACACTATAGACCGGCAGCACACTCGTGGATATTTTGATTATCAAATACGCCGGGAGAAACTCAAGAATCACAGCTGGTGCGTGTTGGAAAGTGCGAGATGTGTATCTGTTACAACAGTGCAGCGTGCCTTAAGACGGAATCATGGAAAAATCGTCATGCAAACAGAGCATTATGCGTTGGTATCAACAATTTAGGGACACTGGTTGTCTCTGAACACAGAAAAGCACCGTTTGACCTAGTGTACCAGATGCAACCGTGGAGAGAGTGAGGGAAAGTATCGCGCGCAGCAGGGAAGAATGAACGGTCTGCAGAAACTACGAACTTGGAAGACAAGGGTATACTGTGTGGAAGATTCTACGATGGTGGTTACACTTCAAACCACTCCCCTTGCGGCTCATGTAACAATTAGCACCGAAAGAGTATGGCTGGTGTCTCCCATTTTGCATCAGAATGCAGGAAGCACTTGAGGATGGACATTTCGCCTCGAAGCTGATATTTAGCAATTAAGCAACATTCCATTTGTCTGGAAAGTTTAATTGTCACAATGTGGGAGTGTGGGTTAATTAAAATCCTCAAGAAATTATGGCGCATGAAAGAGTTCCGCCGAAGGTTAATGGTTTCTGTGCAGCGTCACAGAAGAACCTGTGTGTGCTGTTTTTCTGCTGTGAGAAGACTATTGTAATTGTGCTTGTTTCCGCAACAGTCAGTTGGTTCCGAGAATTTCATCTTCCAACAAGACAGGGCACACTCTTGTTGGAGCATCGATGTTTATCGCTACCCTAACCACGAACTTCCGTATCGCTGGACTGGGCGTAGTGGTTAGGATGACGTGGCTCTGTTCCCTTAGCCCCTCCTCCACTAGATGTCTGACAGAACAGGCACCAAGCATATAATAATATACATATGCCTTGACGGTAATGATAACTTCAGTGCTAATGCACACTATGTCCGAACTCTTCTAGGTACCAGATAAAGCTATGAGCAATGATGGTAATGGAGCGTGGACGTTACGTGTAAAGTGTGCGAGAAGTTGAGGATTTGGGTCGGACGGAAAGCGTGTCCAGATAACCGCTCGCGTGAAGTGGGAAATCGGGGTTCAAGTCCTGGTCCCGCAAAAATTTTCATTGTCGTCATTCCCTTATACAGCTGATGATTGTTCGTATCCGGAAGTGTGAATATATTTCATGTATCATGACCAATGTACACCGAGAGACAGAATGCCGCCTGATGGCATTCTGGACACGTGACGTGGCAAGGGAAGTATATAAGCTGAGCAGAGACGAATGGAGAATAATTCGGACTACAAATAAGGAGATGGCATAAGCGACTTTGACAAAGGGCAGACTGTTATGGCCCAGTGCCTGGGAACAAGCATCTCAGAAATGGTGAAGCTGTTCTACTGTGAGGGCGAGCAGGCGACAATGTGATGGATGTCCACACATCACATAACATTGAGGTCGGAGGCTTGCTCGAAGCCGGCCGCTAGTGGCCGAACGGTTCTAGACTCTTCAGTCTGGAACCGCGCGACCGCTACGGTCGCAGGTTCGAATCCTGCCTCAGGCATGGATGTGTGTGATGTCCTTAGGTTAGTTAGGTTTAAGTAGTTCTAAGTTCTAGGGGACTGATGATCTCAGATATTAAGTCCCATAGTGCTCAGAGCCAAGCTTGCTCGCACTGTAAAGTAGGATAGGCATCGATATGTGGCAGATCTGACGACAGAGTACAATGTTTTGCTGCAGGCACAAGTGTTTCAGAGCACACTGTTCAGCATATGTTGAACATGGGGATGGCCCCTGGTGTACCCATGCCGAATGAATGACATCGTCAGTTCCTATTGCAGTGGCCATGGGACCGTCGAGATTGAACGGTTGATCAGTGAAAATGTGTCGTCTGAATGAATCACGTTTCTTGTTACACCAGGTAGTTGGTCGTGTCCGGATACGTCGTCATCGACGAGAACGGCTGCCCAAAATATGTACCGCCCCATGGACACAGGCCAATGGGATCAGTATTATGCTGTGAGGGACAATTCACCTGACCTTCCATAAGACCAGTGATAGTAATCGAATTCAACATGGCAGCTGTGGACTACGTGAAAATTGTTGCTGATCACCTGCATCTCATCATACTTGAAGTCTTTCCTGACGGCAATGGCATCTTCCTGCTAGATAACTGGCAGTGTCACAAGGCTAGAATCGTGCTACAGTTGTTATAGGTGCTTGATAGCTCATTTTGATGTCTTGGTTACCAAATTCATCCGATCTGAACCCGATAAAACACATATGGGAAGCTGCGCAAAATCTTTTCGGTTTTCAAGCAGCGTCAATTCCAATAGAATTCTCGAGCTTTCGATGGATAGCTCCCCATCGTCGTCAGTAATAAAACTACTGACTGCCAGGACTGTTTTTTTTTCTTAATTGTAATTTCATTGCCCTGCCCTACATTAGGAGGGGAGGGCTGTCAGCAACACAATCCGCTGCTCTTCAGCCGAATGGCATAAAAATAATCAAAGAGCAAACTTATACACGAAAAAGGGCGGAAAAAGGGGGATATGAAAACTCAGTAAATGAAGTTAATGGAAGTTAAAAGATACACTAATATGGGTACGTTCATTGAGGGACAGTTAAAAACGTCGACATACAGTTAAAATAACACATTTGGCGACTTGTGAGGCACTTAAAATACACTGAAGTCACACACACCATTGAAAGTCGGCCACGGTATCAAGACACACAGAGCGAGAGACACTTAAATAACCACTGTAAGTGATGGAGAACACAAGAAGAATAAAAACGGCTGCTAGAGACCAAGGGATGGGAGGCCTGAGAGGAGGGAAAAAGAAGGGTGAGGAAGGTGCAGTGGTGGGGCGGGGGGGGGGGGGGCTTGAGGGGGTGCAAGATAAGAAAAAGGTGGCAGGGAGGGGGGGCGCTGCAAGAGGCAGGTGACAGATGGGGTGGGATATGAAGAGGGAAGGTAAGGCAGGAGGGAGCACAGAGACACAGAAGGAGGCTGCAGGATAGGGGGGCATGGGAAGGAGGTAAACCACTCAGGGAAAGCAAAGAGGAGTGGAAAGGGAGCCCTGAGGGTGAGGAGGGGGAAGGTGGGGTTAGAGTTGGTAGGAGGGGTAGATGTCAGGGCAAAACTCATCATCCAGGAGGGTTAGGTGCTGGAAATTGTGTTGGGAAAGGAGTAGGAGGGTGTGGAGATGGGGAGAGGGTGGGACAATGGTAAAGGTGTGGCAATGGACTGGGGCTGGAGAGAAAAAGGGACACCAGGGGATGGGGGAGGGGGTGGGATTGAGTTGGCAGACGATGTACAAGGTGCAGATGTGTTCGAGGAAAAGAAGAAGGTGTGGGAAGGGTATGAGATCGTAGAGGATGCGCTTGGGGGACAGAAGTCAGATACAGAAGGCGAGGCGTTCTAGGATTTGGAGGGCTTTATATAATCTGGGAGGTGCAGAAATCCAAGGAACACAGGCATAACAAAGGATTGAGCAGATCAAGGATTTGTACGCATGAAGGACGGTGGAAGGATACAGCCTCCATGTCCAGCCAGACAGGAGTTTTAGGAGGCAGAGTTTATTGTGGGCTTTGTGTTGTATTGTAAGGAGATGGGGACTCCAGGTGAGGCGACGGACAAGGATAAGGCCAAGGTAGTTCAGTGTAGGGGTGAGGTGGATAGGACAACCACAAATAGTGAGGTAAAAATCGTGGAGCCGGGAAGAGTGGGTGGAACGACCTATGATAATTGCCTGGGTCTTGGAAGGATTGATGCAAAGTACCCACTGGTTGCACCAGGCAGTGAGCTGGTCAAGGTGGGTTGTGTATTGGCAGTATACAGAAGATAGAGGAGAGGGGAAGGGCAGAGCCTTGGGGCATACTGGAGGTGGGATAGAAAGTAGGGGGTTGGTATTGCGGATAGTGAAATAGGAGGGACGATGGGAGAGGAAGGAAGCAACGAGGTGGACGAAATTGATGGGAAGAGCATAGGTCTGGAGTTATAAGAGGAGCCCAGGATGCCAGACATGGTCATAGGTGTTCTGGAGGTCGAGGGAAACAAAGATCGCAGAGCGACGGGAGTTAAGTTGGAGGGACAGGAGATTGGTAAGGTTAAGTAGCTGGTTGTCAGCTCAAAAGGAGGGCCAGAAGCCACACTGGATAAGGGAAAGAAGGTGGTGCTGGTTTAGGTGGTGAGAGGAGGTACTCAAAGACCTTACTGAACATGGAGGTGAGGCAGATGGGACGATAGGAAGAGGTGTCAGAGGGGGGTTTGTTGGGTTTAGGGAACAGCAGGACGTGGGAAGTCTTCCCCAGGTCAGGGTAAAAGCCGGTGAAGAGGAGGACACTGTACAGGGCAGCAAGGACAGCCAGGAACGACAGGGGGGATTCACTAAGGTGGCAGTAGGTGACACCATCATGACTAGGAATAGTGTTGCATTTGGAACAGAGAAAGAATTTGATATCATGTGAAGGGGGTAACTGATCAAAGTACCAGAAAGTGGGGGGCGAGTGGTGGGACAGAGGTATCAGTGCCTTCAAGGATAATGGGGAAGAGGGAGTAATCAAAATGGGGATTGTCAGAAATGGAGAGGACCTCGGAGAGGTGGGAAGCGAAATGGTTAGAATTACTGAGGTTGTCAGGGAAGGGGCAGTTGTCATGGAGAAGTGCACGATGCAGGGCAGGATGGCTACCAGTAAGGTGGTGGAAAGCAGACAAGTACTTGTAGGAGTTGACAGGGAGGGTGGAGTTGTGGTGTGTACATGTCTCGCGCCAGTCCCAGCGTTTCTTTGCTGTGAGGAGGTTGCGGATGTGTCATTATAATTGCCGGTGATGAAGCAGTGTATGCCGGTCATGGGTGCAGAGGAAGGAGCAGTAGGGCCTGCAGGATTCACAGAGAAGAAGGGCGGCCTTTGGAGGAAGCATAGGGTGGTGAGGGTGGATGTGTTTGGTGGGAAAGTTGGCTTCCACAACATCAGTGATGGTCTTCTGGAGGAAGGAAGAGTTATGGCTGACATCAGCAGGATGGTGAAAGGTAAGGGGCTGTAAGGCAATGGATTCCCAGTAGGCATCCCAGTTGGCACAATGGTATTCATGGAAGGACTTCAGAGGTGCAGCAGGGTGGGGGGCAGGTGTTGAGAAGGATGGGGAGGTGGTCATTACCAATGGGATTGAGGACGTTCATGGCGATGCGACCAAGGAAGTTGGGGAAAGTGAGGATTACTTCCGGGTTAGAGTTACTTCAAGGATTGGTGTGCTGTGGGAGAGGAACAAGGTCACTGTGGAGGGTGTAAAGGAACACTCGCCGAAGAGTGGCAGGGTCATGGCTGTGGATGTTGAGGTCAGCAGCAACCACATAGGTGGAGAAGGTACGGTCAACATGGGAAATGAAGTCGTAGGGGAAAGGAGCTGCGAGATGGATATAGATAGTGGCACAAGTGACGGTGAGAGAGAGAAAAAAGACGGCCTCTATAGATGCTGCCACACTCACAAGGGGCACCATATACACCGGGAACACGAAGAGCTATGTTGTCTTTAACAGGGCGCAACGTATCTCGTATCTTGGGGGCGGGCCAGAACACTGGTCTCAATCCATATCTCTGCAGTAGACGTCCTGACTTGTTGGTCGTTGCCCCACAGTATGGTAGGAAAACCGCCGTCTTGACTCCTTCTGCAGAGAAAATTTTGTCTAGACCTGCCGCCACGAAAGACTCTGAGGACACATTTGGGAAGCTATCAGAAGCCAACTCCTCGCTCAAAACGAATAAGCTCGTAATTTACTGGAATTGCGTTACCTGTGTGTAAACATTTGGTGTCACTTACCTTCGGAAATTTACGAAGGATTTGTCGACTCCAACAACGCTAAATAATTGCTGTACTCCGTTCTAAAAGTGGACCAACAAGGTCATGATAACATATTGGCTCAGTGTATCCCGTAGGCTATGACAAAAACAAATCAATCTCCCTGTTTTGTGGGCAGTGGTTTCTCGATTGTGGATCGGAATGGCTCCTCAACGCTTTCAGTGCCCAAGCCATGACACGTTGGTGCTATTAGGATGAAGTCAATGCTGATGAGCAGATACGCTGTGGCGAGCGGTTCTCAGCGCTTCAGTTCGGAACCGCGCTACTGCTACGGCCGCAGGCTCGTATCCTGCCTCGGGCATGGATGTATGTGCTGTCCTTAGGTTAGTTAGGTTTAAGTAGTTCTAAGTCTAGGGGACTGATGACCTCAGATGTTAAGTCCCATAGTGCTTAGAGCCATTTGAACCATTTGATGAGCAGATATTCACTGTATCTGCACTGTTAAGAAATCAAAGAATAAATTCTATTTTGTTTGGACATATTATAAATAATTCATTACTTATACTTACCTAGATAGGTGGCGCAGCAGTTAAGACACTATGATGTAATTAGGGGAACTCGATTTCAAAACCTCGTCCGTCCATCTTGATTGAGGTTTCCCAACATCGCTTCAGGCTTACGCCGGGATAGTTCGTCCAACAACTCTTTAGCCGATTTCCCTTTGAACCGCTATAATGGAACTAGTATCTCGTCTTTAATGGCAAGAATGTGAACAAATACGGCGTAATCTCCAATTACTTTTTCTTTATTGTCCCGCTCGTTGTAGATGGTACCGTTTATTGACTTTATCCACGATGCCGTGTGATACCTGAAACTGTTTCAAATTAACCAGTCTCAATCAGTCTTAATTGCGTACAAATAACGACTTATTTACATTTATATGTACTTCTTTTAAACATTAAGCTTACGTTTAGCTGGTGCATTTGCAGAATTTACTTCTAACGACATAAATTTTGGATATCATTTTTCTTTTTTTGTGGCTTTTGGCCTGAAGACCATACAGTCACAGGTATTATTTCTGCAGTTAAAATTACAATGTGTATAAAAAGAGTTATGCGGAATAATAATAATAATAATAATTTGCGATAGTGTTGGAAGCTGAAGATATGAATTAGTGTAGGGAGGCCGGCCGAAGTGGCCGTGCGGTTAAAGGCGCTGCAGTCTGGAACCGCAAGACCGCTACGGTCGCAGGTTCGAATCCTGCCTCGGGCATGGATGTTTGTGATGTCCTTAGGTTAGTTAGGTTTAACTAGTTCTAAGTTCTAGGGGACTAATGACCTCAGCAGTTGGGTCCCATAGTGCTCAGAGCCATTTTTTTTTTTTTTTAGTGTAGGGAGCTGAAGATATGAGTTAAAATTGTTAAAATGTGCAATAAAAATGATAATAATAATAATAATAATAATAATAATAATAATAGTAACTCTACCTGTAATAATACAGTACTTTTAATGTTGCGATACTTACGTTTCTGATAATATAATGTTTCTTTGAAATGGGATTAATAACAAACAAACATAAAGGGAAGAAAGCAGTATCGAATAAAGTCTGGAAATGGGGTCAACATATTCGGGCAAGAGCGAAAAGAAATAGAAAAAGTTAATAGGAGATATGACGAGAGGAAAAGCAATAGAGATTGAAGGAAGAAAAAAATCGAGAGGAAGGATTAGGAGTTACGAAGCCAAGAAGGCGTTGACAGTGTGACAGAGGTATTGGTTCGCTATTAGCCAATAGAAAGACGGCCAGGATATACCGAAACGGAATTTACGTCAACGACAAAAGGAGAAAGCTTCAGGCTTCTCTTAATTACAGAATTAGTGGATAGTTTATTCAACAGAAGTGTTGCTGAAATAATGGAAGAGTTAAAGATATCTTTAGAGCTAGGCATAGGTACAATCTAGAATGCTTCCTGACACTTAATAGCTACGAAATATTCACGTAATTCATGAAGGACAGTTGAACATTATTAAGGGGATGATAAATAGTAGCAACCATCAGGTCAGCACTTGGTATCGCCAGTCAGTACATCAGTTCAAGTATCGACAGTTTATGTAGTTAATTGGTCATAAAGAAAATTACTACCACACTGAAGAGCCAAAGAAACTGGTACAACCGCCTAATATCGTGTAGGGCCACCGCGAGCACGCACAAGTGCCGCTACACGACGTGGCATAGACTCGACGAAGTAGTGCTGGAGGGAACTGACACCATGAATCCTGTAGGGCTGTCCATAAATCCGTAAGAGTACGAGGGGGTGGAGATCTCTCCTGAATAGCACGTTGCAAGGCATCCCAGATCCCCTGGGGTGTTTGGTGGCCAGCGCAAGTGCTTAAACTGACAAGAGTGTTCCTGGAGCCACTCTGTAGCAATTCTGGACGTGTGGGGTATCGCATTGTCCTGCTGGAATTGCCCAAGTCAGTCGGAATGCACAATGGACATGAATGGATGCAGGTGATCAGACAGGATGCTCACGTACGTGTCACCTGTCAGAGTAGTATCTTGGCGTATCAGGGGTCCCATGTCACTCCAAGTGCACACGCCCCACACCATTACAGAGCCTCCAACAGCTTGAACAGTTCGCTGCTGATATGTAGTGTACATGGATTCATGAGGTTGTCTCCATACCCAAATGTGTCCATCCGCTCGATACACTTTTAAATGAGACTCGTCCGACCAGGCAACATGTTTCCAGTCATCAAGAGTCCGATGTCGGTGATGACGGGCCCAGGCGAGGAGTAAAGCTTTGTGTTGTGCAGTCGTCAAAGGTACACGAGTGGGACTTCGGCTCCGAAAGCCCACATCGATTATGTTTCGTTGAATGGTTCGAACGCTGACACTTGTTGATGGCCCAGCACTGAAATGTGCAGCAATTCGCGGAAGGGTTGCACTTCAATGATACTGAACGATTCTCTTCAGTCGTCGTTGGTCCCGTTCTTGCGCTACTTTTTTCCGGCCGTAAGGATGTTGGAGATTTGATGTTTTACCGGATTCCTGATATTCACGGTATACTGGACAAACGGTCGTACTGGATAATTCCGAATTCATCGCTACCTCTGAGGTGCTGTGTCGCATCGATCGTGCGCCGACTATAACACCACGTTCAAACTCACTTAAATCTTGATGAATTGCCATTGTAACAGCAGTAACCGATCGAACAACACGCCAGACATTTGTGTTATCGACCGCAGCGCCGTATTCTGCCTGTTTACATACCTTTGTATATGAATACGCATGCCTATACCAGTTAGTTTGGCGCTTGAGTGTATAGAGACTGTACTCCAGGCCTTTTCCCAACGGCAAGATACCCGAACTTCATGTGTTGGTCTCGTGGAAATCCGCCTTGCTTGTATTACAATAATAGCATAAGAAACATCCCCTCTCCATAGCATAATAAATTTAAAAGTGTCAAACACTCTAAAATTCTCAAATTAATCATGATATTTTGAAAACTTACATCAAGTTCTTCTTAGTTAAATACAATTAACATATTGTACTCATCTGAGAAAATTCTTTACGATCTGCAGTGTAAGAACAAAAATGACACTCACTATGACTAAGGGTTGAAAAACTTATGGTGGAGACAGCTGACATGCGCGAAAGTAATATCTCTGGAGGATCTTCAGAGTATCAGGTCCAGAGAATAGTTTCTACACGACGCAGGTGTAATGTCCTGAAGAGAAAATTCATATTGTAAATTTACATGACAAGATGTTGAACATATCAAATCTTGTTTTGCTATTATAAAATGAGTAAAGGTATTTGGTGTTGAAGGAGAAGTATTGAGGAATTCTGTAACCAATGAAGAGCACAGAGTTTGAAAATCTACATCTACATCTACATGACTACTCTGCAATTCACATTTAAGTGCTTGGCAGAGGGTTCGTCGAACCACAATCACACTATCTCTCTACCATTCCACTCCCGAACAGCGCGCGGGAAAAACGAACACCTAAACCTTTCTGTTCGAGCTCTGATTTCTCTTATTTTATTTTGATGATCGTTCCTACCTATGTAGGTTGGGCTCAACAAAATATTTTCGCATTCGGAAGAGAAAGTTGGTGACTGAAATTTCGTAAGTAGATCTCGCCGCGACGAAAAACGTCTTTGCTTTAATGACTTCCATCCCAATTCGCATATCATATCTGCCACACTCTCTCCCCTACTACGTGATAATACAAAACGAGCTGCCCTTTTTTTTGCACCCTTTCGATGTCCTCCGTCAATCCCACCTGGTAAGGATCCCACTCCGCGCAGCAACATTCTAACAGGGGACGAACGAGTGTAGTGTAAGCTGTCTCTTTAGTGTACTTGTTGCATCTTCTAAGTGTCCCGTCAATGAAACGCAACCTTTGGCTCGCCTTCCCCACAATATTATCTATGTGGCCTTTCCAACTGAAGTTGTTCGTAATTTTTACACCCAGGTACTTAGTTGAATTGACAGCCTTGAGAATTGTACTATTTATCGAGTAATCGAATTCCAACGGATTTCTTTTGGAACTCATGTGGATCACCTCACACTTTTCGTTATTTAGCGTCAACTGCCACCTGCCACACCATACAGCAATCTTTTCTAAATCGCTTTGCAACTGATACTGGTCTTCGGATGACCTTACTAGACGGTAAATTACAGCATCATCTGCGAACAACCTAAGAGAACTGCTCAGATTGTCACCCAGGTCATTTATATAGATCAGGAACAGCAGAGGTCCCAGGACGCTACCCTGGGGAACTCCTGATATCACTTCAGTTTTACTCGATGATTTGCCGTCTATTACTACGAACTGCGACCTTCCTGACAGGAAATCACGAACCCAGTCACACAACTGAGACGATACCCCATAGGCCCGCAGCTTGATTAGAAGTCGCTTGTGAGGAACGGTGTCAAAAGCTTTCCGGAAATCTAAAAATACGGAATCAACTTGAGATCCCCTGTCGATAGCGGCCATTACTTCGTGCGAATAAAGAGCCAGCTGCGTTGCACAAGAACGATGTTTTCTGAAACCATGCTGATTACGTATCAATAGATCGTTCCCTTCGAGGTGATTCATAATGTTTGAATACAGTATATGCTCCAAAACTCTACTGCAAACCGACGTCAATGATATAAGTCTGTAGTTAGATGGATTACTCCTACTACCCTTCTCAAACACTGGTGCTACCTGCGCAATTTTCCAATCTGTAGGAACAGATCTATCGGTGAGCGAGCGGTTGTATATGAGTGCTAAGTAGGGAGCTATTGTATCAGCGTAATCTGAAAGGAACCTAATCGGTATACAGTCTGGACCTGAAGACTTGCCCGTATCAAGCGATTTGAGTTGCTTCGCAACCCCTATGGTATCTACTTCTAAGAACTCATGCTAGCAGCTGTTCGTATTTCAAATTCTGGAATATTCCATTCATCTTCCCTGGTGAAGGAATTTCGGAAAAATGCGTTCAATAACTCCGCTTTAGCGGCACAGTCGTCGGTAACAGTACCATCGGCACTGCGCAGCGAAGGTATTGACTGCGTCTTGCCGCTTGTGTACTTTACATACGACCAGAATTTCTTCGGATTTTCTACCAAATTTCGAGACAATGTTTCGTTGTGGAACCCTTTAAAGGCATCTCGCATTGAAGTCCGTGCCAATTTACGCGCGTCTGTAAATTGTAGCCAATCTTCGGGATTTCGCGTTCTTCTGAACTTCGCATGCTTTTTCCGTTGCCTCTGCAACAGCGTTCGGACCTGTTTTGTGTACCATGGGGGATCAGTTCCATCTCTTTCCGATTTATGAGGTATGAATCTCTCAATTGCTGTTGCTACTATATCTTTGAATTTGAGCGACATCTCGTCTACATTTGCATAGTCAGTTCGGAAGGAATGGAGATTGTCTCTTAGGAAGGCTTCTAGTGACACTTTATCCGCTTTTTTAAATAAAATTATTTTGCGTTTGTTTCTGGTGGATTTGGAAGAAACGGTATTGAGCCTAGCTACAACGACCTTGTGATCACTAATCCCTGTATCAGTCATGATGCTCTCTATCAGCTCGGGATTGTTTGTGGCTAAGAGGTCAAGTGTGTTTTCGCAACCATTTACAATTCGCGTGGGTTCGTGGACTAACTGCTCGAAATAATTTTCGGAGAAAGCATTTAGGACCATCTCGGAAGATGTTTTCTGCCACCCACCGGTTTTGAACAAGTATTTTTGCCAACATATCGAGGGAAGGTTGAAGTCCCCACAAACTATAACCGTATGAGTGGGGTATTTATTTGTTACGAGACTCAAATTTTCTCTGAACTGTTCCGCAACTATATCATCGGAGTCTGGGGGTCGGTAGAAGGAGCCAATTATGAACTTAGTTCGGCTGTTAAGTATAACCTCCACCCATACCAATTCGCACGGAGTATCTACTTAAACTTCACTACTAGATAAACCACTACTGACAGACACAAACACTCCACCACCAATTCTGCCCAATCTATCTTTCCTGAACACCGTCTGAGACTTCGTAAAAATTTCTGCAGAACTTATTTCAGGCTTTAGCCAGCTTTCTGTACCTATAACGATTTCAGCTTCTGTGCTTTCTATTAGCGCTTGAAGCTCAGGGACTTTCCCAGCACAACTACAACAATTTACAACTACAATTCCGACTGTTCCTTGGTTCAAGCACGTCCTTTATTTGCCATGCACCCTTTGAGATTGCAGCCCACCCCGTACTTTCCCGAGGCCTTCTAACCTAAAAAACCACCCAGTCCACGCCACACAGCCTCCGCTACCCGTGTAGCCGCCAGCTGAGTGTAGTGAACTCCTGACCTATTCAGCGGAACCCGAAACCCCACCACCCTATGGCGCAAGTCAAGGAATCTGCAGCCAACACGGTCGCAAAACCGTCTGAGCCTCTGAATCAGACCCTCCACCCAGCTCTGCACCAAAGATCCGCAGTCGGTTCTGTCAACGATGCTGCAGATGGTGAGCTCTGCCTTCATCTCGTAAGCAAGACCGGCAGCCTTCACCAAATCAGATAGCCGCTGGAATCCAGAGAGAATTTCCTCAGATCCAAAGCGACACACGTCATTAGTGCCGACATGTGCCACCACCTGCAGCTGGCTGCAGCCTGTGCTCTTCATGGCATCCGGAAGGACCCTTTCCACATCAGGAATGACTCCACCCGGAATGCACACGGAGTGCACACTGGATTTCTTCCCCTCCTTAGCCGCCATATCCCTCAGGGGCCCCATTACGCGCCTAACATTGGAGCTCCCAACTACGGATAAGCCCACCCTCTGTGATTGCCCGGACCTTGAAGACTGAGAATCATCCTCTGAAACAGGGCAGGCAGCTGCATCTGGCTCAGCTAGAGACAGTGTCTGAAACCTGTTTGTCAGACGCACCGGGGAGGCTTTCTGATCAGCCTCCGGGGACGTCTTTCACTGCCTGCCACGCCTTGGAACGACCTCCCAATCAACCACAGGCGAGGGCTCAGCCCCACTGCGGGCAGCAACCGGGGCAACCACAGCGGCAGACCGATCTGGGGACAGACGGGACGAGGTTGATATCCCCGTGATACCCAAGTCCGGCTCCCCACAGTGGTGAACATTGGCAACAGCCTCAAACTGCGCGACCGAAGTCAGCGCCGCTTGCAGCTGTGTGCGAAGGGATGCCAACTCAGCCCTCATCCGAACACAGCAATCACAGTCCCTGTCCATTCTAATCGATGTTGAACAACAACTACTGAAACACGAGTCAGTGCCTAGATAACGCAAGGGAAACACGCAAAGAATGTATTAACTAACCTGTACAAATGCCTAACGACTGCGCTACAATCTGCCTGAATTTACGATTACAGTAGCTAAAACTCGAAATTACACCTCCTATACGAAACTCACACGCAATTTAAGTAAGAATCTACGAAGTAAACACTAATGCGCGATGCTACTACTCTCAAATACTACACTCCTGGAAATTGAAATAAGAACACCGTGAATTCATTGTTCCAGGAAGGGGAAACTTTATTGACACATTCCTGGGGTCAGATACATCACATGATCACACTGACAGAACCACAGGCACATAGACACAGGCAACAGAGCATGCACAATGTCGGCACTAGTACAGTGTATATCCACCTTTCGCAGCAATGCAGGCTGCTATTCTCCCATGGAGACGATCGTAGAGATGCTGGATGTAGTCCTGTGGAACGGCTTGCCATGCCATTTCCACCTGGCGCCTCAGTTGGACCAGCGTTCGTGCTGCACGTGCAGACCGCGTGAGACGACGCTTCATCCAGTCCCAAACATGCTCAATGGGGGACAGATCCGGAGATCTTGCTGGCCAGGGTAGTTGACTTACACCTTCTAGAGCACGTTGGGTGGCACGGGATACATGCGGACGTGCATTGTCCTGTTGGAACAGCAAGTTCCCTTGCCGGTCTAGGAATGGTAGAACGATGGGTTCGATGACGGTTTGGATGTACCGTGCACTATTCAGTGTCCCCTCGACGATCACCAGTGGTGTATGGCCAGTGTAGGAGATCGCTCCCCACACCATGATGCCGGGTGTTGGCCCTGTGTGCCTCGGTCGTATGCAGTCCTGATTGTGGCGCTCACCTGCACGGCGCCAAACACGCATACGACCATCATTGGCACCAAGGCAGAAGCGACTCTCATCGCTGAAGACGACACGTCTCCATTCGTCCCTCCATTCACGCCTGTCGCGACACCACTGGAGGCGGGCTGCACGATGTTGAGGCGTGAGCGGTAGACGGCCTAACGGTGTGCGGGACCGTAGCCCAGCTTCATGGAGACGGTTGCGAATGGTCCTCGCCGATACCCCAGGAGCAACAGTGTCCCTAATTTGCTGGGAAGTGGCGGTGCGGTCCCCTACGGCACTGCGTAGGATCCTACGGTCTTGGCGTGCATCCGTGCGTCGCTGCGGTCCGGTCCCAGGTCGACGGGCACGTGCACCTTCCGCCGACCACTGGCGACAACATCGATGTACTGTGGAGACCTCACGCCCCACGTGTTGAGCAATTCGGCGGTACGTCCACCCGGCCTCCCGCATGCCCACTATACGCCCTCGCTCAAAGTCCGTCAACTGCACATACGGTTCACGTCCACGCTGTCGCGGCATGCTACCAGCTCCGTATGCCACGGCAAACTGGCTAACACTGACGGCGGCGGTGCACAAATGCTGCGCAGCTAGCGCCATTCTACGGCCAACACCGTGGTTCCTGGTGTGTCCGCTGTGCCGTGCGTGTGATCATTGCTTGTACAGCCCTCTCGCAGTGTCCGGAGCAAGTATGGTGGGTCTGACACACCGGTGTCAATGTGTTCTTTTTTCCATTTCCAGGAGTGTATAAAACGCCCGAAACTTATGAATTAAAAAATGCAAATACCCAAAACACGCAAAGAAATTAAGAATTAAACTATGTAACAAATAAGTAAGCTAGGGGTATACGACTTGCTGCTGCAGCTGCTTATCCAACGGCGGCAGGGAGCACACTGGCTGTGAAAATTACGTGCGTTATGAGATCGCATCCATCCAATTTCACGGCAAAAGTTTTTTTACAGCTGTTAATACACATAGTAAAACGTCCGTTTAAGTGATTCACATTTGATGTTTCTTTTGCACTTGTGCGAAGTTCGAACGATTTCGACAGATGGCAGAGCCGTAGTGAACCATAAAGTGGCATCTACCCAAGACATTCGATACAAGCAACAAGCTGTAACTGAATTCTTAGTTGTGGGAAAAGAAACCGTGGTGAGCATCCAGAAACTCCAGAAACGCGTATGTATAGTGTTCGTCGAAAAGAACTTCGCCTTCTCTCCAGGGATTCTCATTTGAGTTCCCAAAGCATCTCCATTATGCTTATGTGTTGTTCGAACCTACGGGTAACAAATCTAGCAGCCCGCCTCTGAATTTCTTCCACGTCTTCGTGTTATCCGACGTGGTGCGGATCCCACAGACCTGAGAAAAGGTCGCACCAGCGTCCTGTATGCGGTCTCCCATAAAGATGAATCACGCTTTCCCAAAATTCTCCCAATGAACAGGAATCCACCATTCGCCTTCTCAATTACAATGCTCGTTCCATTTCATATAGCTATGCAACGTTACGCCCAGATATTTAAATATGTCCTGAGAAAAAAGTTTTGCGGCATTGTTTACTGCGAGATCCACGTATTTACACTGTTTTGAAGCACATCACTACCCGGTAGAAAAAGCCCGGTAAGGCTAATGACTGGCGTTGTTGTTGTTGTTGTTGTTGTTGTTGTAGTTTAGGTGAAAATACTGTTCTAAATACTTGAATTGCATGTATTGAACAGAATGATTTCATCTTCATCTACATGGATACTTTGTAAATAACATTTAAGTGCCTGGCAGAGGGTTCATCAAACAACCTTCACAATTCTCTATTATTCCAATCACATACAGCGCCCGGAAAGAACGAACACCTATATCTTTCCGTGCGAGCTCTGATTTCCCTTGTTTTGTTATGGTGATCGCTTCTCCCTACGTAGGTCGGTGTCAACAAAATATTTTCGCATTCGGATGAGAAAGTTGGCGATTGGAATTTCGTGAGATGATTCCTCCGCAACGAGAAACGCCTTCCTTTTAATGATATCCATCCCAAAATCTGTATCATTTCAGTGACACTATTTAGCGAGAGTACAAAACGTGCTGCCCTTCTTTGAACTTTTCCGATGTACTCCGTCAACCCTTTTTGGTAAGGACACGCGCATTGTAGGCAGTCTCTTTAGTAGATCTATTACATTTCCTAAGTGTCCTGCCAATAAAACGCAGTCTTTGGTTAGCCTTCCACACAACATTTTCTATGTGTTTCCTTTCAATTAAGTTGTTCGTAATTGTAATTCCTAGGTATTTAGTTGAGTTTACGGTCTTTGAATTTGACGGATTTATCGTGTAACCGAAGATTAAGGATTCCTTTTAGCACTCGTGTGGCTGATCTCACATTCTTGATTCTTTAGGGTCAATTGCCAATTTTCGCACTACACAGATATCTTTTCGAAATCGTTTTGCAATTTGTTTTGATCTTCTGATGACTTTACTAGTTGATAAACAACAGCGTCATCTGCGAACAGCAAAGAGCCTATATCAATACCTTGGGGAACGCCAGAAATCACTTCTGTTTTACTCGATGACTTTCTTTTACTTGCTACGATCTGTGACCTCTCTGACAGGAAATCACGAATCCAGTCACATAACTGCGACGGTATTCCATAAGCACTCAGTTTCGCTACAAGCCGCTTGTGTGGTACAGTGTCAAAAGCTTTCCAGAGATCCAGAAATACGGAATAAATTGAAATCTTTTATCAGTAGCACTCAACACTTCGTGCGAGTAAAGAGCTAGTTGTGTTTCACAAGAACTGATGTTGACTATGAGCCAATAGACCGTTCTCTTCGACATAATTCATAATATTTCAACACAAGATATGTTCCAAAATCCTTCTACATATCGATGTAAATGAGAAAGGCATGTAATTAAGTGGATTACTTCTGTTACTGTTCTTGAATATTGGTGTGACGTGTACAACTTTCCAGTCTTTGGGTACGGATCTTTCGTCGAGCGAACGGTGGTATATGATTGTTAAGTATGGAGCTATTGCATCAGCATACTCTGAAAGGAACCTAATTTGTTTCAGTCTGGACTAGAGGACTTGCTTTTATTAAGTGATTCAAATTGCTTCACTACCCCGAGGATATCTACATCTACGTTACCCATGTTTGCAGCTGTTCTTGATTCGAGTTCTGGAATATTTTCTTCGTCTGCTTTGGTGAAGGAATGTCGGAACGCTGTGTTTAGTAACTATACTTTGGCAGCGCTGTCTTGGATAGTATCTCCATCGCTATCGGGCAGAGACGGCATTGATTGTGTCTTTCCGCTAGCATACGTCACATATGATCAGAATTTCTTTGGATTTTCTGCCTGGTTTGGAACAAAGTTTCGTTGTGGAAACTATTATCAACATCTCACATTTATGTCCGCGCTAAATCTCGACCTTCTGTAAAAGATCGATAGTCTTGGAGATTTTGCGTCTGTTTAAATTTGGCATTTTTTGTTGTTGTTTCTGCAACAGTGGTCTGACCCGTTCTGTGTACCAAGCTCCGTCGTTTGTTAATTTATTTGGTATATATCTCTCAATTGCTGCAGATACTATTTTTTGGGATTTAAGCCACATCTAGTCTACACTTACTCTGTTAATTCTGAAGGAGTGGAGATTGTCTCTCAGGAAGGCGTCAAGTGAATTTTTATCTGCTTTTCTGAACAAGTATATTTTTCGTTTGTTTTTGGAGGATTATTCATTCTCGCTACGACAACCCTGTGTTCACCAATCCCTGTATCCGCTTTCAAAAATGGTTCAAATTGCTCTGAGCACTATGGGACTTAACATCTGAGGTCATCAGTCCCAAAAAAAAAAAAAAAAAATGGTTCAAATGGCTCTGAGCACTATGGGACTTAACTTCTGAGGTCATCAGTCCCCTAGAACTTAGAACTACTTAAACCTAACTAATCTAAGGACATCACACAAATCCATGCCCGAGGCAGGATCGAACCTGCGACCGTAGCGGTCACGCGGTTCCAGACTGAAGCGCCTAGAACCGCTCGGCCACAACGGCTAGCTGTATCCGTTTTGATGCTCGTCATTAGCTCGGGATTATTGTTAAGAGGTAACGTGTGTTTTCACAGTCATTTACTATTCGCGTGAGCTCATGAACTAACTGCTCTAAATAATTTTCAGAGAATGCGTTTAACACAATTTGGGTTGATGTTTTAAGCGTACCTCCGGAATTTAACATGTACTTTTGTGAACATGTCGAGGGTAAACTAAAGTTACCACCAACTATAATTGTATGAGTCGGGGTGCATGTATGAAATTAAACTTAAGTTTTCTTTGGATTGTATCATGTGAATTGGGAGGTCGGTAAAAGGATCCAACTATTATTTTATTCCGGTTGCCAAGATAGACCTCTGCCCATATTGAGTCACAGGAAATATCTACTGCAATTTCCCGACAAGGTAAAGTATTTCCAACAGCAACAAACACGCCATCGCCAACTGTGTTTAGCCTACCCTATCGGAACACCGTTAGGTTCTTCGCAAAAATTTCGCCTGAATCTTATCTTCGGCTTTAGCCAGCTTCCAGTGCCTGTAACGATTTGAGCATCATTGCTTTCTATTAGCGCTTGGAACTCTAGTGCTTTCCCAACACAGCTACGACAATTTACAACTATTGTACGCATGGTTCCTGTATCTATGTTCTTCCTGTGTTTGGTGTGCACCCTTTGAGAATGTAGCCCTTTTTGTGTTTTCCCGAGACCCTCGGGAATGCTATGCAAGTCTTTTATTCTAAAATTAGATGCTCCTTCAGTTGATATTATAGATTCATTGAGACAGTGATTGGGTACCATCAATAGTGATGGCAAAAACTGCTTCACGAAAAAGTTCGCTCATTAACTAGCGTATATAAATTTACCCGTAAGTAGTTTGACAATCGAAATGGCGCAGTAGTCTCGTACTTGGAAGGACGGTGATTCACATCCCCGTCTAGCCACACAGATTAAGGTTTTCAATAGTTTCTTTAAGTGGCTTAAGCCAAACGCCGGGATGGTTCCCTCGAAAAGGGCAGGAACAACTCCTTCAGCACCCTTTCACCATTTCTAGTTTGTTCTCCGTGTATAATGACCTTGTCGTTGACGGAACGTTAAGCACTAATCTTTCTTCCTTTTTGTTTAGCTAGTTTGTAGCCTAAGCTGATTTTCAGACAGGGACATAGATTCAGTACGCATTTATAGAGGAAAACGAGGTATATATGTCTCAGTCCGGTGATGGTCTCAGGCTCGCAACTGATTACCAATAAATAAATAGTTAACTTTACGAATTTCTCAGAGCTTTCAGTATTCTTTTCATTCGAATTCCTTACCACGTAATTAATTAAATAGAACACGATTGCACAAATTAAACATTCAAAAAACGCAATGCAGTTTTAATCGTCCTATCACTGACAATGAATCTTGACTTGTGGCAATCTTTCAAATTGCATGACACAAAAATTCCTCTTAGAGGCACTATGTAATGAAATCCAAATTACTGCTATGAGAGTTTAGTGTTTTTATTATGATCGATCCATTTCGACTAGAGTGCCATTTTTATACCATCTACGAAAGTTGCATAATTTTATTTTATTGAAATGCAGGTTATCGTATTTTCAGATATACAAATTTTGTACCTACATCCATTATCATAAGTGGTCGCTATCACTCTATACAGGGTGGTCCATTGATCGTGGCCGGGCCAAATATCTCACGAAATAAACGTCAGACGAAAAAACTACAAGGAATGAAACGTGTCTAGCTTAAAGGGGGAAACCGGATGGCGCTATGGTTGGGCCGCTAGATGGCGCTGCCATAGATCAAACGGATAGCAACTGCGTTTTTTTTAAATAGGAACTCCCATTTTTATTACATATTCGTGTAGTACGTAAAGAAATTTGAATGTTTTAGTTGGACCACTTTTTTCGATTTGTGACAGATGGCGCTGTAATAGTCACAAACATACGACTCACAATTTTGGACGAACAGATGGTAACAAGTAGGTTTTTTAAATAAAACACAGAACATAGGTACGTTTGAATATTTTATTTCGGTTCTTCCAGTGTGATACATGTACCTTTGTGCAATTATCATTTCTGGCAAAGCATGCTGTTACAGCGTGATTACCTGTAAATAACACATTAATGCAATAAATGCTCAAAATGATGTCCGTCAACCTCAGTGCATTTGGAAATACGAGTAACGACATTCCTCTCAACAGCGAGTAGTTCGCCTTCCGTAATGTTCGCACATGGATTGACAATGCGCTGACGCATGTTGTCAGACGTTGTCGGCGGATCACGATAGCAAATATCCTTCAACTTTCCCCACAGAAAAAAATCCGGGGACGTCAGATCCGGTGAACGTGCGGGCCATGGTATGGTGCCTCGGTGACCAATCCACCTGTCGTGAAATATGCTATTCAATACCGCTTCAACCGCACGCGATCTATGTGCCGGACATCTATCATATTGGAAGTACATCGCCATTCTGTCATGCAGTGAAACATCTTGTAGTAACATCGGTGGAACATTACGTAGGAAGTCAGCATACATTGCACCATTTAGATTACCATCGATAAAATGGGGGCCAATTATCCTTCCTCCCATAATGCTGCACCATACATTAACCCTCTAAAGTCGCTGATGTTCCACTTGTCGCAGCCATCGTGGATTTTCCGTTGCCCAATAGTGCATATTATGCCGGTTTACATTACCGCTGTTGGTGAATGACGCTTCCTCGCTAAATAGAGCGCGTGCAAAAAATCTGTCATCGTCCCGTAATTTCTATTGTGCCCAGTGGCAGAACTTTATACGAGGTTCAGTGTCGTCGCCATGCAATTCCTGGTGCACACGAATATGGTACGGGTGCAATCGATGCTGATGTAGCATTCTCAACACAGACGTTTTTGAGATTCCCGATTCTCGCGCAGTTTGTGTGCAACTGATGTGCGGATTAGCCGCGACAGCAGCTAAAACACCTACTTGGGCATAATCATTTGTTGCAGGTCGTGGTTGACGTTTCACATGTTGCTGAACACTTTCTGTGTCCTTAAATAACGTAACTATCCGGCGCACGGTCCGGACACTTGGATGATGTCATCCAGGATGGATACGGAGCAGCATACATAGCACACGCCCGTTGGGCATTTGTGTCACAATAGCCATACATCAACACGATATCGACCTTTTCCGCAATTGGTAAAAGGTCCATTTTAACACGGGTAATGTATCACGAAGCAAATACCGTCCGCACTGGCGGAATGTTACGTGATACCACGTACTTGTACGTTTGTGACTATTACAGGGCCATCTATCACAAAACGAAAAAAGTGGTCCAACTAAAACATTCATATTGCTTTATGTACTACACGAATATGTTATAAAAATGGGGGTTCCTATTTAAAAAAACGCAGTTGATATCCGTTTGAACTATGGCAGCGCCATATAGCGGGCCAACGATAGCGCCATCTGGTTTCCCCGTTCAAGTTAGACGAGTTTCGTTCTTTGTAGTTTTTTCGTTTGATGTTTATTTCGTGAGATATTTGGCCCGCTCACTATCAATGGACCACCCTGTATTCTGTTTCAACGTGGTGCAGATTTAGGACTCTTATGTTATTAGCTGTTTTGTGATTTCCTGCTGTTGTTAATCGTCCTTTCTCATAATTTCTATAATTTCACGTTTTATCGTCAGATTTGACAGACTGACAATTGTGATAGTTGGCCAAAGATGCTATACGGTTACAGTTGCTATATGGTTACAGATGTTTTACGTTGCAACAGAGTACGGAGTGACAGCGACCACTAATGTTATATGGAATTAAGCACAAAATTTGTGTGTGCGAAAATACAATCACCAATATTATAATAAAATAAAATAAAAATTTTATGTAAGTTTCGTAGATGGTAGGAAGGTGCCAGTCTAGGCGAAATGGATCCACCACAATAAAAGCTCTTAACTCCAATAGCAGTAATTACATAATTTCTCTAAGAAATATCTACATCTACATCTACATGATTACTCTGCATTTCACATTTAAGTGCTTGGCAGAGGGTTCATCGAACCACAATCATACTATCTCCCTACCATTCCACTCCAGAACAGCGCGCGGGAAAAACGAACACCTAAACCTTTCTATTCGAGCTCTGATTTCTCTTATTTTATATTGTTGATCATTCCTACCTATGTAGGTTGGGCTCAACAAAATATTTTCGCATTCGGAGGAGAAAGTTGGTGATTGAAATTTCGTAAATAGATCTCGCCGCGACGAAAAACGCCTTTGCTTCAATGACTTCCATCCCAACTCGCGTATAATATCTGCCACACTCTCTACCCTATTACGTGATAATACAAAACGAGCTGCCCTTTTTTGCACCTTTTCGACGTCCTCCGTCAATCCCACCTGGTAAGGATCCCACACCGCGCAACACTATTCTAACAGAAGACGAACTAGTGTAGTGTAAGCTGTCTCTTTAGTCGACTTGTTGCATCTTCTAAGTCTCTTGCCAATGAAACGCAACCTTTGGCTCGCCTTCCCCACAATATTATCTATGAGTTCTTTCCAACTGAAGTTGTTCGTAATTTTTACACCCAGGTACTTAGTTGAATTGACAGCCTTGAGAATTGTACTATTTATCGAGTAATCGAATTCCAACGGATTTCTTTTGGAACTCATGTGGATCACCTCACGCTTTTCGTTATTTAGCGTCAACTGCCACCTGCCACACCATACTGCAATCTTTTCTAAATCGCTTTGCAACTGATACTGGTCTTCAACGCTGCGGTCCCATTGGATCGTAAATTATTGACAAAAATTCCATTCTGATTTCCAGTACTAGTAGAGGTATCCTAGATGTTCGTTTGCGTCATCCCGCCCCGGGAACTATTATGTAGTATTGGCATGGCAAACGTAAGGCTGTAGCACGGGAGAGCTGTCGCAGAAATTAGCCGCGGGCAGTGGTTGGCGCGACGGAAGATGGCCTGTCGCCCGTAATGAATGGGCGCGCGCCGCACGGATTAATTGCTCAAAGCGGCGCTCACAATGCGCAGCGCCACGTAGGCCGGTAGTCCCGAACACGCGGCCGCGCGCACCCGCCTTGTTATGGGCCTCGCCACCCCCATAAATCCAGCCGGCAGTCCTGATAAATCCCGCCTGTAAAGGTAAAACGCCGTTGATAAAATTTACTGGTGTTTCGCAGCGGGAGCTGGGCCGGCTGCGCGCAGCTTGTGTTCTGGCGGCGGCGGCGGGGCAGCCAGGGGTGGGGGCGACGTCTCATTCCCCTCCCTGCGCTCAGGCGGAGCTCTGGAAACAACTCACTCCATGCCAAATGCGTCTAGCGCCGCGCTGCCGCAACGGACACCGCACACACTAGCGACCGCGCTCTGTGCGACGCACTGCTGTACACCCGAGGTTAGTAGCAGACAAGACACGACGTGACATCGAAAAGTTCCAGAAATACGAACGTTGCGCGCACACAGCTAGGTGTCTCCATATACGAGGGCCACTCCAAAAGAAATGCACACTATTTTTGTACAGTTTTCATTCTGCATGTGTGAAAGTTTTAGTGTCCACATACATCCTTCCCGCTTGTTTTCAAACTTAGTTCAACCTGTTCCCGTGAGTGGCGCCGTCACAGCATATCTTCAAGATGGCTGCTACACTTGACGTTCGTCAGAAGTAACGTGCTGTCATAGAATTCCTGTGCAGTGAAAACGAGACAGTGGGATACATCCACAAGAGGTTGAAAAAGGTGTATGGAGATGCTGCTGTCGATCGCAGTACAGTTAGTCGGTGGGCAAGCAGGTTACGTGATGAAAGCGGGCACGGCAGTATTGAGGATTGTCCTCGCAGCGGCAGGCCTCGTACTGCACGCACTCCAGAATGTGCAGAGAGTTAAAGAACTGGTGACTGCTGACAGACGCATCATAGTGAATGAGTTGTCACGCTACGTTGGGATAGGGGAAGGAAGTGTTTGCGTTAAAAAAGGTTGGCAGATGGGTTCCCAGGATGTTGACAGTGGCTCACAAAGAAACAAGAAAAACGGTATGCAGCGAACTTTTGGAACAGTAGGAGAATGGTGGAGATTAATTTCTTGGATGAATTGTGACAGGTGATGAAACATGGCTCCATCGTTTTTCACCAGAGACGAAGAGGCAATCAATGGAGTGGCATCATGCAAACTGGCCCAAGGAAAAAAAAAAATTCAAAACCACACCTTCTGCTGGAAAAGTTACGGCTACGGTGTTTTTCGATTCCGAAGGACTCTTGCTTGTGGACATCATGCCAAGTGGAACCACCATAAATTCTGATGCATGTGTGACGACACTGAAGAAACTTCAAGGTCGACTGAGTCGAGTTCGACCACATCGGCAAAAGGAGGATGTTTTGCTGTTGCACGACAATGCGCGGTCACATGTCAATCAAAAAACCATGGAAGTGATCACAAAACTCGGATGGACAACACTGGAACATCCGCCTTACAGTCCTGACCTGGCTCCATGAAACTGAAAGACTCTCTTCGTGGAACAAGGTTTGAAGTGATGACTCCCTTGTGCACGCTGCTAAACAGTGGCTCCAACAGGTTGGTCCAGAATTTTACCGTACGGGTATACAGGCGCTGGTTCCAAGATGGCGTAAGGCAGTTGAGAGGGAAGGAAATGATGTGGAGAAATGAAAATATTGTTCCTAAAGGATGTATCTACACACTGTAAAACTTTCAATCATTTAGAATAAAAAATGGATTAAAATAGTGTGCATTTCTTTTGGAGTGACCCTCGCACATCCTTCTCGAACCTGTGTCGCAAGTGACTGTGAGCTGTATGGTTTGGTTGTTGGTGAGCTTATTTCCATTGTCGCGTTTCCTCGAGTGTGCGGTTTTGCGACGGCCGATCTGAAAGAGCACCGTTCATGTAGGCCTATAAAGTTTCTTTTTATATTTAGGAAAACAGCTGTAGAAATTCACCAAATGTTGAAGCAAGTTTTTGGAAACAACGCAGAGGCCAAAAACAGATTTATGAGTGGTGCAAGCGTTTTTGAAATGGGTGAAGCTGACCTTCATCTGGCATCACACCAAAATTGTTTAGAAAGTGAGAGATTTGATTATGCACCATCGTAGACAGATAATACAAAACCTCTGCAGCACCTTGGGAATAATTTATAGTATATGTGAACATATTCTGATAGAATAATCGAACATGAGGAGGATTGTGGCGAAGTTTGTACCAGACGTCTTCGAGAAGTTTGCATCGAAGTTAAGTACTGCGTCAAAGTTGGGTTTATAGCTATGACCCTGAAACTAAGCAGCAATAACCGCAATGGAAGAATCCTTCACCTTGACAGCGTTGCCCTGCTTTATACTTTGAACTGTGAATTCATAAGAGACTATGATCCGGGTTTTACTGCCCTGAAACATGCCTTCCGTATAAATTCTAACCCGTGTATGAATAAAAGCAACCTGACTAACTTTGACTTTCGTTTTAACAGTGGAAAGAACTTTCTCATATAGCAATCGAATGATTAAAAGGATTTCAACAAAAGATAAACCAATACAAAACCGGCTCAGTAGTGTTGACACCAGACCTCTTGCGGCTACTCACTGTAGGTGTATATGAATTACACATTATAAATGTAATTCGTGCTATGCAGATGTGCTTCTATTCTGTATCCTACAACAACCAGTAAATGTAAAAGATCTGAGCTAGTGTGAACAGAAATTTATCGAGGAGTCTCCGTCTCCACAAGCACGAATGTTGAAGTTCAACAGCAACACGAACTTAACTGAATAGCTCAAAACTTCATTTCAACAAAAATCTCCTCGCTGCTGACGGCAGGTTATTTCCTGTCGAATTTAAATGTAGTTAAAGCGAAAGTAATACGATAGAGAACGTAGTTCTCAAGAGCACAAATGTAGAAATTCTAATATCGAACAGAGATGTGAAAATTAAGTTCGTAAGAATCCCGAATTATATGAACACTTCATTTATTGTTCAGAAATTGAAAAAAAAAATGGTTCAAATGGCTCTGAGCACTATGGGACTTAACATCTGAGGTCATCAGTCCCCTAGAACTACTTAAACCTGAGTCTGCAGCTCGTGGTCGTGCGGTAGCGTTTTCGTTTCCCACGCCCGGGTTCCCGGGTTCGATTACCGGCGGGGTCAGGGATTCTCTCTGCCTCGTGATGACTGGGTGTTGTGTGATGTCCTTCGGTTAGTTAGGTTTAAGTAGTTCTAAGTTCTAGGGGACTGATGACCATAGATGTTAAGTCCCATAGTGCTCAGAGCCAGCCAAACCTAAGGACATCAGACACATACATGCCCGAGGCAGGATTCGAACCTGCGACCGTAGCGGTCGTGCGGTTCCAGACTGAAGCCCCTAAAACCGCTCGGCCACAACGGACGGCAGAAATTGAAAACAAAACCTTATATTTCATATAGAAATCCCATTGAACAGTTCACGTATTTTTACGTAACCATCCATATAAGAAAGACAGAGAAAATCACAATATAATCCTATCAAGGGCCAAAATATTACATGATGAGTGGAACAGCGACGAGAGAAATAATCTAAAAGCTCGGATGACTGAATAAAAGTTGGATATTGATTCCTACGTGTTCTAACGAAGTTGTGAAATCTAACAAAGACCTTACGTTGCCTGCGTTAACACGACTACAAAGTTTTCAGCGGAAAGGAACCTCACGTTCACAGTCTGAAAACGTAGATGACAAACCATCATGTAAATAAAACGCAAGCAAACAGCCAGCAACCATCTCGACATAATCAAGTGAGAAGTTGCTTCAGTGTGTCCATTTTATTATCACAATACAAAGCGCCAGTAATAAACAGATCGGCACGTCGGCACAACACCAGGCGGAAGAAGAGTGTGTCCCCTTACCCACTGGCCATGCGGCCACCCTAAAGGCCTCTACGCACGCACCAATTTGTCGGCCGACCGTCCGACGGACAAATTCCGTGATAGCCTACACACTTTCCGACCCACTGCACTCAGTGATTACAGCGCCAGCCTGTTGTGATTTGTTTATCTTAAGTTCACAGAGTTTGGGTTCTACGAGACTCCGCTTGGTTTCACACAGAAACAAAAAACGGGGGTTGGCCTTGGCTGTTTTAGAGGTAACAAGGCGAAAAGAAGCCGAGAGATAGCTGTGTTAAGGAAGTGGCTAATGGAAGCAAAAAAATTCACTTAAAGAGCTGGGAGCCAATGATTTTCGTAATTACCTGTGAATGGATGAATCATGCATTTCGGAGCTGCTGGACATGATCAGACTATTCTCAACGAAAAATGAACAGGCATGAGAGAGGCTGTAAGCTGTGAGGAGAGGTTGTTAGCTGCATTACGATTTCTAGCCAATGGAAGAAGTTAAGAGGGCCTCAGATTCAGTGCTGTTGTATCTCCAACATTACTAACTGAAATGATTCCTGAAACTTTCAACGTGATTTATAGTTGACCGAGGATATACATTATAACTAAGCAAAATAAATAAAACATAAGATGTTCATGTAAACATTATTAATTTACTTATGCATGTAGCATAAAAGACGACTTGTAAGCTTAAGCAACTCATTTCAAATTCATTCGACTCGTTGAGACATAAACTCACAGTCTTCACCCAAAGATGAGTTACCCTAGCAGATCGTGAAGTGACTAAAGATTCCTTGAGACAGACATGTGCCTAGCTTCACAACACGGCATGGAATGTGTCTGACCCCCGACGACTGTCGACCTCGGCGAAAGAAAGCGCTGGACAAGTCGATAGTGACGAGAAGTACTTTTTATTTTCTTTTATTATTTTCAGCCATAATGGGTATGTTTGTGAACCGTGACTGTGTGGGAAAATTATTTATTTCAAGTTTCTGCTACCAGTTGATCAATTTTTTGGCCTTTTTTTATATTGACAGGATTGTTCGTAAAGCATTGGTCCATCCTTGTCAGACGGTCAATAAAGAGTTATACAGAGAATTTCTAAGGCATTTGAGGGAAAACAGGAGGTGAAAACGTCCACAGAGGTGACGTATGAATGTCTGGACGCACCACTAGGACAATGCGTGACAGCGTACGGTCTACATTATTCAGGAATTATTGACTAACACAAGATAACAGGTGCTCCCCATACGCTATGCTCACCAAACTTAGCTCCATGTGACTTCTTCTTCTTCCACAAGATGCAAATCAAGTTGAAAGGGAGTAGATTTGATACACTGGAAGAGAAGGAAGCGGAACAGCAGAGGGTACTAAACACTCTAACGAAGAGAGAACCAGAATGCATTTCACAATTGCTAGGAACGTTGGGCCAAGTGTATTCGCTCTCAAAGGGTCTACTTTCAAGGTGGTGATGCAGAATAGTGTAATTTTAATTAATATATTTCGGATCCATTGGATACCATCCTCTATGTGAACGTCTTAGACGTGTTGACTGTGTCAGTCTGTGGTCGGATCCACGTGCCCATCACCTACCAATTGAACTGGGCTCCCCTCACGGACAAAGAACGATACCCGAAGGGAAGGAAGATATCATCAGGCAGTTCAACAGTCTCTTGAAGAAGATAGTAGCATAGACTCCTTTCTAGCTCCTAGCAAGTCGGTCTAACTCTGGCTCCGAGATGCAGTGCATGTTGCCGTTGCTAAAGTTAGAAAAGTCCTTACTACTTTACCGAAGGCCAGAACACTCCATCCATGTGATTAAGTTACTACAGCTTGAAAGAATTTATTTTCCTGTGTGAGACTGTTTTTTATTTGAAACAAATACTATTTCACTGGTGGTTATATTATTTCAGCCCCCCACACCAAGATATTATCTAGCAATATAACACAAAATTACGTTATATGCTTCTATATGTCGGGATAACATGACATAAAATGCACCATTCCCGACGAATGGTGTGGTACTGTAAAATAACTGGTAAAATTTATTCACGTGACCGGTTTCGCTGCGTTGAAGCAGCCTCTTCAAATGGTTATACACAGAAAGGAAAGCATTCTTGTAGTTTATGCAACTAAAAATCAAGGACAGCCAATAAAAATAGTCCTAAGTGAAAAGTACTTACTGTAAGTAGTGTCAACAATAAGCACATGGAGACGTTCGCAACTTTCGCGGTCATCTTGCATAACTTATTCCTTCTGATGATTTTTGTCTTTTTAGTAACGGATTACGGGGCTGGTTAATGGATTATGTTTCTCAGACAGACGCTTTACTGATGGTGTCTAATTTTTGCTGCTTGTATTACGTTTTAATCACATTTATTACATTTAACTACGGTTCTTTTTGCCATAGTGCCTTCCCCTCTTTATAGTGTTAGATTCTATGACAATCAACGTTCGGAGCAAATCTATGTGACATTGCTATAAGAACCTTTCGTTTAGGTTTGTTTTCATTAGCTGTCCTTAATTGTTTAATTATATGAATTAAAAAGATGCTTTCGTTTCTATATAGCATCACCCGAGGATGCTGCTTAATCGCTGCGAAACCGGTCGTGTGAATAAATAATCAAATAACAGTTGTTTGCGGTTTTATTCAAGTTCAATTTAGCATGAGTTTCATCGGGTGTGGGTGCCCATGTTATAAATGTGTACGTAAAATAACTGATATGAGGCTGTATCTAGAATGTAAAACTGCAATCTATTTGTAGGCTTATCACCGTTCCAACGCCCAAAGCACACTGAAATAAAAACACGCATGGCGTGGTTGCCGAGCTGTAATGGGTTGTGGGCAAGAAATTTTATGAGATGTCAAACGCATCGTGCAGCTTCTGATGATATGTTAATGATGGGCAGTTGATCTTACAGGCGAACATCGGGTATTATTTTTGTCTAAAGAGTATCGCCTGAGGTGACAAATCTAAACAAGCTCTGTGTTTGGCTCCATCATCTTCGCTTAGGTGTGGAAGGGGGGAGGGGGCGTGCTGGTGTTTCCTGCTCGCTGAACAGTTATAGGTGGGCCGATAGTCATCAGCGGACGCCTTTTTTTCATCACCTGAAACAGCAGAGCAAGAATCGGACAAAGCAAATCCAAAAACATATAATTACGAGAAAATTATCACCTCTCATAAATGTTCCGAAGACAGTTCAACACGCAGCAACACATAAAACGTGAAATGACGTAAAATTCGGTGAGTGAAACATGTAAGTGTTGAGTTATTGTTTTTAGTAAAACAGAAATTCAGATAAGTTTTCATATTTTAAAAAATCCCGTGCCAGTAGTGCTAGTCATTATCACTGTCGTCGTCAACAGCCACTTAACTGCAAGATAAAGGCCTCAACCAGATTCTTGTGCATTCGAGATGTATAGTTCTGCACAGCGTCTGTTTAAGGCCCCAGTGACACAACCCGCCGCTTGGGGCACCAAACCGGGAGATTTGCGTACACTGCAGATCACAATTAGTATCGAAAACTGACACGGGTGAAAGAGTGCGAGGGAAAATGGAGGTATGGGGGTGCCAAATGACTTGTCGCTTTGTAGAAAAAGATCTCTGACCAGACCTGGTTCTCCATGTACTTGTTAGCACCCCGGACAAAAAATTGTTGAAATCAATGTACTGGTCTGTGTGCACTGTAACTTGTAAGAGAAGGCTGAAGTCATGGCCCGAAAAACAAACAGAAAATTTCACAGAACCACTTCCAGCCGGAACTACACCGTCCACACATTGCGATTTAAACGTGTTATTGGCCGGTAGGTGCATTCGACATTATGTCTAATTTGAATGAAGTAGAATCGCGACTCGTCGCAGCATACTACCCTCCAATACCCAGGTAGCCTCAGTTTCTGCGTTGTTTGGCCTCTTAAAAACGTAGTCTGTGTGCCACTCTGAGCAATGACCTTCTGCGACATACCTTACTCCATGTTCATTGCACGCGTTTCCTACTCTGTGTTCGCTCGCAAACTGGTTGAAATAGGCATTCAGTCACTAATAGTAGCAATTCCTGTCGGATTTGAAACCGATTTCCATTGAAGAGTCGTGACAAACGTGTCCAGTGCCTGTCGGTTAAGATCTTTTTCCGACCATTGTTCTTATGCCGCAGTACATGACTGCGTGTAGTACACCATTCCTAGTACAAACATTGGCCAGTCCGCGTTGACACACTAACAAATCGAACAAATTTAGTCACGGGGCGGCCATAGGCACATTTCAGCACGAAGCTCCTTTCTGACATCCTCTCAAGTTTCCAGGTCCACCCATATTACAACATTTATTCCATACAACCGACCGTCACATACAGTCCATTTCAGTGATTTGAGTTACGTAACTGGTGGAGGGTCGCAAGATTGTCGGGGGCTACAACTCTCCAATACAACCAGTGAGCTTTTTTAAGGACGACTAATGCGGTATTCTGTACGGTCATTTTTCTCCACCATGTTTCCTGATGCCGTCTACTGTTCCATTAACGTTATTTCTTTAGTCGTTTCTTATCACGAATAAACTAGCAAATAATCCCACTTCTGTCGATTTGTTCGGCTATTTGACCAGTCAGTCTCCACCTCAGTTTCATACTAATCACCTGACATTCTCAAATCCCACTTTTCTATCACTCATTTATTCACTTTCCGCCGCGCGGCGTAGCCGCGTGGTCTACGGCGCCTTGCACGGTTCGCGCGGCTCCCCCCGTCGGAGGTTCGAGTCCTCCCTCCGGCATGGGTGTGTGTGTTGTCCTTAGCGTAAGTTAGTTTAAGGGAGGTAGTATGTCAAAAATTAAAAAAAATCGATTTTTTTAAAAAATATGCCTATTTTGTAGTGCGCATCTTCCTGAATAGTTTGATGCATAAAACATATACTTGAGAGTTTATGGGGCACTTTATCTGGTCTTTAGTTTACCAAGATGCAGCGCCACACCCCCTTGCACAGCATTGTTCTGTCATGCGTAAGTGAAGAATATCATCACAAGAATTCTCTACTAACTGCCGTCCAGAGACCTAACAAATGAAAACGTATTGAAAAATAGTCTTCATGATGGTACGCAAAACTCAAATGAAAGTTTTAACCAATGTGTATCGGAAAGATTGCTACAAACCATTTCTGTGGGAGGAAATGCACTTACTGTTGGTGTTTATGATATAGTTTCATGTTTCAATGATAGTGTGCAAAGTGGGAAAAATGTTTTAGAGGAAATGGAAATTAATTCCAAAGTGAACTGCATCAAAGCTTTGCATGCGATAGATAGAGAGCGTGTAGTGAAAGCAGATAAAATCAAGAAGAGTGCATCATAGGAATGTGAAAAGGAATAAAACTGATTTAGAAAATTAAAATGAACCTGCTTATGGTACTGGACAGTTCTAAAAGGATGCCTACTACAAGCAGAAACTTGAACGGCCATTTTCCGCGAAACACACATTTCTGTACTCATGGACATGTAGCATCCAAAATAAATATCCTATTACTTTCAAACTTGGTATGCTTATCAAACAAAAACTCCTTAACGCAAAACTCTAGAATTTTCCAAATATATTAAAAACTGTGGAAAAATTGACATAATTAACTATAAAATTCGAGATTTTTCTAAACATGAAGTTTAAAATGTAACAGCTCATTCATTTATCATATAATTAAAGAAATTCTAGAGTTTCATACGCCTGTAAGTGTGGTTTGGATGCTCTGCAAAATTAATCGAAGAATCTCTCTTATTTATGAAGAAAAGTGCATCTGTAGCAACAAATGCAGCCAATAGTAAGTGAAAAAATGATGAAATTTAAAATGTAAAAAAAATTATTTTGTTCTATTTTTGAACTTCCACTGCTATGAGTGTGAATCCTGCATTCTTCCTGGTCATGCTGACAAAGTTTTATGAATTTATTTGTAAAAGTATAGACAGTGGAAATTAAAATGTCCTGTGGTGCTTCTGCTTCAGGTCGGCCCGTTTGACGTCCTACCCCCCTGAAGTTATAGTAGAGTTGTGTGTAAGCCTAGGGACCGATGACCTCTTCAGTTTGGTCCCATAGGAAATTGCCACAAATTTCCCGAAATTCCACTCTCCTGTCATTTCCTTTCAGTACCGATATGTTCGTCTCCCTTTCCCGAACAGCGGAATTCAATATCTGGATGGAGTGCTCATTTAAGTTAAATTTCTCACTAAAGTACATTATAACTGGAGGTGCACACTGTCTATAGACATACCACATCAGTCTCATTGGAAAAAAACTTCTGAATACGGGTTTTGGTTTCCCAGACTAACATAAAGCAGCTTTTAGTCCGCTGTTCATTTATTTGAGCGTCCAAACTCTCGTTGTTTCAGTTGTCTTAAGTACATAAATTCATAAGAAGGTCCAGTTAAGTTACTGTTAGCCTTTCATACTCTTGATGTAAACTCATTGAATCAGAAGGCATATTGGAGATGTTGCTTAATATGTTGATGTTGGAAGATACGACTCTTTGTTTCTGAACTATTGTTTAAGAGGACAACTCATTCGTCTACATTTCCTCTTTGGAAACGAATCTAGTTCTTGCCTCTACAGTTTACCACACGTTACACTGGGATATTTGTTTCTGCGATTAATATCGTAAAAACATTACAATACACAATATTAACCCAGCCAATATATCTAATTCAAATATGATGAAACTGTCTATACTGTGGTTAAAATCTTCTTTAAAATACAATCTTCCCTTCTTCTAGTGATAATTGCACAAAAATAATAGAATTTACTAATTTTTCTCCATCAATTCCACATCTACCTCTAAATGTGTAATCCGCAAGCTACCTTACGTTATGTGGTGGAGGTATTTTGTGTAACACTGTCACTTGCCCACTTTCATGTCCCAGCTGCGAATTGTGCTCGCGAGGAACTATTGTTGGTAATCTTCCGTGTCGGTTGAATCTCTTTAATTTTACTTGCATGGTCTTTTCGTGAGATATACGTTGCAGGAAGCAATATATTGGTAGACTCTTCTACAAACGTAATCTCTCTCGGAATTAACAGTAAACCACACCACGATGCACAACGCCTTCCCTGTAGCGTGTTCTACTAGAGTTGGCTGAGCATTACCACGACTCTTTCGAGCTTACAAATTGAACCTGTTACGAAACGAGCTGCTCTTCTTTGGATTTTCTCTATTTACTTTATCAGTCCTGTCCGGCATGTCCCACAGAGTAACGAACAAGACTGAAGTTCGAACGACGGTTTTGTAAGCTACCTCATTGGACGATGGAGTGCACTTCCCCGGGATTCTTCCAAAGAATTTCCACCTATCTACTGTCTTACCTGTCATTAGCTTTATGTCGTCATTCGAGTTTAAATCACACCATACGTATAGTCCCAGGTGTCTAACGGTTTTGACTGCTTCTAGTGATTGTTTCGCCGTCGTATAATTTTACAATAATGGTCTTATCAGCCTATGTATGAGCAGCACGTTACATTTGTTTATGTTGAGGGTCAACTACAGATCCGTGCACCAACCGTCGATCCTCTGCTGGTCTTCCTGCGTTTCGCTACATTTTTTCCAGCGATACAATTTCTGTATTTACCACAGCATCATCTACGAACACCTTCATGGAGATTCCAACCTTAGCCATTTGTGTGTGTTGCGAATAGTAATGCCCCTATAACAGTCCCTTGGCGTACGTCCGAAGTTATCTTTAAGTCTGAAGAATTATGTCCGTTAAGAATGAAATACTGCATTCTGCTTCACAGGTACACTTCAGAGCAATTACAAAGTTGGTCTGATAATCCGTTCCGTCGAATGTAGTACATTAGGTGATTTTATGGAACTGTGTCAAACGTCTTCTGGGAGACAAAAAACGCGTCCTCAACCTGGGCGCCTGTATCTGCTGCCTTCTGGATCTCGTGGACGAACGGAGCAAAGTGGGTTTCGCACGAACCCTGTTTAGGGAATAAATATTGATTCCTACAGAGGAAACTTTTCGGGCTGCAGCAATGATATAATATACGAGCGTAAAACGTGTTCTAAAGTTTTACAACAGGTTAGTGTCAGCGATATAAAACAACAATTGTTTGTCTGTTCGACGTCCTTTCTTGAAAACGAGAACGATCTGCGCATTTTTCCATGCAGATGTGATGACATAATTCACAGCATGCCCCATTGTTGTCAGGCCTGTATTGCTGCCAGAGGTGGTCACACTCCATGCTGAGCACATTAACGAGTTGTCGTAATGTGTGTGCAGATCCGTTAAGTTGCAAGAAAACCAAGAATATTTTTGTCTACCGTTATGCATGTTGCAGTTGTTAACGTTCTGTATTCTTTACATTGTTATACTACACTATCACCTGTTTACACTATTTTGTGGCAAAATCAACTCAATCTTGAAAAATTTCTGTTTGTTGCTTTAATTTTGGACACCAGTGCATTACATGTGTTATAACGTAAATCGTCTATTGAGGGTGATGCTGTAAATGACGTACCTCCTGCCTTCTTTGTCATGCCATGGATGAACGATTCGACTAAAAGGACGTAAAGGGTGTTTGGTCTGAACCGGTAAGCGTCGGGTATAGCTCACAGGCTCTTGTTTTGAAAATTTTACATTTATGGTTCAAATGGCTCTGAGCACTATGGGACTCAACTGCTGAGGTCATTAGTCCCCTAGAACTTAGAACTACTTAAACCTAACTAACCTAAGGACATCACAAACATCCATGCCCGAGGCAGGATTCGAACCTGCGACCGTAGCGGTCTTGCGGTTCCAGACTGCAGATTACATTTATGCATATGCTGTTATACGACATTGTATGTAAATACGTTGATAAGTTTTCACACATCCCCCTACCCACTCAACCAACCACCCACTCACCGTTAAGGTGGAAATAAATTAACCCTCCACTACGAGCAATTTTAAACAAAATATTTTATCAATGTGGTTCAAGAAAAGTTGACGGTGAACAACATGTGTCCGGATGGGAACATACAAGCCTCAGGTTTTGTCACTTAAGTTTGGTATAACATACTTTGGTCCTCTCAGTGACAGCGTCTAATGTTGATGTAGTTTCCTACCTACAAAAGCAAGGGTAAAGAATAAGGTGTGCCTCATTTAAAATTTTCAAAAGTGGAAGTGTCACAATAATTCTAACGGATGGTGGCGCTAAGGGCGTAATGGCACCCGCAGCAGCCCCATACCTCCAGTAGCAACGCCACGACCAACCTTCCAATCCCTTCAAAGCGTCTACTGCTGGACATAGGCGTCTAAGAGAGTGCAGGCTGAAACTGAACTCAGAATTTCGGAGATTGTTCAGTAATAATTCCTGAGTATTTTACTATGAGTGATCTGTGGTCTCCAGTGGCTCGTTACAAGGTAATAACGTAATAACGATTGTTACCCCAAATACCGTTGTTTCTGTAAAAATACTTCATAACAGTGAAAACATTGTAATGTGTAATTTAATCACAGTCAGTGAATTCGTACTGGAGGTAGATGTCGGCCAATTATTCATCAATAAACAGAACCATCAACGTACATGTTTGTTTGAAAACAAGACACACAGCACATACTGTCGACATTCGCACAGTTTGCCAGACTTTTGCAGTGAAGTACAGATATAAAACCAGCTCCGTTTTAGAAGTCGCTAACGTATGCCTGTGGGGTATTACTTGACTCGGAATAAGCTGTTTGGAACGGTGGAGGTAAAATTTCACTGTAAGTATTTGTCTGGAAAATGGTGGAGCGGTGGTGAAGTAAGTTCTTGACCACCAGTCTTTGCGCCAATGTCCAGCATTAAATTCCAAACCTCTCGGCAGTGTCTCATGAGACACTGTTGATGGTGATCCGTCTGTCGGATGGGGTCATTAAGCTCGACAGGCCCCTGCGTGCTATTCGAAAAGAGCAAGCTGTGTGTCGGCACTGGGCTTCAACCTCTCGCTTCCCTTCATCCATAACAACACAAACTCAACGTTACCCTGTAGAAGCACCTACCGCAGTCATCCACACAACGTGATTTGTGGCTCCCCAAAGCTGCCGCTACCGTCATCGAGGTGGGGCTAAAAGCAACGAGTTAAGTGTCTCTAGTTCAACTGCTCTTGAATGTACATTGTAATTCGCAGTTAGCAGCTTTGCGGCGGCGCGGTTCTTTCCGTCCCTTTACGACGGACCTGTACCTACCTGTGAACATTGTCTCAGAAGATCATCAGTATGGACGCCGAGTGAAACCTACTGTACTTCGACGTGAACCGGGTTGCAATTAAAGTCACTAATCTACGTTTCGGGAGAAAGTTTTCATACGAAATGAAAGGTTGGAAATTTTGTCTTCAGTTAATATACTCTGAAACTTAGGTGAACAAGTATCACTGCCAAACCCGTGCTAGTCTTAACACAGTCACTCACAATCCCTTTGATTCACGTTAGCAAGTTTATGGTGTTGCAATTCCCGAAAACGCAATAGCTACAAAATACGGATTGTTTTTTATTGATAATGCTCGCCAAATATTAAGTCTGTCGGTACCAAATGCAGTTACAGTTTTTAGCCACCGACTTGCTCAATACGCCACGCGGAATATATGTCTTTTCTCGTCACGAAATTCACTTAAAAATTCCGAAATTTCTACACACACATCGGAATAATTATGCCGTCACTTTCCAACACTTTTGATGTATGAAACACTGCTAGATCCGGCAACTTATCGTTTCCATCGGAACTACTACTACTACACATGTCCAATCTGTTTTATGGCTAGGCTTCCACTCCTCTCTAGAATACTCTACCAGCAGAGAAAGGCACGCGAAGAATATTGCTTTACCATTGGTCAGTTTACCTAACAGCCAATAACAAAACAACACTCTCCCGCGTCAGTCCGCGCTATTCAGCCATAACTAATCGCAAAATAGTAAACCTAACGACTGCACTTTTTACCGACGAAATTACCTAATATGCTGAAGTTTTGTTTATGCATAAAGTTATTTACTATAGTTATTTATAGCTGTATAAACTTTCCCTTTACCATAAACTTACTTTACAAATCTATTCTACAAATATCCCCTTTGTCCATATCCATACTTCTTCGAAATGTTCCCACACTAAATCCTACTACATAACTCATTAAACAGTTATCTTCATATTATCCTTAAACCACACTCACGCATCATTCATACTGCTAAAACACATTTATAACATTTTACATACACAAAAAGACATAATAACACTTTATGAAAATGCTAGAACAGTTTATGAAAAATATTCTATTACTTTAGTGCACTGTAGTGGGCACAATCGAAACTAAATCAGTCCCCTATCCAATATTGTCCTCTACCGGCTGATACATAAACTACCTGTGCGTCCAGTCTCGCGTCACCATCTGTCACTATCCAGCTCTGAGACACATCTCCCACTTAACCGCCTACAAGGCAGGATCGGTATACGGCGCTACGCCTCAGCTTGACTATACCAAGTTCATGATGTTAGTATATAACGGAACACAAATGGAGACTAAGTCTTAGTATTTTATAATGATACATCCAAACAAATAAATTTTAACATGGAGATGGTCTTTACGTAATACTTCTGCACACACAGTACTATAAAAAGTGTTTCTCCTAATAGGCGTCAAGCGCGTTTTCCCTGGTACAAAAATGGCTCTAAGCACTATGGGAATTAACATTTGAAGTCATCAGTCCCATAGACTTAGAACTACGTAAAACTAACTAACCTAAGGATATCACGCACATCCATGCCCGAAGCAAGATTTGAGCCTGCGACCGTAGCAGCCGCGTGGTTCCGGACTGAAGCGCCTAGAACCACTCGGCCACAGCGGCCGGCTTTTCCCTGGTGTTTCAGCAGATATTCGGAATTTCGTTTTTGCATTGTATATCTGGAGTTAGCCCAAACATATAGGGCTCATCACGTCTTTCAAGCGATGCGCAGTCTAGACGGAAAGCGACGGTTCGTTTCCCGTTAGAAACAAAATGATTTTTAAAGCGTAATCTTTCGTGCCCGTTCGATAGAGCGGTCCCAGATTAGTCTAGTGCAATATGTATTTTATCAGTACATATTTCGATTAACAGTAAAACACGAAGGGTAACCAATACTTGAGCAGCGACTCAGGAGCGGTGCATGCTTGGCAGTAGCGGTCACTACGGGCCTGGGCAGTGTAGTCGATGCTGGAGTACTCCTTATCATTAGCGTTTTACAGTCCCTGTTAATACATATCGACAAAGTGACTATTATACTAGACTAATCTGGGACCGCTCTATCGAGTGGGCACGTAAAATTCCGCTTAAAAAAAATTGCTTGTAACCGGAAACAAACCGGCGCTTTCCTTCGACACTAGGTTTCGCACGAAGGATGTGATGTTCAGTTGAACGGAACGAGTCGCGCACACCCATGAAATGTCGATACTAGAAGACGAACAACAAAGCAGTCCCCTTCTCACATCATCTAACTCCGCAGTGGACTGACTCCAAGGCACACAGTGCGAAAACGAAATTGAAAATATGCACTGAAACACCAGAGAAAATGCGCCTGATGAATCTTGGAGAGGCACCATGTATGTGCTTTCGGAATGAACTGAACATTGCCTCTTTCATAAGTATTTTATTGTATACCCGAACAGATGTCAAAGTAGAGTATTCAGCAGGATGGCGATTCAAATACCTTTCCGACCAGCGAAATTTAAGCTTCCTGTCATTTCCATAAATCACCCAAGGCAAATTACAGGACGATTGCTTCGGGAGGACACAGCCCGCTTCCCTTTCTGTAGTTCCCCAACCCAAGCTTGTGCTATCTCTCCAATGACTTCGGCGTCGATACAACGATAACCGCTAATCTAGCGTCTTTTAATTTTTTCTGTGTGTTTGAGACCTAATGTATTTTCTTTTATGTAACGTATATAAGAGTATGTTAGAAAATGAGCTACACTATGTCATCAAAAGTATCCGGACACCCCCCCCCCCCCCCCCCATAACATACGTTTTTCACATTCTGTGCATCGTACTGCCACCTACTACCAGGTACTCCATGTCAGCGAACTCAGTAGTCTTTAGACATCGTGAGACAGCAGAATGGGGTGCTCCGCGAAACTCACGGACTTCGAACGTGGTCAAGTGATTGGGAGTCACTTGTGTCATACGTCTGTTCTCGAGATTCTCATACTCCCAAACATCCCTAGGTCCACTGTTTCCGACGTGATAGTGAATTGGAAAAGTGAAGGGACACGTACAGCATAAAAACGTACAGGCTGACCTCGTCTGTCGACTGACAAAAACCGCAGACAGTTGAAGAGGGTCGTAATGTTTAATACGCAGAAATCTATCCAGACCATCACACAGGAATTCCAAAAATGCATCAGGATCCACTGCAAGTACTATGACACTTAGGAAGGAGATGAGAAAACTTGGGTTTCATAGTCGAGCAGCTGCTCATAAGCCACACATCAAGCCGGTAAATGCCAAACGTCGCCTCGCTTGGTGTAAGGAGCGTAAACATTGGACACGTTTTGTGGAGTGACGAATCACTGTACACAATGTGGCGAACCGGTGTCAGGGTGTGGATATGGCGAATGCCTAGTGAACGTCATCTCCAGCGTGTATAGAGCCAACAGTAAAATCCGGAGGCGGTGGTGTTATGGTGTGGTCGTGTGTTTCGTGGAGAAAACTTGCACCTATTGTTGTTTTGCGTGGCGTTATCACAGCACAGGCCTACACTGATGTTTTAAGCACATTCTTGCTTCCCACTGTTGAAGAGAAATTCGGGGATGGCGATTGCATCTTTCAACTCGATCCAGCACCTGTTCATAATGCACGGCCTATGGCGGAGTGGTTACACGACAATAACTTCCCTGTAATGGACTGGCCTGCACTGAGTCTTGACCTGAATCCTACACAACACCTTTGTCATGTTTTGGAGGAGGAGGAGATTAGTGTTTAATGTCCCGTCGACAACGAGGTCATTAGAGACGGAGAACAAGCTGGGATTAGGGAAGGATTGGGAAGGAAATCGGACGTGCCCTTTTAAAGCATCCATCTCAGAATTTGCCTGAAACGATTTAGGGAAATCACGGATAACCTAAATCAGGATGGCCGGAGACGGGTTTGAACCGTCGTCCTCCCGAATGCGAGTCCTGTGTGCTAACCACTGCGCCACCTCGCTCGGTAGGATGTTTTGGAACGCCGACTTCGTGCTAAGCCTCACCAACCGACGTATATACCTCTCCTCAGTGCAGCACTCCGTGAAGAATGGGCAGCCATTCCCCAAGAAACCTTCCAGCACCTGATTGCACATATGCCTGCGAGTGTGGAAGCTGTCATCAAGGCTAAGGGTGGGCATTACCGATGGAGGGCGCCACGAACTTGTAAGTCACTTTACGCCAGGTGCCCGGATACTTTTGATCACATAAGTTTACTTAGATGGGTCTCAGTGGAAAATGTCACCATTACTTAATCATAAGTATATACTTTTTTCCGATTATACACACAGTTTACTATGTTAGATGAGTGAGTAAATATTACTGTTTTCCACACACAACGTTCCATCTGGAAAAGATATTTTGCTGAGTACATGGACACGTTATATTTGCGTAAAATATCCACAACTTTGGTTTGTGACTGTTTTTTTAATTTTGTATTTTTGCTCTTTAGTTGATCTGAGAACTTAAGAGTAGGTCTACATCTACATCTATTCTCTGCAAATCACAGTTAACTGCCTGGCAGAGGGTTCATCTTATCACCTTCACAATAATGCTCTATTATTCCACTCTCGAACAGCGCCACGAGAAAACGATCACCTATATCTTTCCGTGCGATCTCTGATTTCAAATGGTTCAAATGGCTCTTAGCACTATGGGACTTAACTTCTGAGGTCATCAGTCCCCTAGAACTTAGAACTACTTAAACCTAACTAACCTAAGGACATCACACTCATCCATGCCCGAGACAGGATTCGAACCTGCGACCGTAGCGGTCACGCGGTTCCTGACTGTAGCGCCTAGAACCGCACGGCCACTCCGGCCGGCTCTCTGATTTCCCTTATGTTATTATAATGATAGTCTCTCCCTGTCTACCCAAATATTTTCGCATTCGGAGGAGAAAGTTGGTGATTGAAATCTCGTCAGAAGATTCCGCTGCAACGAAAAGCGCCTGTTTTTTTAATGATGCCAACAAAAAATTCTCTATCATTTCAGTGACACTCTCTCCCCTATTTCGCGATAATACAAAACGTGCTGCCCTTCTCTGAACTTTCTCGATTTACTCTGTCAGTTCTATCTGGAAACGATCCCACACCGCGCAGCAGTATTCTAAAAGCGGACGGACAGGCGTGATGTAGGCAGTCTCTTTAGTAGATCTGTCACATTTCCTAAGTGTCCTACCAATAAATCGCAGTCTTAGGTTAGCCTTCCCCACATCATTTTGTATGTGTTCCTTCCAATTTAAGTTGTTCGTAATTGTAATTCCTAGGTATTTAGTTGAATTTACGGCCTTTAGATTTGACTGATTTATCGTGTAATCGATGTTTAACGGATTCCTTTTAGCACTCATGAGGATGACCTAACACTTTTCGTTATTTAGGCTCAATTGCCAATTTTTGCGCCGTACAGGTATCTTTTCAAAATCGTTTTACAATTGGTTTTGATCTTCTGATGACCATACAAGTCGATAAACGACAGCGTCATCTGCAAACGACCTAAGACGGTTGTTCATATGGTCTCCTAAAACGTTTATATAGATAAGGAACAGCAAAGGGCCTATAACATTATCTTGGGGAACGCCAGAAATCACTTCTGTTTTACTCGATGACTTTCCGTCAATTACTACGAACTGTGACCTCTCTGACAGTAAATCACGAATCCAGCCACGTAACTGAGACGATATTCCATAAGCACGCAATTTTACCAAAAGCCGCTCGTGTGGTGCAGTGTCAAAAGCCTTTTGGAAATCTAGAATTACAGAATCAGTTTGGAATCCCTTGTCAACAGCACTCAACACTTCGTGTGTGTAAAGAGCTAGCTGTGTTTCACAAGATCGGTGTTTTCTAAATCCGTGTTGACTGTGTGGGAATAGATCGTTCCCTTCGAGGTAATTCGTAATGTTGGAAAACAATATATGTTCCAAAATGCTGTTGCATATCGACGTTACTGATATGGTCCTGTAATTTAGTTTATCACTGCTATCGTCTTTCTTGAATACTGGTGCGACGTGTGCAACTTTCCGGCCTTTGGGTACGGATCTCTTGTCGAGCGAGCGGTTGTGTATGATTATTAAGTAGGGAGCTATTGCATTCTCTAAAAGGAACCTAGTTGGTATACAGTCTGAACTGCAAGATTTGCTTTTATTAAGTGATTTAAGTTGCTTTACTGCTCCGAGGATCTCTACTTCTGAGTTACTCATGTTGTCAGCTATTCTTGATTCGAATTCTGGAATATTTACTTCGTTTTCTTTGGTGAAGGCATTTCGGAACGTTGTGTTTAGTAACTCTGCTTTGGCAGCACTGTCTTCGATAGTACCTCCATTGCTGTCGCCCAGTGAAGGTACTGATTGTGTCTTGCCGCTAGCATACTTCACATACGACCAGAATCTCTTTGGAGCTTCTGCCAGGTTTCGAAATAAAGCTCCGGCGTTGAAACAATTATAAGCATCTCGCATTGATATCCGCGCAAAAATTTGAAGCTTCTGTAAAAGTTGGCCAATCTTGGAGATTAGTGCTAGAGAAGTGTATGGTACAGTTCAATAACTTGTTGCTAGTGTTCATCACAGTATTGAAAGTAATCAGAACCAACGTATGGCGTACCAGCTATACCTCATTCATATTCTATTTATGGATTTGGTCTTTTCCCTTAACCTAAGTTCATGTAGCATGGATTGTAGGATAGTGATACATCGCCTAACCTTTTTTGTCTGTGGTGTAATGTTAATGATTAAGCCGTGACTGACAGAATTAACTCTTTAATTTACACGATGTATAAATTGCATGTAATGAGGCCAGTAATTCTCGATCTTCCGTCCTAAATCCTTAGGTTTGTCCACTGTTCTCCTATTTCATCTATTTCACTTTGTTTTATTATTCTATGTGCCTTAATCAATTTTAGTGTCACTGCTTTCAAATTATATTAATGTAAATAGTGGCATGACTATGAAGAAAGAAGATAAACTTTGTTAAGAAGAACACACAAGGTGTGAGGTCAGGCAGACGTCAAAAACTGGCCAGCGCTCGATATGAAATCAGACTTGCTGAGGAGACAACACTGCTCGAACGGCTAGACGAGGACAATGCCCCCAGGCACCAAGGTGACTAGCAGAAGCTGGCATACTGCCAGAATGTTCGAGTACCTCCTAGAAGGTTTTCGAAGAATCTATAAGAAGATCTTCGGAAGAGTCAGGGGAAAACATCTCTTCGGGAAAACCTCGCACAAAATTCCCTGAAAAACCAGTGTATAAACGGCGAGTGCACAGGGCTCAATACGATGACATAGATGGAGTAATTACCAGGAAACACCTAAAAGCAGTACAACGCTCGAGTCGTCAGGAGCAGTCACTATAGAGTGACATTTTGCGATGATGCAGTAAATACTACGAGAAGTATGTACACATTAGAGGGAGAACAACTGAGTTTCCAATAAGCAACCAGAAACAGATATTATCTTCATTTCTCTGCGTTTTAGAAAGCTCTGTAGAATCTATCTCTACTAGTGCCAATGACTACTAGTTGATATTTTCTATGTATCAGAATCTAAAAAGGAACAAGTGCTGCCTCGCACTTCTCTCCCATTGTGGTTGAAGTATTTTATTATGTACTGTCGGAGTAAGTTGCAAACAGAGCGTTCGCCTTCGATAGCAAGAAGTAGGACTCAGGAACTAGGGACTGTTGGAAAGAACTAACATATAGAGTGACAGGGTGTGTTACTTGAATTGCACAGATATAAAGCCAATGTAAGACACCTCTCCGAAAAAAGTTGAACCGTTAGGAAATAAATTGTTCTTACATTGAATCCTTAAATGTTTACACAATTGCTCACTCCCTACGAAATCAATAACTCCTCCTCTCCGTTTCGAGATCCCTTGTGGTAAACTTGCTGGGAGACTTTCTACCTCTCACTCCGTTCTAGATAATTTAACGGGCCTCGGCCCACATTTTTATCTTGTCCTGACAGTACCACGCAGGCCACAACTTTGTCCAAAGCTGGTGATAGTGCCTGTACCACGACACGACGTAATAAAACATTATCTCTTTTCGTGATAAAGACTAATTATTTTATTTGAATTTATATCGCTTTTTTCCACATATGCTCTCTAAAATCTTTAAATAGGTGAACAATTTTGTCACTTGCTTTTGTCCCTCGATTAGTTACATAAATTCTCGTATACCTGATCGTTTGTGGACTACACGTTTTGAGTTATCAATTTCGCAAAGAACTTCTAAAATTCGGCAAAAAACAATTTGGGCAGTGTGTGATTTGTCATAAGCCACAGATTTTTTGCACTGAAACTTTATGATGCATAGTTATTGAAGGGAGCAGTTGCAAAATATAGGCAGCGAAAGGCAATTTACAATTTGTACAAAAACCACACGGTAGTTACAAGGGTCGAGGAGCATGAAGCAGTGGTTGAGAAGGGACTGATACAGGGTTTTAGCCTATCCCAGATGTTATTCAATCTGTACACTATGCAAGCAGCAAAGGAGCCAAAGAAAAATTTGGAGTAGAAATTAAAGTTCAGGGAGAACACTGAGGTTTGCCATTGACATTGTAGTTCTCTTAGAGACAGCAAAGGACTTGGAAGAGCAGTTGAACGGAATGGACAGTGCCTTGAAAGGACGATATTAGACGAATATCAGAAAACGCAAAAAATGATAATGGAATAGAGTATAGTTAAATGACGTGATGCTGAGGAAATTAGATTAGGAAATGAGACACTTAAAGAAGTAGATGTGTTTTGCTATTTGGGCAGCAAAGTAACTGAAGATGAGCAAAGGAGAGAGGATATACACGCATCAAAAATGGATCAAATGGCTCTAATCACTATGGGACTTAACATCTGAGGTCATCAGTTCCCTGGACTTAGAACTACTTAAACCTAACTAATCTAAGGACATCACACACATCCATGCCCGAGGCAGGATTCGAGCCTGCGACCGCAGCAGCAGCGCGGTTCCACACTGAAGCGCCTAGAACCGCTCAGCCACAGAGGCTGGCAATACACACATTAAAAAAAGTTTTGCATCACTACGGTTCCCAGAACTTGTGAAGACAGACGTTGGCTGTGGATATAGTATCACAGACAAAGTCCCTTTGACTGTTCACAGATGTGATTAAACCCGCCCAAAGATGTAAACAACCATGCATGAGCAGCGCCTATTAGAGAGAGGGGGTTCGACAGCCGATCAGTTCCAGTCATTCCACCAAGAAGAACGTACACGTCTCGTGTTGTCTGTAGTTCAACCATGCCTAGACGGTCAATACCGCGGTTCGATCGCATCCGCATTGTTACTTTGTGCCAGAAATGGCTCTCAACAAGGAAAGTGTCCAGGCGATGTTGTTCTGACACGGAGATGCAGAGAGACATGAACTGTTGATGACATGCCTCGCTCAGGCCGCCCAAGGGCTACTACTGCAGTGGATGACCGCTACCTACGTATTATGGCTCGGAGGAACACTGACAACAACGCTAACATGTTGAATAATACTTTTCGTGCAGCCACACGACGTCGTGTTGCGACTCAAACTGTGCGCAATAGGCTGCATGATGCCCAACTTTACTCCCGACGTCCATGGTGAGGTCCATCTTCGCAACCACGACACCATTCAGCCCTGTACAGATGGGCCCAACAACATGCCGAATGGACCGCTCAGGATTGGCATTACGTTCTCCCCACCGATGAGTGTCGCATATGCCTGCAACTGGACAATCATCGGAGACGTGTTTCGAGGAAACCCGGTCAGGCTGAACGCCTTAGACACACTGTCTAGCGAGTGCAGCAAGATGGAGGTTCCCTGCTGGTTTGGAGTGGCTGTATGTAGGGCCGACGTACGCCGCTGGTGGTCATGGAAGGCGCCGTAACGGCTGTATCATACATGAATGCCATCCTGCGACCAATAGTGCAATCATATCGGCAGCATATTGACGATGCATTCGTTTTCATGGACTACAATTCGCGCCCCTATCGTGTGAATGACTTCTTTCAGGATAACGATATCGCTCGACTAGAGTGGCCAGCATGTTATCCAGACATGAACCCTATCGAACATGCCTGGGATAGACTGAAAAGGGCCCTTTATGGACGACGCGACCCACCAACCACTCTGAGGGATCTACGCCGGAACGCCGTTGAGGAGTAGGACAATCTGGACCAACAGTGCCTTGATGAGCTTGTGGATAGTATGCCACGACGAATACAGTCATGTATCAATGCAAGAGGGGGTGCTTCTGGGTATTAGAGGTACCGGTGTGTACAGTTATCTGGGCCACCACCTCTGAAGGTCTCGCTGTATGGTGGTACAACATGCAATGTTTGGGTTTCGTGAGCAATAAAAAGGGAGGAAATGATGTTTCTGTTGATGTCTATTCCAATTTTATGTACAGGTTCCGGAACTCTCAGAACCGAGGTGATGCAAAACTTTTATAGGCCTGTGTAAAATGAAGACTGGCAATGGCAAGAAAAGCGTTTCTGGAGAAGAGAAATGTGTTAGCATCGAATGTAGATTTAAGTGTTAAGAAGTTTTTTCTGAAGGTTTTTGTAAGGAGTGTAGCCGTATAAGGAAGTGAAACATGAACGATAAACAGCTTAGACAAAAAGAGAATAGAAGCTTTTAAAACATGGTGCAACAGAAGAATGTTGAAGACTGGACGAGTAGATCTAGTGACTATTGAGGAGGTAATGAATAGAATAGGGGAGAAAAGAAATTTGTGGGACAACTTGACCGAAAGAAGGGATCGCTTGACAGAACACGTGCTTAGGCATCAAAGTATCACCTTTTCAGTAATCGTGGGAAGCGAGGGTGGTGGTGGGGAGTAAACATAGTGGAGGTAGATTAAGACACAGTAACCAGATTCGGAAGGATGTAGGTTGTAAATCACATACAACCGTTCGGTGACCGAAAGATACGTACCCAAAGACTGGAAAATTGCAAAGGTCCTACCAGTATTCAAGAAGGGTAGCAGGTGTAATTCATTAAATTACAGACCCATGTTATTAACTTCGATGTGCAACAGAATTTTTTCAACATATGTTGTATTCGGACATTACGCATTACCTCGAAAAGAACCGTCTATTGACACACAGTCAACATGGATTTAGAAAACATCATTCTTGTGAATCACAACTAGCTCTTTACTCAGACGAAGTGCTGACTGCTGTTGGCAAGGGATTTCAAATTGATTTCGTATTTCTAGGTTTCCACAAGGCTTTTGACATTGTGCCACACAAGCAGCTTATAGTGAAATTGCGTGCTTATGGAATATCGTCTCCGTAATGTGACGGGATTCGTGATTTCCCGTCAGAGAGGTCACAGTTCATATCAGTTGACCAGCGAGTAAACAGAAGTGATTTCTGGCGTTCCCCAAGGTAATGTTATAGGTCCTTTGCTATTACTTATCTATATAAACGATTTAGGAGACAATCTGAGCAACCGTCTTAGGTTGTTTGCAGATGACGTTGTCGTTCATCGACTAGTCAAGTCATCAGAAGATCAAAACCAATTGTAAAACGATTTTGAAAAAAATATCTGTATGGTGTAAAAATTTGCGATTGTCCATAAATAACGAAAAGTGTTAGGTCATCCACATGAGTGCTAAAAGGAAACCGTTAAACTTCGATTACACGATAAATCAGTCAAATCTAAAGGCCGTAAATTCAACTAAATACCTAGGAATTACAATTACGAAAAACTTAAATTGGAAGGAACACATACAAAATGATGTGGGGAAGGCTAACCAAAGACTGCGATTTATTGGTAGGACACTTAGGAAATGTGACAGATCTACTAAAGAGACTGCCTACATTACGCTTGTCCTTCCGTTTTTAGAATACTGCTGCACGGTGTGGGATTCTTACCAGATAGAACTGACAGAGTAAATCGAGAAAGTTCAAAGAAGGACGGCACGTTTTGTATTATCGCGAAATACTGGAGAGAGTGTCACTGAAATGATACAGGATTTTGGGTGGGCATCATTAAAACAAACGCGTTTTTCGTTGCAGCGGAATCTTCTGACGAGATTTCAATCACCAACTTTCTCCTCCGAATGCGAAAATATTTTGCTACACAGGGAGAAACTATCGTCATTATAAAATAAGGGAAATCAGAGATCGCACGGAAGGATATTAGGTGTTAGTTTTATCTGCGCGCTGTACGGGATTGGAATAACAGAGAATTAGTGGGAAGGTGATTCGATGAACCCTCTGCCAGGCACTTAAATGTGATGTGCAGAGACCCATGTGGATGTAGGTGTAGATGTACCATATTGGACTCGACACTGGCCTATAGAACACGCCTTGCTACTTGACGTAGTCACTAGATAATATAGGTTTACTTTTATCTTCATTACAAATGTGGCAGTACGTGGCGATTAAGAGTTTCGATTAAAAAAGTGCACACACCAGCTGGGACTGAGTTCCTGCAGTCCTGACTCTGAAAGACACAACTGTCGATCAGGTATTATTGCAGCCACATGTACTTTTACTAAAACGATGATGCCTCTCTTAGAAACTCAGAAATGGTGGAATTATTCAGCTTTCAGGTGCCACTAGATCCTCTTCTGCGACCATTTGGTGTGCAAAAGAAGGCCTGAAATTATTATATATTCAGATATCTTAGCCAGTCAGAGCTGCACCTTCAGGATGATTGGATTATTTCTCATTTACAATCTTTCTGATTGGTTTAACCCCGTCTCAGGCTAGCATTAATATGCTTTTTGCAATATTTGTAAAGCTAATGTCTTACGGAACATCCCTCACATTATCCTAAGGGAGTACCCCAACACATGTGCAGTTTCGAACAGTTGTGACTTAATCACATGCCATCAGCTTTATTAATGAAGGGATTATCCCAAATTCCACACAATTCAGAGCGCCTTGGGACAATCACATTACATTAATGAATGTACTTTCTCCCTCCTCAGGGAGTATCTCAACTCCAGTGCAGTTCAGGGCCCCTCGTGACTTAATCGCATATCATGTTCTTAATGAATACAGAGAGTATCACAACTCTCATGCGGTTCAGAGCACCATGTGACTTAATGACGTACCGTCACCTTAATTAATTTCCCTTCTCCTTCCTAACACAGTAGCCCAATCTCCGTGCAGTTGACTGTGCCTTGTGACTTAACCACATTATGCTATCTTAATGAATGATGGCAATATCCTAACTTAAACGCCGTTTGGAGCACTTCGTGACTTAATCACACACCAATACTTTAATGAATGTCCTTTCTCCTTCCTAAGGGAGTCACCCATCTGTTGTGCTGTTTGGAGTGGCTCATGACATAATTACATACTGCCACTTTAGTGAACGTGCTTTCTCCAGTCTAGAAATCGCAGCAAACCTTTATAAAATCATCGTTATACCGATATCTACTCTGATCTGTGGAAGATCCCAACGATTTTTCTGTTCTCAAAAATAACATTATCCCTACAACCGACTAACTAGCCTTACCTAAGTCTTCAGTGAGGTCCATGAATCCATCTTCACTAAATGAATTCAGAAACGTCTTGAACAATACATTCCTCTTCCCACAACTCAGTGTGGCTACTGTTCCAGTTTCTCTCTTTATAATTAAGTCCTCCATCACGTCCAGCTCATATACCAATAACTAAACTAGAGTCAGCTTTGTGATGTTAGCCACTGTAAGCGAAAAACATGTTTGTTGTGCTCCATATTTTTGTGAGGTATACTGACATTGCAGTGTTCATCTTAAACATACTACATCTACATCTACATGATTATTCTGCTATTCACAATAAAGTGCCTGGCAGAAGGTTCAATGAACCCCCTTCAAGCTGTCTCTCTACCGTTCCACTAGTGCTAGGGCTAGTGCAAAACGAGATAAGAGAACCAACAAAGTGCAAAATCAATCCAAATGACACGTTTATTAATTTGTATTTACGTATATGAGCTAGATTCTGATATCTCCTTTATGTCCCAATAAAATCCCGTTTCTCAGATAAAAGCTCCACGAAAACATTGGTCCAAAAGCTTGATGTAAATTTTGAACGTCTTTTTCGTATCGATTATATCAGAGCTTGTGTGTGTGTGTGTGTGTGTGTGTGTGTGTGTGTGTGTGTGTGTGTGTGTCAGGATGTGTAGGGTAATACGGTATCATATGTTGTAATCTTGTGTTTTTAGAAACTTTTGGCCTCAGTGTGTGTGTGAATTCCTAAGGGACCAAACTGCTGTGGTCATTGGTCCCTAGACTTACACACAACTTAAACAAACTTATGCTAAGAACAACACACACACACGCCCGAAGGAGGACTCGAACTTCCGGCGGGAGGGGCCGCGCAGTCCGTGACATGACGCCTCAAACAGCCCGGCCACTCCGCGCGGCATTTTTGGCCACAGTATTCTTGTTCAAAACCTGTATTTACCTAGCTTCATTTTATATTTACGCAAAGAACGTATATTTTTGAGACTTTTTGAACACTGCAAAGCAATATTTTCGAGAATTCGTAGTAATCGGCATCTGTGATTTACAGTTACTATAAATAATTCACATATGTTGTCACGCTGTAAGTTCACGCTATTATCGAATTTATTAGTGACCATAACCTTGAAATCGTTTTATAGAAAGAGTAAATTTTGTACCTAGTTTTTCTGTTGTCAGAATATATATCTTCCTTTGGCTATTAATCGCTTCAGTTATAAAAGGCTACTGGTTACACTTGTAGCATATCAGACCCATAAATTAAAAGAGAATCTGAAAGCTTATTTTAAAGATACTTGTTCACTGTTCTGTAAAATATTGCACCAGGTGCAATGCAGCCCCACTGTGTTCGTTCTTCCTAGGAACAGGATGAGCTAGTTGCTGTTCGTAAGCAACTGGAAATCGCCCTGGCTACTATCAAGCGATTGGGGACTGCTGTGAATGGGTGTGTTCCTAGGGCTACTGAGAGTCATGTACCAGAGATACCAAAGTTACCTCAAAGTAATACCTTCTCCTGTGGATACAGTCTCTTCTGCAAGAAATACAGGACCTGTCATTACTCCTCCACTTGAGCGCGAGTTGCATGTCAATTCTAGGTGTAGGCATCCTGCACAGTAGAAACAGGACCATGGAGAACTCAGGATATTACACTCATCTCCATTACCAGCAAGTTCTAGGTGCTGTCTTACACTGACACCGAAACTGAACCAAAGAGACACACTTGGCCTGTTGGTTAACATGCTATGGTCCCGCGTCAGGGGGAGGCCAACACAAAATTAATCTATTAATCGTCGGAAGTTCAAACATAGGGCAAATAATGGTACCCCTTAGGGAAATGGTAACAACGGATGGGAAGGAACACCATATGCATGGGTTTGGCTGGAAGCCTCATTGAACATGCTGAAGACGCTATTCCATTAGCCACTGGCGAGCAGAGTGTAACCAACTACAGAATGTATCACACATAGGGACAAGTGATACCTGTCGTCTCAGATCCGAGGTTATACTTGGATCATTTCAGAAAGTTAAAAATACTATCCTTGAGCATAGAGTTTCAACGAGGCTCACAGTCTGAAGCATCGTCCCCAAAACAGATGGTGGCCTCCTCGTTCCAATAGGAGTAGTAGGCTTCAACCTGAGACTGTGAAGACTCTGTGACAAGCTAGGCTGTAAGTTCCTACAAACCATAGTGTTGAGAACTCTAAGGTCCCCTGTAAATGGGTCAAGTGCGCACTACACACCAGAGGCTGCTGCCAAGGTACCTGACTGTGTGTGGCGTGAACACAAGGTTGTTTTTAATGAAAGAGTCTAAATCCAGTCCATATAACAGGAGCTGTAGGAGACCCAGGAGTATTAGTCCAGGATCCAAAGAAATGCTCCCATATGCGAGGGTAATAAAAGCCTAGTGGTTAACTGCCGAAGCATATGCAAGAAAGTGCCAGACTTGAAGCGCTCCAGAAGGCACTGAAGTTCACATAATACTCGTTACAGAAAGGTGATTACAACCTGATGTTGACAACAGTGAGATTTTTGGGAAATATATTAGCACATGTCGAAACCATAGGCTAGTGAAAAATGGGTGTGGTGTATTTATCGGGATAGACAAGAAACTCAAATCCACTGAGATAAAAAAAACTGAAGCCACATACGACATTGTTTTGGCAAGGCTCAGCACAAGAGGAGGGGATAAAATTATTGTTGGATACTTCTATTGACCATCTGACTCGTCTCCTAATGTAACTGAAAGCTTTAGAGGCAACCTTAGTTTGTTTACATGTTAATTCCCCAATCATACTGCCATCATCAAAGGAGGCTTTAATCATCCAACAGTCAATTGGAATAATTATAGTTTTCTTAGTACTGGGGGGTGCAACGTTACTAAATGCTTTCTCTGAAAACCAACTAGAACCCCACTCATCATGGAAATGTAGTACATTTAATGGTATCAAATAGAGCTGACGTCTTTAAGAATATCCACATCGAAACTGCTATCAGTGGCTATGAGGCACTTGCAGCAACAATAATTACCAAAGTAAAAATGGCAAACGGAAATTAGCGGAATGGTCTATATTTCCTGTAAACTACGTAAAGAAGGAAGGAGCTTACGGCCACTTAATGCCGAGGTTATCAGTGTAGGTAAATAAGCACTAGTGTGATATCTGAAGGAGGAACTTGAAACTCTTAGCTCAGGACAGCAGTCTGTAGAGGAACTATGGATCAGGTTTAAAAGAATATGATGATGATGATGATATCTGGTTTGTGGGACGCTCAGCTGCATGGTTATAGCTGCCCATATAAATTCCTAAATTTTACACTGTCCAGTCTCGCCACTTCGGTGAATGATGATGAAATAACAAGGGCAACACTACCACCCAGTCCCAGGCGGAGAAAATCCCCCAGCCGCCCGGGTATCGAACCTAGGACACCATGATCCAGAGGCAGACATGATAGCCACTAGACCACGAGCTGCGGACCAAAAAGACTAGTTGACCATGCTCTGGATATATATGTACCCAGTAGAACAGTGAGTGATGAGAGGGACTGTCCATGGTATACAAGGGCTGTAAAGTAACTTATCAAGAAACAGAGACCACTGCAGTAGTGGGGCAAAGTTCGTACCACCCCACATTGCATTCTTGCCATATTTATTGAAGATGATGGATCCAAGATGGCAGCGATAGATGTGGCTATGTTGCATTGACGTCACGGTATGAAGTACAAATTTTGGTGGGAAAACAGGTCAATTGGGCTACCGCCGCTAACCTAAGACCCTGCCCCCTCCTCACTCCCAGAAAATGACAGGAAGTTCAAATTTTGATGGGAAAAAGTCAATTGGTCTTCCTCCGCTAACCTAAGAAAATGGCGGGCAAGTAGGTCACTTGGGCGACCGCCACCTCTTTCTTGGAATTGGTGCAAATAGGACTCAGCCTGTGCTAGGCTGCAGAAGAGAGGAAGAAGTGTACTTTATTTATTTTGGAACAGTTAATTTAGGGATGGATTTCAAGTAGTTTATTTATTACCATGATACAAAACACTCGCTCTGATGTGCTTGGAGCCACACTACATAGCCTACAGATCAGCAAACTACTCATAAATCACCGAAATAATGCAGTACACTGATGTGCAGACACGAAAACAACTCGTAAATTATCAAAATAATGCATGTAAAAAGCTCTGCGGACACGCTCACTAATTGAAAACTGTCGAAATAATGCAGTACACAGCATACAGAGCTGCAAACTACTCGTAAATCATCGAAATAATGTAGTTCACTGATGTACAGACACGCAAACAACTCGTGAATTGTCAAAGTAATGCATGTAAAAGGCTCAGCAAACACACTCACTAATTGTAAACTGTCGAAATAATGCATTGCACAACCTACAGACCTCTTCTTCACAAAATAATGCAACAGACACATCCGCTACTGGTAAAAGTGTCATGCTGGTCCCATATGCGAGACGCAACTGGGCTGTGCGCACGTGTTTCCTGTTGCAGGCACGATGTCTTTCTACCTGTGGTCCAGTGAAGACCTAATTGCTGAGCGACTCACCATCGTAGGCATAGCTAAAAGATTCTAAATGTTATACTGATGTCACATATCTATTTAAATAACAGACAAATCTTCCTCTGAATGCACTATAGAAATCTGTTGCAATGCTTCCCATAATAGTACAGGGTGCATTGTTCCTACCGATCCTAACGGAACATGCAAGATGCCTCTAGCCACACACGTGTTTACTGATGCATAGCTGCAAGTTCAGCGTCAAGTGAGAGAGGATTGTCTAGCTACTCACCATCGCAGGTGCAGCTAAAAAGTTCCCAATGTTCTACTGACATCAGATGGCTATCGAAATAAGAGCCAAGTCTACCTCTCGGAAATAGTAAAGTGTCACAGAAATAGTTAACAGTCGTTTTTGTAGGAGCTTTCGTGATGTCTCAGCTTATATGCATAAAAATTCTTGCCCTAACAGGAGCTGTTTACGAAAATAACTCAGAATAACACGTCCAAAGCTACCCTTTCTGGATATAATAATGTCCTGCTTTCAACATACGTCTCAGAAATGGTAAACGTTCTCACCACTACGTAGAGGCTCCTACGTACCAGCACAAAGGGTGTCTTGTGAATGAATGGAGCATTCTGATTGGCTCTTACTGAATTTACCCGACAGACTGCTGGTGCTGCCAATGTGGGAGCACCGTCCACCATTTTCTTCTGCAAAACTATTTTGTACAGAACGCCATATTGCACTGACAGTTAAACCCCGCAAAAGTGGTCTACAGATCGTCAAATACGGAAAGACACTTGCTCAATTACAATGCTCTGCCACTGAGGATGGAAGCTTGAATATTAAGGCGTGAAACTGATTTAAAACCCGTCAATATATCACCATGTATCATGTCGATGTAATAAACATACAATTCGTATCCTGCGCCATACAAATTCGACCCTTCTGCATCATTCATATAGCTATCGACAGCCAGACATTCGTATATATACTGCAAAGACAGACAGCGTAAGCACATACGCAGTATATACTCATCGCAGCACTAGATATTTCCGCCGGCCGGAGTGGCCGCGCGGTTCTAGGCGCTTCAGTCTGGAAGCGCGCGGCCGCTACGGTCGCAGGTTCGAATCCTGCCTCTGGCATGGATGTGTGTGATGTTCTTAGGGTAGTTAGGTTTAAGTAGTTCTAAGTTCTAGGGGACTGATGACCTCAGCTGTTAAGTCCCATAGTGCTCAGAGCCATTTGAACTACACTCCTGGAAATGGAAAAAAGAACACATTGACACCGGTGTGTCAGACCCACCATACTTGCTCCGGACACTGCGAGAGGGCTGTACAAGCAATGATCACACGCACGGCACAGCGGACACACCAGGAACCGCGGTGTTGGCCGTCGAATTGTGCTAACTGCGCAGCATTTGTGCACCGCCGCCGTCAGTGTCAGCCAGTTTGCCCTGGCATACGGAGCTCCATCGCAGTCTTTAACACTGGTAGCATGCCGCGACAGCGTGGACGTGAACCGTATGTGCAGTTGACGGACTTTGAGCGAGGGCGTACAGTGGGCATGCGGGAGGCCGGGTGGACGTACCGCCGAATTGCTCAACACGTGGGGCGTGAGGTCTCCACAGTACATCGATGTTGTCGCCAGTGGTCGGCGGAAGGTGCACGTGCCCGTCGACCTGGGACCGGGCCGCAGCGACGCACGGATGCACGCCAAGACCGTAGGATCCTACGCAGTGCCGTAGGGGACCGCACCGCCACTTCCCAGCAAATTAGGGACACTGTTGCTCCTGGGGTATCGGCGAGGACCATTCGCAACCGTCTCCATGAAGCTGGGCTACGGTCCCGCACACCGTTAGGCCGTCTTCCGCTCACGCCCCAACATCGTGCAGCCCGCCTCCAGTGGTGTCGCGACAGGCGTGAATGGAGGGACGAATGGAGACGTGTCGTCTTCAGCGATGAGAGTCGCTTCTGCCTTGGTGCCAATGATGGTCGTATGCGTGTTTGGCGCCGTGCAGGTGAGCGCCACAATCAGGACTGCATACGACCGAGGCACACACGGCCAACACCCGGCATCATGGTGTGGGGAGCGATCTCCTACACTGGCCGTACACCACTGGTGATCGTCGAGGGGACACTGAATAGTGCACGGTACATCCAAACCGTCATCGAACCCATCGTTCTACCATTCCTAGACCGGCAAGGGAACTTGCTGTTCCAACAGGACAATGCACGTCCGCATGTATCCCGTGCCACCCAACGTGCTCTAGAAGGTGTAAGTCAACTACCCTGGTCAGCAAGATCTCCGGATCTGTCCCCCGTTGAGCATGTTTGGGACTGGATGAAGCGTCGTCTCACGCGGTCTGCACGTCCAGCACGAACGCTGGTCCAACTGAGGCGCCAGGTGGAAATGGCATGGCAAGCCGTTCCACAGGACTACATCCAGCATCTCTACGATCGTCTCCATGGGAGAATAGCAGCCTGCATTGCTGCGAAAGGTGGATATACACTGTACTAGTGCCGACATTGTGCATGCTCTGTTGCCTGTGTCTATGTGCCTGTGGTTCTGTCAGTGTGATCATGTGATGTATCTGACCCCAGGAATGTGTCAATAAAGTTTCCCCTTCCTGGGACAATGAATTCACGGTGTTCTTATTTCAATTTCCAGGAGTGTAGATATTTCCCGTGAGGTAGGGCGGTCATCCAATGCTGCCGACAGTCACAAGTCATCCGCCCCCGACTCGTGACCAGAGCGCCCTCAGTGGACCAAAATCACTCTCCGAACTGTTGTACAAAGTCAGGACCAGTTCACCCTCAGCACAAAGGCGTTACTGTTTCTGGCCCCGACCTGGCTGCTTGCTTTCTACACCCATCTCCAGACTTTGTGATTACAAGAACACATGCAACTTCACATAGTTTGCCAGACCGAAGTTACTGTTCGAACTGTTGTACAAAGTTGGGGTCAGTTCCCCTCGGAAAAAATGCATTACTGTTTCTAGCCCCGACCTGCTTGCTTTCTGCCGGCCTCGGTGGTCTAGCGGTTCAGGCGCTCAGTCCGGAACCGCGGGACTGCTACGGTCGCAGGTTCGAATCTTGCCTCGGGCATGGATGTGTGTGATGTCCTTAGGTTAGTTTGGTTTAAGTAGTTCTAAGTTCTAGGGGACTGATGACCACAGATGTTAAGTCCCATAGTGCTCAGAGCCATTTGAACCATTTTTTTTTGCTTCCTTTCTACACCCATCTACAGACTCTGAGATTACAAGAACATTCACCTGGTTTGCCAGAATATCATACCATTTTAGCCATACTTCTCGATATCAAGCACATAGCAATATCGCTTACTTAGCAGTATCGTTTTCGCAGTATAATTTCTAAGATCTAGACTGGAAATTATTACTCATGAAACTCAAAACTTTAGCGAGGTGGAGCATGGTGTAAACCACAGATTAACTAGAAACTGATTTCGTCTGCGAAGACTTTTACATGAAACCTCGACAAAAGTAGAGAAAACTGATATTTCCACTCTCAAATACCGATGCCGATGATATAACAGATTCCAAATCATCTTTATAATTTACAAAGTCGACTAAGGTGTTTCTCGTGTCTAGAGAACCAGCAAACGTGTCTTTCACCCATCTTTCACCTGCTAGATGTGCACACCACAATCGATGTTCCCTCAACCAAATAAAGAAAGGAAATGTGCAGAAGCAGTCAACCAGACGACTTACATGAGGGAGAATAATGGCCAAGCACAAACACACGTCCTTATTGAATCCACTCAAATTTCCACACAATCACGAAGGCTGTTCAACACATAGTAAGTATTAGTTCACTATTCGGTCGTCTAGTGGACGACGCGGTTATGTCAGCTATATTCCTGATCCCAACAGGCCTTTCCATTCGGTCGGCTGCTGCCTTTAGTGGGAAACATAAATCACTCCCGCCATGGGCCACATCCCCCACATGCCACGCACCCCTAGACAGAGTCGTCCTAGGATACTGGCTACATACATATTTTATCAGTATACTTGCACTTAAACATTACGATCGCTGTCTCAATTGGATGACATTCGACAATGAGCGAAGTATCGGAAATATACCCTGCTGACGGCTTTGTTGCCCTGGAAATAGAAATATCTGTACCATTCTTATGAGTTGACACTCTTCCCTTTGCTATCACAGTATTCCACATCAAATCTATGCCTTCCTTATGACTGGACATAGTCATTTCCTTTGCACACGTCGGCACACAAACACATATTTTATAAGCCTGATGCTCAAGATGAACCAATCATGCATCCACTACTACTAAGTATAATACATCGCCAATAACCGATTGCTGGCGATACGAAATAATACCAACCGAAAATTAGCGATGGGTGGACATGTCTCATAAGTTTTGCTTGCGAGTGGTACCACTGTGTTTTAGAAAGAGAGGTGTAGCCATCATATAAACCGTCAGATGTTGAAAAACACGATCGCAACAACTTCTGTACGTCACTGTTGCAAGTGGTCTTGGTTCTATAGGTACACACAAGTATCCATGTTAAAAGCTATACTGGCTTTATAAACCGAGGTACGGTATTACCTCCAAATGGTCTTAGCAGAGAAATACTGCGACACTAAATACAGATGGTGATTGGCGGAGTGTACATTATCAGACCAATAGTGAGGTTACACATCGCCGACGCTGCAACCTCGTAATAAAATTACCAAATTTTTGAAAGTGATTCGGCTAAGGAACACGGTATGAAACAGGTATTTACAACTCCCTCATGCCGCCGCTAGATATTTCTCCAGTATTTGTAACACATTCTGTCTCGATGCCATGTCAGAGGTTTGATGATATATCAACCGGGTTATAGGCGATGGTTGATTGAGAAGGATCACAAACAGTAGATGGTGTGCTGATTGAAGTCGTAGGAAATGTACACTAGCTTTTCCGGTAGAAATGATGCCTATGATTTGGAATCAAGTTTTTCCATTCAACCACATACCTGCGTTGTATCTGATGGAGAAGTCCTTTAATGATTACAGCCACTAGTGAATCATATTTCTGGCACTCTCTCGATACGAGTCAGATGTTTAGAATCTGTATGTTACAGTAAAATTCCAACTTGGTTTTTTAGGCAGTCCGTATGCCTGTTGCAACCACTGCCATTCCTGCAGCTTTGCGCATGTGAAAGTTCCAGCTGAAGTTGGAACTGAGCAGAAGTCGGAGGGAACTATATCTACCACCTGTTGCAACCTGGTAGAAACAGTGTGATCTGAGTTAGTGCAACAGGACCATGTTTTGACCATTCGGTGGAAATGGGAACATGTTGTCGTAGTTCCGCCAACAGTGTATGATATGTAAAGTCAGCGCCAAATGAAGCCTGCTCCTGCAACACGATGTAGTATAAAAGACAGTACAAGAACTGAGAGAAGGACGAGGACATTGCTACTGCATTGTGGTGCATCCCCAAACTACATACAGGTACTACAGTCCAATGCAGATCCGTTTCCCTCACGGCACATTCACGTGTATTATCCCAACATGCTATCATCGTTATTCTGTACCACCCAAAAGAGAAAAATTACGAACTATAAAAGCTCCACTAACTTCATCCAATAGAGAACTCGATGAGATTTTTACCGCATCTCTCTCCCCCCATATATCGAAAACAAATACCGTCTGTGTGCTGACATTGAGTACATGTGAAGATCCTATTAAATATACAGGTATCGATGCATTGCACAGAGTAGTGTAAAGTTGTGTCGCCTGTACTGTAGGAAGATGACTATATCCCACAAACTATACTATAAATCTCAAGAGACGCTCCCTGTGATGCTGTGTCACTGTTTGAAACATTGTTTTTCCTTTCGCAATACGCTTTGTAGACTGCCATACATTTTGTTTTTTGTGCCACGACTTTGAGGTCTGTGTCAGATACTAAACTGACATTAACACGTCCTGATCCATTGCTTTTCACAGAAAACTAGACGTCACACGCTGTAAATCATGTTGTTACTGCTGATACCATAACACACAACACACAGTGGATGCATTCTTGCATTCTTAGGTAAAATTTGAGACTGAAACGCCGCCTCGCACTGTCTTTGACTGCAGCACTGTTACCGATTTAAACTGCAGCTGACCTGAAGCAGACCGCTACACTCTACGTCTCGTGAATGAATGGAGTGGTGTATAGTAGTAGATCTGAAAGTATCTTCTGGTAAACCTTCCGGGATGTAAGGTCGTGGTCCATGAAACTCTTCAGCTCCTAACGTTTCGTCCAGAGCTGCGCTGGACATCTTCAGAGGGGTGTTTCTCCTCCGGTGAGTCTTGCCGACTGACGGGTCGGACGCCTGAGAGCGACTTATGTATCGTAGAAAGTGGGCGTGACCAGAGTTACACGTGATATGCAGAGATAACCTTTGTCAGAGATAAAACTTAACTATCGATCGTAATCTCGTCACGGATAAAACTGACTAGCAATTCTGTAGTGCTACTGTCCAAATATTACTAAGTTTCATGGTCTCTCCTTTCCGATTAAAATTATCCCTATGTTTATATATTTCAATTGCTTCTCTACAAAGCCGTGGGTAATAGTTCGTCGTCGTAGATAAAATTTTTGTTTCGGAAAACTTCACTTGATGATTTCCTGGCTGAAAAGCGTGTTCTGCTACAGCCGATTTATCTGTTTTTCCTAATCGGCAAAGACTTCTGTGTTCTTTTAACCGTGTATTTACGCTTCTTTTTGTTGTTCCAACATAAACTTTACCGCATGTACGCGGAATTTTATATACGCCACTGGCTGATAGAGGAGCGCGTTTATCTTTTACAGACCGAAGAACATGACAAATTTTCTTCGTTGGTCTAAAAACAGGTCTAATATCATGTTTATTTAAAATCTTTCCAATCTGATCCGTTACTTTCTTTATAAAAGGGAGAGAGACTGTATTCTTCCATCGTTTTTCGGACTTGTCCTTAAGCTTTTTGTTGTTTGGGTGCAGAATTCTGCTTACTTCTTTCTTTGAGTAGCCATTTTTCTCAAAAGCGTGCTTCAGATGTTTTAATTCGTCGTCTAGATACTCCGGCGTGCAAATCCGTCTGGCTCTGTCAACGAGACTTGTAATCACACCTCTTTTTTGTTTTGGATGGTGGTTAGAGTTTTTGTGTAAGTATCTGTCTGTGTGCGTTATTTTTCTAAAAATTTGTTGTTTGAAGCCTCCATCCGTTTGTCTCATAACTAAAACATCCAAAAACGATACATTTGTGGTCTGGCCACATGGTAGAGAAGCCTTAGGCGAATTTTTTGATTACCTTAATAATATAAATCCAAGAATCCAGTTTACCATGGAGAGAGAAAATGATAACAAAATACCGTTTTTGGATGTGTTAGTTATGAGACAGACGGATGGAAGCTTGAAACAACAGATTTTTAGAAAAATAACGCACACAGACAGATACTTACACAAAAACTCTAACCACCATCCAAAACAAAAAAGAGGTGTGATTACAAGTCTCGTTGACAGAGCCAGACGGATTTGCACGCCGGAGTATCTAGACGACGAATTAAAACATCTAAAGCACGCTTTTGAGAAAAATGGCTACTCAAAGAAAGAAGTAAGCAGAATTCTGCACCCAAACAACAAAAAGCTTAAGGACAAGTCCGAAAAACGATGGAAGAATACAGTCTCTCTCCCTTTTATAAAGAAAGTAACGGATCAGATTGGAAAGATTTTAAATAAACATGATATTAGACCTGTTTTTAGACCAACGAAGAAAATTTGTCATGTTCTTCGGTCTGTAAAAGATAAACGCGCTCCTCTATCAGCCATTGGCGTATATAAAATTCCGTGTACATGCGGTAAAGTTTATGTTGGAACAACAAAAAGAAGCGTAAATACACGGTTAAAAGAACACAGAAGTCTTTGCCGATTAGGAAAAACAGATAAATCGGCTGTAGCAGAACACGCTTTTCAGCCAGGAAATCATCAAGTGAAGTTTTCCGAAACAAAAATTTTATCTACGACGACGAACTATTACCCACGGCTTTGTAGAGAAGCAATTGAAATATATAAACATAGGGATAATTTTAATCGGAAAGAAGAGACCATGAAACTTAGTGATATTTGGACAGTAGCACTACAGAATTGCTAGACAGTTTTATCCGTGACGAGATTACGATCGATAGTTAAGTTTTATCTCTGACAAAGGTTATCTCTGCATATCACGTGTAACTCTGGTCACGCCCACTTTCTACGATACATAAGTCGCTCTCAGACGTCCGACCCGTCAGTCGGCAAGACTCACCGGAGGAGAAACTCCCCTCTGAAGATGTCCAGCGCAGCTCTGGACGAAACGTTAGGAGCTGAAGAGTTTCATGGACCACGACCTTACATCCCGGAAGGTTTACCAGAAGATATGTCATCCGGTCGTGAAAGCCTTCATACTAAGATCTGAAAGTGTTGTGATGTAATAGCACACGGTTGAGAAGAACAAGAGACGGGTGGTTTTTATGCATGGTGGAGCTCCAGACAGATGGTGTTCGAAGCATTTCTTCGTAAATCAACCATGCTATCAACTCTATAGTATTGTTCTAGTGTCAGGGATCAGTACCGGGAAGGTATTGGTAAGAGAGAACATAAACACACACACTCCTAAGGCTACACGGTTCCACACTTAAAACAGGCTATATTGTTAGTTCGCTGACCTATGAGTCGTATGGAATGTAACGCTGTTAATATTCCAATGTATGAAATATATTTCCACCGCATGATATACATCCTACTTGCAGGTTCCTCTATGATAAACTATAGTAACAAACCGTAAAATGAAAAAAAAACTACTTCCTTAAAACATCGGTTCTGCGTGATACAAGCACAATAGAGCTTTTCAGAGATGTATAGCATCCACTGTTCGTATCCGATCACGGTTCGGAAATTATACTACGCCTGCATCAGTCCTATATAAAATGATCGTTAGTAACGGAGAATACCTCTTATAAGGAAATAGATAAACGCATAGCAGCGGCGTTTGACATGTGAAATTACACGTCATGCCGCCACTAACTCTGTCAACAGGACATCTGTCAACCAGATGTATACACGGGGATTGCAGTGCCTGACAAACATCTATCGCTAACTTAGTTATGAAACTGAAGTATCGATTTTATACCCAAGATGCGACAGGGGGATGGATTGCATAGCATAAATCTTCGTTCGTTTAGACGAATGTGTCGTAACAGGATGGTCGCATTTCATCACACATGAGATGGAAGTCCTCTGATGATATCGTCGACGTAATGCTGCACTGTAAGGGTGCCACAGATGACAACCAAAGAGGCCCTCCTATAAAATAAAATGGCACCCTACATCACTGCTCCTTGCTGTCGAGCCACATGGCTGGTGACAGTCAGATTGGTATTCCACCGTAGTCTGGGACGTCTCCAGACACCGACTTCTATCCCATTCTTGTTACATTTTTTTTGTCTTACAGTGTATCTGTAAGGTAAGGAATTTTCGGCTGTGTTAGCTCCTCTTTTAAATATTATTTATCGTAAATCCATCGGCCAAAGAAATGTGCCCAGTAGTTGGAAGAAACCCCAGATCACCTGTAAACAAGACGGGTATGAGAACTGAGCCACAAAATTGCCGTACAGTATCCTTGAGATACATTTATTGTAGAATCTTAGAACATACTCTGAGCTCAGATGTAATGGAGAACCATCGGCAGATGTACAAGTAACTTCAGATGTGCCCCAGAAAGTGTGTTGGGTTCTTTGAGAGTATAAATGTAAACGTGAATATATCCTTCCTTCTTACTGTTGTCAGATATCGACAATTTTGAGGACCGCAAATAGCATTCCAGCTTCATATTAAAAACTCCAATGACATCCAGTTACAGACAGTTAGGTCCGAATACGTATACCACATTTTCCCATCGAACTACAGGCGCTACACAGGATCCATCCCATCGATGATCTTTTGAATCCTCTACATATCCGCCTTCTCAGAATATGCCTCCCAGTAGATGCTGATGACAACACATTCTTTCCTATCCATTCATCCAAAAAAATGGTTCAATTGGCTCTGAGCACTATGGGACTTAACTTCTGATGTCATCAGTCCCCTAGAACTTAGAACTACTTAAACCTAACTAACCTAAGGACATCACACACATCCATGCCCGAGGCAGGATTCGAACCTGCGACCGTTGCGGTCGCGCGGCTCCAGACTGTAGCGCCTACAACTGCTCGGCCACTCTGGCAGGCCATTCATCCAAAAGATCCCCCCTGCAACACACCATTAATTTTACCTACTGGTGTAATCAATCGTAACTCTCCATCATTCTACAAAAACATAGGCAATAATTGTAGAAAAAACAATCAACAACCACCCAATAAACATAATACTAAAATACTTTGTTTCAATCATATTGGGTCCTGAAATTGCACATGGACATTGGATCACTGGATTTAGTTATACGCTGGCAGCGATATACATTATACACTGTCCAGTCACATGAATGTGACCACCTCTCAAAAGCCTGAACAACCACCTTTTCCAGTGCAGACCACTGTGAGACGTGCAGGAAGAAAGTCAGTGAGGTTCTGGAAGGTAACGGTAGGGATGTGGAGCCATGCTGTACTAGGTTTCTTGGTTGAAGATCCATGGAGCGAACAGCCCACTCGAGGTGGTCCCACAGATTTAAATCCGGGGAGTCTGGTGGTCAGGGGAGTATGGTAAACTCATCCTGGTGCTCTTTGAACCATGCACGTACACTATGAGCTGTGTGACAAGCTGCATTGTCCTGCACGTAGAGGCTATTGTGTTGGGGACAAAGAAACTGCATGTAGGGGTGGACATGGTCCACAAGGATAGAGGCATACTTGTGTTGATCCACTGTGCTTTCCAGAATGACAAGATCAACCAGGAATGACCTCCACCAATGACCCGTCTGACGATTTTTGTATGGTGTTTTCTTTCAGATACTTCTCGCTGTACATGCCAATAGTCATCTGACTTGGTCACCAATGAACAGCAGTCACCATGGGTACTTGAATCAGGCGCCTCCTGCAGAGGTCCATACCCAACAACGTTCTGGGATGTCAGTCACTCAACAGTTGCATTTTCCCGTACACATCTCTGCAGCCATTGTTCATCCCTATCATCTATATCCCGTGGTGCACCACAGTTGCCTAAGTGCTATTTTTGGATAGCTCTATTTTGCCATACATGGTATAGTTTTAATCCTGGTGGCATGTGAACTGTTTTAAAACTGAGCCGTTTCAGAAATGCTTCCACAATTGGCCTGAAAGCCAATGATCATACCATTTTGGACATAAGATTAATCGGTCTGTTTCCACATTATGACAATGACTTCACTATTTGCTGCATCCTCCTGACACTATTTACATGCCCTCCACTGCCTTCTGTGACTGGTTGTTGCACGTTGACGTCGAATGTAGATGTTGGTCATGATAATATGTCTGGAATGTGTAACTTATAATACCTCCTGACTAACCATCCAAAATAAAGTCCACAATTAACTACAAGTACTAACTGGCCGATCACGGGAACTGTACTTCGTGACACACATCCATACATACAAGACCCTTATATGTCCCATTCCAACCTTTGCAGATTGTGTATGGACCTCTGCACCTCCCAAGTTTTACAACTTCACTGAAATACTCGAAAGACACGCACTCTACCTAGCCTTCCTCATACGAATATCTGCTTCCACTCTTATCCTGTATCATCTTGTAAAAGACACAGAACACTTTCAATTGTTCTCTGTCTCCTGTGAAAGTGAGTTCAGGAACTTATTGTATTCCACATCGTTGAGAACCTTCTCCTACTGATTTGCTTACATGCCACCATATGTCCCCTAGCAACTTTTAATTGCCGCCATATCCAATGTCATGAAATGATTCCATAAATCTACACATCCTACCAACTTTATGTGACTGGATGTTGTGTGATGTCCTTAGGTTAGTTAGGTTTAAGTAGTTCTAAGTTCTAGGGGACTGATGACCATAGATGTTAAGTCCCATAGTGCTCAAGCCATTTGAACTTTATGTGAGATAGTCATCAATTTCTGTCAGTACCTAGAAAAAAACTCAAAAAACAACTGTGAAATTTCTGTGTTCTGGTAGGTGAGGTCACACTTCATCTTGTGTTTTTAATAAATGTAATCTACTTATTTATTGCATTTAATTCTATCTTTAATGGTCTATAGTAAGACAGCTGCGCCAAAAGATGTAGTAAATAAAAACATCTTAAGCAACCTAAGCAGAAATATTACTTGAGACAGATTGACTTTGTTGAAACCCAGAGTAAATCAACTGCTTTTCGTTGCAACTTGTTCGATGATATTGATTTTGGGAAGTTGCAAAGAAAAGCAAATCTGGAGAACAGTACACAAAATTGAGCTCCAATTGTCCCAAACAAGAGGCCACTGACCAAAGCTGGGAATTCCTGTAATACATTCATCACTACTGGCTCAAAGTGTGGACGACATTGCAGTGGATCCATATTTTATGCATATGACACCAAATGCCAACACTCACATCAGTGGGATGGAGTAAACAACGACAGCTCCTCAGAACAGATTCTTTCCTGTGATGAAATCCTGTAGCGTGTGGAGGTGACACAGTGGGCCCAAGTTGAGATATTCCAATGTCCCAAACGTGTTTGATCAGTGAGTGTCCATCAAAAGTACATTATCAGGTTATCTATGGGTGTACTTCGGATCACTTGTCTCAAAGCTGGAACATACCAGAAGTTGTCATATACAGTGATGTCATATACAGTACCCCCTACCTTGGCAAGCGGCAGGTTGTCATGATTCCTCGAATGGCATTGGATATAAGAAAATGTTGATGCTGCTCTAATCGACATAAAACATCCACAGTTCTCTCAGCTGTAATATGGTACCAAAGGTAACAAAGAGTTGGTGCTGATGTCAGCATTTCTTGGGCTCATAGCACCATTGTCCTACTACTTGCTTGCGCTTATATAAACTCCGATATGTAGTGTGACGTAGGAGAGTGTTGAGTGTGACGTTGAAGGAAGTGCTCTGGCCACGACAGAAATGGAGACTGTTACACATCGAAGCACAAGTCCGATATATGTCAAATTTTGTGGAGGATGTTTCTGGAAAATCCTCCAGGCTGTGGCTAAGCCATGTCTCCGCAATATCCTTTCTTTCAGGAGTGCTAGTTCTGCAGGGTTCGCAGGAGAGCTTCTGTAAAGTTTGGAAGGTAGGAGACGAGATACTGGCAGAAGTAGACGTCACTAAATAGTCTGAACACTCATTTTTAAACTTCGGTTCTCGAAGGATGACAGCAAAATTTCAGCCAATGTTGCAGTCTCTGCATTAACCACTGGTTGGATCCGTTTTCTGCAGATCTGGTAAATATCGTGGATGGGATGTGTTTCATGTTGCAAACCGTAGAGCCTTTGTTCTACCTCTTCTTCAAAAATAAGTGTTAGTGTTTTTCCTGAAATACTAAAACACATTTGCTGACTGTCTTAGACTGTTTAAACAGTAATATTTACTGTAATCGTTTCCTCAACGTGTATAACTGGTCAGGCAGCAATGTTTCATTCGTTGTCAAGAACTAATAGTGAATAATACCGCCGAGCGGGATTAGCCGAGCGGTCTAAGGCGTTACAGCCATGGACTGTGCGGCTGCTCCCGGTGGAGGTTCAAGTCCTCCCTCGGGCATGGGTGTGTGTATTTTTCCTTAGGATAATTTAGATTAAGTAGTGTGTAAGCTTAGGGACTGATGACCTTAGCAGTTAAGTCCCGTAAGATTTCACACACATTTTTTTAATAATACCGTAAACATACTTCTAGATATCCACTGACATCATCTTATAATGGCATGTGTAATCACTCTTTGTCAAACGTCATTTCTTTTCACACTTGCGATAAACAATGACTTAAGTTCACTGAACTTAAGGGGAACAGACATCTGGCTTATAGCGATTGTCTGTCCATTTCTACAAAACGGCAGACCACTGTTGCGGCAACACTGCTGCAGCAGACTACACAACCTACCAAATCATGCTCCAGAGCTGGAATATTGCTGAAGCAGCATGGTGCAAAACCCCATCCACCACTGTAGCAAGATGAACTTCCTCATGCTGTGGCCCAAAACTGCGCTGTCTTGGTCCTTTACATGACCAAAACCAGAGCCCGATCAAAACAAAGCTTCACTAATAAATACCTGACGCTCAGATATAACAGTATTTTGTCTTCGACTACTACTGACGCCGAGACGTACTCCACTCCATGGGGGACAATCAGCTGCATCTACGTCTAGCAGTTGTCAGTCTTGGAGCTGCTGCTAGACTTGATATTGAGGAGCTCGAGCTGTAACCACCAAGAAGGGTCACCTCCAGGGGGCTTCATCCGGTCCCTGGGCATCTCCAAGGCCTCTTGAGTTCGGGGTCTACACGTCGGTGTGCGGACATTTGCCACGCCGGACATTTGCCACGATTTTACCTGCTCCTCATCGCTGTCGCGCAGTAAAGGTACTTACTTAGCCTTTCCGCTGGTTTACTTAACATAGGAGCAGAATCTCTTTGGATTTTCCGCCACATTTCTAGAGAGACTTTCGTTGTGGAAACTATTAAATGCATCTCGCATTGAAATCCACACCAAATTCGAGCCTCAGTAAAACTTCGCCAAGCTTGGAGATTTTGAGTTCCTCTAAATTATACGTGCCTTTTTCGATGCTCCTGCAGCAGTTTTCTCTCGTGTTTTGTGTACCATGGGAGATCAGTTCCGTCTCTTATTAATTTATTTGGTATGAATGTCTCGAGTGCTGTTGATACTATTTCTTTAGAGTTTAGCCACATATGGTCGTCACTTACATAGTTTGGAAGGATTGGAGACTGTCTCTTAGAAATACGTCAACCGAATTTTTAGCTGCTTTTATAAATGGATATACTTCGCGTTTAGTTTTGGTGAATTTCTTTGTGAAGGAATTGAGTCTCGTTACGACTGTGTGTTCACTAATCCCTGTATCCGTCGTGATGCTCAGGATTATTTGTGGCAAAGAGGTCAAGTGTGTTTTCGTAGCCATTTACAATTTGAATGGCCTCGTGATCTAATTCTTCAAAATAATTTTAAAAAAGCACTTAGAACAATTACGGAATTTTTTTTCTAACTACAATAGGGTCTGAAAATGTATTTCTGTCAACGTAAGGAAAGTAGATTGAAGTCACTGCCAACTATAATTGTATGAGTAGCGTACCTATTTGTGATGAGACTCAAGTTTTCTTCGAGCTGTTCAGCAACTGTTTCATCTGAGACCGATGTTCAATAAAAGGAGCCAGTTATTAATTTATTCCGGTTGTCGAATATAACCTCTGCCCATAGTAAGCAAGAGGAACTATCTGCTTTAATGTCGCTTGTGAGCTGAAACACACATTACATTATTTTTCATTAAGTTGTGCTTCTTGTTTCTGTTGTAGTGCAGATCATTACAATTACTGCTTTTCCCTCCAAAACCTAGGATGCTTCCTCTGTGACCCTGTAAATACCAGAGCTAAACAATGTAGAACAACAACGTACGTTACAAGCATAGCATTCTGTATTACTTCATTTCCTTATTTCTAACATTTTAAAATTTTACGTCGACTTTAGATGACATGTCAATTATAGATGTTCTTATCTCTATTTAGTGAACGTATTTTCAGTCATGTTTTGAACATTGTCCCGCTACACTTTATTAATTAATGTTTCGCCGCAAGGGATATCGGATTTCAGAGAGTAAATTAATATGGAGTATGTCGTTATTCTTTTCAAACATTCACATTCCCATTTCTTCTTTCCTTATTGTCTTTTGGGCATGCAGTTGTAGTAATTAAAGTAGGCACAAATGCAGTGATCAAAATGAAATGATTAGCGTACATTCGCATTCTCTTTACATCGTTCCTTTCTTGTTGCTCCCCTGCCGATGGACTGTTTCTATCGCAATCAGTAAGCGTGAAAGGAAGCCACCGTACAGACAGAGGGATCTATATTTATACTTGGCAGAACTAATTACATACTGACATAATCGTCGGTATTGCTTTCCTTTCCCAAAAGTTATAAATATTTCGATTTCGGAAAAGAAGTTCTGTATTTCGCCAAGATGTCAAAGAAGAAGGTCCCTTACGTACTGGTTGTATCGAGTAAGATGTGGAGACGGTGGTTTGAAAGCGGACAGAAGAAGTACGAGGAAGGGCGTCCCTTACCTGAGGGATCGCTACTCAAGCTACCTGGCGAAGGGGCAAGTGTGGCAAATGTCCGGCATTCTACACGTCAGCGTGCGACACGTCTGACAGACAACCGGAGCAGCCTGTTGTCCAACATGCACACCACCACTGCCTGCCGCGCACCTGATACCAGTCCCCAGTGTGCAAGACGGCTCACTCACGCCGCCACTTCTTGGAGTCCACGCGCTGCCGCGGCTAACCATGCCGCCTTGTGCTACACTGAGGTATCCATTGGCGCCATCGAGTCTCCCACCGCCAACCACTGTACGAATAACAAATATTTGTTGTTAGAGCTCTTCTAATTCCACGACCACTGAGTTGCTGATGTTATGCGACCAATCGTCCTACACACACCATCTTGGGTTAAGAGGCGACCATCCTTGCTAGTAAATGGTATCCGCAACGTCACCTCTATAACACTGCATTCTGGCTACTTTCAGATTAGTAAGTACCACACGAAATCCCAATAAATGTTAACTACTAATGTAAACCGGGTGATCAAAAAGTCAGTATAAATTTGAAAACTGAATAAATCACGTAATAATTATAGATAGTGAGGTACAAATTGACACACATGCTTGGAATGGCATGGGGTTTTATTAGAAGCAAAAAAATACAAAAGCTCAAAAAAATGTTCGACAGATGGCGCTTCATCTGATCAGAATAGCATTAATTAGCATAACAAAGTAAGACAAAGCAAAGATGATGTTCTTTACAGGAAATGCTCAATATGTCCACCATCATTCCTCAACAATAGCTGTAGTCGTGGATTAATGTTGTGAACAGCACTGTAAAGCATGTCCGGAGTTATGGTGAGGCATTGGCGTCGGATGTTGTCTTTCAGCATCCCTAGAGATGTCGGTCGATCACGATACACTTGCGACTTCAGGTAACCCCAAAGCCAATAATCGCACGGACTGAGGTCTGGGGACCTGGGAGGCCAAGCATGACGAAAGTGGCTGTGCACACGATCATCACCAAACGACACGCGCAGGAGATATTTCACGCGTCTGGCAATACTTTCTTTTTTTTGGTTCTAATAAAACCCCATGTCATTCCAAGCATGTGTGTCAATTCTTACCTCTCCATCTACATTATTCCGTGGTTTATTAAGTTTTCAAATTTATACTGCCTTTTTGATCATCCGGTATGTAATACTCCTCTACAGCGCATACACTACTTGCGTAACAAACGTAAATTTAATATGCTGCTGTTCTGCTACACATACTCTTAGTTTTGAATGAAGTAGTGTGTAGACAGCAGTCGAACAGCTAAAACAATTTCAGTTTAGCGTTCACAAATTACTTATTTACTTCACAGACATTTTATTTCATTGAGGAATTTGTGGCTACATGATACTAGAGATGGGCAAAGTCGTTCATCCTTGGGAACTAGTTCACTGGTGATCGTTCTTTTTTGGGAACCGTTCATTTTTACTCGTTCACCGTTCATTGTGCTTGGTATATGGTTCTTATGAAAAATTGAAAATTAGTAGCGTAGGTGACTGAAGATGGAAGGCGCCAAGAGGGGCATTTGCCTCCCCCTGGAGTACAGAGTTTTTATTCATAACAGAATTCTCAAACACTTGTAATTTTCGTGATTCTGCAAAACATCTCGTTTAGCCAACTGTAGCGTTATGTGGCTGATCGTAGGAAGAGAATATAAGGTGGTGCACGAAAAACCGGCCCCGAGTACAGACTGCTTGCCAATTACACACGATTTGTTGACCGCTACAAGCAGAAAAGATAAACATATAATAATTAGGCAGTGAAGAAATAACAAATAAGCTAATGCAAACAACTTCGAAACAATAGATGGCAACTGGTAAGCGACAATGAGCAGTCTAGTACTCGGAGCCGATTTTTCGTGCGCCACCCTGTACCACTGAAATAATATTGTAGGAGTTATCATATTCTCTTTACAAAATGTGACACCATACACTCGATTACGAAGCGCGGGCTTTATTCGATTGTAAGTCTGCCTGACTTCCATAACAATGAACATGCTCTTTTACCTTGGATCAAAAAAAGACGGAAAATGGCCACTCGTGTGTGCCCTGCCGACGTCCTTTGCATATCTATTAAAAAATCTTGCCTTTTTACAAGTATTTCTTCTGCTGTTTATTGAAATAGTTAAGTAAGCTGATACGCCGTTTTGTTACCTGAAAAGATGTATGTAGTACATACCACGTAATTTTTATGTAACTGACGTAATTATAAAATACATTTTATTTACCGGTCGTGGACGCTGAATAGAATACGAAAAGAACCAGAAGTTCCGAGTTCAAAAAAGGTTTGAAACAGATCTATAATGGGCGTCCGAAGCGAAGGAAACAAACAACAACAGCTCGATACTGAGCTAACTATGAGCAGTCGGCAGTGGAACTGCGACGAGCGGCCACTCGAAGAAGGACAAATCCGGCTGAGCGAGACCGAGAGCGAGACAGACGAGAACGGGGCCGACGCTGGAACGAGACCGGCCGACGTGCCATTCGGGAACGAGACCGACTGTTTCCCGTTCCCGGGAACTATAAGTAGAAAGCCGCTACCGAAGTGAACAATGAAAGACCGTTCCTTAGAATTCGTTCCTCCCTCGTTCCGATCATCCTGGTGAACCGTTCCTTTGGACCCGTTAGTCGCGAACGACTCATCTCTACATGATACTCCCGTTTTTGTGTACTCACAAACTTATTGAAGAGTATGGAAGTAACATTGCCTTCTAATATTTTATTTTTATCTATTTGTGTTCTTTTTAAATTGGAATAAATTATTTACGATGAATTTAACTAACGAACATATATACTGTAGAGGTATAGTTAAAATGCCGAACTCGTTGAATGTTATCCCACATGCTGACTGTTAATTATAGTTTTGATGAGTCTTAAGTATGTCGTAGAGGGGCGAGTACCGAGTACCTGGCAAGCAGCTTTTCAAACGACGGCCCCTAGTTTCCGAGAAAATCTGTTTCTGTACGAGAAAGGCAAGGCGAATTCTTCGGCGACGAAGACATCGTCCCTTTCTGTTTTCGTGCACTGCAGAGTGAGTTGTCTTATTTTTTTTTCGATTTGTCCGGAGAGAAAGGGAAAGGTTAAACTTATTACCTCATTCTTGCACTTTGTCTGTGTCATCTAGAATAATAACGCGTCTTTCAGTCAAAAGAGCTTGTACTGCGCTGGATATCGCATCTCCATTTGCAATGGAACTAGTGGACATAGTGCTGGGAGGTGTATTTGTAAGAAGATTAAAATCGCGAAGCAATCTTTCGGTATATCTGATGGGGCTAGTAAGTGTGCACTTCGATTACTCATCACACTGCTTTACATCTGATAGAGTTTCTTTTGGGTTTCTTTCTGTAGTAACGCTAGCTTCTTTCATTTCACTGTACTCTTTTGACGCACACTGCACTGACGACACGTTGCTAACAGCTGATGCTGGCATCAAATGCCGGCTGGTGGTTTACAGGTCTTGGGAATTCCGTAACGGTCTGTGAGGGAGAGGGGGACAACAACAGGTGAGGGTACGTTTAGGAAATGCAGGAAACTGACGTTGTCCAAATACACTCCTGGAAATGGAAAATAGAACACATTGACACCGGTGTGTCAGACCCACCATACTTGCTCCGGACACTGCGAGAGGGCTGTACAAGCAATAATCACACGCACGGCACAGCGGACACACCAGGAACCGCGGTGTTGGCCGTCGAATGGCGCTAGCTGCGCAGCATTTGTGCACCGCCGCCGTCAGTGTCAGCCAGTTTGCCGTGGCATACGGAGCTCCATCGCAGTCTTTAACACTGGTAGCATGCCGCGACAGCGTGGACGTGAACCGTATGTGCAGTTGACGGACTTTGAGCGAGGGCGTATAGTGGGCATGCGGGAGGCCGGGTGGACGTACCGCCGAATTGCTCAACACGTGGGGCGTGAGGTCTCCACAGTACATCGATGTTGTCGCCAGTGGTCGGCGGAAGGTGCACGTGCCCGTAGACCTGGGACCGGACCGCAGCGACGCACGGATGCACGCCAAGACCGTAGGATCCTACGCAGTGCCGTAGGGGACCGCACCGCCACTTCCCAGCAAATTAGGGACACTGTTGCTCCTGGGGTATCGGCGAGGACCATTCGCAACCGTCTCCATGAAGCTGGGCTACGGTCCCGCACACCGTTAGGCCGTCTTCCGCTCACGCCCCAACATCGTGCAGCCCGCCTCCAGTGGTGTCGCGACAGGCGTGAATGGAGGGACGAATGGAGACGTGTCGTCTTCAGCGATGAGAGTCGCTTCTGCCTTGGTGCGAATGATGGTCGTATGCGTGTTTGGCGCCGTGCAGGTGAGCGCCACAATCAGGACTGCATACGACCGAGGCACACAGGGCCAACACCCGGCATCATGGTGTGGGGAGCGATCTCCTACACTGGCCGTACACCACTGGTGATCGTCGAGGGGACAGTGGAATAGTGCACGGTACATCCAAACCGTCATCGAACCCATCGTTCTACCATTCCTAGACCGGCAAGGGAACTTGCTGTTCCAACAGGACAATGCACGTCCGCATGTATCCCGTGCCACCCAACGTGCTCTAGAAGGTGTAAGTCAACTACCCTGGCCAGAAAGATCTCCGGATCTGTCCCCCATTGAGCATGTTTGGGACTGGATGAAGCGTCGTCTCACGCGGTCTGCACGTCCAGCACGAACGCTGGTCCAACTGAGGCGCCAGGTGGAAATGGCATGGCAAGCCGTTCCACAGGACTACATCCAGCATCTCTACGATCGTCTCCATGGGAGAACAGCAGCCTGCATTGCTGCGAAAGGTGGATATACACTGTACTAGTGCCGACATTGTGCATGCTCTGTTGCCTGTGTCTATGTGCCTGTGGTTCTGTCAGTGTGCTCATGTGATGTATCTGACCCCAGGAATGTGTCAATAAAGTTTCCCCTTCCTGGGACAATGAATTCACGGTGTTCTTATTTCAATTTCCAGGAGTGTATTTGGAATTTTTACTGCGAGCAACAAACGGAATACACGTTCGAAAAAACTGATTTATTAATAAAATTACCAAGGTGAAAATGCCTATTTTTGAATAACATTGCATGACATTCTGTACAATAAAATTGAAGAAAACGTTGTCCGCAGGATTTGAACCAGTACCACTACAGTGGTAGCCGTGTGATGCGCTACGCTCGGTTATTCGAAACATAACTGACGTTACAGGTATGGGAGGTACCCATAAAACTTCGGTCGCATGAAAATCCGTTAAGCATGTGCTCAGGATACGTCTCACTTAAACGTATCTAAGACCCATCAGACAGGTCTGATGGCCCCCTTGTGAGATGTAATATTCAAAATTTTTAGAAATAAACTCGTTCTACCGAAGGTGTGGAATTGCCTCAGAATATTATAACTGAAGAAAATAACTGGAAATACGCAAAATAGGATAACATTTAGTCTTATTATTGTAGATGTAGATTTCAATCCAGGAAACGTCTCGAAGAGCAAGAATTCCTGAACTTAGAAATCTGAGAAGCACAGGGATGTGTGACTTCCAGATTTTAGTGCACGGATGTGTTACTTCCAGATTTTGTTTGGACAAGCCTTTGAATTAGGACCCCGTTGAATATGCACTTTAGTCCATTCCACCACCACATTCATAAACTTTTAGGGTCCTTATTACACCTGAGATACTAGTTTTGAAAAACCGATCTCTCCACTGTCATCGGATGTCGGAAATGTCCTCTGTTTGATCAATACTTTTCAGTTATCACTTTACGCACCGAAAACATAGCGCAACGGACGAAATGTGTCTTTCGTTTCTGTTAAGTGGAAATACTGGGGCGAAGGAAATACAGTGCGTACGTTTCTCTGAGATTTTTAACTAAGTTTGATTTAAACGACCACTACAGTTGCGGCAAGAGGCAGAATGTTAATTAATGACTAGTAGTTTTTCACTCACACTAAGAAAACACCAAAGATCTGCAGGAAAATATAGCAAATATTACCACAGATGAAATAGTGGTCACTTAATCAGAATACCTAATTAGAAAAGTTTCGTGAAATGTATAATATACTACAGATTAATTCCTCTTTTAATGTACACGTTATGGCTATTCGTTACTGAAATAAAGTTAGAACTGTTTGTGATAAATCAGGCAACGTACAAAAGGCATTTTGTCTTGGGAAACTAATAACTCTGGCGAAGATTATGCGATTACATCGAAATGAACAAAAGGCTTGAATATTCATGAGACCCGACAGAAAAAGAAGTACGAACTGACCTGAGCGAGCATCGACGTTTGCTGGCGTCGTTGGCGGGTAGCGTGCGTGTTTTGTGTGTGTTTCCATTCCTCAGACATGCTACCGGATTCACCAAGCACCTTCATAAGCAGCAAATGTACGCAACTGTGAAAAAATTGTTTTGTCTCCAAAAATTATTTTCTTCGGAAAAGGTTATAGTATGTAAGTAAAACTGGATTAGCGATCTGTTATACGTGGATGACCTAAAACAATGTGCAGAAATAATTTTCAGTAGAATGTTACAAATCAGAATATGAGAAAATACTACACTCCTAGTTTAATGACATTTTGGTACGTTTATTCAAAGAAACATTTCGCTGCAAACCTATCTAGGGATCATAACTGTTTGTGTGTAATGTTTCTGGAACCAACCAAGAATTCGCTTAGATGGATGTCAAAAGCAGCCGAAAAATAACACCTAGCCTACCCGGCGTGCTACATTGACACTCGTAAATTCGGAACGCGGATTCGATCCGAATTTCGTTCACCTCTTTGCTCGCAAGCTCCCAGCATTACGTTATGCATTGAGGTGACAAAAATCATGTGATAGCGATACCCACATATACGAATAGCGGTAGTATCGCCTGCATTGGCTTAGCGGTCATTTGCACTCAGCTGATTTATGTGAAAAGTTGTCCGGTGTGATCATGACCGCACGACGGGAATAAACAGACTTTGAACGCGGAATGGTAGCTGGAGACAGACGTAAGGGACATTCAGTTTCGGAAATAGTTAGGGAATTCAATATTCTGAGATCCTCAGCGTCAAGAGTGTGCCGAGAATACCACACTTCAGGCATTACCTCTCACCTCAAAGATCACAGTGACCGACAGCCTGCACAACGACCGACAGCAGTGCAATTTGCGTAGAGTTGTCAGTGCTAACAGACACGCAACACTGCATGAAATAACCACAGAAATCAATGAGGGGCGTACGACGGGTGTATCCGTTAGGACAGTGCGGCGAAGTTTGGAAGTACGAGGTGCATTCAAGTTCTAAGACCTCCGATTTTTTTTTCCGGACTGGAAAGAGATAGAAACATGCGCATTGTTTTAAAATGAGGCCACGTTCATTGTCAATACGTCCCAGAGATGGCAGCGCCGTACGGCAGATGGAATTTTACCGCCAGCGGCGAGAATGAGAACTGTTTTAAATACTTAAAATGGCGACGTTTTCCTTACTTGAACAGCGTGCAATCATTCGTTTTCTGAATTTGCGTGGTGTGAAACCAATTGAAATTCATCGACAGTTGAAGGAGACATGTGGTGATGGAGTTACGGATGTGTCGAAAGTGCGTTCGTGGGTGCGACAGTTTAATGAAGGTAGAACATCGTGTGACAACAAACCGAAACACCCTCAGGCTCGCACAAACCGGTCTGACGACATGATCGAGAAAGTGGAGAGAATTGTTTTGGGGGATCGCCGAATAACTGTTGAACAGATCGCCTCCAGAGTTAGCATTTCTATGGGTTGTGTGCACACAATCCTGCATGACGACCTGAAAATGCGAAAAGTGTCATCCAGGTGGGTGCCACGAATGCTGACGGACGACCACATGGCTGCCCGTGTGGCATATTGCCAAGCAATGTTGACGCGCAACGACAGCATGAATGGGACTTTCTTTTCGTCGGTTGTGACAATGAATGAGACGTGGATGCCATTTTTCAATCCAGAAACAAAGCGCCAGTCAGCTCAATGGAAGCACACAGATTCACCGCCACCAAAAACATTTCGGGTAACCGCCAGTGCTGACAAAATGATGGTGTCCATGTTCTGGGACAGCGAGGGCGTAATCCTTACCCATTGCGTTCCAAAGGGCACTACGGTAACAGATGCATCCTTCGAAAATGTTTTGAAGAACAAATTACTTCCTGCACTGCAACAAAAACGTCCGGGAAGGTTTGCGCGTGTGCTGTTTCACCAAGACAACGCACCCGCACATCGAGCTAACGTTACGCAACAGTTTCTTCGTGATAACAACTTTGAAGTGATTCCTCATGCTCCCTACTCACCTGGCCTGGCTCCTATTGACTTTTGGCTTTTCCAACAATGAAATATACTCTCCGTGGCCGCACACTCACCAGCCGTGCTGCTATTGCCTCAGCCATTTTCCAGTGGTCAAAACAGACTCCTAAAGAAGCCTTCGCCGCTGCCATGGAATCATGGCGTCAGCGTTGTGAAAAATGTGTACGTCTGCAGGGCGATTACGTCGAGAAGTAACGCCAGTTTCATCGATTTCGGGTGAGTAGTTAATTAGAAAAAAATCGGAGGCCTTAGAACTTGAATCCATCGTAATGGACTTTGGCAGCAGACGATCGACACGAATGCCTTTGCTAACAGCACGACGTCGCCTGCAGCGCCCCTCCTTGGCTCGTGACCATATTGGTTGGAAGATAGACGACTGGAAAACAGTGACCTGGTCAGATGACTCCCGATTTAAGTTGGTAACAGGTAATAGTAAGGTTCGAGTATGGCCCAGACTCCACGGAGCCATGGACTCTAGTTGTCAACAAGGCACTGTGCCAGTTGCTGGTGGGTCCATAGTGGTATGGGCTGTGTTTAAATGGAATGGATTGGGTCCCCTGGTTCAACTGAATCGATCATTCACTGTAAATGGATATGTTCGGCTACTTGGAGACCATTTGCAACAATTCACGAACTACATGTTCCCAAACAACAATGGAATATTTATGGATGGCTATGAGTCATATCACAGTGTCACAATTGTTCGCGATTGGTTTGAAGAGCATTCTGCACAATTCGAGCGAATGACCTGGTCACCCAGATCGCCCGACATGTGGCCCTTCGAACATTTACGGGACATTATCGAGTGGTCAGTTCGTGCACAAAATCCTGCACGGACAACACTTTTGCAGTTATGGACGGATATAGAGGCAGCATGGCTCAATATTTCTGCAGGTGACTTCCAACTACTTGTTGAGTCCATACCACGTCTAATTGCTGCATTACGCCGGGAGAAAGAAGGCTCGACATAATATTAGGAGGTATCCCATGACTTTTATCACCTCTGTGTACGAACTGGCTTTAATCAAGCCATTGAATGGTATTTACTTTACCAGTCCACCCTCTTCGTAAGTGCAGTACGTTTACCATTGGACAAATGATTCTCAGATGCAAAACATGACCCTCCGAAAGCTCCTTCACATCTAACAGAAATTCATTCTAATATACCATACCATCAAAAATTGATTAGATTAGGTACATTGACAGTTAAAGACTACACGCCTCTCTTTTGCGTATGAACTCTCCGCAGCTGTGACTTACGCAAACTCACCAATTCACATAATCTGCCTTAATGTCGTCAGCTGTCTGGAGTCAATGAAGAGGTGAAGTACAAATCTTCAAATCAAAAATGAAGTCATCGCAGAAAAGGGGCATGTGGGGAGACTTATTAGCCCCTTCGTGGTGCTAATTGGTTTTAAATTCTTTGTCAACACTGTTTCAAAATAGAGGGATACAGAAACAGTGACCGATATCTGATTACCGATTTTTAATACTTAGAGTGATTAACGAATATACTTGACACTAAGTTCTCCGTGAAGAGTATTATCGCATAAATTAGCACCTGGGTTCACCTATAACAGTTTATGCTTTTAGTGTAGTCGCTACTGTGCGGCTGGTCCCGGCGGAGGTTCGAGTCCTCCCTCGGGCATGTGTGTGTGTGTTTGTCCTTAGGATAATTTAGGTTAAGTAGTGTGTAAGCTTAGGGACTGATGACCTTAGAAGTTAAGTCCCATAAGATTTCACATATTTGAACATTTTTTTGTAATCGCTTACTGATCGGAACGCAGAAAATCGAATCACAAGGATCTTCCATTCTTGCATCCAAAGTTTTCAGTTCAAAGACATTATTTGTTACGAAAAGAAGATGGGAGAGAATTTTTGAATAACTCTAAACTCTGCAAGACTTAGAAAACAAAGTGAAGAGGAAGCCTCCATAAACTATAAATGGACACACAGGGCCAACTTTTAAGGTTGAGAACATTAATGCTGAACTTTATTTCACCTCACAACCATTTGTTGATGAACTGCCAAATGACAAAGAAAGAATGAAGAGGTGCTACAGGAAAGTTCCCCTAGTTCTACAAATGTCTTATATAAATTCAAATAATTTCGTACTGGCTCTGACCGGTGTTTTTGCGTTGGGATAGGACTGCAATCAGACATCAAAGAATAGGTTTTTTTTCAGAAATATTTCCACAGCCATTTGAAATTTGTTAAAAGACGACTTCATATTCGTCGATCCTGTATATTTTCATACGACAGTGTTTAAACTGCTTTTGGCCATATATTACCTATGCTGGCGGATTTGTCCTATTCAGAATGGCTATACAGCGGAAACTGGTCAAGACCGATTTAAATTTACACTGTTCTTTGATAATATACCTTCTCTGCTGAAATAATGTCGTCAGTCAAGAAATTTCAAAGCATCGTGGAACAAAACCTAAATAAGCAATTATTCCTTACGAACTTAACCTCTGCTGTAGTACCTAAAGCACTGAACAAATGAGGGATTATCATAAATGCAAAACACGACTAGTACATCCTCAAGATTGTCTCAATATTGAAGCACCTCTGACTGACAAGCGTTCGACAGCTTAATTATAGAGGCCCTGTTTCTCACCTGTTCGGGATCTGCAACTTTTCGAAACATATCTCCAACATGAAACTTCACGGAAGACTAAAAATGTGTACCGGACCGGGATTCGAACCTGGGACCTTCGTCTTCCACAGGAAAATGCTCTAACGTCTGAACCATCTCTTTTTTCTTTAATAAAATTCCCCTGGGCAGCAAAAAGGCGATTCAAAAATAAGGAAGGAAAATTGCCACCGCCGCTTTTACCCTAAATAAAAAAAAACCAACACTTCAGACGTTGGCCCCTAACTAATCCTACTCCCAGTAAGACTAATCTACAGCTATGTGGGAGCGAGAAAGGATAGAGGAAAGGAAACCACAGCGGAGTGCTGAAAATTTAACATAATTATTTTTTATTTATTTTTTATTGTTTTCTTGTTTGTCTATATTTATATAAGTTTTTTGTTGAGTAGCGGGTCCCGCGTCGGCCAGCACGTCCAAACGTGTCTTCTCGTTGAGTGGAATTAGATTCCGTTATCGGTTCTGTTCAGTTCGGATAGGTTCAGATCAGTTCAGATCAGTTTTCACCTTCGCATAGCTTGGACGTTCCAGCTACGAGGCGGATCGTTAAAGGTGCTCCCTAAGAAATTAGAGAAGTACTGCTTATAGCGTGGGTTGCGTGTTAGGACGCAGTGTTGTTCGTTGAGATAATTCCAATATTCTGGAACTGACTTATGACCAGAATTGTGTGGTCAGAGATACAATTCACAGAGTGAGTTTTGGTGGTGAGGTAGAAAGTCCCCTCCTGGAATAAAAGTGTGTGGATGTCGATCTGAGCGGGTGTCTGGCGTGTAATAAACGCCAAAATACGCCGCAGAAGTGTCCAGACATCGGACGCTGGACCACAGTGGAACCAGTGGTCGTTTGTGTAGTCCACACCACAGTGGGTGTAAGGGACGAGTCGGTTAGGTGGATGCGATGCAGTCGATATCGGTTAACTTGTTTGCCATTCACTGTGATATACCACGTTAATTGGACGTCGGGTTCGAGAAAGCGGGCGTGGACTGCTTTCCGTAAGTACCGCCACACATACTGGTGATTCTTAATATCGATGGGGTTGTCCAGGCGTCATTGTTGTAACACTTGGTAAACTGTTTTCGTCTATAACAACCGTAAGGGGTAAAGACCGGTAGACATAACTGACGTCCACGAAAAATCGCCGGATATGATAAAAGGGGGATGGGATGGTCGAGACTAAAACTGAGGCAGACCGGCGCAAATTCTTGTAATTGGAGCCCAGTACGGCTTTGCGGGAAACGATGCCAGAGTTTGAGTTGGGTGCTGATGAACAGCGCCGGGACTCTGGTCGGCACATGTACGAGGGCCGTCTGAAAAGCCTGCGCAAAAATAAAAACTACTTACGTGTTTGGGGTAAACCATTTTTATTTTTAGATATAGTCCCCTTTTAGACTTACACACTTCGTCCAACACTGTTCTAACTTGTTGATCCCTTCCGAATAATAGGAATTGTCCAAGTCTGCAATCACCTCCTCGTTTGAATAAAATCTTTGTCCTGCCAGCAATTTCTTCAAATTGGGGAACAAATAGTAGTCCGAGGGAGCAAAGTCTGGAGAATTTGGGGATGTGAAACGAGTTGGAATCCTATTTGCATTAACTTTGTGACCACAACTGCTGAAGTGTGTGGTGGAGCACTGTCGTGATGGAAAAGGACGCTTTTGCGGGCCTATCAGCGGCGTTTCCCTTGCAGCTCGGTTTTCAAACGGTCCAATAACGATGAATAATATGCACCTGTAATAGTTTTACCCTTTTCTAGATAGTCGATGACGATTATCCCTTGCGAATCCCAAAAGACAGTCGCCATATCCTTTCCAGCCGAAGGAATGGTCTTCGCCTTTTTTGGTGCAGATTCTCCCTTGGTAACTCATTGTTTAGATTGTTGTTTGCTCTCAGCAGTATAGTAATGTATCCATGTTCCATCCACAGTGAAGAAACGACGCTTAAAGTCCTGCGGATTCTTCCTGAACAACTGCAAACCATCCTTGCAACACCTCACACGATTCCGTTTCTGATGAAGCGTGAGCAATCGCGGAACCCATCTTGCGGATAGCTTTCTCATGTCCAAATGTTTATGCAAAATATTTTGTACCCATTGATTCGAGATTCCCACAGCACCTTAACTCTTCTGTCATCCACCACCATATCATGGATTTTATCAATGATTTCCGGAGTCGTAACCTCCACAGGGCGTCCAGAACGTTCAGCATCACTTGTGCCCATATGGCCACTCCGAAAATTTTGAAACCACTTATAAACTGTTCTAATCGAAGGTACAGGGTCGCCGTAATGTTTATCAAGCTTCTCTTTACTCTCATGAGGCGTTTTGCTTTCCATGAGGTAATGTTTAATCACCACACAAAATTCTTTTTCGTCCATTTTTTGACAATCACTCGACTTCCTTGATTCACACGGATGCCAAACACAAATAAATAGACCAATATGGCTGAAACTTGGTGTGCGTTCTTTCCAAAGATGTTACTAACTAAACATGACCTCGATACGTGCCGGTAGTGCTATCTCTTGGACTTTGCACGGACTTTTCAAACCCCCCTCCTATTAGTCCCACCCCACCACAGTTCCGCGGGAGTGCAAGGGAGTCATACTGCACGGGAATCGAACCCGGGCCGTTAGGTATGACATTCTGTCGCGCTGACCACTCACCTACCAGGGGCGGACTATGTCGAAATGAGAATGTAGGGTGGATGTCAGTGTTTCCCATCACGTTTTTGCACTTCGAAATAATTTGTCCATGGAAAGGAGAGAAAACGTTTACGATCTCTTCCGCTGCTGTCAGACATCCTTCAGAAATCCCAGTGATCCAGTCATGACCCGTGATTTCTTTTGTGGAAGGCATACAACCCCTGTTTAATCTGTTTGTGTATGCTAATTTACTTGTATTTCCCAGAGTATTAAGAAGCACTTCCAGTTTTTTTCCTTTTTCTTTAATGGTGTGAGACTGTTGTAGAATGCACTAAGACTGCGGACTTTGTAAATATTATCGCTAGACTGTGCTGGCCCAATGAAAGATGAATTGCTCTTCTTCCTAGATGCATATCTGAACAAATTACCTAAAATCTGATTAAAATTTTCTGATCTTTTAAGGTCTGGTCGTATGCGACGCTCTATAATGACTTCTCTTCTTTGGACTACCTCTTGTTTAATACATCGAACGTATCGCTTACTAGTTCAGTAAAGGTATTAGAGATAAAGTTAGTGAACTGCTTATAGATGTTGACTCTGAAATTATTGGTATATCTGAACACTTCTTAAATAAGGAGATAATTCAGAGGCTTCCTTCACCAGGATACAGGTTGGTTGGCAGCTTTTCTGGGAGCTCTTTGCGGTGTGGGGGAGTAGCCATGTATGTGAAAAACGGTATCCCATTTGAGTCAATTGATGTTTCAAAGTGCTGCACTGCAAAGGTGTTTGAATGTTGCGCAGGTGTGGTTAAATTTAGTGGAGTTAAACTTCTAACTGTTGTTATTTATAGATCCCCAGACTCCGATTTCACAACATTTTTGCTAAAGCTAGAGGAGGTTCTTGGTTCACTTTATAGGAAATACAAAAAGTTAGTTATATGTGGTGACTTCAATATTAATTGTATAAGTGATTGTGCAAGGAAAAGGATGCTGGTAGACATCCTTAATTCATATAATCTTATGCAAACCGTATTCTTTCCAACGAGAGTGCAAGGGAACAGTAGAACAACCATAGACAACATTTTTGTTCATTCCTCATTACTAGAAGGGCATTCTGTTAGCAAAAAGGTGAATGGCCTTTCAGATCATGATGCACAAGTTTTAACTCTAAAAGATTTTTGTGCTGCAACACATGTTAAATATAGTTATTAACTTTTTAGGAAAGCTGATCCAGTTGCTGTAGAGACCTTTGTAAACCTTATCAAGGAACAAGAGTGGCAAGATGTTTATAGTGCTGATACAGTAGACGATATATATAATGCTTTCCTGGCCGGCCGAAGTGGCCGTGCGGTTAAAGGCGCTGCAGTCTGGAACCGCAAGACCGCTACGGTCGCAGGTTCGAATCCTGCCTCGGGCATGGATGTTTGTGATGTCCTTAGGTTAGTTAGGTTTAACTAGTTCTAAGTTCTAGGGGACTAATGACCTCAGCAGTTGAGTCCCATAGTGCTCAGAGCCATTTGAACCGTAATGCTTTCCCCAAGACTTTTCTCGTGCTCTTTGAAACTTGCTTCCCGTTAGAACGTTCAAAACAGGGTACTAGCACAAACAGGCAGCCTGGGTGGCTAACTAGAGGGATAAGAACATCCTGTAGAACAAAGTGGCAATTGTATCAAAAAGTTAGAAACAGCCAAAATCTAAATGCAGCGGCCCATTACAAACAGTATTGTAAGGTGCTTAAAAAAGTTATTAGGAAGGCAAAAAGTATGTGGTGTGCAGATAGAATAGCTAAGTCTCAGGATAAAATTAAAACCATATGGTCAGTTGTAAAGGAAGTGGCTGGTCTGCAGAGACAGGTCGAGGATATAGGATCAGTGCATAGTGGGAATGTCCGTGTTACTGATAAGTCGCATATATGTGCAGTATTTAATAATCACTTTCTGAATATAGCAGGTGAACTAACTAGAAACCTAGTCCCAACAGGGAATCATATAGCGCTTGTAGAAAAAGTGTTCCGAGACTGTTATCTGAAATGCTCCTCCATAATACTGACAAGAGGGAGATTGAGTTAATAATTAAATCACTAAAGACAAAGAACCCTCATGGATATGACGAGGTATCTAGCAGAATACTGAAGTATTGTTCTATATATGTTAGCCCAGTACTTAGCCATATCTGTAAGTTTTCCTTTAGGAGTGGTCGGTTTCCTGGCCGATTAATGTACTCGGTAGTGAAGCCACTTTATAAAAAGGGAGACAGGGATAATGTTGACAATTATAGACCTATTTCTATGCCATCGGTCTTTGCTAAAGTTCTCGAGAAGGTTGTATATACAAGGTTACTGGAGCATTTAAATTCACATAATTTGCTGTCAAATGTACAGTTTGGTTTTAGAAATGGTTTAACAACTGAAAATGCTATATTCTCTTTTCTCTGTGAGGTTTTGGACGGATTAAATAAAAGGTTGCGAACGTTAGGTGTTTTCTTTGATTTAACAAAGACTTTTGACTGTGTTGACCACAAAATGTTACTGCAGAAGTTGGACCATTATGGCGTAAGGGGAGTAGCTTACAATTTGTTCGCCTCTTACTTTAAGAACAGAAAGCAGAAGGTAATTCTCCGCAATATTGAGAGTGGTAGTGATGTTCAGTCCCAAAGGGGCACTGTTAAGTGGGGCGTTCCCCAAGTGTCGGTGTTGGGGCCACTGCTGATTCTTATTTATATAAATGATATGCCTTCTACAGTAGTATTACAGCTGATTCAAAAATATTTCTGTTTGCTGATGACACCAGATTGGTAGTGAAGGATCTTGTGTGTAATATTGAAACATTATCAAATAATGTAGTTCATGAAATAAGTTCGTGGCTTGTGGAAAATAATTTGATGCTAAATCACAGTAAGACTCAGTTTTTACAGTTTCTAACTCACAATTTAACAAGAACCGATATTTTGATCAGACAGAATGGGCATATTATAAGCGAGACGGAACAGTTCAAGTTCCTAGGCGTTCGGATAAATAGTAAGCTGTTGTGGAAAGCCCATGTTCAGGATCTTGTTCAGAAACTAAATGCTGCTTTATTTACCATTAGAACAGTATCTGAAATAAGTGACAGTTCAACACGAAAAGTAGTCTACTTTGCTTATTTTCATACGCTTAAGTCATATAGTATTATTTTTTGGGGTAATTCTTCTGATTCAAAAAGGGTATTTTTGGCTCAAAAACGGGCTGTTCGAGCTATGTGTGGTGTAAGTTCGAGAACCTCTTGTCGACCCATATTCAATAGTCTGGGAATTCTGACATTGCCCTCACAGTATATATTTTCTTTAATGTCGTTTGTTGTTAGCAATATTAGCTTATTCCCAAGAGTTAGCAACTTTCACTCAGTTGATACTAGGTAGAAATCAAATCTGCATGTGGAATGCACTTTCTTGACTCTTGAGCAGAAAGGAGTGCACTATTCTGCTGCAACCATTTTCAATAAGCTACCACAAGAACTCAAAAATCTTAGCAGTAGCCCAAACACTTTTAAGTCTAAACTGAAGCGTTTCCTCATGGCTCACTCCTTCTATTCTGTCGAGGAGCTCCTGGAAGAGCTGAAAAATTAAGCAAATTCCAGTGTTACATTGTTGATTTTCTTTATTTAAACTTAGGAACTGTCGCCTTAATACGTTTCTTATATTTCATTTTATCTGTTTCTACTATCGTGCTATAATTTCATGTATTGACTCGTTCCATGACCATGGAGGCTTCTCCTTAATTTGGTCCCACGGAACAATAAATAAATAAATAAAATTGTTTTTCACGTTCTCTATTGCGCTTTGGCGTGTCATTATTGTTATTATTATTATTTGCAAAAAATGGTTCAAATGGCTTTGAGCACTATGGGACTTAACATCTGAGGTCATCAGTCCCCTAGAACTTGGAACTACTTAAACCTAACTAACCTAAGGACATCAGACACATACATGCCCGAGGCAGGATTCGAAGCTGCGACCGTAGCGGTCGCGCGGTTCCAGACTGAAGCGCCTAGAACCGCTCAGCCGCACCGGCCGGCCGATTATTTGCACGGATAAAGTATCGCATCAGATCATTCGTAACATATTCGACTATCAGTATACTTTTCATCGAAGGTAAGAACATAAACAACACTCTTCTAACACCAATTGAGTTTAAAAGCCCTTTTAAAATCCTCCAATTACACTTAAGTTGCTTCCACATTTTTGAAACGTTGAGCAACACGGTAAGTGGTACTTCTGTCTCATCAGATGACTTTCGAAGAAAGTCCGCTTAATTCAAGTACCCTGTCTCTGTGTTCTTTGCTCCAAGAAGACGCTTTCCGATTTTGAATAAAAAGTCTGAAATACTGCGACAAAACAGACTGTACGTCATTAGTGAGAGTCTATGTTTAATTTAATAACTGCTAAATATTCTTCTGTATGACGCGACATGACCATTAGCCCTAACGTTTTTCATATCCGTAATTATTTTTGCTAGGACCGCAGTTCATTTTTTTACTGTCACTAGGCGCTTTTCGAGGTACTCAGTTTCTTTATTTCTCATTAAAAAATCTGGATAACCCAAATCAGATTCATTTGGAAGACAGGGAAGTCTCGACTCAAGATATTTGTGATCAGTAATTTTATTCTTATTGTTTGAGTTGTTGAGATATATCAGCAGAGATAGAGGAATTTTATTATTCTCCACAACAATTCAATCCAAAACAACTGTTTTATGGTCCATGGAATTTGGTTCAAGATGTTTTACTACACAAGAAGCCAATCCTTGCGAACTCCTTGTCCATTCCGTTTCATTCCACACAACATCGTCGTCATTGTAGCATACAGCGGGTATAGAAATCAAGAAGAGCATTCCATCGTATATACACTAGAAGAGGTTGTCCCATAAAGTGCGCCCTAAAACACACTTTCGAGTGACAAGGACGGCTCATTTGATGACTCGGTGGCTGTTCCGCTGCAGCTTGTGCGTCTCCATGGTCTCCGGCAGAAGTCCGAAACTCCACTGTCCAACAGTGACACCAGACGATTTTAATGTGTTATTTAGCTTAGTACATTCAACTATGATACACAGAACTTGAGCTTCTACAGATAGCAGATACTCCTGTGGCTATTTACAAGGAAAATGAGAGTGCATTCTGAATCCCAGATAATAAGCGTTCAACATAGTCCTTGAGAATAACTGACAAAAATATTTGTGAAAATGACTCATGTACACCTAATATTATACACTCCAAAACCATTGACAGTATATTAGGAGGCTGCCCAATATTGGGATGACGAATATCTAAAGAGGCAGAAAAGGCGTGTTTATAATTTCGCTGACAGATATGCTAAGTGCTTTGAGTACCAGATATCTCCCAAAATTGGTCCAGTTCCACACATAGAGCGGCAACAAGTTGGGCATAACACGATTTCCTGTAACCAACTGACATTAATGGTCCAATCATGAGAGTAAACAAGTGTAACATTTTGGTAGCCAGGCATAAAAAATTGTGTCAATCCCACATGACGCGAACATCAGTGACAAAATGGGCTAAAAGAAATTGAAGGTCAAGGACATGTGGATATCAGTCATATGTGGTGGATGTAAACTAGAGACGTTTCTGACGTGACTAGTTCCCCAGAAGCTCTGCCACAAATTGCAGGCAGCTGTAAACAACAGCAGCACGGGTGATGTATTACTGTTGGGAACCACACATAGGCTGTAAGGTTCTGTTAAATCACTTCGACTTTTTTATGGACGCAACCTCATGTGGACCTCGAGTACAGTTAATAAAATGGTTAATTGTAAGGATGAAGAAGATGTTGTTGTTGATGTGCGTCTTCAGTCCTGAGACTGGTTTGATGCAGCTCTCCATGCTACTCTATCTTGTGCAAGCTTCTTCATCTCCTAGTACCTACTGCAACCTACATCCTTCTGAATCTACTTAGTGTATTCATCTCTTGGTCTTCCTCTACGATTTTTACCCTCCACGCTGCCCTCCAATACTAAATTGGTGATCCCTTGATGCTTCAGAACATGTCCTACCAACTGATCCCTTCTTCTAGCCAAGTTGTGCCACAAACTTCTCTTCTCCTCCAGTCTCTTCAATTCCTCCTCATTAGTTATGTGATCTACCCATCTAATCTTCAGCATTATTCTGTAGCACCACATTTCGAAAGCTTCTATTGTCCATACAGCGAAGCTGTATGCCCTCGGGAAAAATTACGACTCTAGTTTCCCCTTGCTTTTAGCGGTTTGCAGTACCAGCACAGCAGGGCTGTTTTGGTTAGTGTTACAAGGCCAGATCAGTCAATCATCCAGACTGTTACCCCTGCAACTACTGAAAAGGCTGCTGCCCCTCTTCAGGAACTACACGTTTCTCTGGCCTCTCAACAGATACGCCTCCATTGTGGTTTCACCTACGATACGGCTATCTCTATCGCTGAGGCACGCAAGCCTCCCCACCAACGGCAAGATCCATGGTTCATGAATATATTTAAAATACATTGATAATCAAAAACATTATGACCACTGCCCACCGCGATATTGAATCCCCCTGTTGGCGTTGCGGGCACGTGACGCGGTAACAAAAGTATGTATGGGGAGCAAACATGGACGGAGGATCACACTAGCAAAGATATGGGCTGCAAATGGAGAAATCCATTGAGATAAGCGACTCTGACATAGGGTACATTATAACTACACAGAGCCCGTGAAGGAGTATCTCAAAAACGGCCAAGCTGGTCGAATGTTCACGTGCTACTGTCGTGATCATCCACGGAAAGGGATAGAAAGACATTGAAACTACGATTAGGCACTGAATGATTGGACGTCCACGACTCTTCACAGAACGTGGGGTTCGGAGGTTTGTCAGCTGTATGAAGTAGGATAGATGTTGATCGGTGGCATCTCTGCCGAAACCGCACAACGGTCGTGCACGCACAAGTGTTTCGGGGCACACCGTACATAGTACACTGTTGAACATGGAGCTCTGGAGCAGACCATACTACGGGTTCACACGTTGACCCAGCGACATCGGCTCTTCGGGTGAATCACATTTTTGGCTACACGAGGTCGATGATCGTCTCCACAAACGCCGTCATCGAGGTGAACGGCGGCTCGAAACGTGCAGCGCGCCACGGACGCAGGCGTGCTATGGGAGACATTCTCCAGCGCTTACGTAGGACCTGTAGTAGTAATCGAAGACACGCTAACAGCTGCAAACCACCTGCATCCCTTCATGCTTGATATCTTTCCCGATGGCGATGCTATCTTTCAGCAGTGTAACTGTACGTGTGTCGGAGCCAGAACTGTGCTACAGTGATTTGAGAAGCATTATAGTGAACTCATGTTGATGTCTCGGCCATCAATTCGTCTAATATAAATCCTTTGGAATCCATGTGGATCGTCTTCGGGCGCCATCACTGCGTATCCAAATCAGCGGTCCGTTACGTAGGTGAACCACATGACCTGCGCGTAGACATCTAACGCCACGTACTTCCACAAATCTACCAAAAACCTGTAGGATCCCTGATACACAGAATTAGTTATGTATTTCCTTCCAAAGACGGGCAAACAAGCTATTAAGCACTTGCGATGTTCTAGTAATGAGCACTAAGAACCGTAAGGGCAGTACAGAATGAGGTTAGATAGAGGCTATCCGAAACACGTTTGTATTGCCTTTATTCTGTTCGAGAGTGCCTATGGCACTTTATAAGTGACACAACAGGCTTCAATTTCTTCGTATATTTGAAGGAAGCACTGGATGTCAGTTGCGGAGGCAATTGGGGCATTGACCGAGGAAATATTTCGCATTCGCCTGAAGTAGCTCAGAGAAATAACGGTGAACTTGAATCTAGATACCTTGGCAGAGACCTGGGCTTTGTTGCTTCTGAATACGTGTGAGAGCATTGGTCCCTACGACGTCTCAGATGGTTCTGATAACAGTGTGCTGAAGACTCTTGATTTCCATAGAAATTGATTAGAAATGAGTCCTTGTGTGCTACATATAACACAATGAAATGAAAATAAATATTCGAGAGTTGTGATCCGTTTTTGTTCAGGGTGTTTCAGAAGGAGAATTAAATATTTCAGGAGGTTGTAGTATAGACCAGATGGAATAAAAGGTTCCATAAAACATGTGTCCAGTTTTCATTGGCTACAGCGATACAACTGGTTACAAATATAAGTTTTCATTTCACGTATTGGTATTCCAGTTGCTATGGGTATATTACATAGTTGAATTTTTCAGCTGTGAGTGTGAAATGTTAGCTAGTTCTACTGTGTCGTATAAGACTTTTATTTTTATGTTATTTGTGTCCGAGTGTTGAAACGAACACGCTGCTGCTGCTTGAAGACAATGCGGTAGATGATATTCTGCCTTGTGCTTTTACTAAACCGACTGAGTGTGGCACAGTGTCCAGCACTCATATTTCATCTGAAGGTGCAAACAAACAGTTTAGATGGTAGTGAAGACATTATTCAGTTTGTCGAACGTAGTCTTCAACAAGTACACGCGGGGTGGGTGCTCCACATACAATAATATGGCTGGCAGCATGTACGCACGACCTTTATCGTTGCTTGTAACTCCTTCGAGAAGGAGATGAAGGTACATTATTGGAATTTTATCTTTGGCTGATTACAAATTTCGGAGTAATCCCGCTAATGCTGTTTACTGGCGAATCCACTTTCACTCGTGACAATATCAATAACACTCGTAACTCACATCGATGGGCCGACGAAACCCCATATGCCTTTGTGGAGATACGTTTCCAACAATCCTTCTCTGAAAGATGTCCCAGAAAGAATGGTCAATAGTGATGTGGCAGGAACGATGCGTGCTCGACGAACAGCACACGGGCCCGCAGTTGGCAATATTCAGTGGGCTCAACTAAGTGTATTTAGAGTTCTACACCAGCCGCAGGGGACCACTTCATACGAGGTGCATTCAAGTTCTAAGGCCTCAGATTTTTTTTTCTCCGGACTGGAAAGAGATAGAAACATGTGCATTGTTTTAAAATGAGGCCGCGTTCATTGTCAATACGTCCCAGAGATGGCAGCACCGTATGCCAGATGGAATTTTACCGCCAGCGGCGAGAATGGGAACTGTTTTAAATACTTAAAATGGCGACGTTTTCCTTACTTGAACAGCGTGCAATCATTCGTTTTCTGAATTTGCGTGGTGTGAAACCAACTGAAATTCATCGACAGTTGAAGGAGACATGTGGTGATGGAGTTATGGATGTGTCGAAAGTGCGTTCGTGGGTGCGACAGTTTAATGAAGGCAGAACATCATGTGACAACAAACCGAAACAACGTCGGGCTCGCACAAGCCGGTCTGACGACATGATCGAGAAAGTGGAGAGAATTGTTTTGGGAGATCGCCGAATGACTGTTGAACAGATCGCCTCCAGAGTTTGCATTTCTGTGGGTTCTGTGCACACAATCCTGCATGACGACCTGAAAATGCGATAAGTGTCATCCGGGTGGGTGCCACGAATGCTGACGGACGACCACACGGCTGCCCGTGTGGCATGTTGCCAAGCAGTGTTGACGCGCAACGACAGCATGAATGGGACTTTCTTTTCGTCGGTTGTGACAATGGATGAGACGTGGATGCCATTTTTCAATCCAGAAACAAAGCGCCAGTCAGCTCAATGGAAGCACACAGATTCACCGCCACCAAAAACATTTCGGGTAACCGCCAGTGCTGAAAAAATGATGGTGTCCATGTTCTGGGACAGCGAGGGCGTAATCCTTACCCATTGCGTTCCAAAGGGCACTACGGTAACAGGTGCATCCTTCGAAAATGTTTTGAAGAGCAAATTCCTTCCTGCACTGCAACAAAAACGTCCGGGAAGCGTGTGCTGTTTCACCAAGACAACGCACCCGCACATCGAGCTAACGGTACGCAACAGTTTCTTCGTGATAACAACTTTGAAATGATTCCTCATGCTCCCTACTCACCTGACCTGGCTCCTAGTGACTTTTGGCTTTTTCCAACAATGAAAGACACTCTCCGTGGCCGCACATTCACCAGCCGTACTGCTATTGCCTCAGCGATTTTCCAGTGGTCAAAACAGACTCCTAAAGAAGCCTTCGCCGCTGCCGTGGAATCATGGCGTCAGCGTTGTGAAAAATGTGTACGTCTGCAGGGCGATTACGTCGAGAAGTAACGCCAGTTTCATCGATTTCGGGTGAGTAGTTAATTAGAAAAAAAAATCGGAGGCCTTAGAACTTGAATGCACCTCGTATTTTAACATCCGTTTTCGACGATAGGTTGTTAACTATAATAGTTAATGAGACGAACAAATATGCTGAACAGTTTGTAAGTTCATCTACATCTACATCCATACTCCGCAAGCCACCTGACGATGTGTGGCAGGGGGTACTTTGAGTACCTCTATCGGTTCTCCCTTCTATTCCAGTCTCGTATTGTTCGTGGAAAGAAATACTGTCGGTATGTCTCTGTGTGGGCTCTAATCTCTCTGATTTTATCCTTATGGTCTCTTCGTGAGATATACGTGGGAGGGAGCAATATACTTCTTGACTCCTCGGTGAAGGTATGTTCTCGAAACTTCAACAAAAGGCCGTACCGAGCTACTGAGCGTCTCTCCTGCAGAGTCTTCCACTGGAGTTTATCTATCATCTCCGTAATGCTTTCGCGATTACTAAATGATCCTGTAACGAAGCGCGCTGCTCTCCGTTGGATCTTCTCTATCTCGTATATCAACCATATCTGGTACGGATCCCACACTGGTGAGCGGTATTCAAGCAGTGGGCAAACAAGTGTACTGTAACCTACTTCCTTTGTTTTTGGATTGCATTTCCTTAGGATTCTTCCAATGAATCTCAGTCTGGCATCTGCTTTACCGACGATCAACTTAATATGATCATTCCATTTAAAATCACTCCTAATGCCTACTCCCAGATAAATTATGGAATTAACTGTTTCCAGTTGCTGACCTGCTATATTGTAGCTAAATGGTAAAGGATCTTTCTTTGTGTGTATTCGCAGCACGTTACACTCGTCTACATTGAGATTCAATTGCCATTCCCTGCACCATGCGTCAATTCGTTGCAGATCCTCCTGCATTTCAGTACAATTTTCCATTGTTACAACCTCTCGATATAGCACAGCATCATCCGCAAAAAGCCTCAGTGAACTTCCGATGTTGTCCACAAGGTCATTTATGTATATTGTGAATAGCATCGGTCCTACGACACTCCCCTGCGTCACACCTGAAATCACTCTTACTTCAGAAGACTTCTCTCCATTGAGAATGACATGCTGCGTTCTGTTATCTAGGAACTCTTCAATCCAATCACACAATTGGTCTGATAGTCCATATTCTCTTACTTTGTTCATTAAACGACTGTGGGGAACTGTATCGAACGCCTTGCGGAAGTCAAGAAACACGGCATCTACCTGGGAATCCGTATCTATGGCCCTCTGAGTCTCGTGGACGAAAAGCGAGAGCTGGTTTTCACTCGATCGTCTTTTTCGAAACCCATGTTGATTTCTAGTCTCACATGCCGGTACACTGAAACAACGATCGAATGTGTACTGATGGGTACCAGCTAACAATTGAGATTTCTGCTCTTTGTTCGTAATGTTATTCCTGCAAGGCATAGTTCAGAAAACCCATTTTGAAATGTGTTATTAGAGGAAAGAAATTATTAAAACATTTATTTTCCGAAAAGTACTGTGTATGCGTTCGCTCCTCATGTAAATTCTTTCATGAGAATGTGAAAATAAATCAATAATTTTCGTAGTACACATTCCTGGTGGCAAAAGCTTCGAATTATTGACAACTTACAGTCTCAACAATCACTTAATTAGAGAAAAATTCACCGAAACGTGTAAGGTAACGCTACGTTTCAAGAAAGCGCCGCAAGACACGGGAATAATTATACGGGTTGGAACAGGTGCTGGCGCAAGGAACAGCCCGGTCAAGGAATTAAGAGCTGTGAGGACTTCTTCTTTTTCGATACTGTGAAAAAAATCTTTTCTACTGCAAGGGCTTTGGTTTCCATATTTTCAGAGGTGATAGTGTGGAGTAAAACATCAAAAAATGTACCATAAATATGGGCTCTAAAGAACATACCTTATGAGCTACGATCACTTGTTCACCTATATTGAACAAGTGTTCATAGCTCTTCAGGTATGCATTTTAGAGGCCATGTTTATTAGACAATTTTTCGTGTTTTATTCCATACTCAGTACTCTTCGGCACCGACCGACCGCCGTGTCATCCTCAGACGATTGGCGTCATTGGATGTGGATATGGAGGGGCATGTGGTGAGCACACCGCTCTCCCAGCCGTTGTCAGCTTTCGTGACCAGAGACGCTACTTCTCAATCAAGTAGCTCCTCAACTGGCCTCACAAGGACAGAGTAAACCCTGTTTGCCAACAGCACTCGGCGAACCCGGGTGGTGGACCATCCAAGTGCTAGCCAACCCCGACAGCGCTTAACTTCGGCGATCTGACGGGCACTGGTGTCACCACTGTGGCAAGGCCGTTGGCTTATTCCGTACTATTTCCTCCCAAATATGGAAGGCAAAGAGCGTGTAGTAGAAGAGATTTGTTTCGCAGTGTTTAAGCTGAATAGTGCTCATAGTTCTTGACAATCGCATTTTAGACTTCATGTTTACTAGAGTTTCTGATTCGAATGATCATGTCTGTCATATCCCTGAATACCGACCATTCCTCCTGGGACACTCCGTATAAATGTGTGGTGTTCAAATGGTTCAAATTGCTCTAAACACTATGGGACCTAACATCTGAGGTCATCAGTCCCCTAGACTTAGAACTACTGAAACCTAAGTAACCTAAGGGCATCACACACATCAATGCCCGAGGCAGGATTCGAACCTGCGACCGTAGCAGCTGCGCGTCTCCGGACTGAAGCGCCTAGAACCGCTCAGCCACAGCGGCCGCCGAAATTAAGTCATTATTTATTGTAAGTGTGAACAGAAATGACGCTTGACAAAGACTGATTACACATGTGTGTGATGTCCTTAGGTTAGTTAGGTTTAAGTAGTTCCAAGTTCTAGGGGACTGATCACCTCAGCAGTTAAGTCCCATAGTGCTCAGAGCCATTTGAACCATTTTGGTTATTCAAAGTCAGATTGCGTTGCGCTAAAAATATTGTGTGTCAGTTTAGTGTTGATCAGAATAAGTAAAGAGAGAAATGTCTGAGTACGTTCAGTTTTGCTCAGCTGTTTGAAAATCAAATAACGTAAGAGATTTATCAGCACAGTCATCCTCAATTTTTCTGAGGGGATGTTTCAATGTCAATGCCGAAAATTAGCAGCTAAATATCATAATGAAGTGGTCACTTTTCATGCACTGTTTACCAGTCATTTGTCAATACAGTCATCGTAGATACATTGACTACGATGATCTAGTCTTCGCTGTGGAACATGTCTATCTTCAGAACGATTCCGTCCCCAATGAGGGTCATCCTGCAAATGCAAGTTGACACAAGGCGGACAGTGGCTGGTTCCCTTCCTTGGTTGGCCCTCCGTCTACCGCCAGGTTCCTGCGCACGTGGCTCTTAGAACCGGCTGAATATTGATCAGCAAGCGCGCTGCGCCCAAGCCGGCGGTGTGAATCACAGACAGCACGCCGTGTGTCCCCGTTGTCTCATCCATCTACCCCACCACTGCGGGCGCTTGCTTTATACTTACATTATCACTGAAGAAAACTGTAACAGCCAGGAGGAAATTGTCGGAGCTAATCGAAATACACAGTACGTAGTATAACATCCTTCCAGTACTTAAGATTGCAGAGGAATGTCACGTATTTAACTCCAGGCGCACCCTCCCTCGTGTGACAGGAATACCAGTGTTACGCCAATATGAGCTAATTAAATAATAATGTAATAGTTGCGTGTGGCTCAATGGTGAAGTAGAGGTTTTAATTGGATGCCACTTCGACGACTTGTGTGAGTTAAGGACGGAAAGGCCAACCGTGGATTAACAACAAAATTCGGAAATGCTGAGGAAGCAAACACTGTTGCAATTTCGGTTCAAAAGAGAACGTGCAAATGACGACAAACAAAAGTTAGTAGAAGTTCGTGCGTCTGTATAGAGACCGATGAGCGAAGCATACAGCATCTACCGTCATCATTCCATAGCAAATACTCTTGCCGAGAACCCGAGAAAGTTTTGATCCTACGTAAAATTTCTGAGCCGGTCGAAGGCTTCTATCCAGTCACTCGTTGATCGTCTGGAGTGGCAATAGAAGGCAGCAAAAGGAAAACTGTATTTTTGAATAAATAACGGATCGTGATGAAGGGAACTTAGGGAAAGAAATTTGTGTCGTCGTAAATTTTTGTTCAGTAGTAGGAAGGTGTGTCATGAACAAAATATCTAAAATTCTGACCGGTGGGGTGTGAACATGGAGCAGAAGGTGGGGGGAGGGGTTTCTTTAAAGGTCACCTTCTTATAACTTTCTTGACTATCTAGAAAATCACGGCTTTTAGTAAAAATATTTCGCAGTACAGAATTAAATTGCATTAAATTTCCTACAAAAAGGGTCCCATCCAAAAATGGTTCAAATGGCTGTGAGCACTATGGGACTTAACTTCTGTGGTCATCAGTCCCCTAGAACTTAGAACTACTTAAACCTAACCTAACCTAAAGACATCACACACATCCATGCCCGAGGCAGGATTCGAACTTGTGACAGTAGCAGCAGCGCGGTTCCGGACTGATGCGCCTAGAGCCGCTCGGCCACAGAGGGCCGGCAAGGGTCCCATTCATTTTTCCTCTAGAAGTGATAGCTTCCGTGTTGCAGAGAATGCAAACTCACAGATTATTAAAAATGGTATTCTTATGGTATAAAATTACGTTCCCTCATGCATCTGATGTCCCTGCCCGATTTTCCACCCTGATACACTCCGAGAACAAAATTTATCTTTCAGTACGGTTCTGCTGCACTTATGTGTGGTACACACACTTAGTATTTGTTTTGAACCTACATCATTTAACAACAAACCTTAATTTTATACCACTGAAATACTACTTTTAATAATCTGCGAATTTTCACTCCCTCTAACGTGGAAACAATTACCATACAGAAAAAAAAATTGAATTGGACCCTTTCCGCAGGAAACGTTTTCGCTAGATGCCGCAGTTTCCGAGACAAAGACATTTTTTTAACGTCGTTGACTGAGCTAAGAGGCATCCTTGGCGTAGAGAAACAACTGAAAGAGTTGAAAACAAGGAAGTCGCCTGGTCCGGATGGAATCCCATTTCCGTTACAGTATTGGCTCCTTACTTCGTCTGCATTTATCGCGAATTCCTCGCCCAGCACAAAATCCCAAACGACAGGAAAAAAAACTCTGATTACTCCTGTATATAACAGGGGTAAAAGAACGGACCCCAAAAATTACAGACCAACGTCCTTAATTTGGAAATTTGTGTAAGTCCTACGGGACCAAACTGCTGAGGTCATCAGGTCCTAAGCTTACACACTGCTTAATCTAACTTAAACTGACTTACGCTAAGAACAACACACACACCCATGCCCTAGGGAGGACTAGAATCTCCGACGGGGGAAGCCGTGAGGACCGTGACAAGGCGCCTCGGACCGAGGGGCTATCCCAAGCGGCCAACGACCTTAACGTCGATATACTGCAGAGTTCTTGAACATACTCGTATTCTCAGTTCAAATATAATAAATTTCCTTGAGATGGAAAAGCTTCTGTCCACAAATCAGCACTGATTGAGAAAGCACTGTTTGTGCGAAACTTAGCTTGCACTTTTCTCATATGATATCCTGCGAACCATGGATGTGGGGCAACATGCAGAAACCATGTTCTTAGATTTCCAAAAAGCGTTTGACACGGTGCCCCACTGCAGACTGTTAAGGTAGTACGAGCATGCGAAACAGGTTCCCAGATATGTGAGTGGCTCGAAGACTTCTTAAGTAATAGAAATACGTTGTCTTCCATGGCGAGTTTCCATCAGAGAGAAAGGTATTGTCAGGAGTGTCCCATGGAAAGGTGATCAGACAGCTCTTATCGTCTCTATAATAAATGATTTGACGGACAGGGTGAGCAGCATTCTGCGACTGTTTGCTGATGACGCTGTGGCATAGGGGGGGATACAAGTTGACTTAGACAAAATTTCTAGTTGGTGTGATGAACGGCAGCTTGTTATAAATGTATAAAAATGTACGTTCATGCAGATGTGTAGGAAAAATAACCCCGTAATATTCTAAAACAGCATTAGTAGCGTGCTGCTGAACACAGTCATGTTGATTTAATGTCTAGGAGTAACATTTCAAAGCGGTATGAAATGCAACGACCACAAAAGAAAGGTAGCAGGGAAGGCGAATGGTCTACTTCGGTTTAATGCGAAAATTTTAGAAAAGTGTGGCTCACCTATAAAGGAAATCGCGTATAGAAAACTATTGCCACCCGTTATTTAGTACTGCTTGTGTGTTTGGGATCCCCACCAGATCGCATTAAATAAAGATACAAAGCAGTTAAGAGGTGGGCTGATAGATTTGTTACCGGTAGGTTCGATCAACAAGCAAGTATTACGGAGATGCTTCGTGACCTAAACTGGGAATCCCTAGAGGTAAGACAATGTTCTTTTCTCGAAACACTGCTGAGAAAATTTAGTGAAACTGATTGCAGAACGATTCTTCTACCGCCAACGGTCATTTAGCGTAAGGACCACGAGGATAAGATAAGAGAAATTAGAGCTCACGCGGAAGGATATAGCTAGTTGTTTTTCCCTCGCTCTGTTTGCGAGTGGGACAGGAAAGGAAATGACTAGTAGTGGTACAAGGTATCTCCCTACATGCACCATAAGGTGGCTTGCTGAGTATACAGGGTGGTCCATTGATGGTGACCGCGCCAAATATCTCAAGAAATAAGCGGCAAACGAAAAAACTACAATGAACGAAACTTGTCTAGCTTTAAGGGGGAAACCAGATGGCGCTGTGGTTGGCCCGCTAGATAGCGCTGCCATAGGTCAAACGGATATCAACTGCTTTTTTTTTAAATAGGAACCCTCATTTTTATTACATATTCGTGTAGTACGTAAAGAAATGTGAATGTTTTAGTTGGACCACTTTTTTCGCTTTGTGATAGATGGCGCTGTAATAGTCACAAACATATGGCTCACAATTTTAGACGAACAGTTGGTAACAGGTACATTTCTTAAATTAAAATACAGAACGTACGTACGTTTGAACATTTTATTTCGGTTGTTCGAATGTGATACATGTACCTTTGTGAACTTATCATTTCTGAGAACGCATGCTGTTACAGCGTGATTACCAGTAAATACCACATTAATGCAACAAATGCTCAAAATGATGTCCGTCAACCTCAATGCATTTGGAAATACGTGTAACGACATTCCTCTCAAAAGCGAGTAGTTCGCCTTCCGTAATGTTCGCACATGCATTGACAATGTGCTGACGCATGCTGTCAGGCGTTGTCGGTGGATCACGATAGAAAATATCCCTCAACTTTCTCCACAGAAAGAAATCGGGTGAACGTGCGGGCCATACTATGGTGCTTCGACGACCAATCCACCTGTCACGAAATATGCGATTCAACACCGCTTCAACCGCACAGTTGACTGCGTAGCAGCGAGGAGAGCTCCGCCTACCAGCCTAAAGGAGCCAGGGTCTGATGATGGTTTTGTAGAAAGAACCGAAACCGGTCACCTGTATCATTAAAACATACATGACGTGATCAAGACTGAACTTTATTCAAAATATAACATCTGGGTATGTTCTGTGGGATCAGCGTCGACCAATGTCAGTGGGTCATGGGCGATAGTTGGCAGGTCACTCCCTATTGCTTTTGGTGTCTAATGAGCTCCATGATACGACTCGTTACTGGTATCAGAGTATAAGTTGGTGCAATACGAGATGCAGTCATAAAGTTGCAATTATAACCTCGCCAAAATCAAGATGCGATGATTTTAATGGTGTTAATTATTCTTTCATATTCACTCTTCAGTGAGACACATTTTTCCCAACGATAGATCTCTTGGCGGAGACCTTGGTTGTATGCATTTTGGCTGTTTAGAAGAAGTTACACCTGGAATATCACTTTGTCTTCATTCTGGAAATGCCTACCAGACAATACTCTCTTCATCCGAGGAAGCAGGGACCTTATGTCTCTGTCGTAGAAGAACAAAGACGCGTTGACGGACGGGACCTCGGGCTTAGCGTCTCCACCACAATCGCCGGTAACTATGCCACGTGACTACCGGCAACGCGATTCGTCCGCCTGACAAACTACGAAGATGGTAAAACAACCGGCTGTGGAGCAGACGAAGGCAGTTTCGGGCAGCCATCTCAAAGAGACAATCGCCAGCTACGTTATGTCACCATTCTTGCAATGCCACAGCCACTGAATTCTGATTACGACATCTCTCCACCCTGCTAGACTCATTTCGACGTTTCTCCCTGCTGTGCTGCTACGAGACCTTGACTCTGTCAGCAGCACCTGATTAAAGATGACACATTCTGCAACATGCCCTCAGGATAATTGTGCTACCGTGATCTATCTCGTGTGAAAAAGTTCTGAACTTGGCCACGTTATTATCGAGTGCTACTGATTGCAACGGGTGATAGACGCTGTAAATTGTAGAACGTCAAGTTTCAATTCTTTCTCCTCCGTTTATTTTCTTGTGGACGTAAGAATCAAGCGAGTTGTATAAATGTTTGATGGCAAGTAAATACTGAACCTTAAAAGTGTTTGTTACTTTGCTGTATATTAAAAACAAACAATATGGGGACTGAGACAACATGTGTTTGCTCAAGGAAGCTGTGTAGCGGGAGCTGCGGCGTTGTTGTCAAGCAGAAACACCCACTAGGAATGTTTCCTGCAACAGTTCATTCTGATAGCCTGCCACAACCTCCTTAGCAGATTTCGATACTACGCTCTTGTGACGAGTGCACCTTTAGTATATCAGCACCACACCGCAGCAGTCCCAAGGAACACACAGCATCACATAGCCTAATTATGATTAGGTCTTCACCTTTTTTTGGCGGTGTTGATTTTATACACTGCTGGCCACCGTAAATGCAACACCCTGAAGGAAGCATCCGAATCAAGTGAAATTTACACCATGGGTTTGCAGCGATGAGATATACAACTGATTAGAATTTCAGCGCAGACGCACATCACGCGCGCCTGTGGCGCCACCTCATAGCGCCATTTAAGACTTGGCGATTTCGACGAGTGTACGTTCGGCACGTGTGTTTTACCTTGTGGTTGTTTCACAAGACGATCAGTTATGCCTCGTAAACAACGGCGAACATCTTTTGATCAAGTATCCGAGTTCGACAGAGGAAGGATAGTGGCTTACCGAGATTGTGGATTATCATACAGAGAAATCGCTAGTCGTGTTGGACGAAACCAAACAACTGTAATGCGGATATGTGACCGTTGGATGCAGGAGGGTACGACGGACCGACGTGGTCGATCGCATTCACCTCGGTGCACCACTGCACGTGCTGATAGGCAAATTGTGCGCATGGCAGTGACGGATCGCTCAGTGACATCCCGAACCATAGCACAGCATATTGCGTCTGTAACGCATCATCCAGTGTCTGCGCGTACCATTCGACGCCGTTTACAGCAGAGTGGTCTGTCCGCAAGACGTCCATTGCTTCGTCTACCATCAACACAGAACCACAGACGTCTCCGTCGCCAATGGTGTGATGACAGACGGATGTGGACGGCAGAATGGAGTGACGTTGTCTTTACTGACGAGGCACGCTTCTGTCCGGAGCACCACGATGGTCGGATTCGAGTGTGGAGACACCGTGGAGAGAGGATCCTGGACAGCTGCATTATGAACCGCCACACTGGTCTTGCACTGTGGATTGTGGTATGGGGCGGTATTGGGTATTACTCTCGCACGCCTCTAGTACGCATTGCCGGTACTTTAAATAGCCGGCGCTACATATCCGAGGTGCTGGAGCCAGTTGTCCTTCCTTACCTTCAGGGCTCGGCCACACCCATATTTCAACAGGATAATGCGCGACCACACGTGGCACGCGTTGTCCAAAGGTTCTTCGTCAATAACCAGATTGAAGTGCTTCCTTGGCCGGCTCGCTCTCCGGGTCTTTTGCCGATAGAAAACATGTGGTCCATGGTTGCTCAACGAGTGACCCAGATTACATCCCCAGCTGCCACACCAGATGATCTTTGGCAACGTGTGGAAGCTGCTTGGGCTGCTGTACCCCAGGAACACATCCAACATCTCTTTGACTCAATGCCGAGACGTGTGGCAGCGGTGAACTCCAACAATGGCGGCTACTCTGGCTACTGATTCTGGCAGGAACCACATGTCACAGACGTCTGTAAACGTAATCATTTGATACTTGGTCAACATGATATCTACAAAATAAATTTAGTTGTGCTACTTCTTGTCTTTCTTGGTGTTGCATTTACGGTGGCCAGCAGTGTATGTTTCCACTACTTACTTTGCGATTTTATCAGTGGGTCACAGTATTACATCCAGCATTCGTCCATGACATTTAGGGGGCTAAAGAAGTCATCTCCTGCCTTGGTTCGATGGGTTTGAACAATCGCGGAAATTAGCAGACGTCGACCTTTTTCACGTCCAAAATGTCGTCCAAGATGCTGGAACGCTGGCACATGACTGATTTTCACTTCTTGTACTATCGCCTCGGTTGTTACATGAGAGTCTTCAGCACTCGGGCCGCCACTTCCCTTGTTCCCGATTCATAGTAGATAAGTATTGTACTACCTAGTTCATCGTTATCCACACTTTTATGACCTCAGTGGAAGCGTGTACGCCACCTAACCACTGTTTCATATGTTGGTCGATTATTGCTGTAAATGTCCACCGACTCAGCATGGAAAATTGCAGCGTTGATCCCCTTCGAATGCAGGAAACGAACTACTACACGATACTCAACTTGATCAATGGGCTTTTCATTTTACTTTGGATCATCCAGTGGAGTGATGCAATACTGTGGATAGGGGAATTCAATGTGTGCCAACTGTGGGTATGTACCTGCAAACAAACAAAAAAGTAATTACGTACCTTTATTTTGTAAGTGCGATAGTTAAAATTTTATGACTACTCTTTGTACACTGAGTTGACAAAAGTAATGGGATACCTCCTAATATTATGGAGGACGATGGTTCAATCCCGCGTCCGGCCATCCTATTTTAGGTTTTCCGTGATTTCCCTAAATCGCTCCAGGCAAATGCCGGGATGGTTCCTTTGAAAAGGCCTAATCCGATGAGACCGATGACCTCGCTGTTTGGTCTCTTCCCCCACACAAACAACCCCAACCAACCTCCTAATATCGTGTCGGACCTCCTTTTGCCCGGCGTAGTGCAGCAACGCGACTTGACGGGGACTCAACAAGTCGTTGGAAGACCACTGCAGAAATTCTGTGCCATGGTGCCTCTATAGCCATCCATAATTGCGAAAGTGTTGTCGGCGCAGGATTCTGTGGACGTACTGACCTCTCGATCATGTCCCATAAAAAGTTCGATAGGATTCCAGACGGGATATCTGAGTGGGCAAATCATTCGCTCGAATTGTCCAGAATGTCCTTCAACCCAATCTTAGGAAGTTCTGGTCTTACGTTAAATCAGTAAGTGGATCGAAGCAGCATATCCAGACACTCTGGAAAGCTGAAATACTACGCACCTTTTTCCAAAGCTGTTTCACAGAGGAAGACGCACTGCAGTTCGTTCTCTAAATCCTCGCACGAACGAAAAAATGGCTGACATCGAAATAAGTGTCCAAGGAATAGATGGTGGTGGTGGTGGTTAGAGTTTAACGTCCCGTCGACAACGAGGTCATTAGAGACGGAGCTCATGCTCGGGTTAGGGAAGGATTGGGAAGGAAATCGGCCGTGCCCTTTCAAAGGAACCATCCCGGCATTTGCCTGAAGCGATTTAGGGAAATCACGGAAAACCTAAATCAGGATGGCTGGAGACGGGATTGAACCGTCATCCTCCCGAATGCGAGTCCAGTGTGCTAACCACTGCGCCACCTCGCTCGGTCCCAAGGAATAGAGTACGCGAAAGAACTTGCCTTCCTAACAGCCGTGTACCGCAAGTCTCTAGAGGAACGGAAGGTTCCAAATGATTGGAAAAGAGCACAGTTAGTTCCAGTTTTCAAGAAGCATCGTCGAGCAGATGCGCAAAACTATAGGCCTACATCTCTGACGTCGAGCTGTTGTAGAATTTTAGAACATGTTTTTTGCTCGCGTATCATGTCATTTCTGGAAATCCAGAATCTACTCTGTAGGAATCAACATGGATTCCGGAAACAGCGATCGTGTGAGACCAACTCGCTTTATTTCTTCATGAGACCCAGAAAATATTAGATACAGGCTCCCAGGTAGATGCTATTTTCCTTGACTTCCGGAAGGCATTCGATACAGTTCCGCCACTGTCGCCTGATAAACAAAGTAAGAGCCTACGGAATATCAGACCAGCTGTGTGGCTGGATTGAAGAGTTTTTAACAAACAGAACACAGCATGTTGTTCTCAATGGAGAGACATCTACAGGCGTTAAAGTAACCTCTTGCGTGCACAGGGGAGTGTTATGGGACCATTGCTGTTCACAATATACATATACATGACCTAGTAGATAGTGTCGGAAGTTCCATGTTGCTTTTAGCGGACGTTGCTGTAGTATACAGAGAAGTTGTAGCATTAGAAAATTGCAGCGAAATGCAGGAAGATCTGCAGCGGACAGGCACATGGTGCAGGGAGTTGCAACTGACCCTTAACATAGACAAATGTAACGTATTGCGAATACATAGAAAGAAGGATCCTTTATTGTAAGATTATATGATAGCGGAACACACACTGGTAGCAGTTACTTCTGTAAAATAGCTGGGAGTATGCGTACGGAACGATTTGAAGTGGAATGATCATATAAAATTAATTGTTGGTAAGGCGGGTGCCAGGTTGAGATTCATTGGGAGAGTCCTTAGAAAATGTAGTCCATCAACAAAGGAGGTGGCTTACAAAACACTCGTTCGATCTATACTTGAGTATTGCTCATCAGGGTGGGATACGTACCAGGTCAGGTTGACAGAGGAGATAGAGAAGATCAAAAGAATGGGCGGCGCGTTTCGTCACAGGGTTATTTGGTAAGCGTGATAGCGTTACGGAGATGTTTAGCAAACTCAAGTGGCAGACTCCGCAAGAGAGGTGCTCTGCATCGCGGCGTAGCTTGCTGTCCAGGTTTCGAGAGGGTGCGTTTCTGGATGAGGTATCGAATATATTGCTTCCCCCTACTTATACCTCCCAAGGAGATCACTAATGTAAAATTAGAGAGATTAGAGCACTCACGGAGGCTTTCCGGCAGTCGTTCTTCCCGAGAACCATATGCGACTGGAACAGAAAAGGGAGGTAATGACAGTGGCACGTAAAGTGCCCTCCGCCACAGAGGGTGGCTTGCGGAGTATAAATGTAGATGTAGATGTAGAATAGCGAACGATTGAGGCCCATTGGCATAGCGCATCGTTTTTTGGGAACACGAATGGCTGAAAGTGGTCTCCAAGTAGCCGAACATAACCATTTTCAGTCAATGATCTGTTCAGTTTGACCAGAGAACCCAGTCCATTCCATGTAAACACAGCCCACGCCATTGTGAAAATAAAACGAGTCTGCAGAGTGCACTGTTGGCATCTAGGGTCCATGACTTTGTCGAGTCGGCGTCACACTCGAACTCTACCATCAGCTCTTACTCATCTGACCAGGCCACGGTTTTTCAGTCGTATAGGATCCAACCGATAAGGTTACGAGCCAAGGAGGGGCGCTGCAGGCGATGTCTTTCTGTTAGCATAGGCACTCGCGTCGGTCGTCTGCTCCCATAGCTCATTAACGCCAAATTTCGCCACACTCTCCTAATGTATACGTTAGTAGTACGTCCCACATTTGATTTCTGTGGTTACTTCACTCAGTGGTACTTGTCCTTTAGCACTGACAACACTGCGAAAACGCCGCTGCTCTCGGTCGTCAGATGAATGCCGTCGGCCATTGCGTTGTACGTGGTGAGAGGTAATCCATAAAATTTGGTACTCTCGGCACACTCTTGACACTGTGGATCTCGGGATATTGAATTCCATAACGATTTCCGAAATGGAATGTCCCGTGCATCTAGCTCCAACTACCATTCCGCTTTCAATGTCTGTTAATACTCATCGTGCGGCCATAATCACGCTGGCCACCTTTTAACATGAGTCACCTGAGTACAAATGACAGCTCGGCCAATGCACCGCCATTTTACATCTTTTGTATCTTTGTATCACTCTCCCATGACTTTTGCCACCTCAGCTTTTAGGTACGTACCTGCAACTAAATTTGTCACTTGTGTTATTAGTCACAGCAGCAGTGCTGTCACGTGATATGATGTCTCAGTGGCATTTAAAAACAAATCTTCTCTAGAAGTGGAGATAAGTGCAGTGTCAGTAGCAACTTGAAGTATGCTAAGCAGCCCAAAAGGAACGACGAGCGGGATGATGCTGTGATAACTCATAGGATTGTGATGTAAATACCCATCTGGCAGTCGACGTTTCAGTTTTATGTCGTGTCCCCAATTACAGTAGACGAACTGTGGTGTTGCGAATTGAGCTTCAGGCAGATCTATGTTACTCTCTCCGTCCGGACAGACCTTGGAAGGCCCAATAGAACCGACCGGCCGCCGCGTCATCCTCAGCTCCACAGACGTCACCAAAGGGGCATGTGGTCAGCACATCACTCTCCTTGCAGTAGCCGGCCGGTGTGGCCGTGCGGTTCTAGGCGCTTCAGTTTGGAACCGCGTGACCGCTACGGTCGCAGGTTCGAATCCTGCCTCGGGCATGGATGTGTGTGATGTCCTTAGGTTAGTTAGGTTTAAGTACTTCTAAGTTCTAGGGGACTGATGACCACAGATGTTAAGTCCCATAGTGCTCAGAGCCATTTGAACCATTTTTTTCCTGGCAGTATGTCAGTTTCCGAGACCGGAGCCGCTACTTCTCAATCAAGCAGCTCCTCAGTTTCTCTCACAAAGGCTGATTGCACCCCGCTTGCCAACAGCGCTCGGCAGACCGGATGGTCACCCATCCAAGTGCTAGCACAGCCCGACAGCCCTTAACGTCGGTGATCTGACGGGAACCGGTGTTACCACTGCGGAAAGGCCGTTGGCAGAGCTGTGTTTACTAGTCAAGGGATATGCCAGTCAGCCAACAACGTAATGCTGCAGCTGTCTGCTACAGTAGTACTGAGGTAACACCCGACAGTGTTGCGTTGTAAAAGTAGTGGTGGACTAGGCTGCTACATGCTGTATCACGACGCAGCATTTCCATTGATAACCATAACCTCCTGTCATAACACACCTGGCCAGAACAAGTACACACTATGTGATCAAAAGTATCCGGGCACCTGGCTGAAAATGACTTACAAGTTCGTGGCGCCCTTCATCGGTAATGCTGGAATTCAGTATGGTGTTGGCCCACCCTTAGCCTTGATGACAGCTTCCACTCTCGCAGGTATACGTTCTGTCAAGTGCTGGAAGGTTTCTTGGGAAATGGCAGCCCATTCTTCACGGCGTGCTGCACTGAGAAGAGGTATCGATGTCGGTCGGTGAGACGTGGCACGAAGTCGGCGCTCCAAAACATCCCAAACGTGTTCTATAGGATTCAGGTCAGGACTCAGTGCAGGCCACTCCATTACAGAGATGTTATTGTCGTGTAACCACTCCGCTACAGGCTGGGCGTTATGAACAAGTGCTCGATCGTGTTGTAAGATGCAATCACCATCTCCGAATTGCTCTTCAACAGTGGGAAGCAAGAAGGTGCCTAAATCATCAATGTAGGCCTGGGCTGTGATAGTGCCACGCAAAACAACAAGGGGTGCAAGCCCCCTGCATGAAAAACACAACCACACGATAACACCACCGCCTCCGAATTTTACTGTTGGCACTGCACACGTTGGCAGATAACGTCCACCCGGCATTCGCCATACCCACACCATGCCATCGGATCGCAACACTGTGTACCGTGATTCGTCACTCCATACACTCGTTTTTCCACTGTTCAATCGCCCTTGTTTACGCTCCTTACACCAAGCGAGGCGTTGTTTGGCATTTACCGTCGTGATGTGTGGCTTATGAGCGGCCGCTCGACCATGAAATCCAAGTTTTCTCACCTCACGCCTAACTGTCATAGTACTTGCAGTGCATCCTGATGCAGTTTGGAATTCCTGTGTGATGGTCTGGATAGATATCTGCCTATTACCCATAACCACCAACTGTCAGCCGTCTCTGTCAGTCAACAGAAGAGGTCGGAATGTGCGCTTTTGTGCTGTACGTGTTCCTTCACGATTACACTTCATTATCACATTGGAAACAGTGGACAGAAACAGTGGACATAGGGGTGTTTAGGAGTGTGGAAATCTCACGTACAGACGCATTACACAAGTGACACCTAATCACCTGACAACGTTTGAAGTCCGTGAGTTCCGCGGAGCGCCCCATTCTGCTCTCTCACGATGTCTAATGACTACTGAGGTCGCCGATATGGAGTACCTGGCAGTAGGTGGCAGCACAATGCACCTACTATGAAAAACGTATGTTCTTGGGGTGTCCGGATACTTTTGATCACATAGTGTGTATGCTCCCACATCAGCTGGTAGCAGCATTCCTTCAGTGCAATGCATTCGACCGGGGTAGTTTCCACGCGAACCATCAGCCAAGCGTGGAGCTAAGCTACACTGCTGGCCACCGTAAATGCAACACCAAGAAAGACAAGAGGTAGCACAACAAGATTTATTTTGTAGATAACATGTTGACCAAGTATCAAATGATTACGTTTACAGACGTCTGTGACATGTGGTTCCTGCCAGAATCAGTAGCCAGAGTAGCCGCCATTGTTGGAGATCACCGCTGCCACACATCTCGGCATTGAGTCAAAGAGACGTTGGATGTGTTCCTGGGGTACAGCAGCCCAAGCAGCTTCCACACGTTGCCAAAGATCATCTGGTGTGGCAGCTGGGGATGTAATCTGGGTCACTCGTTGAGCAACCATGGACCACATGTTTTCTATCGGCGAAAGATCCGGAGAGCGAGCCGGCCAGGAAAGCAATTCAATCTGGTTATTGACGAAGAACCTTTGGGCAATGCGTGCCACGTGTGGTCGCGCATTATCCTGTTGAAATATGGCTGTGGCCGAGCCCTGAAGGTAAGGAAGGACAACTGGCTTCAGCACCTCGGATATGTAGCGCCGGCTATTTAAAGTACCGGCAATGCGTACTAGAGGCGTGCGAGAGTAATATCCAATACCGCCCCATACCATAATACCCGGTGCAAGACCAGTGTGGCGGTGCATAATGCAGCTGTCCAGCATCCTCTCTCCACGGTGTCTCCACACTCGAATCCGACCATCGTGGTGCTGCAGACAGAAGCGTGCCTCGTCAGTAAACACAACGTCATTCCATTCTGCCGTCCACATCCGTCTGTCATCACACCATTGGCGATGGAAACGTCTGTGGTTCTGCGTCAATGGTAGACGAAGCAATGGACGTCTTGCGGACAGACCACTGTGCTGTAAACGGCGTCGAATGGTACGCGCAGACACTGGATGATGCGTTACAGACGCAATGTGCTGTGCTATGGTTCGGGATGTCACTGAGCGATCCGTCACTGCCATGCGCACAATTTGCCTATCAGCACGTCCAGTGGTGCACCGAGGTGAATGCGATCGACCACGTCGGTCCGTCGTACCCTCCTGCATCCAACGGTCACATATCCGCATTACAGTTGTTTGGTTTCGTCCAACACGACTAGCGGTTTCTCTGTATGATAATCCACAATCTCGGTAAGCCACTATCCTTCCTCTGTCGAACTCGGATACTTGATCAAAAGATGTTCGCTGTTGTCTACGAGGCATAACTGATCGTCTTGTGAAACAACCACAAGGTAAAACACACGTGCCGAACGTACACTCGTCGAAATCGCCAAGTCTTAAATGGCGCTATGAGGTGGCGCCACAGGCGCGCGTGATGTGCGTCTGCGCTGAAATTCTAATCAGTTGTATATCTCATCGCTGCAAACCCATGCTGTAAATTTCACTTGATTCGGATGCTTCCTTCAGGGTGTTGCATTTACGGTGGCCAGCAGTGTATTACAACCTAATCGAGCAGCGTTACCAACTAGGCGAAGCCGCTGATCTGTGAAGTGTCAACTAGCCCCGATGGTTCCAGTCTTTGAACTGGATATGCCAAGACAATGCCACCCAGTGGGCGCACTTCGTTATCATACATTGTGATATTAATAATCAAATTAATTTAATATGAAGAACACTTATTATGGCTTTCAGCGGATGTTATCTATTCTTAGATTCTTTACAAAGCTACATGTACATGATGGTTCTTGGGGCTCCAGTTTTTTCTTGATTATGACGTCGTTCTAAGTGAGTTCAGCAAGAACGCCGACTGCAAAATAATAACGTCGATGCCTTTCGTTTGAATGACTTGATATCTTTATTAATTACTGTTCACGGCCAGTGTACGAAAATGTTAAATGAGGTGGCAACAATGGTATTTGAACTTTAATTCTGTGTTCAGTGACTCTGGTATTTAACAACTGCACGCACGCGACCTGTGCCAGATTAATGATCTTGCCCACAGTTCTGTGTCTGGAAGTTATCTGCAGCAAAGTGCTTTCATATAAACCGGTTTGACGCTGCTTCGTGACGGAGAAAAATGTTAGGTCGCTGACCATGAAATGTAGGATCATACGGTGATGTAAGCTCGATAACGCGAAGTGTCTGCAGTTGGTGCTAGTATTTCGGAAAGTGACGCAATCTTTTCCTTGCCCGTGACCGTAGAGTTCCTTATGATTGCGGAGACGTAACATGTGCATTAATCAAGACACTAACTTATTCTTTGCGAGTTTAGACTTACGTGGTAGAGTTATCTACAAATGTTGTCAGGGGATACGTGGATTACACAGCAAATGGACAAGTTGTGTTGCAACGAGTCATTCACCTATGTGATCTCTGAAAGTAAACCAGCAGAGGTTTTCATTTTCAAGATGCGTCACCAGCAGGATACACATGGCTATACGCCTACATTGCTGATTTCCGTGTCTTGTAAACTTACAGAACATGTCTTGTGCTCGTTTATCTTCTGGATTCCGCAAATAACCTCTGTGGATATCAACATGGATTCCACAAACTGCGATCTCGTGAATTTCAGCTCATTATGTTCTACCATAACATCCAGAAGACAGCGTAGATACGAGGTGCGGCTAGAAAAAAACCGGACTGATGCTAGAAAAAACATTTATTTACAATTATTTACAATTTCATGTTATCTCCTTCAATGTACTCTCCTCCTCGGTCTCCACACCGCTCCATGCGAATTTTCCACTGTTCATAGCAATGCTGCAGCTCATTTTCGGTAAGTACATACATTACTTCCGTCGCTTTTTCTTTTACTGCTTCAACAGTCTCAAATCTAGTTCCTTTCAAAGCTGACTTGACTTTAGGGAAAAGAAAAAAGTAACAGGGGGCCAAATCAGGTGAGTAGGGTGGATGATCTAAGATGGGAATGTTGTGTTTTGCCAAAAACGTCTTCACTGACAACGCACTGTGAGCTGGGGCATTGTCTTGGTCAAGGATCCATGACTTTTTTCTCCACAAATCGTCCCGTTTTCTCCGTACTCGCTCACGTAGGGTAGCCAGGACGCTAATGTAGTAATGCTGATTCACTGTTTGTCCCTCTGGTACCCAATCAATGTGCACAATCCCTTTGATGTCAAAAAAAACAATCATCATTGCCTTGAATTTCGATTTTGACATTCGTGCTTTTTTTTTTGTCGTGGAGAACCAGGAGTTTTCCAATGGATCGATTTTGTAAGAAGGTGGGATCACTTTCAATGTTTTCCAGGATGTCAGAACAAATCATTCTTCGGCGTTCCTTCTGTTCAATTGTGAGACACTTTGGAACCATTTTTGAACACACTTTGTTCATGTTGAAACTTTCATGAAGAATCTGCCTAACACTTTCCTTGTCAACTCCTGTTAACTCAGACACTGCTCTGATTGTTAAACGGCGATCTTGTCGAACAAGTTTACCGATTTTTTCAATGTTTGCATCAGTTTTTGCTGACTATGGTCTGCCAGTGCGAGTGTCATCACTGGTGTCTTCGCGGCCATCTTTAAATCGTTTAAACCACTCAAACACTTGTGTTCGCGATAAACAATCATCGCCGTACACTTGTTGTAACATTACAAACGTTTCACTTGCAGATTTTCCTAGTTTGAAACAAAATTTGATGTTAACACGCTGTTCTTTCTGTACACTCAACATTTTCCGACGCACAGACCAAACGTCAACTACTTAAAACAGACGCCACGGGTAGACTGAGTGCAGGAGGCAGATGAAACTCGAGCAGTAGGCGGAGCGAGAGTCACGTGACAGGCCACGCGACTTTCAGCCTTATTGCATTCGTTTTATTGTTTCACTAGCACAAGTCCGGTTTTTTTCTAGCCACACCTCGTAGCTGAGCTCGAGCTGACTTTGGGAAAGCATTCGACATCGATCCTTACGATGCGAACAAAATACGTGCTTACGACTTATCAGACACGCTTTGTGATGCTACTGAAGACATTCGAATCAGCAGAATCCGACATATCGATCTTAACCAGAAGAACTCGTTTGATATTCGAGTAGCTTCGGACATACCGCTAGGGAGTGTTATAGAACTATTAACTTTTTATGACGTATGTAAATGATCCGGTGGACATTGCCAATTACAAATAGTCGTAAAACGTGATGCACTTACGTATATAGGTACACCGATTATTGTGTAATACACAATTGTCAACCAGTTGCAGGAACCTGCTACAGCCTATAAGCAGCTAGAGTATAACCAAGTAAAATGACTTGTATGACTCAGGCCCAGTTCAAAAACTCCTAAATATGTGTCATCCAACCACGTAGTATGTTTCTGTAATTTCGTATACAAATGGAAGAACGGGACTACAGCTGGTCGATGACCTGCAGAAAATAGATGTACAACAGCCTTATTTACGGCTGTTGGACATCTGTGTTCTGCAAGTACGTAGAATGCAGTTTACAAAACTTTTTCGATTGATACAAGCATTGCTCATCAGACTATGTCTATATCAGGTAGTGTTAATAAAGGAGATAGAAAATGTTGACGTAGGAACAGCGCGTTCCGGTGGACAACACTCAATCCATCACCTGGATGCATAAATATCTCCACATTTCCGCCCTAAAAATGTTTCGCATGTTCACAGAGTAGCACTATGTGGTGGAGAAACGGCTTTTAACAGGAACTGTTCGCTTTATAACCAGCCTAAGTAAGTAAAAAAAAGTGGAAAAAAGAAATTACAGTGAAACGAATACCTCTAGCTGCATACAGGCGTTGATATAGGTCAACGGCGACAGTTGAAAATGTGTGCCCCGACAGGGACTCGAACCCGGGATCTCCTGCTTACATGTCAGACGCTCTATCCATCTTTTTTTTGGTCGGTATTGTTCGTTGCGTTTGGTCTGGGCGGGCATCCGTGCACGCTGATCGTTGATTCCTTTTTTTTTAATTACAGAGAGCAAACAGCCCTCTGACCAAGCACGCTGAGCTACCGTGCCGGCAATCCATCTGAGCCACAGAGGACACAGAGGATAGATAGTGCGACTGCAGGCACTTATCTCTGGCACGCCTCCCGTGAGACCCACATTCCCAACTTATTGTGCCGCACTATATCCATAGTGCCCCTGCCCATTATACTCATTACTCGCGGCTTTTTGGCGATTCCCGTCAGAGTTCGGGCATTGTTTGTGCATCCGCACAGAAGAAGATGGTCAAATGACCGGTGAGCCACATATATAGTGGAAAAAAGAGTTTACAGTAACACAATGTGCCACCGATGAAAACAAAATTTTGTGTGTTACGTTACCTGAACTACAAGACTCATCTGCACTTACCAAATACGAGGGCAGTTCAATAAGTAATGCAACACATTTTTTTTCAGAAACAGGGGTTGTTTTATTCAGCATTGAAATACACCAGGTTATTCCCCAATCTTTTAGCTACACAACACTATTTTTCAACGTAATCTCCATTCAATGCTACGGCCTTACGCCACCTTGAAATGAGGGCCTGTATGCCTGCACGGTACCATTCCACTGGTCGATGTCGGAGCCAACGTCGTACTGCATCAATAACTTCATCATCCGCGTAGTGCCTCCCACGGATTGCATCCTTCATTGGGCCAAACATATGGAAATCCGACGGTGAGAGATCGGGGCTGTAGGGTGCATGAGGAAGAACTGTCCACTGAAGTTTTGTGAGCTCCTCTCGGGTGCGAAGACTTGTGTGAGGTCTTGCGTTGTCATGGAGAAGGAGAAGTTCGTTCAGATTTTTGTGCCTACGAACACGCTGAAGTCGTTTCTTCAATTTCTGAAGAGTAACACAATACACTTCAGAGTTGATCGTTTGACCATGGGGAAGGACATCGAACAGAATAACCCCTTCAGCGTCCCAGAAGACTGTAACCATGACTTTACCGGCTGAGGGTATGGCTTTAAACTTTTTCTTGGTAGGGGAGTGGGTGTGGCGCCACTCCATTGATTGCCGTTTTGTTTCAGGTTCGAAGTGATGAACCCATGTTTCATCGCCTGTAACGATCTTTGACAAGAAATTGTCACCCTCAGCCACATGACGAGCAAGCAATTCCGTACAGATGGTTCTCCTTTGCTCTTTATGGTGTTCGCTTAGACAACGAGGGACCCAGCTGGAACAAACCTTTGAATATCCCAACTGGTGAACAATTGTGACAGCACTACCAACAGAGATGTCAAGTGGAGCACAGAGTTGTTTGATGGTGATCCGTCGATCATCTTGAACGAGTGTGTTCGCACGCTCCGCCATTGCAGAAGTGACAGCTGTGCACGGCCGGCCCGCACGCGGGAGATCAGACAGTCTTGCTTGACCTTGCGGCGATGATGACACACGCTTTGCCCAACGACTCACCGTGCTTTTGTCCACTACCAGATCACGGTAGACATTCTGCAAGCGCCTATAAATATCTGAGATGCCCTGGTTTTCCGCCAAAAGAAACTCGATCACTGCCTGTTGTTTGCAACGCACATCCGTTACAGACGCCATTTTAACAGCTCCGTACAGCGCTGCCACCTGTCGGAAGTCAATGAAACTATACGAGACGAAGCGGGAATGTTTGAAAATATTCCACAAGAAATTTCCGGTTATTTCAACCAAAATTGGCCGAGAAAAAAAATGTGTTGCACTACTTATTGAACTGCCCTCGTATGTCGGTAACTGATTACTTGAACGTCCGTTGGTGGTAAAATATTAACATAACCGTCACATCTACGAACTGGCAGTAAGCTTAGTTGTGAGAAACGTGTACCATCAAGTGCTGTCCGTCCTCATTGTTTGAAATAACACTGATAAATACCACACTGCAGGTGCAACAACCTGATAGACGTTTCGTCAGAGATACTGTGTCATCTTGTGAAAAAATGGTGTCCGTATACAGTAAATCTCTAGCTGTATGTTAAGGCACCGTGCCAGGTATACGACTGGAGCAATGGTGCTGCGTGAGCAGTGGATCAACGCTGAAAAACAAATTATAATTAGCAGATATCAGGAATAATAATGTTACAACTGTGTGAATGCCAACGATAGTGTTACCACTCCTTCAGCGCCTCGGTTTGTAGTCTCAGAGATGGATGGACAGCGTGCAGGTATTTTATCCAGAAAGAGGTCTTTAGAGACAGAGCACATCCTCGAACTGGAGAAGAATTGGAAAGGGAATTGCCTGTGCCATTTCAAAGGAATGACGGTACTGGCCTTGAGCAATTCAGCGAACTCACGTAACTACTGTTTGGACTGGGATTTGTTTTGGCATTCTCCCGAATACAAATGCAGTGTCTTATCACTGTGCTACTTCTTATGGCTAATCCTGGAGGAGAAGGATACATTGATCACCAGTATGTACTTGCCAACGAGAATCGAGACGGTAGCGTATTATTCTTGTTCGCCAGATTATACGCCTGTGCCCTGGTTTAAGCTATAAATACCACCCAACGATGTCATCGAATAACGGCATGGAACACTGTTGACCGTGATGCAAGGACTGTGTGCTCTTGGCCCACTGCAGTGATACTTGGGAGGCCTTGCTGTTAATATCCAAAAACTGATGAAACAGTTGTGTCAAATGACGCATGAACGTACGAATCAAAGGCCACGTAACTAAACTTAAGTGATTTGATAACAAAGTTATTTAGGAAATCATGAACTGTAGCAGTTTAGTTTTTTGACAGACTGTAATATCTTAGCTCAACATTGTCTAGCTACACGTTCGTGGCCTGTTTAAAAACAGGTGCAACAATAAATAAGTATGTGGTAGCTATGGAAGATGATTTCTGAAATACCGCCACTGCTAAATCTAGCCTGCAGATCACGTACTCTTGTGCCCTATTATAAGGGCCAGTCAAATGAAAATCGAACACCCGCCGCAAAGGAGCCACGGAATGGTCCCATTAAAAAAAAAACACCACACTCGTCGAGATGACATGATCAATTCCTGTGTCGTAGTAAATGGTTGGACACTGATGGATCCTCAACCGCACCCACTCTTTTGCACTTCCTCATCCGACTGAAACCGACGACCTCTCATGTCTTCCTTCAGTTCACCAAAGACGTGAAAATCAGACGGTGAAAGATCCGGGTTGTACGGAGGATATTGCAGTGTTTCTCAACCAAATCACTGAAGTGTAGCCTTCATCTGATTGTCATTCTGGGTCCGGGCGTTAACGTGCAACAAGATGATTCCGTCCGACAGCATTTCTAGGCGTTCTGACTTTATGACACGTCGCCGTTTTTGCGAAGTGCCTACAAGCAAAAGGCCCCTTTGGTCGAAGAAGGTCATCGTGATCTTGCCGGAACTTGTGTGAACAGCTTTGGATTTCCTTTGCAGGGGTGATGTGGGATATTTCCACTGTCCCTCGGGCTGTCGGAATGCTGTCGGACGGAATAATCCAGTTCAGGACAACGCCCGAACTCACGCTTCCAGTCGGGCGAAGGCTACGCTTCAGCTATTTGATTTGGAAATACAGCAACTACTTCGTATAGCCCGGATCTTTCACCGTGTGATTTTCAAATCTTTCGTGACCTGAATAAAGACATGCGTGGACATCGCCTTCAGTCGGATGAGAGAGTGCAACAGTGGGTGCGGTTGTGGGTTCATCAGCTGCGGTGACATGCTGCATAACAGGAATTGATCGTCTCGTCTTCCACTGGGATAAATGTCTCAATGCGTGTGGTGACTACTTTTAAATGGAATCTTCCATGGTCCCATTGAGGAGGATGGTCGGTTTCTATTTTACTGGACTGCCACTCATACTTCTAACAGAACCTATTTTCGTATGTTATTGGTGTTGTACACGGCCGTTATTTTTTAGTGAAGTGCAGTTACCGAGCTTTTATTTCTGCAAGTTCAACACATCGGCGTCCGAGTCAAGGAAACGATCAGCCCAGTATTGAACAAGGGCGCCGCGTTACAGTCCATGCATCTGACACATCGTCCAAACAGAGCGTCGTTTTTAAGCGGTTTTTCACCTCCTCTAGGCAAATGCTCGGTTAGTTCCCCTTTTACCCTGCAGAAACAATACATAACAAAATTTCTTTGTAGACAGATTGCGTAAACAACATATTTTCTCACCTTAGCATAAATCGTACTGAGACGACAGAAACGGAATTCGGCTGTAAAAAAGTACAATTAAGTCCAAGATGGGAGAGTACCCAACATGTACAGACCGCTGAAAATATTCGGGAGGACGACGGTTCAATCCCGCGTCCGGCCATCCTGATTTAGGTTTTCCGTGATTTCCCTAAATCACTCCAGGCAAATGCCGGGATGGTTCCTCTGAAAGGGCACGGCCGACTTCCTTCCCCCTCCTTCCCTAATCCGATGAGACCGATGACCACGCTGTCTGGTCTCCTTCCCCAAAACCAACCAACCAACCGCTGAAAATGGATAAGACGTCAGGAATAATATAAAAACGCCGAATAAATTATTAGTAATTCCTAGGAGACATCGCGCTGCTAGCTTGTAGCACCGTCTCTAGCACTGATAAAGGCCTCAATTCATAGAAGAGTCTACAAGTTTGTTCAGGAAGTCCACATCCAGCTGTAACCGCTCTGTGATCAGATCCAGTAGAGCTACTAGTTTGCGAAGATGTTGATTGTTACGTCTCATCCGCCGTTCAGAATAGTCCCTGACATTTTCAGTCAGATTGTCGCTGTCGGGTGGAGAATTGTTGGGTCCCCTTTATGGGTCAAGCGTGCACGAATCGGCTACTATGGTAGCGGAATATGAGGGCGTGCTCATGTTTTTTTTTTAAGTAAGAAGAACCCCCTCCAGCCGCTCCCAACCCCTTTGGGATCAAAGACGAATTGCCTGCCGAAATCGAAGAAACATCAGGCGCTTATTCTCAGACAATGCTCGTCCTCGCAGACCAGAAATAGAAACAGACATAGTATTAATGCCACTCTGGTATCAGGAATAGAAAGTTGATTGGAACCGAAAATGAATAGCAACTAAATCCTAAATTAAAATTGGACTATTTATCGTAAAAATAGCGTACATGCCAAATGTGGCGGCGTATTTATTGCAGTAATGAATTCGATAATATCTACTGAGGTTATCACGTATTCCGAATGTGAATTAATCTCGGGAAGTTTAGCATCAAAGATGAGCCATAAATGATAATCGGATGCTTTTATAGACCACCTGCACCAGGAGCTGTAGCGGTAGAGCGCATCAGAGAGAACTTGCAGAATTTCGTGGAAAAGTTTCCTGTACATGCTTTTGTAATAGGGGATGACTTCAACTTGCCAAATATGGAATGGGAAAGTCATGTGATCAAAACTGGTGCCACAGACAGGGATTCGTGTGACATTATTTTGAATGTCTTGCCGCGCGGAATGGATGCGCGGTTAGAAGCGCCATGTCACTGATTGCGCGGCCCTGCCGCCGGAGGTTCGAGTCCTCCCTCGGGCATGGGTGTGTGTGTTGTTCTTAGCGTAAGTTAGATTAAGTTAGTGTAAGTAGTGTGTAAGTCTAGAGAGCGATGACCTCAGCAGTTTGGTCCCTTAGGAATTCAAACACAATTTGAGTTCTGAATGTCTTGTCCTAAAATAGCTTAGAGCAATAACTAGAGAACCAAATCATGAAGGTAACGTCTTACACCTCCTAGCAACCAACAGTTCTGAATTTTTCGAATCAGTCAATGGAGAAGAAGGCATCGGTGATCATAATGCTGTGAAAGCAACTATGAGTACACGCATTAGAAGGCGTTTTAAGAATGGTAGGAAAGTATTTTTTCTTGGAAAGAGTGAAAAGATACAAATTGTTGAGTGTCTGTGTAGTCATCATCTGATACTCAATACTGAGGATGAAGACGTAGACTACTAATGGAAAAAATCGTTCAATATGCCTTAGACAAATGTGTTCGGAGCAAGGTCTTAACGGATGGGACACGCACACCGTAGTTTAATAAACATATTAGAAAACTACTATGTGCTGACAACCAAAAGTTGAACGAAGCGAAAATAATTGTAACAGGACCAATGAGAGAACCCTTCAATGACTCTGGAAGTAAAATTTTGCCAACAGATCTGATTAAAAACTTAAGAGGTTTTGGTTTCACATAAAATCAGTATGCAGATCGAAATCATCTATTCAGTCTCTCGGGGATCACATCGGCACCAAAACGGAATATGACACAGAGAAGGCCGAAATGTTGAATTTGTTCTTTCGAAAATGTTTCACCGTGGAAGATGGTAATATGGTCCCTCCTTTCAATCATCGCACGAACAAAGAAATGGCAGTTATCGAGATCAGTGATCGTGAAACAGAAAATCAATTACAAACGCTTAGTAATGGAAATGTATCAGGACCAGATTACATATCTGTAAGATTCTATAGAAATTTGCGGAAGAACTTGCTCCGCTACTAGCGGGGGTTATTGCAGGGCGCTGGAACAACGAAGGATTCCTAGCGACTGGGAAAAAAGCGCAGGTTATTCCCGTTTTCGAAAAGGGTCGTGGGGCAGATGCACGTAATTATAGCCCTATATCGCTGACGTCAATCTGTTGTACATTTATGAAACATGTTGTAGGTCACGTATTACGACATTTTTGTAGACGAAAATGTCCTCCACAGAAATGAGCATGGATTCCGCGCGAACAGAGATCTTGCGAACCTCGGCTCACTCTGTTTCTCCATTAAATCCACAGCGCTGTATACATCAGCGATCAGGTTTATGCCGTCTTCAGAGAATTCAGGAAGGCATTTGACACAGTTCCGCGCTGCTATCTAGTGAAAAAATAGGAGATTACCGAGTATCTGACCAGATTTGCGACTGGATTCAACGCTTCTTTGCAGAGAGAACTCAACACGTCGTTGTTAACGGAAGAAAACCGGCAGATGTATAGGTAATTTCAGGAGTGCCACGAGAGAGTTTGATACGATCTTTACTCTTTAAAATACAAATGATCTAGTAGAAAATGTCGGAACCTTCGTAAGGCTATTCGTAGATGATGCAGTTGTGTACAAGAAGGTAGCAGCGCCAGAAGATTGTAGCGACTTGAAAAAGAGGGAGTTGACAGTTGACCCTGAACGAAAATAAATGCGAGATACTGCACATAAATAGGAGAAGAAATCCGATACTGTAAAATTGATCACAAATTGCTAGCAACCGCAAAATATCTAGGATTGACACATCGGACTCGCATTCAGGAGGGCGACGGTTCAGACCCGCGTCCGACCATCCTCATTTAGGTTTTCCGTGACTTCCCTAAATCGCTTCAGGCAAGTGCTGGGATGTTTCTTTCGATTTCCTTCCCCATCCTTCCCCATCCTTCCGTAATCCGAGATCGTGCTCCGTCTCTAACGACCGCGTCGTGCCGGCCCCGGTGGCCGTGCGGTTCTAGGCGCTGCAGTCCGGAACCGCGGGACTGTTGCGGTCGCAGGTTCGAATCCTGCCTCGGGCATGGATGTGTGTAATGTCCTTAGGTTAGTTAGATTTAAGTAGTTCTAAGTTCTAGGGGACTGATGACCTCAGAAGTTAAGTCCCATAGTGCTCAGAGCCATTTGAACCATTTGACCGTGTCGTCGACGGGGCGTTAAACACTAGCCTGCTCCTCGTCGTCAAATATCTAGGACTATCCATCCGGAGTGACCTTCAGTGGTATGAGGACATAAAACAAATAATAAGAAAACCAGATGCTAGACCAAATTCACAGGAAGAATAGTAAGGAAATGTAGCTAATGCACGACAGAAGTGGCTTACTGCTCATCCCTTACCGGATAGGACTAGTAGAAGAGATAGAGAAAATCTGACTGACAGCAGTGAGTTCCGTGACAGGGTCGTTTAATCTGCGTGAGAGCGTTACAGAGGTGCTCAAAAGCTCCAGTGGTAGACGCTGCAAGAGAAGCGTTTGCATCAGAGAGTGGTTTACTATTGAAATTCCGAGAGAGTACATTCCGGGAAGAATCGGACAGCATATTGCATCTTCCCACATGCGACTCGGGAAATGATAACGGGAAAAGTCGAGGAATTAGAGCTGATAGGGAGTTTACCGACAATCATTAATCTCACGCATCATTCGCGAATGGAACAGTCCGCCACACTGTCAGGTCACTTGTCGAGTACTGATGTAGATGAAGATCGATTGATTTTGTGGGCCATTCGACGTGCGATAAGTTGCCTGAGTGTTCGTCACACCAGGAGCGTGTGCGTGCAGCCCTGCGATCACGGCTTCTGTCATCTCGAATACGGGAGCGTCAGCAGCATATTCAGCATAAAGATCTAGGAGAAAGAATACCTCTTAGTCACCAAGAATGTTTGAATGATCATCCTGGTTCGTGCGAATGGCAGTCTGAAAGACTGTGCACTAGAAAGTCATGGTCCGAAAAGCACTTCTAAAACATCGCAGAACCACCTGAAGTAAGACCTCCACATAATGCAACGCTAAACATACTAGACGCCATGTATCATTTGAAAACGAAGAAAGTCCCGCATAGTCGGACTAACTACACGCCTCCAGTCAACTACTGTTCACTGAGCGAGGTGGCGCAGTGGTTACCACACTGGACTCGCATTCGGGAGGACGACGGTTCAATCCCGCGTCCGGCCGTCCTGATTCAGGTTTTCCGTGATTTCCCTAAGTCGCTCCAGGCAAATGCCTGGGTGGTTCCTTCGAAAGGGCACGGCCGACTTCCTTCCCTAATCCGATGAGACCGATGACCTCACTGTTTGGTCTCCTCCCCCAAACAACATAACCCAACTCAACTACTGTTCAGTTTGTATGTTGTTTGGCTCAATGAAGGCGTGTGGAATTATGTTCCACTGTGAACAATGACCTTCTGCGAGGTACCCGACTCCAGATGTCTATTGCATGGAGCCGGCCGAAGTGGCCGTGCGGTTAAAGGCGCTGCAGTCTGGAACCGCAAGACCGCTACGGTCGCAGGTTCGAATCCTGTCTCGGGCATGGATGTTTGTGATGTCCTTAGGTTAGTTAGGTTTAACTAGTTCTACGTTCTAGGGGACTAATGACCTCAGCAGTTGAGTCCCATAGTGCTCAGAGCCATCCATCTATTGCATGGACTACCTTTTGCAATGATTTTTTCGAAAACTGGTCGAGATGATCCTGCATCCAGTATCAGCAACTGTTCCTATAAATATGCCATATACAGGGTGTCTCACCTAACTCTGCCACCTCAAATATATCTGGAACAACAATGTGCGCTTCATTTATTTCAAGCGTCAATTTCGCTTCGCAATTTCTCTGGATGTAACTGACGTATTGCGATGCAACTAACGCCATTATTTTTGTGATTTTTCATGCTATTGATTGCATACGAAATAATACTGGGTGTCCATTTAAAAATATACAAGTTTGTGTTGAAAATAGTATTTGTTTACGTTTTAAAATTTCACATAGTATTTGGTTTCCTAACCCCTGCCGTACTTTCATTCAGGTGAAAACCGTTTTTGAATATATATTGTTGTTCCAGAGGTATTCGAGGTGGCAGAGTTAGGTGAGACACCATGTATAGAGGATAATTCAGCTGCCCCTATCGATCGGTTTTATGCAACCCACAGAATCTTCAAAAACCACACGCAAGATTTTCATATTCTCTTGCTCGCTAGTACAAAATGAACAGGGTACTTTTATAGGAAATTAGTGTAGTTAAATTTAACACTGGGATACATTTTCGCTGGAGATCACGGTTTTCAAGTTATTCAAGAAAAACGCGTTTTAAGGTCACTTTTGTATATTTTTCGTAAATAATTCGAGAACTGTAGCCTCTAGGGAAAACGTATCACAGTGAAAAATATAGCTACATGCAATATTCTACAAAAATGTCCTGGTAATGTTTCCTGAGGGGCTTATAGTGTGGGGATAACAAGCGAGAGAATATGAAAATCTTGGGCGCGGTATTTGAAGGCACTGTGGGTTGCAGATAATCCAGCAGTAGGGGCAGCTGAATCACGCTGCTTATATATGTGGTGTCGAACATGTGAAAATATTTCCACTTATACTTGTTGTACCCTGTATATATGTGTGTGTTGTCTGTTCTGTCGGACATATAATACATCTGTAGGCGTAACTGCCTCGATAACTTCAGAGCGGATGCACAACAGGGTCTGAGCCTCTTGCAAGAATACAAGACTCGTTGCAGGCAATTGAGTGAACTGACAGTAGACGCCAGTAGCGCGTGACAAGTCGAGAATTTCGGGTGGACGGAAAGTGTGTCCCGATGGCCAAGGCGGTTAAGGGGGTAGGACGTCAAACTGGCCGACTTGGAGCAGGAAGGCACCACAGGACATTTTAATTTCCACTGTCTATATTTTTACAAATAAATTCATAAAACTTTGTCAGCATGACCAGGAAGGGTTCAGGATTCACGCTCATTGCAGTGGAAGTTAAAAAATATAACAAAATATTTTTTTTTACGTGTGAAATATCATCATTTTTTCACTTACTATTGGCTGCATTCGTTGCTATAGGTACACTTTTCTTCATAAGTAAGGGAAATTCTTCGATGAATTTTGCACAGCATACAAACCACTGTATTGTATGTTAACCGGCGACCTAGAAACGACGGACAGGCTCCGTCCCCGCCGCAGCCGCAGTGGTCCACAACCCCACGATGACTACCGCAGTCCACTCACTTCACCCCTCCGCCGCCCCACACCGAACCCAGGGTTATTCTGCGGTTCGGCCTCCGGTGGACCCCCCAGGGAACGTCTCACACCAGGCGAGTGTAACCCCTATGTTTGCGTGGTAGAGTAATGGTGGTTCAAATGGCTCTGAGCACTATGCGACTCAGCTTCTGAGGTCATCAGTCGCCTAGAACTTAGAACTAATTAAACCTAACTAACCTAAGGACATCACACACATCCATGCCCGAGGCAGGATTCGAACCTGCGACCGTAGAGGTCACGCGGTTCCAGACTGAAGCGCCTTTAACCGCACGGCCACACCGGCCGGCAGTAATGGTGGTGTACGCGTACGTGGAGAACTTGTTTGCCCAGCAATCGCCGACATAGTGTAACTGAGGCCGAATAAGGGGAACCAGCCCGCATTCGCCAAGGCAGATGGAAAACAGCCTAAAAACCACCCACAGACTGGCCGGTTCACCGGACTTTGACACAAATCCGCTGGGCGGATTCGTGCCGGGGACCAGGCGCTCCTTCCCGCCGGGAAAGCCGTGCGTTAGACCGCACGGCCAACCGGGCGGGCTATACGAACCATACTTACAGGTGTATGAAACTCAAGAATTTTCCGAATCTATTAAAAACTGTGCTAAAAATTGAAATAATTAACCATAAAATTTGAGTTTTTCTAAACATGAAGTTTAAAATGTAACAGCTCATTCATTTTTTCATTAATTAAATAAATTCTAGAGTTTCATACACCTGTAGGTATGGTTTGTATGCTGTGCAAAATTCATCGAATAATCTCTCTTAATTGTGAAGAAAAAGTGTACGTATAGCAACAAATGCAGCCAATAGTAAGTGAAAAAATGATGAAATTTCACACGTAAAAAAAATTATTTTGTTATACTTTTGAACTTACATTGCTATGAGTTTGAATCCTGAATCCATCCTGGTCGTGTTGACAAAGTTTTATGAATTTATTTGCAAAAGTATAGACAGTGGAAATTAAACGTCCTGTGGTGCCTCTCCTGCTCCAAGTCGGCCAGTTTGACGTCCTACCCCCATTAAGGCAGATTTGTGTTGGGAGTCCAGGCGCAGCACAAATTTTCAACTTTCACTATCGAATTAATTCAATGCCCGATTGCGGGTGGCGTCGATCTTCCCTTCGGAAATTCCTATAGGGTATTAACCTATTGTCACTGATAATTTATGATACTCGTCTCTCGTCCCTGTCGATGAGGATTATTTTACGATCACTGTTTAAACGCCGTGTTCCATGGTTGCCTGTGGGACACATTCACAGTGTGACCACGAGCATGCCCAAATACGATAGCTCCTTTCTGCTCTTCTGTAACGTCACCATATCGATCAATCTTACAGCCGACTGGTACATAAGCATCACTTCCTCGTCATCAAAAATGGTTCAAATGGCTCTGAGCACTATGGGACTTAACTTCTGAGGTCATCAGTCCCCTAGAACTTAGAACTACTTAAACCTAACTAACCTAAGGACATCACACACACCCATGCCCGAGGCAGGATTCGAACCTGCGACCGTAGCGGTCGCGCGGTTCCAGACTGTAGCGCCTAGAACCGCTCGGCTACCCCGGCCGGATCCTTGTCATCACAAACGTCAATTGTCAAGGGTCACATGACCACCTTCTTCCAGTTCCGATTTGTCCCGTGTGTTACGTTATGGGTGTAAGACGTGTTTGCTAAAAGCAAATATTGGTTGACTGGGGATGTTGTGGCGAACGGCGGTGTCACTCAATCCGGGATAGCGACTGCAGTTCTGCAAGGTTTCATCCAACAGTTCGACTAACCGAGAGGAACTGCACTCATTCACCTGTAAGAGTGGTGTACGAGAATCACAGGTAGTATGAATCCAAAGTTTCCGGTTCGATTCTCCGTCAGTCCTAGGATTTTTATGCGTCTCTTTCCTCTTTCATCACATGTAACAATCGTTGTTAACGTGAAAAATGCCGAGTTGCACTGTGTTTCGGAATTCACATTAAACTCTACGCCTCGTAACTGGCTGCGTAAATCAGTTCAATGCTTCGAGGAAGGCAACAGCATACTACCGCTAACAGTACTGTGCCTAGTGTAGCAGTGTGGTGTACAAATCTAGCTTCGGGCTGATGACAGCTTTGCTTTATTTATAAACTTTCAATGTTGGGAGCGATGTGCACCGCCAGCTACCTTCTCTTTCCAACTGCTCCTGCGAGACACACCGCTTGCTGGCATAGACGGAAGCTCATCCTAATAACTACCTATTTCAGTACACCCTCCTTTATACCTCCACCAGACAGAGTGAATAGGGGAAATATCGTAATCGGGGTACGATGCCTATTTGCTCCTGCCACTTCATTGTGTCAAGAGAGCTAAGCATGCAGTGGTGAACTGCTTTCGTGACTCGAAGTCTCGAGCGGCAAATGGTAGGCATGGTAGTAACGGGTATTTTATGTCTCTGGGAGCCAAAAAACTGTGCTATGTAATGAAATGTAGCCTGTAAAATAATCTCAGATATATTTAAATACAATGATAGCGATTTCTGTACATTTTTACCAACTCTAACCGTGTCTTTATCATGTACTCTACATCTTAATCTATGTGTATGTCTAGTTATTTCCCGTTTACTGCCATACTCGAACACATGTTCAACCTATATTTCACCCCGATGCATGAGAAAGACGCCACTTTTCTCTGAGTAAAATGAACACTCGTAATAGCTTTTCTGTACCGGTTGGTTAAAGTGCAGCTACCCACAGAGGTCCAGCGTGGGCTGTAGGCATCATATGATAGCGAAACTTGGTAGATGTTTTAATACGTTAATGCGGGACAGATTTACGCTGGGAAAAATTAGTTCCAATTTTGGCCACTAGGTGCAAGTCTGACACTGTGAATGCAAGAAAGACGTATAGAAATGTTTCCATGCGTAATGGATTAGGATAGGGATGTGGGCAAGAAAGGTCAAACAAGTGAGAAAGGCATAATGTTGAGTTTATTATTAACCGCGGCTTACGCAATTTGTTCAATATGAGCATCGGAGACGTCGACGAGATGCTGTACAGAGCCAGATTTGCATCTTGTGGCCAAAATTGGAACTATTTTTTCCAGCTTAAATCGGTTCGCCAATAACGCATTAGCGCGTCTACCAAGTTTCGCTGCCTTACGATAACTATAGTAGGCACTGGGAATCCGTGAGTATCTGCCATTTAATTACACCCAGTATACAAATAAAACAGGTTCTGCGCCAGGCACTTGTTTATTTTTCCACTACGCGTTTCGATGGTTCACACCATCATCTTTAGGTTGAGAATTGTCTATTTACATGGCTGGTGTTGGCGAAGAGTACAAACGTCTTTTCACAGTCACAGACCAAGGATTGTGTAGGTTATTTTGGTCCTTTGCTAATGATAAAAATTTGTTAATTTACATAAGGTAGTTTAGGACTTAAAAAGCATGAATTTCTGACAGGGGCGATAGTATTGTAAAAGTTCTGTCTGATATATGTCCTCTCCACTGCACATTATATTTACACTGTCAATTCAAAGATATTATATATGTTACAGATATATTTGTTTACATCTGATACAGAGATAGATGATCAAATGGTTTCTACATAAACATCTTTTTCATTTTTGAAAATATGAATGGGCTGCACCAGAATATTGATTTGCACAATTCATTTGTTAGAGTAGATAGTTATATATACTTTTTTTAGAAATATTGATAAAATGTTGTTTAATTGGTTATGTAGATAAATATGTATTCCTTATGTATTAAAAAATGGGAATGGGCTGCACATAAATATAGATATGTGCGCACTTGAATTATGAAATTAATTCCTTATATGTAAAAAGATTACAACAGATCCTGCATATGTTTTGTAGGTTAAACTTACTGAGAGATGAATGGGAGTGGTTGTATTAACTGCTGTGCATTGAAACTGTAAATTATGGTAATACTCGTACTTTACGTACTTTGTCAAAGCTTTTGAAAAAAGTTGGTTGAGCCTGTTTCACTGTTGTTGTTGAGTGTATGTTCTTCAAATTTCTTTCTGTGTATGTAGATTTCAAGTTCTTTATATAGAGGTCTTCTGTATCCTTCGTTCAGTGTATGTAGTACTTCATCGTTGCTTTCCACATTGTCAAATGGATGTCCTGTATCTTTTATATGGGAGGCTATTGCACATTTGTATGGTGTGTTGTATCGGAAGGCGCTGAAGTGTTCTCTGAATCATTTCTGGAAGCTATGGCCTGTTCGATCTACGTACTGAGCTGGGCATTTACTACCTATGATTTTATATGTGCCATAGAATGAAAATTTATCTCGACTGCTTTTTAAATTACGAGAATGTCTCTGGCAGATTTTGTTCTTTGTTTGGAATGCAATTCTTAAACTACGGGACATAAAAGTTACAAACATATATGATTAATTTCGTTTTGAAAATCTCAAGATTTCCCATCATAATTTCACGTACAAGCGCAAAAGTAATGCATATCCTCCCGACGCACTATATGCATCAAAGGAATTCAGCCCATCGCCCCCGCCCCCTCTGGGGCCGTGTTGCACGAATCATCCTGGTATTTGTCAGAAAGATGAATTGAAGGGGCTCCGGAAAGCCCCATCTTGCCAACGTTAAAATTGCACTTATAAATTACATGTTTTCTCAAAAAGTATTTGAGGACGTTCAAATTTTTACAGGTTATGCATTGGAATGTTGGCTACAACTTAACATAGGGATTTTTAAAAATTTGAATTTAGTCGTTAGAGACTATTTTTTCTACTGTAATGAAAATTCACTACTTTTTTGTGACTTTTTTGTTTATGAATTCAACAATATATAGGTTTTAGGAAAAATGCTGTATTAAGATACGCAAAAGGGAGTGTATAACATTTCCTGAAAATTTGAAGCAAATTGGTTTGGTAGATTCTGAGAAACCATGTAATTTGTATGAAAAAATAAAACTTTTTGTAATCGAACTACAAAGTTTGCATTACCTTTTTAGTCCATTTTAGGTCCATAGGATTGAATATCTTCATCATCTGCAAACTCCTCCTCCAGCTTCCTCTTTGTCCTCCTCCTCTTTACCTTGGCTTTTATTTCTAGGTATATACGGCCCTGTCAGCAGCCCAAAGATGTTCCTTATCTAAAGCAAGCATTGATCGACCATGTTGTAACTTATTTTTCAAAATACGGTGCACATTACAACGTTTTCGTCACTGAAAGCAGCAACAGCATCATATACACCAAAGTGAAGTGTTTGCATTCCAACAAACGTGGTCTTGCGGATTCTTGAGCATATATTACTATTTACACTTTCATTGGGGTTTTGAGTTTTTCCATGAACACACTTTTTCAACAGTTCAGGTGCTGCTAAGTCTCTGAAAACAGATTTTATCACCTTCATTACCGCATCAGGCAGACTATGTTTACGAATGTACTCTTCATCAATTAGCAAACCCTTGTTGTACTTACACCAACTGTTTTTTCCTTTGGACACAAGTAATGACGGGGACTTTCATCGGTTGAAAAAGTTGGAAAAAAAGGGCCCAAACAGCTTTCTTCATTTCATCGACACTGTGTGTGTTTTGCATAGTAGCCATTCCGTAATAGGTCTTTATTGTGTCAATTACACTGTCAGTTATCCTTCCCTTCCCATCCAACCCTTTACCATCACTGAGTTTTTATTTTTGTACGAAGCTTTCAGTCGCCGAAGTCTCGATCCCATCCATTTCTGCACGTGTTCAGTACATTCAAATTTCTGCACTACAACATCATTACCATAGGGCTTCAGTTCTTGAATATGTTTGAAACTTTTAGAATCATCGTCACCAAAGTAATTCACATATCGCACTTTATCACACGCAATAGAACGTTGAAATATACTTGCAACACCAGCCACTTCCATTCCTCCACTACTACCAGTATATTTGGCTGTGCAATTATTTTCATGTGTACCTTTATTTTTTTGTGGACACCTACAATATCTAGGTGTTACTGTTACGTCTAAGACTTTCCCTGTATGCGCACTGGTGGGGCAGGTACTAACCAATGCTCCAGTCAAGTCCCTGTTACCACTTTTTCTCTTATTGCCTCTTCTACAGCTTTCTTCATTGATTCTATATAGACATCTTCTACTTAAAACCAATAAATCTATTATAGTTTTTAAGCTTGGTTGGCGGATTTGGAAGATTCATCATGCCACAGAAAACTGCACATGCAGTAGCACCGTTACCAATCGCTCGCAAGGCATAACAAAATCTAATGTTGTGTTCATAGATTTTGCAACCATTTTCTTCATTTGGAATTACTGCAACACTGTCCTTGAAGGTGGTCATGTATGAACAATTAACACACTTCAGTTCCATTTTACTGGCAGATCCATTACACTGAATATGTCTTACACAGCTTGCAAAAATTCCATTGGAAACTGACATATCAAATATTTCATTCACATCCTATTCGCCCATAAAACAATTGTACTTTTCCCTAACCGAACGAGGCTCCCTCTGTGAGGCAATTTCTTTCTCACTTTCATTGCAATGGGCAGGTGTGCCATCAAAGTTAGGTTCACACACTTGGTTATCGCCTTTATTGTTTACGGTAATAACAACTACCCTTGGCTTTCCAACATTTATCCTTTTCTTAAAAGCCGTCGGAGAATTTCTTGTCATTTTACGTTTCCCCACGATTATCCTTCAATGAAACAGAGACTTCAATGAACAGAATTCACAACGAATATTTTCAGGATTACGAAAGAGTAACAAAATATTAATCATACGCCAATCGTGCGAGCGATATATATATAGAACTATCACAGGTTAGCCACAACGGCCGGCTGGGGTGGCCGAGCGGTTCTAGGCGCTACAGTCTGGAACCGCGCGACCGCTACGGTCGGAGGTTCGAATCCTGCCTCGGGCATGGATGTGTGTGATGTCCTTAGGTTAGTTAGGTTTAAGTAGTTTTAAGTTCTAGGGGACTGATGACCTTAGAAGTTAAGTCCCATAGTGCTCAGAGCCATATGAATCATTTGTTAGCCACAACACTTATTTTGTCACATTTATGCCCGCATCTCGTGGTCGTGCGGTAGCGTTCTCGCTTCCCACGCCCGGGTTCCCGGGTTCGATTCCCGGCGGGGTCAGGGATTTTCTCTGCCTCGTGATGGCTGGGTGTTGTGTGATGTCCTTAGGTTAGTTAGGTTTAAGTAGTTCTAAGTTCTAGGGGACTGATGACCATAGATGTTAAGTCCCATAGTGCTCAGAGCCATTTGAACCATTTTTTTGTCACATTTATCTTTTCTCACATTACTAAAATGTACATGATGAGCATGTAGATTCATGAGTACAACATTTGACAGCAATCTAACAGTGCCACAGCACATCACTCTTGTGGTGTCACCGCCAGACACCACACTTGATAGGTGGTAGCTTTTAAATCGGCCGCGGTCCGGTAATATACGTCGGACCCGCGTGTCGCCACTGTCAGTGATCGCAGACCGAGCGCCACCACACGGCAGGTCTAGAGAGACGTACTAGCACTCGCCCCAGTTGTTCAGCCGACTTTGCTAGCGACGCCACACTGACAAATACGCTCTCATTTGCCGAGACGATAGTTAGCATAGCCTTCAACTAAGTCAATTGCTACGACCTAGCAAGGCGCCTTCACCAAGTTATATTGAGATTATAATACTGTATCAACAAGACCAATGTTCACCAATTGTGGATTAAAGTTAAGTATTCCAGCAGCTACGTACTTTTCTTTATAGCATTCATTACGTATCCTGTTTCAGACCTCACGCCAGCCTGCGTGAGTTTAAGCGCGTGCCTTTCGGCTTCCTCTCATTGTGTCTAGGCTGTCTTGTCTAGACACAACTCTCATCAGAACATATTTCAAAAATATTTTAAAAATAGTTGAAGTCTTCTGAACTGAAAAAATTGTATATCAATTGAAAAGGGAAAGTCTGTAGATATTTTAAATCCAAAAAGGTAAAAACTGAACGTTTCATGATTTTGAACCTTTCCGGAGATCCTGAACTCTTGTATTCCGAAATACGATACCAGTCTACAAGAGACCTCGTACGGCCATAGTGTTACCTATTCGCCGTTGCACCAAGTCGGTTGGCGAGGGTAATAAATATTTCCTCGTGTAACGTTGTATGATTTCCTAAGCAAAACGCGAAAACTGCTGTGAACGGCTCAGTGTATATTTTAAGCGCCGTGGGAATCGGTATTATAATGGTGTCTGACATAAAAACATCTTCAGTAAATTATTCTCAGAATGTTATGGATAAGGGAAGAAGACAAAGCCACGAATAAAACTTTGGAAACGTCTAAAATACCTCTATTACACGTATTTTGGGAAAGGCATTTGTTGTTTACGAAGAGTTGGATGAGAAACCTGACGAACAAAAATGAACTTGCCTTCTACCTTGTACGTCCTGCATTGAAGTACGGAAGCGGAGTAATTTTTTTCACAATGTAGCTCTAATTGGCTTCTAATTGCCGCCACCACAACTGGGTGCCCCAATTAACATAATTGAAGTTGTAGTCGCGTATCGTCCCGCCAGATGGCGCCCCGATCTGCGGGCCGGCTGAGCCCACTAGGGAGGCGACCGGTTTGGGGAACCAGTTGCTGCGCTGCCCCCAACTGACCCTCAGCAATCTGCCTATAAACACGTTATTTAGTACGGGCACATGTAATTGATCAAATGTCATCATGCTAAAGCGTTGCTCCCTGTTCGTCAAGGAAATAACGGAAAACTCAAATGAAACTGCCCTTTAATGGGTCTTGTTATCGCTAGTATGTAAATAGGCCATGTCTCGGGTAGTTAAACCTGCAGTTCGCTTTGTGCCCACAGAAACTGGAAATAAAAAAAAAAGAAAAATTTGGTAATAATATTATCATATTGAGGAGGAAACTGATAGCAACAGGAAATGAGTTATGTAAACTGCTCTTTACCGTTACATTTGTTTATTAGTATTTAAAAATTTATTTGCTAAAACCTTTAGAAAAGTGTACTATAGCAACAAACTAAGAGAGCAGTACAGTGATACTTTAATTGCTGGAAAACTGTTGTCTTTGCTATCTCATTATAACATCGTTTGGGTTGCATCAATGTTAAATTCTGTGGACTTCGACGTATGTCTTCCAGTGAAGAACCAAAAAAATGGTCGTCTATTGAAATTCGTCCCCTAATTCCGTGAGAAGCAAAGAAATATCACGAATAAAATGGTTCAAATGGCTCTGAGCACTATGGGACTTAACATCTAGGGTCATCAGTCCCCTAGAACTTAAAACTACTTAAACCTAACTAACCTAAGGACATCACACACATCCATGCCCGAGGCAGGATTCGAACCTCCGACCGTAGCGGTCGCGCGGTTCCAGACGGAAGCACCTAGAACACCTCGGCCACTGAGGCTGGCTATCACGAAAAAGATAAACAAAAATTTCACAAAGAAAAATGTACACGACTAATGAAAGAATTGCATGTTCAGAATTGTTTTCAGCATGTATTAACTTTAGAGTATCTGTTCATAATAAAGACTAAAGCGGTGCGAAAAGATTGTACATCTCAACGTACTGTTACATCCAAAGAGACTGGCGAACGTCTGAAGCGAACGTAACTGTCTTTTATTATAAAGGAACCTCTTCACATGTGACTGCCAGTCATTACACCCAATTTTAACCTTTTTTACCTCACAAGGTACCACGATTCCGGTTTTAATATACTGAAAGATTTCCTTTTTAAGACAGTAGCCCTCTTTGAAGGCGCTAAAAATAGGAGACTTGCGTTATTTTTTTCAAGTAAGGCAAAATATAATGCTAAAATTGATGATATATATTGAAGAACCAAAGAAATTGGTACACCTGCCTAATATCGTGTAGGGCCCCCGCCGCAACGCAGCGTAACATGAACTCGACTAATGTCTGAAGTAGAGCTGGAGGGAACTGACACCATGAATGCTGCAGGGATGTCAATAAATCGATAAGAGTACGAGGGAGTGGAGATCTCTTGTGAACAGCACGTTGCAAGACATCCCAGATATGCTCAATGATTTTCATGTCTGGGAAGTTTGGTGGCCAGCGGAATATTTTAACTTACAAGCTACTCTGTAGCAGTTCTGGACGTGTGGGGTGTCGCATTGTCCTGACGGAATTGCCCAAGTCCGTCGGAATGCACAATGGACATGGATGGATGCAGGTGATCAGACAGGATGCTTGTACGTGTCACCTGTCAGAGTAGTATCTAGACGTATCAGTGGTCCCATATCACTCGAATTGCACACGCCCCACACAATTACAGAGCCTCCACCAGCTTGAACAGTCCCCTGCTGACATGCAGGATCCATGGATTCATGATGTTGTTTCCATGCCCGTACACGTCCATCCGCTCGATACAATTTGAAACGAGACTCGTCCGACCGGGCAGCATGTTTCCAGTCATCAATAGCCTAATGTCAGTGCTGATGGGCCCAGGCGAGGTGTAAAGCTTTGTGCCGTGGAGCTATCAAGCGTACACGAGTGGGCCTTCCGCTCCGAAAGCTCATATCGATGATACTTCGTTGAATGCTTCGCACGCTAACACGTTTGATGGCCCAGCATTGAAATCTGCAGTAATTTGCGGAGGAGTTGCACTTCTGTCACGTAGAACGATGCTCTTCAGTCGTAATTGGTCCCGTTCTCGCAGCAATGTCGGAGATTTGATGTTTTGCCCGACTGCTGATATTCACGGTATACTCGTGAAATGGTCGTACGGGAAAATCGCCACTTCATCGCTACCTAGGAATGCTGTGTCCATCGCTCGTACGCCGACTGTAACACAACATTCAAACTCACTTAAATCTTGATAACCTGTCATTGTAGCAGCAGTAACCGAACCGCCAGGTTAGCTGAGGGATGCTCATCGGGAGTCTGACGAGCCACCTTTCTGGTCTCACTTTGCGACAGCACAGTTTTCGGTGTCGTGCGTATGCGGACGACCTCCTCCTCTTGATCCGCTCACGGAGTGAAACACACACGGTACTGGATTTGATATCAACGTACGGCACTGCAGCGGGCAGTAACATGAATGTGGCTAAATCCGCGGCGATGCCCATTGGACGCGGCCTCTCACACGACGACTTAGCACCTCTCCCGTGTGTACAAAAAATACGATACCTTGGTATCATTTTCACCTCCACCGTGCGCCGCTCCGCTGCCATCAATTTTCGGCGTGCACTCCAAACTATCCGCACGACTGTGCGACAAAATCTTCTCCGACGACTCGATTCTTTACAACGTGTCCAGTACCTCAATCAACATGTGGCGTCCAGAATCGTCCACATTGCACAGGTCCTCCCGCTGCCATCAACTATTGGACGCAGCCTCCAGGCTGCCTTCGGATACTTCCTTACGGCCGGTAACCTCTTTAAGGTCCGCTACGACACGCTCACCCTTCCCCCGCGAGCGGGGGGCCTCGGCCTTGTCAATGTGCGACTCCGTGCGGCGTCCTTGTACATGTCCACCATGCACAAGCAGTGGCACGGGGGCACCTCCCTTACGCGCAGCTTGCTGGAAATTCTTGTGCCCGCGACCATAACACAACCAGTACCAGTCGGACACATAACACAACCAGTACCAGTCGGACACATCAAGTACCATCTGACGCACATTTCTGATTTCATCGGCGACTTCAGTTATGCTCACACACACTTACCGACCACACGTTCTCCTCGACCTAAAGATTTTTACACCCCACTCCTTCGTTCCATATCCAGCAATAATATCGAACTGAGACATCCGTCCACGCGGTGGCCCACGGTTTGGCGTCACATCCACCAGCCTTTTCTTCCCTCCAACGTCCGGGCGACATGGTACCAAGTCGCAAATGAAAAATTCGCCACAAATCATCATCTTCACGCCATCGGACTAAAGGACTCTCCACTTTGTTCAATTTGCCACTACGTGGATGACGATGTCCATCAACTGACTTGTGCCGCCACCAGTGACGTCTGGAAACTTGCCCGACAGTTCGTTGCCTGTTACTTCCGCGTTCCGCCGGACTCGGTTGACCCATGGACTTATCCATCCTGAGAATACTTATTTCCCCGCCACCAAAAATCATGCGATTGTATGGGTCAAGGGATGGACGATCACCTACATGTATAATAATGGCGACAAATCACGCCTTGATTTCTGGCAGTCCTTACGAACCGCCCACAGTGAAGTCGAACACCGACCGCGCTACCGCGCCTTCTTCGCCAATTACCTACACGCGATCTTTACGTCACCCCCGCTCAGTTGGATGGTGCCACACGCCGACAGCACTCCCGCCCCCCCTGCTGACATCTGAGACCCCCCGCGCTACTTTCTACATTGTAACCCACAGTGGAGTAGGCGCATGGACACGCGCCTCCGTTCTTTTGTGCACTGCACCAGAAAACACTGGTTTTTCCCTCACTCCACTGTATATTGCTTCACACCTCTTAGCTTACATCAGTATTACTATTCTTTTTTTCCTACACCTTGTCCATAAAAAAAAATTGCTCGCCTTGTACGAGTACAATGTCTTGTGTTATTTTCGCCGGAAGGATGGCATTTCTGTTATATTTAAGTTTGTACCAATAAAGATCTTTTGTTCATTTACCCTGTTCCTGGTGAAAAAATAATAAAAATAAAACAAAAATAAATCAAAAAGCTACTTTGAGGGAGTGATTCAGGGACGGGAGGGGGGAGACATCGCGGCCAGGCCTCGGATTCCGACCCCTGCCCGCCTTGTCTTCACCTACTCATAACTGAACACTCTTAAAAAAAAAAAAAAAAGGGGCGCTAATGCTCTGCTTCCTGGACTCGGGTAGGCGCGCGGGCCCCGGATCGAATCCGCCCTGCGGGTTAACGACGGGGGCCGGTGTGCTGGCCAGCCTGGATGTGGTTTTTAGGCGGTTTTCTACATCCCATTAGGTGAATACTGGGCTGGTCTCCACGTCCCGCCTCAGTTACACGACTCGCAGACATTTGAAAAAGTATGCACTATTCCTGGCTTACACTAGACGTAGATAGCTGGGGTATACTAATTCTGTACCAGTTGGTATGGGGTGGTGACAGGAAGGGCATTCGGCTATCCTCTGACACTAACATCGCCAAATCCGTAGTAACAAGGCCGACCCCACTTTGCAGTGGCGCAAAGACTCAAAGAAAATAATGATGTAGCAGCAGTAACCGATCTAACAACTGCGCCAGACACTTGTTGTCTTATATAAGGCGTTGCCGACTGCAGCGCCGTATTCAGCCTGTTTACATATCTCTGTATTTCAATACGCATACCTATACCAGTTTCTTTGGCGCTTCAGTGTAGTTTTATTTCTTACACTTTCGTCTCTAAGACATCATTTTTGGGTCCACATCGGACCCTCTCCACAACCGCTGCACCAGGCAGAAGGACTCCTTGCAGCCGGAGCATTGGTCACGGGTGGGATTTCCCGAAACCCTCCTATGGACCTGTAACAAAACAATTTTGTATAAGTCACTTTCTGCGTATATTACATCAGCACATAGGATAACTGAAAATATTAAACTTCTAACAAGATGGTGACCTGTCAAATGTCATTTCTTCACCCACAAAATCGAAATAAAAACGTGAGCCCAAAATAGGCTTTTGATGTTATCGCAGAATGGCTACGTACGATGATGGGCAGTTCAATTTAGGATGCTGGCATCAAATTCCAATCATAATCGTATGTACCGTTCTCAAGTTATTCTTTCTTTCTCTCTTTTGCTACCGCCTTTTTCCCGCATTGTGCGCAGGGTCGGCAGGGTTAAGTACGGAATTGGCATGGTTAATTTTAAGGGGTGGCCGGATGCCCTACCTGCCGCCACCCCATACGCCTGGGACGGAAGTAGTGTACCCCAGATGTCTGCGTCTAGTGTAAATCGTGAAATAGTGTGAATGTGTTTCAGATATCTGCGAGTCGTGTAACTGAGGCGGAACGTGGGGACCAGCCCGGTATTCACCTAGGAGGATATGGAAAACCGCCTAAAAACCACATCCAGGCTGGCCAGCACACCGACCGTCGTCGTTAATCCGCCGGGCGGATACGATCCGGGGCCAGCGCACCTACCCGAGTCCAGGAAGCAGCGCGTTAGTGCTCTCGGCTACCCTGGCGGGTGTACCGTTCTCTAGTTATGTTTCCTGGCAATTTGAATAATATTATAGCGAGGAAAACGCGTTTATAGTTTTGGGTTACATTTTCTGTTGGTAAGTTAAACATACTTCTAGTCAGCGATTCCTGGATCATACACAATCCTTCCAGATCCAAAAGGAGGTCCTCCTCCGTCTTCTTGGTCGCCATGGTGGTCCTGTGGACCTCTTCGGCAGCATCTGTCTACCGCTACTTTGCTCTCTTGATACGCTTTTCGTCCGCTTTAGAGCAGAAGTTGTAGCAGGTTGGTCCGATCTCAAGTTCGACAACGTACGTAACTCCATAATGCCTGTTAGGCCAGTGGTTCTCAACATTTCTTAGACCATTGCCCCTGAGTGCAATCATACATTAGCTAGTACCCCAGCCCTTTCCACCCCTGCCATCTGTTACTCCCCCTCCCATATTATCACCAACTTTAGCAGCTAATCAAACTGTAGAATTAAATTCTTTTCTTGGAACACTTTTATTTTTTTTTAGATTTTATCCATATTTTGCAGATTCAAACGTGACTGTACTCAATAGACTGGAGGTATGAATTAAAAAATGCCTTCAGTCACAATTTTTCGTGTTTTATTCAGTACATTGTTTATTCAGTACACTGTTGAGTGTACTGAATAAGACACTTTTAAGATGATGAATGATCAATGATATTTAGGTAGTGTATGTGTGTGTGTGTGTGTGTGTGTGTGTGTGTGTGTGTTAGAGTGAATGACGAAGGAATTCGTGGTGCATGGCAAGTGACACACAAAATTCCTTCTCAGAAAAGAAAGCTAGCTATCCACAGTGAGGGCAGACACTTGTAACAAAACATGCTTTCCCTGCAGCACTCCTCTCCATTGCGGTACTTGCTTGACCTGCACACTGCAACCCTATTTAAAATCAAACAAGTTCATATGTGTGCACTATACCTCCTGTTCGTAAACCACTTGGTTGCTGCGCTCCTTTCTTCTGAACTGGTAGAAATTGGAAGACTTGAGGCTGCTAATGCTTTACGTCTGACCGCAACCACTAATAGTAGTAATAATAATATTAATAATAATATCACTGTGTACAGCACTATAGTAGCCCTTATGTAATTACTTCTGTGTCGTGCTGTCTGTTAATTCATTTATCTGTTTCGAAGAGGGTAATGAAGCAATTTCTGGACTACTGCAGATACTATCTACAACTTGGAGAAGACATTTTCTTGAGATATTTAGCTCTTGTTACGTATAAGTCTCACTTTTATCGTCAGCGACAACGGGACAAAGCACAAGATATGTGTGTAGTGGATGCACTATGTGAGGAACCTGTAACCTCAACCTCATTAATGCTACTACTTATTGATAATTTATATAATGAATATTAGTCTCACAAAACTGCGATAATAGTAATGATTTTTTGAAAATAATTTAGTTTTGTGACTGAAACTGAATCGAATCATTTAGTTTTTACACCAGAGAAAATTTCGTTTTACCTTTCAGGGGATAATAACCCACAGATTAGGAACCACTGTGTTACGCCGTCGTTGAAATTACACGTCGACTATTTTGTTGCCGCAGAGAGTGATTGTCGGAGACACTTAAAAAAAATCTATTTTCAAGGACTATCCCCTTAAAAGAAATGTGTCCCACAAGTGAATAACAACGTGATATGACTAACGTTTACCGTATATACTTTAGTGGCCGCCGGCCGCTGTGACCGAGTGGTTCTAGGCGCTTCAGTCCGAAACCACGCGGCTGCTAAGGTCGCAGGTTCGAATCCTGCCTCGGGCATGGATGTGTGTGATATCCTTAGGTTAGTTAGGTTTAAGTACTTCTAAGTCTAGAGGACTGATGACCTCAGATGTTAAGTCCCATACTGCTCAGAGCCATTTGAACCATTTGAACTTTTATTGGCCAGGAACTTTCTCATAGCGTGACGGAATAATGAAAGGGGATTTAACATAAGCTAAACCAAAGTAACTTGAAACCATAACCTCTCAAATGGTTCAAATGGCTCTGAGCACTATGGGACTTAACATCTGTGGTCATCAGTCCCCTAGAACTTAGAACTACTTAAACCTAACTAACCTAAGGACATCACACATATCCATGCCCGAGGCAGGATTCGAATCTGCGACCGTAGCGGTCGCGCGGTTTCAGACTGTAGCGCCTAGAACCGCACGGCCAATCAAACGGAGGAACTACCCTTGCTTCCTTGAAACTGAGTTATAGCAAAGAAACTAATCATGCTCACATGAAATTGCCGAGTACCTCACATGAATAAGTCTGAAATATCACGTACAGTCTATTTAGCAAAGACACTGCAAGCAAACAGCCATCTCCCTATACTCCTGGATGATGTCACTTCAGCGTTCCCATTTCAATATCACAAGGCATGTATCAGTATTAAATAGTTCAGTACGCCCCAAGAGGAAAGCAGAGTGTGTTCACGTCAGCAGAAACGAAGAAAGTCCCCCCTTGTCCACCAGCCATGCGAGGCCTCAATAACCAATTGTAAGCACTTAATGATACTACTGTTTGCCTAATCATAGAGGTTAAGTAGAGTGCTTAAGACATGCCTTTGCAGTTCTCAACCAAAGCTGAAGCTACTCTAGCGGACGGAACACTGATCACATGTCTTTTGAGACATACAAGTACTTTATCGACCATTTATGAATACATAGTATGAAAGAAGTCTTACAGCACACTGGTTTCACATGATACCAGAAGAAAGTCGACTGGCTTCATTTCCGATCTGTTAAAAGGCGCCGGCCTGAGTGTCCGAGCGGTTCTAGGCGCTACAGTCCGGAACCGCGCGACCGCTACGGTCGCAGTTTCGAATCCTGCCTCGGGCATGGATGTGTGTGATGTCCTTAGGTTAGTTAGGTGTAAGTAGTTCTAAGTTCTAGGGGACTGATGACCACAGCAGTTGAGTCCCATAGTGCTCAGAGCCATTTGAACCATTTTTTTGTTAAAAGGCCATGAAATATCATATGCATTCATGCCATTGCTGTATGTTTTCTAGTATCATCTACCAATCCTCCCTTTACATCGTGGTGTCGATATTAATCTCTTGGGATCTAGACAAGATCTTTCCTCGTTCATCTAAGAACACGATATTCTTTACCATATTATGGATAAAAGTGTCAATGCAATCGTCTGACTCCTTGTATGGTAGCACTCAGCTAGCGTCTACAAGCATCGACTGGAATAATGCACTTATAGTGTGCTTTTGCCTTGGCGTTCACGCAATATTTCATCTATGGAAGGCGGTCTCAAAGTAAATCGACGGTCTCGCAAATCAATTTGTTTTCAAAACACTTTTTCCCAACAACTATGACCAATAGTTCCATCTGTTGTAGGATTCTATAGCATATTGTAAGCGCCAACGTTATACTCCTGGGGGAAAAGGTGCTAATTTCAAATCATTATAACGAGTTTAGCAAACAATGAGTCGCGTGAAAAACTATCGTTCATTTGCTGAACTTTGCACGCGATAGCTCACAAAGAATAAATGCAAATGAAAATACTTCCTGTCTCTGCAAATTTTCGGACACTGTACTACACTATCAATGGATAACCAAAAGACGATCATACGGGACGTCTACATAAATATACAAGCCGCTTTTAGTGAAATTGCATGCTTAAGGAATAACGTCTCAGTTATGTGACTGGATTCATGATTTCCTGTCAGAGAGGTCATAGTTGGTAGTACTTGATGGAAAGCCGTCGAGTGAAACAGAAATAATTTCTGGCGTCCCACAAGGTAGTGTGTAAGGCGGCTATAATTTCGCACCTTACAAGCACTCATCTACATACTTTGCCGTGATTTACAGCCGGAATTAGGTATCATTTGATAGGTTGTACATCGTATATATGAACATTTAACGAAGACTGACATTGCCACGTACACCTTGTAAATAGTGGTTAACGCTTATTGCATGAAAGGTGACGGAGTGTCTTTATTATCAAAACGGCGTAATGAATGATTGCCTATACTAGTAGAGGTTGGAAGGCCAGTGGAAATGAAACGGCTGGAGTAACTGAAGCCCTGGGTGGAAAAGCCCGCACACGTGTATTGGTCCTGCTTAACACAGGAAGTAGCCAAGACGGACCGTCGGAGAACCTGAGCGCAGAAGCACAACACAGCGGCGGCCGGCCGATATTGTAGCGGGTCGGAAGAATAACCGGATAATACTTCGGAAACTCTGAAAATCTTGGACGCAGCAAAGAGGAACGAGGAAGCGTTACCTCGGAAATCACGCAGGCTAGGTTATTTCCGAGGATTTTTACTCTGAGAAGCGTACCATTGTATGTATTCCTAATTAACGAGGATAGGTATTCCCTCGCAAACTTTCCGCCCTGGTCGACAAAGGACTAAAATGGGGTTGGTCGGCGTTCGGAAGAATCTGTGAATCTGTACAGAGGGAGAATATTCCGTGGTTTAGAGAATATGATTCACCTTCTGCAGTTACGAGGGAGGAGAGTCAAGCTTTGCTGGGAAGCCAGCGGTGGAGAGAAAGAGGTCTGACGTTTTGAGCGCCCATGTTTCACTGTCGCTCAGTATCAGATTTATTGCTACAGACGGACTTGCTGTCTTTGCTCTCAGGAGATTTTACTGTACTGTACTGTTGCGAACTTATAGGATTCTGGACTTCGCCTCCGGGTAGGGAATTGTCGTTGAGTACGCAGCGTTCAGTGATCGAGGGCATTTCTTCTGCCTATACTCACGTTGAGACGTTATCTGAACTCCGTCGTTGTGGCTGGGAGTTCGCGTTTCTCGTCTGTAGAACACAGAGAGGAGAAGACAATATTAGATTATAGCAGTCAGAGGACCGTCTTCTGCCGTCCTAGTGTTTGAATGAGGTTTTTTTTATGCTTTGTGGCTGGAGTTCTTCCGTCGTCGCAGACGTGTACAAGAACCACCACTCCGACGCACCGGACGCAGTACATACGGTGATATTGCTAATTGCTTCGTCTTATTAGGGCTATAAAGCTAAACAGCTGTGATCACGTGAATTTTATTTCCACTGAGGTTGCGCACCACTGTAGATCTTCTTTGAAAGTAGTGTCTTCTAGAATTTGGTACGTAGATGATGTCAATTATCTCGCGTTATTTATATTAGATCGCTTAGCCATAAAAAAGGGGCAGGTTTGGGCAATTGATCAATCATATTAGTTAGGAAATCCATTTGTTTCTCTTTATGTCCATTGGACATTGATATATAAACATTTGTAATATATAAAGGGGTTTTAATCTACAATAAATTTATAAGAAGAAACAGCATTTATCGTTTGTAGTTACAAGTTCTCTTAATTATTCATTTACATTGATGTTTAATTTATATGTTAAAGAAAAAGAAGGAGAAGATAATGTCACCATTAAGAGACCCGAAGATCTGCTTCAGGGGGTAGTCAGACAGGGCCAAATTTTCATTTTTGCATTCAGTATTTTCCGTTGCGCACATTCATTTTACACCCGTCTGAAGTAGCATCTTGGAAGTGTTATAGGCCCTCTGCAGTTCCTTACCTATATAAACGATTTAGCAGACAATCTGAGCCGCCGTCTTAGGTTGTTTGCAGATGATTCTATCGTTTATCGTCTAGTAAAGTCATCATAAGATCAAAACAAATTGCAAAACGATTAGGAAAGATATCTGTAAGGTGCGAAAATTGGCAATTGGTCCTAAATAATGAAAATTGTGAGATCATCCTCATGAGTGCTAAGAGGAATTGTTAAACTTCAGTTACACGATAGATCAGTCAAGTCTAAAGGCCGTAAATTGAACTAAATACCTAGGAATTACAATTACAAACAACTTAAATTGGAAAGAAGACATAGAAAATGTTGCGAGGAATCCGAAGCAGTGATTGTGATTTATTGTTAGAACGCTGAGAAGGTGCAACAGATCTACTAAAAAGACTGCCAACACTACTCTTGTCCGTCCTCTTTTGGAGTACTGGAGCGCGGTCTAGGATCCTTACCAGATATGATTAACGGAGTACATCGAGAAAGTTCAGAGAAGAGCAGCACGTTTTGTATCATCGCCAAATAGGGGAGAGAATGTCACTCATGATACAGGATTTGGGATGGACATCATTAAAAGAGAGGCGTTTTTCGTTGTGGCGGAATTTTCACACGAAATTTCAATCACCAACTTTTTCTTCAGAATGCGAAAATATTTTACTGACGCCGACCTACAGAGGGAGAAACGATCATCGTAATAAAATAAGGGAAATCAGAGCTTTCAGGGAAAGGTATAGGTGTTCGTATTTTCCGCGCGCTGTTCGAGAGTAATATAGAATTTTTGTGAAGGTGGCTCGATGAATCCCTGCCAGGCACTTAAGTGTGATTTGCAGAGTATCCATGTAGATCCAGATGTAGATATGATTGGATAGAAGAAGTGTTGCCAGTTCAGTCAGGTTGGACCCCCTGCCAGTGTTTACTTGCGAGTACGTGCCCGTCGTTCGTTACGTTCACGAGTTCTGCTTAGCGTTGCTTAGTAGTAGCGTCTGAGTCGACGTTTATTTGTCTGTCGTTTCTTCTTCTAAGGCGCCGTCGTTTTTCGTTCCACCGGTGATTTATAGGCGACAGGAGTTAGGGTATTTTGTCGGCCAGGGTCGCGGCTACGTCAGTTGGGCCGAGGCAAAACATGAATAGGGCCACCGACAGGAATCCACGACTAGGCGAATCTTCCGCCGCCCCTTGGCACGGCAATGTGACACCTGCCGATCGACGTCCATCCAGACAGGCTGCCGGGGGCTCCGTTACCGACACCACCCAACGGGCTAAGGACCGAGCGCACCCTGCCCTCCGCCATAAGTCACTGGTAACCACTGACAGTGATACCGATTGTCGAGAGCCCTGTCGACAGCCTCGCATGACGGACTGATCTTCCAATTCGTCATCTGACGACTCCCATTGCCGCCTGGTGACAGACCTTTCACCCAGTGACTGTCACGCCTTGTCGGCTCCAAAGACTGATCCAACTGACCACCACGTAGACACACCATCGGCTGCTGCTTCGTCTACACAATCTCTTCGGCCAACGGGACTTCTGGGGACTGCGCCCCTGTCGGTCCCCCTTCCCCCCCCCCCCCCCCCCCGTCCCCCGCCCGTGGCCCTGGCCCAAAACTAAACGGTCATCCACTAGTGCCCCATTGCACGACCGTGATCTGGATTCAGATTTCAGATGCCTCCAACAAAAGAAGAAGATCCCTCCTATTGTCGGTTAGAATGCCATGAACCACATTAAACTGAACACCGAACTGCAACGCGTTAATAGGCCAACTGTTGGCGGTTTACTAGAAACGCCATGTTAAGTATCTGCCTGACATGAAGAACAATTACCTCCAAGTCCTCAACTTTTTGAAGTCGAGGGCTATGGTTACTATATCCAACAAGTCTGGCGACAGGAGAACGAAAACCATCATCAAAGATCTTCCCTGCAAGGTTACTGAAACAGACATCACGCATGAATTAATCTGTCTCAAGTTCCTGGGCCCTTTCGTACACCAATACAACAAGAGGAACCCTGAGACCTGCAACCCTATGCCAACCCATGTCGTCTCTCTTGTTAGGAGAGAACACGTCAAACGCATTTACCAAGTCAGGTATCTCCTGTGCGCCAAGATACTTATTGAATTATATTGTGACGTAGAGGAAGGTGGGAGCCACTGTGTCATCGATAATGTGTGGTATCACAAGTTTCAATCCCCAGCGCCTCCACCAGAATAATGTCACGAAGAGGAAGGTGTAAGTAGATGACTGACGAACACTAACTTCACTTAACGAAGGTTTATTCAGCACGTGCACATACAAGAGCGCGGAGCGTACTGCCTCCGACCAGAACACATACGGTATATATACAGCTACACAACATTCCAGTACAACGATTGTTGCCATTTGTGGATACTTCTAGAATATACTCGAACCGAATATAAAAATTAAAATCTTTCAGTTCAGGAGAATTTTGAACGCACGACCCTCCATGCAACAATCCAGTAGCATAATCACTACACTACGACAACTGCGCTACTCGGCTTCTGCGACAATATGAAGACCGAAATGGTCCATCCATCTGCCATAGGTATCAACGTTTGCGACGCACCTCCAGTTGCTGCTCACTGCCTTTCCGTCGTGTCAAGTGTGCCAGCCCGCATGCATCAGAGGAATGCAAGCTCCTGGACTCAGAAAAAACCACGTGCTCCCGCTTTTTGGGCATCGTTCACGAGTCCCTCCATCTTACCTCCTGGAAGGGTTACCCCATATACCAGAAGGCGATGAAGTGTTTCCGCCCTCCAAGAAGAAAGCCAAGGACAAATCGGCAGCCCCCGTCACTGCAGGACAGCCCACTTTTCTCCATCTTACGGGGTAAACCAAACGACCATCAAACCACAGATACTCAGGCACCTGACGTACCTGCGACACAGGCAAATCCTCTGGCTCCGTACCCTACGACTTCTTTTGCCACTGCAGCTCAGTCTACTCCCTCTCATCCATCTCCTGTGATGAATACCCAATGCTCACCAAACAGAAAGGCCATCTGCAACCTCCTCACGTCCACCTGTTGAAGTGCCACAACCCTCCACTGTGGCGCCTCCTAAACCAGTCATCCCCCCCCTCCCCCTCCCGTGGCCTGCTGGAAGGTCAAGCAGCCCACCATTGATATTCCCCAGTGGTGGAGACAGATGCTTCGTTTCGGGATGACATGAGAGAGCTCCTCCAGGTCATTTCTCTGCTCACACAGGCCCACATCAGAGCTGTCATTTGTGAAACAGTTCAAAAGATCTGTCTGTCAGAGGATGGGCTTACAAAGGTCATCGCCCTTGTTGAAGGGCTCAACCAGATCTTTTATTATGGTGAATCGTCCACTGCACAACCACTAGCCCCCTCGGGATCTCGTCGTCTGTATTTTTAATGCTAATGGCATTAAACGGATGAAGACTGAACTCAACACCTTCCTCTATGACTACCATGTCGTAGAGGAATGTCTCAGAAACCTACCTCAAACTGGAAGACGTTTTTACTTTACGTAACATAGTTTGCTATTGCACAGACCGACTCCATCACCGAGGTGGGGGCACAGCAGTTTTCCTACATAAGACTCTCACCCATAATCGCGAGGTTCTCCAACCACTAGAACATGTAGAGGCCACGGTGGTCACTGTCTCTGCCTGCCTTGGTGTTATTACTTCTTGAAGTGGACCTACCCACATTGACGTCATTTGACAAACTCATTGTTCGGTCAGACCCCATGCTAAGCATACGGATTGCCACTGTCGCGCCGCTAATCCGAAGGGCAGAGCCCTCATGCATAACACTGTTCTGTCTGTGATAGTGTTATTTATTCTGCTACCGGCTTCGATTTTAAACCATCGTCAATGGCCGCTGTACAACATACGAAAGTGAACAGTATGACAATGCCAAACGAAATAAGACAAAACAGAAAAAACCGTTACATCAATCGAAATACTTACAAAAATTATCTCAGATGTATCACATGCCATACATGCTTTGACATACGATACCATCGAAAACCATATTGCCAATAAAACTGAAAAATTGCAGCAAGATGAAAATTTGATGTCACATTGACAAAGAGACAACATGCCATGTATATCAACACAATTTAGATACCTTCAAAGTCAAGGATCAAAATCCAAAGATGTTCCCATTAAACACTACTGTTGTAATCAGATTACAAAAATTGAAGTATTAACAATTCTAAGTAAATATAAAGCAAAAGGATAACAGGATTGATGAATTCAAGAATAGACAATATTTTACAATCTAGTCAAAAATGTAAGCATCTAAAATGAAAGCTACAGATCAGTCCATTAAATTACAATCAGTCAAGCCATATCTGACGGTAATACACATTAAAGCAAATTAATATGAAGGAAATGCAATTTGTAGGATTGAAGGAAAATGGAAAAGGAATGTAGAATATATAGATGTAAAACATCTAAAATTTTATGCATATGCCACAACCTATTTCTTTTATGTGAAGAAACCTGATATACATTTAGACTGTTAGACATTCGTTAGAAGAATATGTCATCCAATGTCTACACAATCACAAAATGTAACTGAAATTCCATACTATGAAATAGATTAAAGTTAATAAAGAAATACGGTATGATAAAAAGTCAAAGTAAAACATATTTGTAAGAAGCGTCTAAACTGTTACACACTAGTTAGAAGAATATGTAATCCAATGTCTACACAACCGCAAATGTGATTGAGATTCCATTTATCATACATATAAAAATTAATAAAGAGATACGATATGCTAAAAAGTCGTTGTAAAACATATGTAAAATGCTCTGCAGATTAAAAAAAAAGCAAAACGGATAATGGCAAGGGGGAGGAAGGAACACAGATGAAATAAATAGGGGATCATAATGGAATAGAATTGTAGTCTAAGAAGGCCCACTCAAATATTTGAAACTGTCAATAAAATTATTTAAGAAACTTTTGTTTTTGAGTTCCACCCGCTCATTGAGAACTTTTTATTGATGAATAATCCTATTTGCAAAAATATTGTTTCTTCTAGAACGTTCATAAACACACCATTTTCAGCTCTATGCAACATTTGCATCTGATCAGCAATTCTATCCAGTGTATGACTGTGATCTTAAATGCGTACGTAATGCAGAGGTACTACTCGGATAGGAATGTTCATTAAATCTGATTCTTCATTTCCTTCCTGTTTGGCCAATTTACATTTTGTCACTTGCAAACAACTAATTGTGTACATGCGTGACGGATCGTAAACTGATTTTCAATGAATATTCTGGTATAATTTTTGCCGTAAATTATCTTCAGTTTGAAATAAACCCATCAAAGACATTTTAACTCTTCTAAACCTCACCAAGTCGACTATTCGTGATTTGATTGTGAAGTGGGAAAGCGAAAGAACAACCACAGTTAAAACAAGATGGGGTAGGCTTTATGTACTGATAGATAGGGTCCATCGAGCGTAGCGGAGGGTGGTTGTCAAAAAACGCACGAAATCAGCCGTACGAACCAGTCGTAAGTTCCAAAGAGCTATTACCAATCTAGCTAGCACAATGATTGCACGTATGATTTAAAAGGAGTAGGGTAGAATGTTCGAGCAGCTTCACGCCACACATTTCTACAGACAGAGCTAACCGATGCTGGAAGTTGAGTATAGAGCGACGCTACTGGATAGTGGATGATTGGAAACGATTATTTTGGAATGATGAGTGACGTTATACCCTGAGGCAATAGGATATCAGGGTATGGATTTGTCGAATGTCTGGAAATCGTTACTTGCAATGTGTAGTGCCAACAGTGAAGTTCAGAGGAGGTGGTGTTACGTATGATTTTGGGGTTAGGGGTTAGGTACTGGTCCCCTTTCTCACTTAACAAAACGCTGAATGTCCAAGGACAAGAACACATTTTACAACATTATATGCCGCATACAATAGAAGATCAATCCGGTCACGACGACTGTTTGTTTCAGCGTGACAAAGCACCCTGCCATAAAGCAGCATCTGTGAGGCAATGGATTGTGGACATGAGCCCTATAACATCGTTTATGATCCATCCGAATTTTTTAAAATAATTTTTTGCTTTAAAATTATTGCCTATTGGTACTATATTTTCTGTATACGTAAAATGAAGTGTGCTATACTGGAGGTTGAAGTTCTTTGCATTGTATGTGAGTAATGTATGTAAAATACTATGTAAATTGCTTATTACGTTAAACAATTTTGTAATGGCATTTTGTATTTAAAAATATTTGTGTTTATAAACTGTTCATGTTCGTGTAAATTTGACAGTTGTAAGAAATGGTCACACTTAGGAACAATGCAAGAAATAGGTGTTATGTAAAGGCAAGTGCGCTTTTATTTCAAACGAACGTTCCTCTGGGAAGTGGAAAAGGTGGCAAGAGCGAATTGGCGCGCTACCTAGAGCAAGCGCGGGAAGTGAGACACACAGTCTGCAGGCAGCAGTGATTGAGACAACACCTTTGTGGAGCAGGAGAAGCTTTGGCTGCAAATTTGCACAAAAGTACCACGGATAAAGACTGAAAACGCCTTACGGCATAGCTGCGAGTTGTTGGGCTGCTGTATGTAAAATTGAACGACGCCAACAAGAGAAATTGAGCCCATACAGCAAGATACTTGCAGGCCGTACCGTGGGTAGTGTAGCCGCTATAATTTTTCGCCACACTCAAGCCTACAGCCACGAGATAAGATTTTTGGTATTCCACTTTTGTACAGCGTGAAAAATTAATTTAAAGTGTGTTTTAATAATCATTCTTGAACTTTAAGGAAACTGGTTCAGCCTGCTGTTTCATCATAATCATACATAATCATATAGGGTTCCTTCCTGGTGTTTGATTAATCCGAGTATCCTGTTTTACAGACTTATGAAGTGCCTACTTAATATAAAGAAGCACCATTTAAATTGTTTTTGTGTAAATAATGAAATATGTATGTGAGTGACTAAATCCTGTAGTAATGAAACTACGTCTCAGTTGTGAAAGTAAATTTCAGTAGGAAAGAGGTTTTTTTTTTAAGTTAAATGTTTAGTGTAAAAATTGTGTGCTTTATTATCTAAGTGTTTTAATATTTAAGTTTGTTGGTTATGAAAAATGCTTTTCTGAAGGTCCCCCCTGCCCAAATTGTTTTAGCTTCCTTGAAATAATCTATTGGGCTTTTTCTCTTTTAGAAACGTAATGTATAATGGTGTACTAGTCAAAAAGAAATTCCAGTGTCTGCACCAACGTTGTTTACGCCGTCTAATATTTTTTTAGAGAAGCAACTTAAACAATAGCAAGAAAGTAGGCAAAACTCATACTTCTGCTTTTCCAATACTTTACTGTTTTATTCCCTGGATAGGCTGACGACCATTAGTACATATTTTAAGCCACTAAATGAACTTGGAACTGAGTTGTCCTAGCTTCAATATAATAATTTATTATTTCCTACCCATATAAGCTGCGTTTCTTTCTAACTGGTGGGTAGGAAATTAGAGAAAGAACTGAATATTCTGATTTATTTATCCGTTAGGCACAACACACGGTCAAATCCTGTATAAGGGTAACTCTATTGATTAGGTTTTCCTATTAACAGGACTATCCTCCCATAGTGTACTTTATTTGGAAATTAAACTAAATTTAGTAAGAGAGTTGTACGTGGCAACATAGGGAGAGGGTTTTCTGTTATTTAGGTGAAAGCGTACTAAATTAAAATAGTGGGGGCAGGATTATAATCCAATGGAACACATTTTGGATGAGTAAGAAAGACGGCTTCGCTGTAGATACCAACGTCCATAATTACTACCTACTGTGGTTTCGGCTCTTGAAGAAGAATGGTCTCTCATTCTTCCACAGACATCCAGACACGTTACTGAAAGTGTCCCCAGCAGAGTCCAAGCCATCATAAGAGCGAAGGATGGATATGCGCCATATTATTGTCCACTAGTAAGTGTTGGGAACTTTCGATCAGATATCGTCTTTGCGTGAAGAGTTTCAATGCCCGCGTAATTGTGGGGCTCCCACTGACCATGTATCTCTCCTCTACATTCATATGCGATTTTCGGATAGATCACTCCCAATCCTAACACATAACATGCCTCTTGTTGGCTCACTTGTACTCGTAGCTATGAGCAGCACTTAATATTTGGTGTTAAGGCACAAGTGCTCAACAATGCGGCCAGAAACATGTTGTAGCAGGTTGTCACAAATGAGGAGGAAGAGGAGGAGGAGGAGAAGGAGAAGGGGATTACTTTAACGTCCCGTCGACAACGAGGTCATTAGAGTCAGAGCAGAAGCTCGGATTTGAATATGAATTGAAATACATTTACAGTCAAAATAAACACTTATCTTTTGTTATGCAACTTCTTCTTTGCTGTGACTGTGGGTCAGAGGGTAGGTACATTTTTGTACATTGACAGAAGTAGCTTAACAGTTCTAATGAAATAGACTGTCGTTGGTAATATAATGCGAAGCACTGTTTAGTAGAAACTCTTTCACGTACCACTGTTCATTCAATATAAACTCTTTCTCGTAGCACTATCCAACACAAAGTTCACAAAAATCTGCAGGGACTTGCAGATTAACTTGAAAATTCGAACTGGTTGTCTCTAGCTCTGGTGTCGCCGAACACGGCATCCTTCTTGCTGCTTGTTGTGGACTAGGCGTTGACTCGAATGCAGCATGGGAAAGAACTGCCCTCGAGTCCGTCTGTTAGTCTGTTTCAAGACAGGCCGCCGATTTCTGAGAACGTGTCTTGCAACTTATGTCTCATTGGTATGGTCAGCGATGCTTCGATAGCACGGAGAAGCTTTGTGGTGTCGACAGCAGGTGTCAGCGCTATTCCTGTCGACAATACCACAAAACGCATTTTCTCTTCGTCCAGAAATTCACGACACCGCCACATTCTGTCATTCACCACCGGGTCAGAACAAACTGATCGTGCCAGGGGCATTGGAAGGCCCAGCAACATTAGGATCCTAGGCTACATCGAGAACACACTATTCGCTATAGATCGAGTAAAATAACGTTGTAATTGAAAGATAACTCTATTCTCCCTCAACCAAGGTGAGAAATTTGTTTCACCTTGCAAGGCTCTACATGTATTTACACTGTATACAGCGCAACAAACATCTGGACCGCAAGAAAGAGCTGCATTTGGCTGACTCATGGCTCCTACCACTCGACCCGCAGAAAATCATAAAGTTATTTTAATCGAAGTACACCACAGCCTCCGCCCGACGTGTCCAAAGGCTGTTTCCGGCCTGCACCCTGTAGACTTCAGCCAGGATGCTGCTAGCTGTTCTCGCCAGTGATCAATTCCTTTGCATAAGCACACGACATCCATAGTTCCCTATCCATATTTTATCACGCACAGCTGCAAAACCGTACAAAATGAGGTGTTAATACCAGTAATCAGAGACGAACACAACAAGAGAACAGACTATACGACTCTCGTGCTGGAGGTGCCGTGAAGTTACAGTAGCCTACTAAAAATACGAAATAAAATGAAAGGAATAAAGAATGCAAAACAAGCTCTCCTAACGTTTACACATCGACTAACAGTAACTACACTCCTCCATAAAGTAATAATGTCGGCCCGTGTGGCCGAGCGGCTCTAGGCGCTTCAGTCTCGAACCGCGCGGCCGCTACGGTCGCAGGTTCAATCCTGCCCCGGGCATGGATGTGTGTGCTGTCCTTAGGTTACTTAGGTTTAAGTAGTTATACGTTCTAGGGGACTGATGACCTCAGATGTTAAGTCCCATAGTGCTCAGAGCCATTTGAACCATTTGATTTTTGAGAAACAATGGCAGCTACTGAATAACCAATGAAAACTGACACTGAGCAGAACAGAACTGCCAGCAGGTAGACACTCAAAAATAAGTAAAGGCTTCGTAAAATCCATATTCGTAGCCGACATCGATTAGAGCGACAGCACATGACGTAGCGCTGCTGTTTCGACTACTGATGGTGAAAGAAATCTTCATCATCAATATTTGTCCAGCGTTGGAAGCATAAGTGGGAAGATGAAAATTCTGAACACCAAATATTGCAGCAATAACCAGGAATGGACTGAAACTTTCTACAGTGTCCCATTGAGTGAGGACAAGTGAAACTGTTGGTGTTGAACCGTCCATCGGATGGGGACGTTATACTAGGACGCTCCCTCCCTGCTATTCGAGAGCAATAGGCTATGTTGATTCCAGTGATTAAAAACTAATTTAAGCGAATTTTTTTTAAAACAGTGTAGTAACAGTATACGAAAAGAAATTAACATAAAAATTTGTGTATACATAATTCTTCATAGGTTTAGGTAGTTAATTAAAAGAAATACTTACCTTCGCTGATTAATCATAATGATATGCAAATAAATCCAACACTAAATTCTCCCAATGAAAAAAAAACACTTATAGTAACGAAAAGTTTTAATATAATTTTTATTTATTTAAAAGTCCACACGTGATCTACGAGATAGTGTATGCAAAATTTACCTGTGAATCGCAATGAAAAGGGCGTACTTGTATTCTAAGATGTGATATACATGGGTGAGTCAAATGAAAACCTTAAATTTGTAATAACGAATCGAAATTTCGCGCCGTTATCCTGTAAGTTGGTAAGCGTGATATAAACAGCGTGCAGAATGGCCTGTAGGTGGCAGCATAGTGCAGATGCACACATACCGTCGCAGTATCAGTATAAAGATGGCCGCCCCACTTGCGACTTGCACCAGGGAAGAACAGCGTTGAAATTCATCGACGAATGAAGGTTCAGTACGGTGATGCATGTTTGTCACAGCAGCAAGTCTACGAATGGAGTAGGAAGTTCGCAAATGGTGTGACTTCAGTGGAAGATGCTCCTCGTCCAAGTCAGGCACAAACAGTTGTGACTCCACAGAACATTGCAGCAGTTGAAGCCATAGTGAAGGAAAATCGCCGAGTGGCACTGAATGACATTGCAGCATGTTTACAGATTAGTCATGGGTCAGCACATTACATTGTGCGTGATGTGCTCCAGTTTCACAGAGTGTCTGCAAGATGGGTGCCACAGCAGCTGACTCCTGAAATGAGAGAACGACGTGTTGATGCTCGTGAATAACTTCTTCGGCGCTTTGAACGAGAAGATGATGGCTTCCTTGCAAGAATCGTTACTGGGGACGAAACCTGGGTTCACTTCCATCAACCGCAAACGAAGAGAGCGAGCAAGGAATGGCACCATTCTTCATCACCAACACCAAAGAAGTTTCGATCAGAACCATCAGCAGGGAAGACTATGCTGACTCTCTTTTGGGACGAAAAAGGCGCCATTTTGGAGCATTACATGCCTAGGGGGACCACTGTCACCAGTGTATCATACACAGATCTCCAAAAAAATCATCTGAGGCCTGCAATCAAATCAAAGTGCCGTGGATTGCTGTCAGCAGGTATCCTTTTGCAACAAGACAATGCAAGACCCCACACTGCCCATACAACAGTTGCAACAATCACAGACCTGCAATTTGAGTGTCTTTCTCATCCACCATACTCACCCGACCTTGCCCCAAGTGATTTCCATATGTCTGGATCACTCAAAGACGTAATGGGAGGAAAGAAGTTCCGTTCTGATGAAGAGGTACGCCACGCGGTGCATGAGTGGTTGCGCGGACTACCGACAGAATTTTTTTCTAAAGGAATTTATGCACTTTGTAAGCTCTGGAGGACTTGCATTGAGCATGGGGGAGATTTTGTTGAGAAGTGATACAGCTCTGTACCACTTCCGCACAATAAATAATATTTAAAAAAATATTTAAGGTTTTCATTTGAGTTACCCTCATAATTAATAATTACACTGCTCTGCAAAATTCAAGGACGAGACAGATAAACTAACACAACATATTGACTACGCTGTGGAAATCAGTGACAGTGTGGGAGCATGTTGCCACAGGTTTCCCAGTCGTGCATAGAAAATTGTAGATCACTTTGCGTGAGGTCAGGGTGACTGTAGTACCAAATGGTACAGATCGCGCAACACAAGGCAGTTGCAGGAACGGGAAAAGACAGTGTGTGTCAGTCAGCGAGCAGTTAGGGTGCACTGCGGTTGTGTTCTTCAATTCAACTTGGCCCGGAGACATTTGGATGACTTTACATGGGGAGAAGTATCGAGAAACTGTAAGATGGACGAAGTGTGATGAGTGAAGCCCAGCAGTTTGTAGAACTCAAAGCATTGTTTCACTTCATGGGGAGCGTTCCAAACAACAGGCAATGTTGCCCGAATGAGATGAGGTGGTCGACCACGGTCAACTACAGCGGCAGATGACCGCTAGATTCTGCAGCAGGCAAGAAGGGTCTAATGTCCAGCAGCGGGGGCAATTTCTATCACGTTCAACCAGGCTGCAAGGGACGCTAGCTTACACTTCACAGTCACAGGGTGACTGCATACGGGTGGTCTCCTTACCTGACCACCAGTACGTTGTGTTCCTTTGACACCTGCATATCAGTAGCACTATTTGCAATATTTCCCAGAGAATAGGGGCTGGCCCAACGAGGAGTGGGGTCCCGAATGCAGATTCAGTCTGAGTAGATTCTGTACGTACCTTCAAATGGTGAGAGATAGGAACACGTAAAGCACCCAGGAAAATTGTCCAAAATGGTTGTAAAGTTGCATGGGCGAACTGATCTCCAAATCTTTGAAACGGTACACTCACTGATGAACGTTATTGAGACACCGTTTTTCCAGGGATACTTCCGTCCCTTAATTCATTTTTATGGAGACAATGAAAGACCGTATCTACAGAGCAGGTCGAGGAGCGCTTGGAACGAGAGGATATTCGGTGAATGGACTGGCCTGTCCGTTCCACCGTCTTAAATCCCATCGAGCACGTTTCGGAAAGCCGGCCACTGTGGCTGAGCGGTTCTAAGCGCTTCAGTCCGGAACCGCGCTGCTGCTACGGTCGCAGGTTGGAATCCTGCCTCAGGCATGGATGTGTGTCATGTCCTTAGGTTAGTTAGGTTTAAGCAGTTCTAAGTCTAAGGGACTCATGACCTCAGATGTTAAGTCCCATAGTGCTTAGAGCCATTTGAGCCACGTTTGGGATGCGGTGGGGGAAATATTGCAACACCTACACATGCACCAACGCCCATCAAGCAGTAGTAAATTGCTTCTATACAGGGAGCACTTTGAGGAGATGGCCCTCCAAACTGTTCGCCAAAAGGAACACTTTGAGAAAGTGGCCCTCCAAACTGCTCGCCAGAAATCTAAACACTGCTACCGCTATTTTGACAATGCTTTTTAGGTTTTGGAGTATGACAGGCAGGTACTTGACGAGTTTCTGGACCACCTTAACAGTACCTACGAAAACATCGCCTTCACTGTGGAAATAGAAGAGGGTGGCTGTCTCCTATTACTGGATATAGTAATAAGGAAGCAGGCAGAGAGCACAGTAGGCTTTCTGTGTATAGGGAGAAGACTCATATAGACCTGTACGTGCATGCGACAAGCTGCCATCATCCAGCGCAGCGGCATACAGTACTGCCCACCTTGGTACACAGGGCGCACGTCATTTGTGCCGAAGAAAGCCTCTCGGACCGACTGCAGGAGCTGAAGGAGGTGTTTTTTAAAAACTGGTACAGCGAAGCGCACTGGGAGGGCGTTCAAGACGAGACACGTCGCGGAAGATCGAGAAGAGAGAGAAGAAGATAAGAAACTCGGTTCTCTCCCGTATTTGGGACCACTGTCAGCCAAAACTGGGAAGCTTCTGGAAAAATCGAATATGAAATCCGTTTTACGACCACCGCCGAAGACGAAAGAGTGGCTTGGCTCTGGGAAGACCCACTGAAACGCAACGTACCAGGAATTTACAGCATCGCCTGCGAATGCGGTCAACAATACATTGGAGAAACGCAGCGACGTATTTGTAAACGCTTCGAGGAACATATCAGGCATGTGCGGCTGAGACAGACGCAGAAATCGGCGATAGCAGAACACAGCATCAAGGAAGGCAACACATTTGGTTTCGAGAATACCGACGTGCTCTGCCGAGCCGCCCGGTATTGGGACAGCGTCATAAGTCCATCGAAATTCGGATTCTCGAGAATCTTGTAAACGGAGACGAAGGATACCAGCTGAGTGCGGGATGGAATCCAGCGGTAGAGGCTATTCGTCGGGAGCACACCCACCACTGTCCTCGCCGAACAGGGCTGGAATGCTCTGACAAATGCGAACGGAGCGCCCGTTACCCTCACCACCGCTACATCACTCCCACCCCTCCCGCCGGCCTCTCTGTACCTAGCCTCCCGGAGACAGGTGGAAGGGGCACACTGCAGATATAAGTAGGACGAGATACGCTAAATCTCGACACTTCACCTGAATTTGATGAGTATGTCACTCGTAAAAACATCGCGTTTTTATAATACTGTCACCCAGCTGGAAACCCGAGAGCTTTTCAACAACTGTATTTGCCAAGGAAGTCTACCTTCACATATTTGCGAGAACTGAATTACAGTTAAGAAAGTTAGAAATTTTCGTGTGACAGGTGGTGTTCACCTAATATTCTACGTAGTGCATGTAAAGGACTCTTGAGTCCTTCATGAGAGGCCATGGGTGATCAAAACTTTTAAATTGTTATGAAAAATGTCGTACTTATAGTTCAGACAGTGAACTGCTAATACTAAGGATGTATTTCTGTCGTTGGGTTAAAAAAAATGGTTCAAATGGCTCTGAGCACTATGGGACTTAATTTCTGCGGTCATCAGTCCCCTAGAACTTAGAACTACTTCAACCTAACTAACCTAAGGACATCACACACATCCATGCCCGAGGCGGGATTCGAAACTGCGACTGTAGCGCCTACAACCGCTCGGCCACTCCGGCCGGCTCTGTCGCTGGGCTCACATCTTATTAATACTTGTGAAGAGCATAATTTCTTTAATTAAAAAAAGCCACTCTGAGTTGAGAACAATGATTTCTCCCTGGCCATATCCTGCTTGCACTTTAAATACGTAATATTTTAACTGTGACCAGGCGATGTGAGAAGATTGTTGCTGCCCTCTAGACGCATAAGTAGCCAATGAATTTTAAAGCTGGTCACACATTTTTTAAGCCCTTTCATACCATAATAATATTCTTATATGCTCAAAACCTAATTTTTATGGGTTGGGTGAACAGCCGGCTGAAAAATCTGTTAGTATTGAAAAACAGTCTACAGTGTTTCTTGTAATTCATTGAGATTTCAGCGCACAATGAACGCAACATGGTAGATTTAATTCACACAGTTTTGTCACATGAACCATGAAAATCGAGGAATATTTTAACAGTTGTGAGACAAAGACCACTTCACAGAATGCTGGTGTACGTGACGAGTAATGAAGATTCAAAGACTGATAAAAATGAAAAAATGCTGTGAAAAATAATCACTCCGTCATTAAAGCGTCTAGCGAACACGTCAGAGGTTGCAAGAAGATACAGTTTTTCCTACGAAGGAGAGGCAACTTTATTGCATTGTTCGCTTTCCAGTTTAGAGTGTGTTATATTATGCAAATGAACATGAATTCTTTTGTTACCCTCATTACAGTACTGGTGACTGCGAAACACAGAAGTGAATACAGTAGTGGACACGACTACAGGAGTAAAAACAGTGGAGAAAAATTTGGCTCTTTCTTACGGAGAAGTAAGCACTTTGAAGAACTGATATGTTTGGAACATAGCAAGCGAACGAAGGAATTTGTTTGTCTATCGTATTACTGTGTAAACTTCTGTACGGGCGGCAGCAGGAATATTACCAAGTTGGACTCGAAACCGTCAAATGAAACTGGTACATTTCAAGGGTTGATCGTATATGAAAGGAAGCAGATATTTTTTTGGGGGGGGTGGGGGTGGGGGGTGGGGGGGGGGGATCAGAGCAGTATTTGCAGCTACAAATTATAAGTTTTACTATACTGTTATAACCACATTTTTTGTACAAACGTATGTCCACCCTAAGTCGATACTACACGACTGCAGTACAAGTGTTTCCACAAATACTGTTATACGGGATGAGTCACTAACTACTGCCACCTAGAATAACACCGAAAGTGTGATAGTAGCTGAAAGGTTTGTGGGACAAATGTTGCATGGAACAATGGGGACCATAATATGACGGTTTTTTGTTGCTAGGTGGGGTCGCGTCAGAGATATGAAGGCCAACTTTGTTTTTTTTTAATGGGGTGCTATAGTTTGGTGCTTATTTTATGAGACGAATCCAATGATGTGTAAAAATAAGTTATTTGAAGGTCAACGAAGGTCAGAAAGGTGGCGTGAACGTCCATTTACAGAAGGTGTTCGAAATGGTTACCATTGGTATCAATGCAGTGCTGCAATCTTCTCATCATAGAGTGAGTGGTATTCCTTATAACTTCGGCACTTGTCGAAGCATATGCTCTGACACTTTCATGTTCTTCGACTCTTATAACTGTAGTACGGTTTCGGTATAAATTGCGAATAACCTCTTGCTTACTGTATATTACCCCTGATACCTTCAGAATTTCAAAGAGTTTGTCTCGAATAACACTGTCAGAAGTTTCATTTAAGTGTGCAAACGCCATAAATGTGGGTTTGCTCTTCTTTAACGTATCTTATAAGATAAGTCAGTATTGCGTGGAGTGTTCCCACATTTCTCTGAAATCCCTTCTCATCTTCCCTGAGATCGGCTTCTATCAGTTTTTCCAGCCTTCTGTAAATAATTCGTCTCATTATTTTGCAAATTTAATTTTTTAAGCTGGTAGTTCGGCAGTTTTCACACTTTTTAGCACCTGGTTCCTTTGGAATTAGAATTGATACACTGTTCTTGATCCCTGAGGATACTTTCCGGAATTGTTGGGACTAGACGCATCACCAAGACGCTGCCCCCTATAATTCGATGACTTTGTCTGACGATTCATTTTGATGGCCCTTTCTATGCTTCAGTGCACAGTTATAGCGATACCGTTGCTTGCAAGAGCACACTGGCGTAATATTCCATTTGTAAAGACTTCAGTCTTATGCGAGGGTTGGAACTTAAATAGTGGCAACTATTTATTCACAACCGATACAAAACAGTTACATGTCTGCAGCTGTTACTTTCCTTCAAAGTGGTTATCAGCGTTGTGTAGAACCCGTTGCCAGCGATGTGGAAGGCGTAGTATACCGTTAGCAGAGCCTGTTCTGTTGATGGTGCGAATGGAGAGGTCTACTGCCTGTCGAATCTCTGGAACAGTTCTGAAGCGAATACCACGAAAGTGGGTCCTTCATCTTCGGAATCAAATAAAAGGCACAAGGACTTAAGTCCGGGGAGTATGGTGAATGGTATAGTACTTCCCAGTCCCATTGACCGAACAGAGCAGTCACAGCTTGCGCTGTATGCGTCCGCGCATTGTCGTGCGAAATGATGGGTGGGTTGTGCAGAAAGTGTCGCCGCTTCTTTCGCAAAGCTGGTCGCAGGTGATGCTCCAAACACGAACAGTAATACTGTGCATCGACGGTCTGCCGTGGAGGAATGTAATGCACTAGGATAACAGCATCACAGTCGTACACGAGAATCAGACCGCTCCATTCGCACCATCAACAGAACAGGCTCTGCTAACGGTATGCTACGCCTTTCACATCGCTGGCAACGGGTTCTACACAACGCTGATGACTGCTCTGAAGGACAGTAACAGGTGCAAGAATGTAACTCTTCTGTACCGGTTGTGAATAAATAGTTGCCACTATTTAAGTTCCAGCCCTCGAAGCCTAAATGTGGCCCTATAGACTTTGCGATCATGATTAAATCCGCTGTCCAAAGTGAGACGCTTCTTTTCATGTTCACGGCTCAGTATCGGTACAGTATTTCATTTCTTCATCCGTAACTGTAGGGCTTGGCATACGTTACTGTCCAACTTATTTAATATTACTATTGGAATTTAAGCAGGGCTACGGTGCGCTGTTGGCAAGCAGGCTGCACTCAGCTCTTGTGAGCTCAACTGAGGTGCTACTTATTGAGAAGAAGCGGCTCCGGTCACGAAAACTGCCAACGGCAGGGAGAGTGGTGTGCTAACCACATGCCCCTCCTTCTCCGCATCCAAGGACGCCTATCGTCTGAGGATGACATGGTGGGCGGTCAGTACCGTTGGTCCTTCCGAGGCCTCTTCGGACGGAGTTTAGAGTTACTGGAATTTAAGATTTTATGGGGTTCCTGTTTGTTCCCATTCTAATGATTTGTGGATCTGTACTCCACGTGGTGCGTTGAAAGACAAATGTAACTTCATTACTGAAACTCCTCTCCTGTTTATTGGATATTACAAATTTCTGTTTCATTATTTGTTTCCACAGTCAAGTCTGAAAATTATTACGATTTCATGGGCTGCTCTCATGTGTTCATATAGCCTTACTTAAATCGGTATTTCATCTGAGCACTATTTTTACATAAAATGCCATCAGCAGAAATATTATCAATTTTTTTGCAGGTTCCCTGTAGAAAGTTGTTTTCTTATAATTTCGAGAATTCCACCTGATCCTGTATATCTTCGGAGCTATTATCGTGATTCATGTTCATTGTGAGTAGGAGTGAGACCATACAAATAGAGGTTGTACGTATCCTCGTTTTAAGGGAGGTTACAGATGTGGTCAGATCGTATCAGGAGGTCAGAATGTGTTGATCGTAATGTTGAATTCACTTAAAATACATGTTCAAGTCTCCCTTAAATTGCTCGTTACGTTGCTAAAGTCTCCTACTTCTTAATATAACCAACAAATAGTCGACGGCGCTAAGTTTCATTTATGGGCCCAAAGGGGAATATTTTCAGGGAATTTTGAATGAAATCCTACCATTCATGTACTCAGCTTAATTCAGAAAAGGAGTAGGAGGCTTTCATGAGTTATAATATGGCTGCTGTGACGTTAGACACGAAACGCACGCGCCAAGGTGGGCGTGGCTCGACGCACGACAGAAGACTCCGGGTGGACAGACGGGGTGAATGTGCCTGAGATGGACGGTCGCATTCCACGTTCTTCTGTCTCAGCTGGCCGCCACCAGAAGTTAGACTGCTAAGGGAGCTACCGCTCATGATGAATGGATGCCAGGCCTTTAGGATATTAGTATACGTTCATACCACAGCTACCATACCAGACGCAGGGAAGCACGAAGCACCATGTTGAAGAGAGTGACGCTTTGATCAAAATCGTACCACGTTTGTGTGTGTGTAAAGTAGATAAACTGTGATTCATTAGAGTGAAGAACGAGTTAATAACCATTTAACCACAGGAGATACACGCGATCGTGGTGTCAGATTAAAGAGCCCGTCGAGACCATCTGCTGACATACTTTTGCCAGCGTCACATATCCGCAGTAAAAGGTAATTAAACAAATGTAAATGGAAAACATTTTAACTAACCCACCAAGAACGCTACAGATAATGGCAATGCAGCACGTGCTAGGAGGCGTTCATACAAGCCACACACTGTGTTTAGAACACATGTTGTAATTGATTTAGCCGGCCGCTGTGCGAGCGGTTCTAGGCGTTTCAGTCCGGAACTGCGCTGCTGCTACGGTCGCAGGTTCGAATCCTGCCTCGGGCATGGATGTGTGTGATGTCCTTAGGTTAATTGGATTTAAGTAGTTCTAATTCTAGGCGACTGATGATCTCATATGTTAAGTCCCAGAGTGCTCAGAGCCATTTGAACCATTTTTTCTAATTGGTTTAGTTGGTAATTATGAACTAATTAATTTTCTCGTAATTATATCAAAGTTATGAGAAAACTTAATCCAGAATGAGAAAATGGAGCCAATGAACCATAAAAATGATACGGCACTACGTTCATTTGTAATAAATTTTAAGCGTTATTAACAATAATGTTTTGATAAGTGGCGGGCTAACTATTCAACTTCCGGTGCAATGCAATACCTCTGATGAATTAGGGCGAAAGGGCGCAGCTTGCAATGTAATTAGGATATATCTTGATGAGACAAAACGGTGTGATTACTGCCCACCGACTGTTTGTATGCCGCCTAGTGGCGTTTCGTGCACGTCAAACGTTAAACAAAGCGTATAAGCGGAACAGAGACGAATGGGCAATATCGGTAGACTCCAGTGACAGTCAGAAGCAGTAACAACATGGCACTGCGCTGGACAAACAAAGTAAGTCCTGAACACTAACAAAATATTTCTTCAAAAGGCAGCAACGACGAAGAAAACTGACGATTGGTGGCGAGCAAACCCCTTGGTCAAAACGGAGAAAATATCTAGGCATCAACCTAGACAGAAACGTAATATTTCACTATGATACCACCGAGAAACGAGAAAAATGTTTAAAAATAGCGAAGGCTCTCGCTCCACTTTAACCAGAACCGTCTTGGAAGTGAGAACAGAACTCGGGTTATACAGAGTGAATCACTTAAAACTTGCATCGTAAATATTGCGGAAATGGAAAGTACTATTGATGTGAGGTTTTCACAGAATGGACTGTAGTCAGAGGCTCATATTGTCAGTCAATAAACAGATTGTAATAATACTAAGAGATTGTATTATTGTCCAAAAATTCCCCTTTTTTAAATGGAACAATGCTTATTGACGTTAACAAACTAAAAATGGCTCAAATGGCTCTGAGCACTATGGGACTCAACATCTTAGGTCATAAATCCCCTAGAACTTAGAACTACTGAAACCTAACTAACCTAAGGACATCACACACACCCATGCCCGAGGCAGGATTCGAACCTGCGACCGTAGCAGTCCCGCGGTTCCGGACTGCAGCGCCAGAACCGCACGGCCACCGCGGCCGGCCCACAAACTAAAAGGGGGGTAAATTGGAATGTTAATGGTCTTTTTTTTGCAGGATGCTAGTGCGAGTTGTTTACGAGGTATCGTATTTTGAAAAGTTTCCACATCGACACTAGTTTGTGCCATTCAACATGAGTAGCTGCTAGGTACGCTGTTGTCATGTTTGTTTACAGTGTGCTTGCGTATTTTTTGAGTCAACTGGGACTTCCTAGTCAATTAGTGTGTGAGAGAGCAAGCAGTAGGTCGTGAGTGGACGATGGGATTCATCAGCCGACGTGCTCATGATGTATGGAGAGTGTAGGAAGAATGTAGTTAGTTCTTGTACATTGTATGCTGCAAGTCAACCGTCTCGGTAATTATTTATCAGCCTCTTCAACCAGTTACGTGAAAGTGGTAGTGTAACATCTAGACAACGTAACGGAAGGAAACAAGTGACAATAGAAGAGGGGGAAATTAATGTTCTTGTTGCTCTTGCAGTTGACCCGAACGTTGGCTCCCGTGCAGTCGCATGAGGAAGTGGCATGAGTCAGGCAAGTTCAAAATGGTTCAAATGGCTCGAGCACTATGGGACTTAACGTCTGAGATCATCAGTCCCCTAGAACTTAGAACTACTTAAACCTAACTAACCTAAGGACATCACACACACCCATGCCCGAGGCAGGATTCAAAACTGCGACCGTAGGGAGTCAGGCAAGTGTTCTATGCGTTCTTCTCGACATAAGTTCCATTCCTATCACATCTCTCTCCATCAAGAGGTGCATGGAAACTATTATGAGAATTGTGTTAACTTCTGCACATGGCCATTAAGACAGATTAGTCCAGATGTATCATGCATCTTATTTAGTGATGAAGCCATATTTACCAATCATGGCTAGGTAAACTGCCGAAAGGTCCACTACTGATCTATTGATAATCCCCCGTTGGTTTCGTCAGGTAGAACGTCAGCGTCCATGGAGTGTAAATATGTGGTGCGAGATAGTGAACCATCAGCTCTTAGGCCCGTTTTTCATAGAAGGAACACTGAACACGCACAAGTCTCGCAGCCTCCTAACAGACCATCTTCCACGAATGCAAGATGACGTTCCTCTGCAGACTAGGAGGAACCTTTGGTACTAACATGATGGTTGTCCAGCCTATAGCGCACGAAGTACTACAGCATGTCTTCACAAATTGTTTCCAAATCATTGGATTGGACGCAAAGGAGCTGTACCTTGACCGGTCCGTTCCCCGGATTTGACGCCTGTAGAATTTTTTCTGTGGAGAAAGCTGGAACGCTGTCTTCAAGGACATACCAAATACACCCGATGATATGAAACGACGTATTACAGCAGCGTGCTCGGATGTCTCCACTGAAATGCTAGCACGTGTGCAGCAGTCGTTCCATACCAGGCTTAAAGCGTGTATTGCCCCTGCCGGTGGTCATTTTGAACACTACCTGTGATGGTCAGTTGCCTCGTTACTGATCAGACTCCACATAACTAGTGTATGCAGGTGTGTTGTTCTTTAGTGAATGCTACCGCAGATATTCTAGAAGTGTTGGTGCGGACCTTCTCAAGATAACGACATCTCGCAAACGATTCGCTCTAGAATCGGGAAACAAACACCATTGACAGTCTAATTTACCCTACTTTTAGTTTGTTAATGTCAATAGGTATTGTTCCATTTAAAACGTGTATGTTTGCACAAAAAAATGCACTTTCTATGTGTTATTAGAATTTGTTGATTTGCTAACAATACGAGCCCCTGGCTACCAATCGATTCCATGAAAACCGCAACATCATTAGTACTTTCGCTTTCCACAATATCTGCGGCGCAAGTTTTTAAGTGGTTCACCCAGTATAAAGCTAAAGTCCTTCTATCCCTATCGTGTGGCACCACGGCTTGGGGACTCACATCCGATACACAACTCAGCTGCCTCCAGTCATAACAAAACAAAGTCCTTTGCTGGATCCTAAGGGCCCCTTTATTGGAACCAGTGCGAAGAACGCACGATAGTCTAAAAGCTAGAGACCAGAAAACACAAACTCGAAAAAATACCAGCAAAGCATACTACGCAGTCAACTAACTTAAAAATACCATCGTAATACTGAATGAAATCTATGAAGTTAAAGCAAATTAACATAACACAATAAATATAATAAAAAATAACTGACAATGAACATTATTACAGTTAGGAATATATGCTGTACTACACCATTTGTATTGGAAGAGACAAAATGACATGACGAACACCTTCCTCCAAAAGCGATAAATAACTAAGTTCCCTAAAACATGACCTACCAAAACTTATCAAGTCACAGAATCGACAGCACTACCAGCGAAACAAAAAAGGAAAGGCAACGCTACAGGCCACGCATATGGAAATCCACTGGCAGATGCGACTTTAACACAGGGAAAATTGTTACGGTACGGCAGCTGGAAACGAGCGTCTCAGAAGCGTCGAAGTTGGTCGGCTGTTTGCGTGTTTTCTTTTTTTCGTGTTGACTCAACGACATCGTCAATTACAACAGCACAGGGCACGGGATCTTTCAGATTGGACAGTAGATCAATGAAAATGCGTAACAGGTCGGATGAATCACATTTCTTACTGCATCTCGTCGATGGTCGTATCTGGGACTTACATGGGAACCGCCGTAATGATCTAAGGGGCCTTAGCATCTGTGGACTACATGAAGATTTTAGTGGATCACGTTCATACTTTCATCCTTGCACCAGGATAACTATCCATGTCACAAGGCCAGAGTCGTGCTACAGTGGTTGACAGAGCATGATAGTGAACTCACGTTAATATCTTGGGCCAAAAATTTCGCCCGATCTGAAACCGATGGAAAACATCTGGGAGGCGTCTACAAACCGCCGGCCTGTAATTTACATTTGCATCTACATCTGCATCTACATCTACATGGGAATAACGTAACCAATGAATAGACATCTGGTGCGACATACCATTGGAAGACTACCAAGGACGTTTCGATCAAATCGCACATAGAATTGTGGTTGTATTGTACTGCAAAGGTGGACCAACAAGCTATTAAAGATGGTCAAAATGTCTTGGTTGATCGCTGTATAAATTTGGAAATTTGTTCTAGTGCAAATTCTGAGTCTAACGACAGTCAATCAGAAAGTTCAGCTCGATGGTATACGTGTATAAGGGCCAGCCAGAGGCTCGAGGGGGGAAACTGGTAATATATCCAAGTAGGCAGGTTAGGACAGTTCGAGGACGGACTGCATTGTGGTTAGATTTATGATGATATCACGCATTGTTGCCAAATTTTGGCCACCCCTCCCACCCCAACCCTTCTGTCACAGGTCAGTTGCTATACGTATAAGTAGCGGGAATTTTTTAAAAAAGGCATGAAATTCAAAAACTGGCAAGAAATTCAAAAATGGAGGCAAATTCGAAATATTCTAATGTGATACAGGGTTCCCCCAACCATATGCTGTCACTGTCGGAGTAAGTCCGTTGCCTAAGTATAAATAGATGGGAAATTAAAAAATCCAAAAATGGGCATTATCCTGTTGGCAGAAGTAAGTCACTTGTATCAGGTATAGAATTCAAGATGGCCATTGGGTTTTCCCTTGCATCACAGTGAAAGTAGGGCTGTTGTCCTAGGTGTAAATTGGTGAGAAATCGAAAAGTTCAAGATGGTGTATTGTCCTGCTGGTATGGAATTCAAAAGATTCAAGATGGCTGATATCGGATAAAGGCGAAGCTTTATGAAGTCAGAAGCCAAAATGGCGACCTTTGCATCCTAGGACAAATGTGAAGTAACCAGTCTGAACTTTGATGCTATCTGTAGCTGACCTACTATCAGTGACATGAAAAACCACTTAACATGCTTTCCCCAAGATATTATTCTCTCAGATATGTTGGCACCTAAAGGGCTGTTCATAGCAGCCAGGTCACTTGTTCCAAGTATAGAATTCAAGACGGCCACTGGGCTTATCCCCTGATGTCACACCTATTGCTTGTGCTAAGTTCAAGTTCACTAATGCTGTGTTTACACAATTCCCCTTTGATGTCAATCTGACATGTTCTAAGTCCACTAGTGTTATGTTTAAGCAATTCCTCTCTGACAAAGTTTAAACAATTTTTACCCATCCTTCTGACATCACAATTTACACAATTTCACCCCTTCCTCCATCAGCTACATTAAGTTTCAAACCCAAGAACTTACTCCTCCCAAGTTTCAAATTCATTTTTCCTGTGTTTAAAGTGACAAAAAATTCAAAATCAGCTTACCATAAGTTTAAGAACAATAGGGCTCTTATCACAACTTTAAAACTGTATAGCTCACTGATGCAGTCTCTATAGTTTCCAAACACTCATCACTGTCGTGTAAAGTGTTTCCACAGTTTTCAGTTATTTCCCCCTCAGCACAGCAGCTCCATGGCATAGATGATACAGTACCTGATATATCTTAGCAACAGGAATCAAGTCAACTCACAGACCCCATGATGCACTGTCTGATAGCCCTGAGCTGGACACAGAATTGTTTTCAGACTACGAGTTTCTAACATATCCAACATATGCACTGATCTCATGCCACCAGCACTGTATACTGTACCTGATCCATTGGAGCAGAAATCCAGTCAGCACGCAGAACTGTTTTCAGACTTTGACTTTCCACCACCACTGACACTCAAAAGCGTGATGTGAGGGAAGGTGGAGGAAGAGGATGGGCTATCTCCCTGCCTCCCACAGACATCTTGGCGTGGTTCACCTTTACCTACTTTAATTTTTGAACAACCACAATGTCTCTCTCCGACATTTCAACAGCTAGACTGTTAAGTTTCATCTCAAATAAAATGTGCTAAGTTCTATCAATATACACTACTGGCCATTAAAATTGCTACACCAAGAAGAAATGCAGATGATAAACGGGTATTCATTGGACAAATATATTATACTAGAACTGACATGTGATTACATTGTCACGCAATTTGGGTGCATAGATCCTGAGAAATCAGCACCCAGAACAACCACCTCTGGCCGTAATAACGGCCTTGATACGCCTGGGCATTGTCTCACAGAGCTTGGATGGCGTGTACAGGTACAGCTGCCTATGCAGCTTCAACACGATACCACAGTTCATCAAGAGTAGTGACTGGCGTATTGTGAAGAGCCAATTGTTCGGCCACCATTGACCAGACGTTTTCATTTAGTGAGAGATCTGTAGAATGTGCTAGCCAGGGCAGCAGTCGAACATTTTCTGTATCCAGAAAGGCCCGTACAGGACCCGCAAAATGCGGTCGTGCATTATCCTGCTGAAATGTAGGGTTTCGCAGGGATCGAATGAAGGGTAGAGCCACGGGTCGTAACACATCTGTAACGTCCACTGTTCAAAGTGCCGTCAATGCGAACAAGAGGTGTCCGAGACGTATAACCAATGGAACCTCATACCATCACGCCGGGTGATACGCCAGTGTGGCGATAACGAATACACGCTTCCAATGTGCGTTCACCGCGATGTCGCCAAACACGGATGCGACCATCATGATGCTGTAAACAGATTCATCGGAAAAAATGACGTTTTGCCATTCGTGCACCGAGGTTTGTCGGTGAGTGCACCATCGCAGGCGCTCCTTCTGTGATGCAGCGTCAAGGGTAACCGCAGCCACGGTCTCCGAGCTGATAGTCCATGCTGCTGCAAACGTCGTCGAACTGTTCGTGCAGATGGGTGTTGTCTTCCTGCTGCACGATCCGTTACAGCCATGCGGATAAGATGCCTGTCATCTCCACTGCTAGCGATACGAGGCGGTTGGGATCCAGCACGGCGTTCCGTATTACCCTCCTGAACCCACCGTTTCCATATTCTGTTAACAGTCATTGGATCTCGACCAACGCGAGCAGCAATGTCGCGACACCATAAACCGCAATCGCGATAGGCTACAATCCGACCTTTATCAAAGTCGGAAACGTGATGGTACGCGTTTCTCCTCCTTACACGAGGCATCACAACAACGTTTCACCAGGCAACGCCGGTCAACTGCTGTTTGTGTATGAGAAATCGGTTGGACACTTTCCTCATGGCTGGCCGCGGTGGCCGTGCGGTTCTAGGCGCTCCAGTCCGGAGCCACGCTGTTGCTACGGTCGCAGGTTCGAATCCTGCCTCAGGCATGGGTGTATGTGATGTCCTTAGGTTAGTTAGGTTTAAGTAGTTCTAAGTTCTAGGGGACTGCCGACCACAGCAATTGAGTCCCATAGTGCTCAGAGCCATTTGAACTTTCCTCATGTCAGCACGTTGTAGGTGACGCCACTGGCGCCAGCTTTGTGTGAATGCTCTGAAAAGCTAATCATTTGCATATCACTGCATCTTCTCCCTGTCGGTTAAATTTCGCGTCTGTAGCACGTCATCTTCGTGGTGTAGCAATTTTAATGGCCAGTAGTATATATTAGATGTTAAGAAATTCCACTTTTTCAGAAATGCTTTTCTCGCTGTTGCCAGTCTACATTTTATGTCCTCTTCACTTCGGCCATCATCAGTTATTTTTCTGCCCAGACAGCAGAACTCATCTTCTACTTTTAGTGTCTCATTTCCTAATCTAATTCTCTCAACATCATCTGTTTTAAATCGACTGCATTGCATTATTATTGTTGTAATTTTGATGATGGTTCAAATGGCTCTGAGCACTATGGGACTCAACTGCTGTGGTCATAAGTCCCCTAGAACTTAGAACTAGTTAAACCTAACTAACCTAAGGACATCACACACATCCATGCCCGAGGCAGGATTCGAACCTGCGACCGTAGCGGTCGTGCGGTTCCAGACTGTAGTGCCTTTAATCGCTCGGCCACTCCGGCCGGCCTTTTGATGATGTTCATTTTACAATCTCTCTTGAAGACACTATCCATTCTTTCAAATAACTTCCGGGAATTCAGCCAGGTACCTGGCTGAATTCCCGGAAGTTATTTGAAAGTTGTATACGCCAGGAGAAACTCAGGTCTCACTATCCATTCTGTTCAACTGCTCTTCCCAGTGCTATGCCGTCTATGACAGAATTACAGTGTCATCAGCAAACCTATAAGTTTTGCATCTATTCTCCTGTAACTTTCATTCCTTTTTCAAATTTCTCGATGGTCCTTTACTGCTTGGTCAATACAGAGATTTAATAACATCGCGGATAGGCTACAACCCTGTCTCACTCCATTCTCAACCACTGCTTCCCTCCCTAAAAACACCTAAATCCCGTAGTCCCTCTTATGAAACGTGCAAACTTATATGGTGCTGTAATCATTAAAAGTGAATAGATTCTCTGTAGGCACACTCTGCCAGAAAAAAACTTCTTGTCCCTCAATTTATGCACTGCCCCCAAATAGTACCTCCAATACAGTGCGTTAGGTATAAATATTGTTTGAAGAGTTTTTTTAGCAAAAGCTGGAAAGGCACAAGGAAAGAAGTGATTTTCGTAGGAGAGGTGCATTGGTGTGAGGGAGAGCGCAGCAGCTGTATGACAGGCCGGTCAGCCAGCTGTGGCGACAGCTGGTGAGTCGGCCAGCTGCCTGCAACTCCTCCCTTGTCGCCGTCGCACAAGAAGCCAGTTAGCCAATTTTCCCTCACTAATGAAACAGACGTGGACACAACGGACGTAAAACGTCTGCGTGACAACTGCTCTGGAATAATAATTCATCGTGATGTTTCATGACATATTACATAATTCAGCTATACTTCTTGCATCAGGAGTAACTGTAACGTGAGCACACCATATACTTGAATCCAGTCATACGCAAGCATTAACCGGTCTTATTTATGGAATTAATTGCACTGTGTCAAGCTTACTTCCACAGATAAGCACGGTTTTAGAAAGCATCGCCCGTTCGAAGCTCAGCTTGGTCTTTTTAAAATGATATACTGCGAATTATGGGTGAAGAGCAACAGGATGATTCCATGTTTATAGATTCCCGGAAACTATTTGACACGGTGCCCCACTGCACGCCGTTAGCGAAGGTACGAGCATATGGAACAGGTTACCAGATATGTGAGTGGCTCGAAGACTTCTTAAGTAATAGACTCCAGTAGATTGTCCTCGACTGCGAGAATTCATCAGAGATAAGGGTTTCTTCAGTAGTGCTCCAGGGAAGTGGAGGATACGAAATGACTTAGACAAAATTTCTAGCTGGCGTGATGAATGACAGCTGGTTATAAATCTTGAAAAAATGTAAGTTAATGCAGATGAATAGGGAAAACAAACCCATGATGTTCGGATACAGCATTAGTAGTGTCCTACTTGATACAGTCACGTCGTTTAAATATGAGGGCGTAACGTTGCAAAGCGACATTAAATGGAACGAGCATGTGAGGAGTGTAGTAGGGAAGGCGATTGGTCGACTTTGGATTATTGCGAAAATTTTGGGAAAGTGTGGTTCATCTGTAAAGGAGATCCCATTTAGGACGCTGGTACGACCTAGTCCTGAGTAGAGGAGAATAGGGTGGCACCGATCAGCGAGTAGCCCCGATCAGGTTGTTGACGTCAGTACGGTCTGCTCTGGGGAAGCCTGGTGAGTGCTGCGCTCTACCCGGTTGAGCACTGAACTAACTACAATCGGCCATTAACCAAGTTTCGCATTGTTGTTGCAGTGAAGTATACAAGTGCTTTTCAAACAAATTCCTAATTATCTCTTCACATCTTTGAAAGAACGTAAGTAACATTTGCACATGTACGTATGTGGAGACACTATGCAATGGAATCTACTATTGTCGCTGATAGCACACGTTGTTGACATATCTACCTTGCCTCCGGGCTAATGGACTCGCCCATCCCACGTCACCGGCGTGTGCACAGTCGAGGGAAACACAGTCACTTGTGAGCGAGCGGTCTAACGTAACGGCGTCACTATGTTTTCGAAACAGGAACAACGGAGTTGGATCAAGATTGAATTTGCCAGAGATCGTACAACACGACGGTGTCATAAGGTCTTGAAGAGGCGTGCGGGGATTCGGCATTGCCGTACAGAACAGTCGCACATTCAACGAAGGTCGGTAAACTGTGGCAGACATGCATCGGGCAGGTCGTCCTAGCGTCTCTGAAGAAGAAGTGCATGCTGTTGCCGCGTTAATGGACAGTGATCGACGCCATACGATTCGTGAGCTCGCCCACGAAACCGGATTAGCGCATACGACTGTGCTCCGCATCCTGAAGTAACGCCTGGACATGCGAAAAATTGCATCACGATGGGTGCGACCAGTTTTGCGAAACCCACCCACCCATCATGTTGCACGACAATGCACGGACGCATACAGCGCAAGCTGTGGCTGCTCTGTTCGGTCGATGGGACTGGGAAGTACTGTACCATCCACCATACTCCCCAGACTTCAGTCCTTGTGACTTTGATTTGATTCCGAAGATGAAGGGACCACTTCGTGGCATTCGCTTCAGAACTGTTCCAGAGATTCGACAGGCAGTAGACCGCACCATTTGCACCATCAACAGAACAGGCTCTGCTAACGGTATACTACGCCTTCAACATCGCTGTCAACGCGTTCTAAGCAACGCTGGTGACTACTTTGAAGGACAGTAACAGATGAAAACATGTAATCCTTTTGTATCGGTTGTGAATAAATAGTTGCCACTATTTAAGTTCCAGCCCTCGTATTGTTACTGAGTTAATCGAATACATGTATTGGTAATGTTTTCCGTATTGAGTCTAATGTTTACGTTTTTAAACAGTCTTATTGCAGTCTTCGGTAATGTAATTCTGTAGTATACATTTTGGGATGCACCGATCAAATGAGTGGAGGAATAGCGATCAAGTGATCGGCGTAACGCCTCACAGACTTAAATACTAATGCGTTGGCCTTTTATATCTGTATTACGTTTAGCTGTAGTAGATTGCAAGAAAGTGTATTCTCTTTCAGATTCCTGGGACGTGGAAAGGGACTCCTACCAGGGGAGAATGGACTGATGACAAGCTGCAATAGGCGATGTTACTTATCAATGGAGAGCATTCCATAAGGCAGCAAGTAAACAGTGCAACATTGCATTCACAACACTGCGTGACAGAAAAATTAAAGGGATTCCAAGAGGTCCACTTCTTGGCTATAGAGCAGTTTTTACTCAAGAGCTTTGGCTGAACGAATAATGTTGACGGACAAATTTCTTATAGATTAACTCCACTGCAAGCTCTCAGAGTGGCTTTTACATATGCTGATGAAAACAATGTGCATAACAATTTTTCCAAGGTTTCCTGCTTAACTGGTAAAGGCTGACTTTATGATTTTCTCGAAATGATACACTTTGTTTTTGAGTCATCAGTCTTCTGTTTGGTTTGATGCGGCCCGCCACGAATTCCTCTCCTGTGTCAAACTCTTAATCTCAGAGTAGCTCCTACAACCTACATCCTCAATTATTTGCTGGATGTATTCCAATCTCTGTCTTCCTCTACAGTTTTTGCCCTCTACAGCTCCATCTAGTACGATGGAAGTCATTCCCTGATGTCTTAACAGACGTCCTATCATTCTGTCTCTTCTTCTTGTCAGTGTTTTCCACATATTACTTTCCTCTCCAAGTCTGCGAAGAACCTTCTCATTATTTACCTTAACAGTCCACCTAATTTTCAACATTCGTCTGTAGCACCACATCTCAAATGCTTTCATTCTCTTCTCTTCCGGTTTCTCCACAGTCCATGTTTCGTTACAATACAATGCTGTGCTCTAAACGTACAGTCTCAGAAATTTCTTCCTCAAATTAAGGGCTGTTTTTAATACTAGTAGACTTCTCTTGGCCAGGAATTCCGTTTTCGCCAGTGCTAGTCTGCTTTTGATGTGCTCCTTGCTCTGTCCGTCATTGGTTATTTTGCTGCCTAGGTAGTAGAATTCCTTAACTTCATCTTCTTCGTGACCATCAATCTTGATAAGTTTCTCGCTGTTCTCATTTCTGCTACTTCTCATTACTTTCGTGTTTCTTCGATTTACTCTCAATTCACATCCTGTACTCATTAGACTGTTCATTCCATTCAGCAGATCCAGTAATTCTCCTTCACTTTCACTCAGGATAGCAATGTCATCAGCGAATCGTATCATTGATATCCTCTCACCTTGAATTGTAATGCCGCTCCTGAACCTTTCTTTTATTTCCATCATTGCTTCTTCGATATACGATTGAACAGTAGGGGCGAAAGACTACATCCCTGTCGTGCACCCTTTTTAATCCGAGCACTTCGTTCTTGGTCATCCACTCTTATTATTCCCTCTTGCCTCTTGTACGCACTGTTTATTATTCGTCTTTCCCCGTAGCTTACCCCTATTTTTATCAGAATTTCAAACATCTTGAACCATTTTACATTGTCGAACGCTTTTTCCACGTCGACAAATCCTATAAAGGCGTCTTGCTTTTTCTTTTGTCTTGCTTCCATTATCAACCACAACGTCAGAATTGCTTCTCTGGTACCTTTACCTTTCCTTATTCCAAACTGATCGTCATCTAACACATCCTAAATTTTATTTTCCATTCTTTGGTATCTTATTTTTATCTGCACCTTGGATGCATGATTTGTTAAGCTGATTGTGCGATAATTCTTTCACTTTTCAGCTCTTGTAGTCTTCGTAATTCTGTGATGTGGATGTTATTTCTCCGAAAGTCAGATGGTTTGTCGCCAGACTCTCACGTTTTACACACCACCTATCCGCTCTCTCCTCTGCATTCAACAGTAGAATTACCGTCGCACTCTTAGTGTTACCACCTTTCTTTTAATTTCACTGAAGGCTGTTTTGACTTTTCTGTGTGCTGAGTCAGTCCTTCCGACAATCGTTTCTTTTTCGATTTCTTCGCATTTTTTATGCAGCCGTTTCGTCTTAGCTTCCCTGCGCTTCCTATTTATTTTATTCCTCAGTGACTTATATTTCTGTATTCCTGAACATTTTTGTGCTTACTTCTTTCATAGATCAACTGAAGTATTTCTTCTGTTACCCATGGTTTCTTCGCAGTTAGCTTCTTTGTACCTACATTTTCCTTTATTAACTACTGTGATTGCTCTTTTTAGCGCTGTCCATTCCTCTTCAACTGTACTGGCTACTGAGCTATCCCTTATTGCTGTATCTGTAGCCTTAGAGAAGTTCAAGCGTGTCTTGTCATTCCTTAGTACTTCTCTATCCCACTTCTTTGCGTATTGATTCTTCCTGACTAATCTCTTAAACTTCAGCTTGCTCTTCGTCACTACTACATTGTGATCGGAGTCAATATCTGCTCCAGGGTACGTCTTACATTTCGGTATCTGATTTCGGAATCTCTGTCTCACCATGGTTTAGTCTAACTGAAATCTTCCGGTATCACCCAGCCTTTTCCATGTATACCTCCTCCTCTTTTGGTTCTTGAACAGAGTATTCGCTATTACTTACTGAAATTTATTACAGAACTCAATTAGTCTTTCTCCTCTCTCATTTCTTGTCCCAAATCCATATTCTCCTGTAACCATTTCTTCAGCTTCTTCTCATACAACTGCATTCCAGGCCCCCATGACTATTAGTTTTTTATATCCCTTTACGTACTGTATTACCCTTTCAATATCTTCATATACTTTCTCTATCTCTTCATCTTCAGCTTGCGACGTCGGCATGTATACCTCAACTATCGTTGTCGGTGTTGGTTTGGTGTCGATTCTAATAAGAATAACGCTATCACTGAACTGTTCACAGTAACACACTGCCTACCCTACCTTCTTATTCATAGCGAATCCTAGTCCCGTTATACCATTTCCCACTGCTGTTGATATTACCCTATACTCATCTGTCCAGAAATCCTTGTCTTCTCCCCATTTCACTTCACTGACCCCTACTATATCTAGACTGAGCCTTTGCATTTCCCTTTTCAGATTTTCTAGCATCCCTACCACGTTCAATCTTCTGACATTCCACGCCCTGACTCGTAGAACGTTATCATTTCGTTGGTTATTCAATCTTTTTCTCTTTGTCACCTTCCCCTCGGTAGTCCCCTGCTGGAGATCCAAAAAGGGGACTATTCCGGAATCTTTTGCCAATGGAGAGAGAAATAAATAAATGTTGTGAGACTAGGGCCTCCCGTCGGGTAGACCGTTCGCCGGCTGCAAGTCTTTCGATTTGACGCTACTTCGGCGACTTCTGCGTCGATGGGGATAAAATGATGATGACTTGGACAACACAACACCCAGTCCCTGAACGGAGAAAATCTGCGACTCAGCCGGGAATCGAACCCGGGCCTTTAGGATTGACATTCTGTCGCGCTGACCACTTTATTTATTTATTTATTTATTTATTTTTACCACTGTGCTGTCGGGGGCGGACAATGGAGAGATCATCATGACACTTCTTCAGTTACAGGCTACATGTCATGTGGATACACGTTACGTGTCTTTAAAGCAGTGGTTTCCATTGCCGTCTGCATCCTCATGCCATTGATCATTACTGATTCTTCCAGCTTTCGGGGCACTTTCCCACCCCAAGGACAAGAAAGTGCACTGAATCTCTATCCACTCCTCCGCCCTCTTTGAGAAGGTCGTTGGCAGAATGAGGGTGACTGCTTATGGCTGAAGCCTTCGGCCGCAAATTTTGATTGTTAATCAAAATTTCAGCAGTGGCGGGTTTCGAACCCGGGACCGAGGACGATTTGACTATTAATCAAAGACGTTACCCCTAGACCCTTAAGTGTCCGAAGACCAGAAGCAATTAGTATCAACCGTATTACAGCCCTTAACCGACCAGCCTTTGACCATTTGGGAGCTGTGATGACAAAATTTGCTTTTACACGGGATCACACTTCCAACGTCGAGGAGGTGGGGTCACAATTGTCCTAGACCCTGGAAAAGTGGTTAGCACTAGAGGGAAGAAAAGAGTTGTCTCTGTGGTTAGTTGGGAACGACGGAAAAATTAACTGTGATTTGTTGCATATATGCTGCAGGGGGCTATATTACGCCTATGTCTATGTTCTTCCGAAAAAAAAAAAAAATGTCCCCACATTTGCAATGGATGGCCCTCCATGTGTGTCTCATAATTGGTCCCATAATGGTTCGTCAAAAGAAACTTTATTCGTTATTTGGCTTAAGCACTTCATTCACCACCCAAAGGCTAGTGTACACAGTCAAAGTACTTTTGGTGTTGGACAACCATGTCAGCCATGCCACCTTACAGTCATATGATTTGTGTCGTGATACCGGCATAATTATACTCTCCACCCCACCATACACGTCCCCTCGGCTTCAGCCACTGGACGTTTCGTTGTATACGCCCTTGAAATCTGCCTTTCGACGTCAATGTGATATCAAAATCAAATCCACGTGCTGACAGAATACAAACCCATGCGATATTGCTGGATTGTTTAACACTGGTATTCCAAAGTAGTAACTATTGGAAATTCTGTTTCTTGGTTCAAGTAAACAGCTATTTTTCCTACGATCCCAGTGGTAATATGGGCGCAAAACCTGGGACTAAATGCGAAGAAGTCGCAAGTAAATAGTATCCCGTCAAAAATTCTTAAGTTTCGATTTCCGGAAACAACTGCCTCCTATTCCTGTGAACGGTAATCCGATACCTTTTAAAAAACAGCGAAGTACGTGGATGTAACTTTGGATGAGTATCTAATACTGTCGCCACATACAGGAAGACTTCAACTTGCCTTTATGCCCTTGTATAATTTCGGAAAATATTTCCTCAAGTAAACCTAAAGCGGAGCAAGTAGTAAGACCACTATACGCTTATGGCTAACCATGCGTTACGTGTGCAACATCCGTCTGTCTGGCCTTGCCAGTGCTTTCTACACTCCTGGAAATGGAAAAAAGAACACATTGACACCGGTGTGTCAGACCCACCATACTTGCTCCGGACACTGCGAGAGGGCTGTACAAGCAATGATCACACGCACGGCACAGCGGACACACCAGGAACCGCGGTGTTGGCTGTCGAATGGCGCTAGCTGCGCAGCATTTGTGCACCGCCGCCGTCAGTGTCAGCCAGTTTGCCGTGGCATACGGAGCTCCATCGCAGTCTTTAACACTGGTAGCATGCCGCGACAGCGTGGACGCGAACCGTATGTGCAGTTGACGGACTCTGAGCGAGGGCGTACAGTGGGCATGCGGGAGGCCGGGTGGACGTACCGCCGAATTGCTCAACACGTGGGGCGTGAGGTCTCCACAGTATATCGATGTTGTCGCCAGTGGTCGGCGGAAGGTGCACGTGCCCGTCGACCTGGGACCGGACCGCAGCGACGCACGGATGCACGCCAAGACCGTAGGATCCTACGCAGTGCCGTAGGGGACCGCACCGCCACTTCCCAGCAAATTAGGGACACTGTTGCTCCTGGGGTATCGGCGAGGACCATTCGCAACCGTCTCCATGAAGCTGGGCTACGGTCCCGCACACCGTTAGGCCGTCTTCCGCTCACGCCCCAACATCGTGCAGCCCGCCACCAGTGGTGTCGCGACAGGCGTGAATGGAGGGACGAATGGTGACGTGTTGTCTTCAGCGATGAGAGTCGCTTCTGCCTTGGTGCCAATGATGGTCGTATGCGTGTTTGGCGCCGTGCAGGTGAGCGCCACAATCAGAACTGCATACGACCGAGGCACACACGGCCAACACCCGGCATCATGGTGTGGGGAGCGATCTCCTACACTGGCCGTACACCACTGGTGATCGTCGAGGGGACACTGAATAGTGCACGGTACATCCAAACCGTCATCGAACCCATCGTTCTACCATTCCTAGACCGACAAGGGAACTTGCTGTTCCAACAGGACAATGCACGTCCGCATGTATCCCGTGCCACCCAACGTGCTCTAGAAGGTGTAAGTCAACTACCCTGGCCAGCAAGATCTCCGGATCTGTCCCCCATTGAGCATGTTTGGGACTGGATGAAGCGTCGTCTCACGCGGTCTGCACGTCCAGCACGAACGCTGGTCCAACTGAGGCGCCAGGTGGAAATGGCATGGCAAGCCGTTCCACAGGACTACATCCAGCATCTCTACGATCGTCTCCATGGGAGAATAGCAGCCTGCATTGCTGCGAAAGGTGGATATACACTGTACTAGTGCCGACATTGTGCATGCTCTGTTGCCTGTGTCTATGTGCCTGTGGTTCTGTCAGTGTGATCATGTGATGTATCTGACCCCAGGAATGTGTCAATAAAGTTTCCCCTTCCTGGGACAATGAATTCACGGTGTTCTTATTTCAATTTCCAGGAGTGTATATCTGCATCTAAACCTACGTAAACACTCCACAACCAATTGTATGGTGCATAACGGAGGGTACCTTTTATCAGTACTAGTCACTTCCTTTCCTGTTCCGCTAGCAAATAGAGCGAGGGATTAGCGAATGCCTATATGTCTCGGAAGCCTCAATGTCTCTTATGTTATCTTCGTATCCTTGCGCGAAATTTACGTTGGTGGCAACATTATCGTTCTGCAGTGGCTTAAAATGCCGATTCTCTAAATTTTCTCGTTGTGCTGATCGAACCTATCGGTAACAAATATAGCAGCCTGCCTGTGAATTGCTTCGATGTCTTCCTTTCATCCAACCTGATGTGGATCCCAGACACAAGAGCAGTACTCAAGAATGGGTCGCACAAATGTTCTGTACCCTGTCTCCTGTACGGATGACCCACACTTTCCTAAAATTGGCCCAATAAACCGAAGTCATCCAAGCAACGGGGCGGTGCAAAGTTTGTGCTATATGATTCAAGGAGATTGTGATATGTGTTTTTTTATAGTGATCGTACTAAGGAGGCCGTTAACGAGGAATTAAGTCTATCTTAAGTTATTGTAAGGTTAATTTGAGTTTGTACTAGTGCTGTTATGTGCGGTTTCTAAATGATATAAATTTATTAAATTGTAATCCCATTTATGCTTGTTATTTAGGACTGTTATTTGGTCAACGCATTATGATAAAAAAAATGGTTCAAATGGCTCTGAGCACTATGGGACTTAACAGCTGAGGTCATCAGTCCCCTAGAACTTAGAACTACTTAAACCTAACTAACCTAAGGACATCACACACATCCATGCCGAGGCAGGATTCGAACCTTCGACCGCTACGGTCGCGCCGTTCCAGACTGGAGCGCCTAGAACCACTCGGCCACTCCGGCCGGCAATGCATTATGAGTTCATGTACGTTTCGAGATGTGGGATTGTGCCGAGGAAAAATGCGAAATTGCTTTCAAATAGACTCTAAGAAAAAGAAGCGGCGCACCACGAAGGAATTTTCCGAATGGGACAGAAATCAGTATACGCAATGTACATGTACAGACAAACAAATGATTACAATTTCAGAAAAAATGGATGATTTATTCAAGAGAATAAGCTTCACAAATTAAGTAAATTAATAACGCGTTGGTCCGTTTCTAGTCCTTATGGAAGCAGTTATTCGGCTTGACACTGGCATTGGCAGGGTGTCGCGGATGACAACCAAAGGGCTCCTGCTATGAAAAGAAATGGCTAGGTTGGTTCAAAAGTGGTTCAAATGGCTCTAAGCACTATGGGACTTAACATCTGAGGTCATCAGTCCACTAGACTTAGAAATACTTAAACCTAACTAACCGAAGGACATCACACACATCCATGCCCGAGGCAGGATTCGAATTTGCGGCGGTAGCAGCAACGCGGTTCCGGACTGAAGCGCCTAGAATCGCTCGGTCACAGCGGCCGGCTGGTTAGGTTGGTATCCCACCGGTGACCGAGGCGTCTTCAGAAACGTCTTCGGCTTGGAATCTCATTGAGTGGCGTAGAACTGTCTCCACTGATGAGTCCTGCTTCTAACTGAGCCCAAATGCCCAACGAAGAAGTGTGTGGAGACGCCCCGAACCACGATTGGATACCAACCTGATCATCGCCCGCCATACGGCCCGACAACCAGGAGTGATGGTCTGGAGTGCCTTTTCTTTTCATAGGAGGACCCGTTTGGTTGTCATCCGCGTCACCCTTTCTGCGCAGCGGTACGTTGCGATGTTCTACGCTCCGTTTTGTTGCTATTCATGGCAAGCCATCCTGGGCTTACATTTCAGCAAGATAATTCCTGCCCTCACACGGCGAGAATTTGCACTGTTTGTCTTCATGCTTGCCAAACCCTACTTTTGGCCAGCAAGGTAGTCGGCTCTCTCCCAGTTAAGAACGTCTGGAGCATTATGGGAACGGCACTTCAACCAGCTCGGGATTCTGACGTTCTAACGAGCCAGTTGGACAGAATTAGGCATGATATCCCACAAAAGGACATCCAACATCTCTCTCAATCAATGCCAAGCCGAATAAATGCTTGCGTAAGGGCCAGAGGTGGACCAACGCGTTGCTGACTGGCTCAAATTTTGAAGCTCTTTCTCTTGCATAAATCATCCATTTCTTTTGAAATTGTAATCATCTGTTTCTCTCCACATGCATATCACATCCACCGGTTTTCGTCCAATTCAGATAATTCCTTCGTGGTGCTGTTCTTTTTTTTCCTTTTTTTCCTGCAGAGTGTATATCTCACGAAATGAAGGGTGGTTGAAAACTGTATGTCCCACTGGTTCCAATGAGAAACCACCTCCTTAAAATAATTGATTATTTCATGCAGTTTTGTCATATGATGACATGGTTGGAGACCGTAGCTGTTATTTGAAGACAAATGTTGATGGTGTTGAGACAGCAACCAGCCACAAATTTATTTTCAGTTCCTTTATTCAAAGGGTACCGTTACCGGTTTCGAATCGTTCTGATTCATCTTCAGACGGTTTTCGTGCTTTCATTACAACATGCGGTGCGTTTTTTTACAGATTATTTGTCCTAAAATATAAATAATGCATACTTATAGGCACGCCACACAGACGGTTGCGTTACAGATTTGCATTGGATGCGACGTATGCGAAATGTTAGTTTGGAGTGTTTGTTTTCATTACATTCGTCTTACAGATGTGAATACATTCCCACTGCATTCTTATCGTTGCACACGTACATTTTTCTCACTAAACACTTTAGATTTGTCACAGAAAAAATTTCTAACACGCACCACATGTTTTGATACATACAAAGTGCTTACAAACATATGAGTGTCGAAGATACTATGATATATCGTAACTTTATGAAGATATCCCATGGTTGGAAAATATCATAAATTCACTTACGCAACTGAAACGCCTTTTATACTAGTTCAGAGAGACATTGGTTTTGTGAGCTTTAGAGCGAATACTGCTACATTAATTATAAAGTTGATACTTTTTTTTCTTAGTACTGCATAGGTAAGATAGTACATTATTTATTTACATTTAGCATCAAGAGAATTGAGTAACATATAAATTTGCTACTTGATCTGCAGGTAGGCCTAGGAATATTATTTGCTTTGGAGGGTGGAAAATAATTTTTGGAAATTTTTCAAGAAAGGGGTGTTAGCTAACTCGGTTTGTTCATTAAGGATATAGTCTGGGGTGCTGTTTTTGTGTGTGTGTATATTTCTATTTCTTCTAATAAGTTCATAGTGGCTCCTTTTTCTACTAGATGTAAAATTTTTAAGTTGTTCTCAATGTTTCTCACTGAATGGTTTTCTTCAGCAATATGAGCTGCAAATGCAGATTTCTTCAAGTCGTCAAGCCTTAAAGCATCAATGTGTTCTTTGTATCTAACTTCTAAACTTCTGCCTGTCTGTCCAATGTAGAATTTTGGGGAATGTGTCGCATTTGAGTTTGTATATTCCTGATTTACCGTAGGGGCTCTTGGAGGTATTTACATCATGGATTGCTTTTTGTTGTACTGGTAATTTATTATTTGTGGAAAAGTGGGATTGTGATATTTTTCTTTTTAAATAAGTTTGCTATTTGCTATAATAGTGGGCCTATGTATGGGAGAGTAGCATATTTAGGTTTGGCTTCTGTAGCACGCTGATTTGGTTTGGAGTGCATGTTGTGTGGGTTGCTGTAAAGTGTATCAGTGGATTTTGTCTGCATTTTGTCGTGGAGTGTTTCTATTATTATGAGTTTATATCCATTATTATGAGCAACTGTTTTAATTATATTAACCAAGTATCAACATCCCATATTTACTATGAGAAAATAATGTAACCATTTTATCTTTTGAAATTTTAATTAACATTTAGGATTATTATTATTAATGTCGATCCACAAAATTTTCGTATGCAGGTTAGTCAAAATAGCGAGTTTTTGCCTGTGGAAATGTTTGTAATTAATGTAAGGTTAGCTCTTTACGAGCAGATTCTAAACGCACCACACACACTTCATGGCCCTCGTTATCATCACTTTCGTTAAGCACATTCTGTAGCTTGGGGTTCAGATCAAATGTCTGTCCTCTTCAGGCATGAAATCCAGTAATTCTGTTAAGTCTTCGTGTTTCAAGGTTGATATTTGCCTCCTACCAACGTATATGGGCACTAGATTTTGCAAAGCATCTACAAACTGTGGGGAAATGACAAATTGTGGTCTCCCTCGGCGTGAGTTGCAGATAACGGTGATTTTCCAAGATTCCAATAAACAACACGTATGTTACTTTAAACAGCAGTTGCCGGCAACCTGCTGAAAACTTGATGACTGTAAAATTTCTGAAAATACGTAAATCAACTCCTTCCACCACTCTTAAAACTATTCTTGTTTCCATAAACTATTAACCGTCAACTGCAAACCAAAAGAAGCAGTACTGCCAATCTGCCTGCTATCACTGAAGTACTACTATGTTCGTGATATTGATACTCAATTAAGTTGACAACCCTAAATAACAACTGAGCAGCGCAGGGCAACAAAATTATGCTTTGTGGTTTGGACCCATACAGAAGGGAATATCACAGAAATCGATGAGACAGCTTTTCGTGAATGTTCATGTACAAAATGTGGGCCAACAGCACAGATAAACCTAGTACACCGTAAGATCAACAGATGTCAGGAGCAAGCATACATGCTAAAAACTCAAAATCGACGCCCGTGTCTCTTAGGCCCTTATGGCTCCTCAATTATTCGACACGCGACACTGAGGAAAGAGCGCAGCTCGAAAAGCCACCGTGATTGCATGATTTTGCGTAATTCACTTATTCATGTCTGACTCGCATCGCAATGCTAAGTTCTCTAGCTGGGAACACAAATTGGATTGGCTTGCAATCAGTACATACCGGCTGCGTTGATGATGAGTACAATGTAGCAAGACGTGCACGAGAGACGGCCGAAATCGGAAGAGTCTGCTTATCGACACTATATGGCCAAAGGTGCAGAGCACCTAACTAAAGGCGCACTGTGTAAAGTCAGTGCATGCATCTAAGTGTACGTAAAGTTTTAAATGAAAGAAACTAGACCGCACACATTACACACGGACTATTTGTATTGACGTATGAATGCACGACTGTTTATCTATTGAACTGTGTTCTTGCTCTGTGACACGTAAAATCGAAACTGATCAACTCAGTGAGAGTGAAGAAGCAGGTAACTGAAGAGAGTGAGCAAACAAATAGCTGAACATGTGTTCTTCCGCTACGCTGGGTAATGTCTTGTACGAAAACTAACACAGATAGATGATGCAAACTGATCTGGTTACCAAGTATGTTCATTCAGTGCTGGTCGTTTTCAAGGGACTGATTTCAGCCTACACGCATTCACATTCATTCCTTCTGTTGGCCAAAACATTTATGTATACGTTTCTCTGCGGTGTTGCCCCAGAACTCCACCGTTCACGCCTACCGACAAAGCTCAGGAACACCTCACAAAGAGACCTCACCAACTTGACCTCATGTTTTAAGGAACAAAAATCACACTAAGAATAATATCAAGCCGCGCAGGATTAGCCGAGCGGTCTAAGGCGCTGCAGTCATGGCCTGTGCGGCTGGTCCTGGCGGAGGTTCGAGTCCTCCCTCGGGGATGGGTGTGTGTTTGTCCTTAGGATAATTTAGGTTAAGTAGTGTGTAAGCTTAGGGACTGATGACCTTAGAAGTTAAGTCTGTAATGGTACTTGAATTACGTAACCATTACGGCACCTCAACTCAACCTCTCCATACCAGCAATATTCTACTGTGTTTCTGTAAAGTAGTTGACATATTTCTGAGACAACATTCAGATTTGATTTCATTAATGTAGAGGTATTTTGATACATCGATATGTTTATATTGCAATGATATTATTCTTATGTGTATTCTTTCTTTTGTCACTATGACCGAGCGAGGTGGCACAGAGGTTAGCACACTGCACTCGCATTCGGGAGGACGACGGTTCAATCCCGTCTCCAGCCATCCTGATTTAGGTTTTCCGTGATTTCCCTAAATCGTTTCAGGCAAATGCCGGGATGGTTCCTTTGAAAGGGCACGGCCGATTTCATTCCCCATCCTTCCCTAACCCGAGCTTGCGCTCCGTCTCTAATGACCTCGCTGTCGACGGGACGTTAAACAACACTAACCCTAACCTTGTCACTATGATCTTTGACGTACTTGTAACTCTGATTTTTGGGCGCGCAAGCGATTATTAGTTAGTTAGAGAGTCGGACCTTGAGAAGGTCAACTCTTGGACGTCATGTTGGAAAGACGCATATTGTAGTCAGCTTATAAAATGTGAACTTTAACAGTGAGGAAGATGTTTTCAAGTATGTTTTGTATTGTGAAGTGATGTTTTGTGTGTTACGTGATACTGCAACAAAAGCAATAAAAAGGAAGTGTAATTTAAATTCCGAGTGCTGATTATTTTTTTTACATCACCATTGTGCTAACTTTCAAAGGTTTAATCTTCAAGAATGGTTTGTGAAACACATCTATAAAACTTTTGAATATAGCAGAATAAAACATAGGCCTCTTTGAATCCGAGCTTGGAATCATCACCACCTAGATTTTCGGCGATTGAGACATGATTTTACAACGAGACCAGCATGGGAAACACGTAAAGATGAGTGCCTAGTTTATTCGTTATTACATGAAATGACTTTATTAACCGTGCTCTAACGACACCTGCCACATAATAACTATGTTGTTGCCCGAAAATTCAGTATTTAGCAGCGTGAGCAACACCACAATCATTATTAACTTTTGAGCTTTGTTGTGGTAGGGTTGTTAGAAGTCCCATAAGATTTCACACACACACACTGAAAAATATCTGCCCCAACAATCGATCCCGCTTGAAAATTTGGTCCATTATTCTCATAGTACGCAGTTATGATCATCTGAATGTGCTGCTTCTAAAAATTCGTCCTACCTCACTGCAACCGCCTAATTCACAAGCGAGAAGTACTGTGCAGCGAAGTAACAACCAGCATCCTCCTACTCGCGGGATGCTGAAGACGAGACAAGATTAGGGGTGGCAGTGGGGGGCAGTCGCGACTGTCGTTGAAATCTTGTTCGAGGACGTTTCACCGAAAAGAATTGATAATATGTCAATCTCAAGCACATAAAAATGGTGGACAAAAATATGGAAACGCCACATTACCATACGATATAGGAAACCCGTTAGCATTCAAAACAGCTGCCAGTCGTCTCGGAATGGATGGTTTTTGCAGGGAGATCTTATACTACTTCCTGTGAAATAGTGGTAAGTTCAAGTAACAGGTGAATAGCGATCACGCACACTTCTCGACAAAATAGACCAAAACGCTCAGCCGTATTGAAATCTTGTGACCGTGGTGGCCAGGGTAGATGCGGCAATGCATCCTCCTGTCCGCAAAACCAGTCCACGACAATGCGAGCTTTGTGAATAGCGCCCTGTCGTCATGGAACAGCGCCACCATTGGGGAAAAAACATTCTATCATGGGATGGATCTGATGAGCCACGATGCTCACACAATCGTTGACAGTGATGCGACCTTGCAGAGTAATCATACTCAACCAGAAGTTGTAAACATCGTGAAACAAGACTCATGCCACCAAATTACTTTCTTACATTTCTCCAGAGTCCAGATTTTATGGCTTCGGCACCACATTTTGCTGTTTCGAGCATTTGTATCGCTGATGAGTGGATCTGAAATTCCAACTCGAAAATGGTTCAAATGGCTCTGAGCACTATGGGACTTAACTTCTGAGGTCATCAGTCCCCTAGAACTTAGGACTACTTAAACCTAACTGACCTAAGGACATCACACTCATCCATGCCCGAGGCAGGATTCGAACCTGCGACCGTAGCTTTCGCGCGGTTCCAGACTGTAGCGCCTAGAACCGCTCGGCCACTACGGCCAACAAATTCCAGCTCGCCCTGCAATTCCGTGCTTATCTACATCTACATCTACATTTATACTCCGCAAGCCACCCAACGGTGTGTGGCGGAGGGCACTTTATGTGCCACTGTCATTACCTCCCTTTCCTGTTCCAGTCGCGTATGGTTCGCGGGAAGAACGACTGCCGGAAAGCCTCCGTACGCGCTCGAATCTCTCAAATTTTACATTCGCTATCTCCTCGGGAGGTATAAGTAGGGGGAAGCAATATACTCGATACCTCATCCAGAAACGCACTCACTCGAAACCTGGACCGCGATGCAGAGCGGCCGGCCGAAGTGGCCGTGCGGTTAAAGGCGCTGCAGTCTGGAACCGCAAGACCGCTACGGTCGCAGGTTCGAATCCTGCCTCGGGCATGGATGTTTGTGATGTCCTTAGGTTAGTTAGGTTTAACTAGTTCTAAGTTCTAGGGGACTAATGACCTCAGCAGTTGAGTCCCATAGTGCTCAGAGCCATTTGAACCATTTTTTTGATGCAGAGCGCCTCTTTTGCAGAGTCTGCCACTTGAGTTTGCTAAACATCTCCGTAACGCTATCACGCTTACCAAATAACCCTGTGACGAAACGCGCCGCTCTTCTTTGGATCTTCTCTATCTCCTCCGTCAACCCGACCTGGTACGGATCCCACACTGATAAGCAATACTCAAGTATAGGTCGAACGAGTGTTTTGTAAGCCATCTCTTTTGTTGATGGACGACATTTTCTAAGGACTCTCCCAATGAATCTCAACCTGGCACCCACCTTACCAACAATTAATTTTATATGATCATTCCACTTCAAATCGTTCCGTGCGCATACTCCCAGATATTTTACAGAAGTTACTGCTACCAGTGTTTGTTCCGCTATCATATAATCATACAGTAAAGGATCCTTCTTTCTATGTATTCGCAATACATTACATATGTCTATGTTAATTTTGTTAAGGGTCAGTTGCCACTCCCTGCACCAAGTGCCTATCCGCTGCAGATCTTCCTGCATTTCGCTACAATTTTCTAATGCTGCAACTTCTCTGTATACTACAGCAACATCCACGAAAAGCCGCATGGAACTTCCGACACTATCTACTAGGTCATTTATATATATTGTGCAAAGCAATTGTCCCATAACACTCCCCTGTGGCACGCCAGAAGTTACTTTAACGTCTGTAGATGTCTGTCCATTGAGAACAACATGCTGTGTTCTGTTTGCTAAAAACTCTTCAATCCAGCCACACAGCTGGTCTGATATTCCGCAGGCTCTTACTTTGTTTATCAGGCGACAGTGCGGAACTGTATCGAACGCCTTCCGGAAGTCAAGGAAAATGGCATCTACCTGGGAGCCTGTATCTAATATTTTCTGGGTCTCATGAACAAATTCTCACACGATCGCTGTTTCCGGAATCCATGTTGATTCCTACAGAGTAGATTCTGGGTTTCCAGAAATGACATGATACGCGAGCAAAAAACATGTTCTAAAATTCTACAACAGATCGATGTCAGAGATATAGGTCTTATGGAACTCCCTTCACGTTTTGGTGCAACAGGGTTCGCGAATGCGACATTGAGTTCTGTGGTGATTTTTGCAGCCGTCGTCCTCTTATTTTTGTCACAATCTTCTTCAGTGACCGACTGTCACCATCAATCAACCACTCAACACACACTTGCGTCGACGTTGGGACTTATCGGAAGACGTTTTCCTACTTTCCCTGTATTAATCTTCGACATGGTGACTTCTGAAACACCACAGGCGCCGGTTGCCCTGGTCACGGAAACACCTACCCACCATACGAACACCAACAATTTACCCACGTTCGAAGTCACTTAGCTCTGACATTATTTACTCAGAACTACACAAAACCTTGTTCCAACCACGACTCACACTTGACATTGAGAGAATTGTGGATGTGCCCTCCGTGGTCAAACACAAGAGTGCAACTTGCAGGCTTGGCTAGCATCTGCGTTTATATTCAAGCATGTACTGCTTGCGGTATTTCCATGTTTTTGTCCAATCCCTGTCTATATTCAATATTATTTTAATTATATATATGTATACAAAATAATATTGATTTTGGGATATATGACATTTTCAATCAAGAACAACGTTATGATGCAGACACAAATTGTCTAATGTTTGAATGAGGTTATGTCGGCCGAGGTCTAAGCTAACTGCCTGACCTCTGGGATCTGTTTCTTTCGAACCGCTACTTACCGTTGTCGCCAAACGGCGGAAGCAAAGATGTACACCTTTATATACCGTTTACCTTTATATACCGTTTTACTGCTGGAATTTAGGTATGGTGTTATTGACCCGAGATATATATATATATATATATATATATATATATATATATATATATATATATATATATACATGAGTAAAACGGTATATACAGGTGTACAACTTTGCTTTGTGGTCAGAAAATGTCTGAAACGCTTGTAGGGATGTTGCAGGGCAGGTTGTAATGAGATGTGAATGTTACAAAAAAAAATTCGATACGTTGTGCCGTTTCCGAGTTATTTAGCATTGAAATTAGCCATTCAGATCGTCGCGCACGTAAATTCAAGTTTCAGCTAACGAGTCAAAGCACTCGTTGGGCAACACCGCCCCTGGCAGGCCGCTTGTGTGTGAGCGCGCGGCACCCCGATTGGCTAAATTCTATGCTAAATAACTCGGAAACGGAGCAACGTATTGAATTTCTTTCTTAACATTTATGTCTCAGTACAACCTGCCCTGTAACATCCCTACACGCATTTCACACATTTTCTGACCACCCTATATATATATATATATATATATATATATATATATATATATATAACAATCAATATATATATATATATATATATATATATATATATATATATATATATATATCGGGTCAATAACACCATACCTAAATTCCAGCAGTAAAACGGTATATAACGGTGTACAACTTTGCTTCCGCCGTTTGTCGCGTTAGGTGGCGACAACGGTAAGTAGCGGTCGAAAGAAACAGATCCCAGACGTCAGGCAGTTAGCGTGGACCTTGGTCGACATAACCTCATTCAAACATTAGACGATTTGTGTCTGCATCATAACGCTGTTCTTGATTGAAAATGTCAGTTTACGAGCCTAATTCTCGTCATTTGCGGGCGGTGTTACTGTTTTGTTTCAATATGAAGAAAACAGCTGCTGAGGCAAAAACGGAAGAGATTTTTGCATAGCATTGTGACCGGGGACGAAAAATGGGTTCATTACGATAACCCTAAACGCAAAAAATCATGGGGATACCCCGACCATACTTCCACGTCGACAGTCAAACCCAATATTCACCGCTCCAAGATCATGCTCTACATTTGATGAGACCAGCTCGTCGTCGTGTACTATGAGGTGTTAAAACCAAGTGAAACAATCACAGGTGCTCGTTATCGAACGCAATTAATGCATTTGAGTAAAGCATTAAAAGACAAACGGCCGCAATAAAGCGAGGGGCACGATAAAGTGATTTTGTAGCACGACAGAGCTCGACCCCACGTTGCAAAAGAGGTCAAAATGTATTTGGAAACGTTAAAATTGGAATTCCTATCCCACCCGCCGTATTCTCTAGACATTGCTCAGATATTGCGCCCTCTGTCTATCACCTGTTTAGATCAATGGAGCATGGCCTGTCTGACCAACACTTCAGACCTCATGAAGAAGTCACAAATCGGATCGATTCGTGGACCGCTTCAAAAGATGAACAATTTTTTCGACGCGGAATTCGTACACTACTCGAAAGATGGGAGAAAGTAGTGGCCAGCGATGGAAAATACTTTGAATGATACATGTGTAGCCAATTTGTTTCATTAAAGCATCAAATGTAGGGGAAAAAACGGTGGAAGCAATACGAGCGTTGGAACTTTAATAGTGGAAACTATTTATTTACAGCTCGTTCATTTATGGAACAAAACCTACAACCAGCTTAGAGACAGAAGTGATGACATTTTCTGTAGGACCTGACCATCATTTTGCAGGACAATGCTCAAGCACGTACGATGCAAGCTGTTACTGATTTGTTTCACTGATGGGGGTGCTAAGTGCTATACCACCTACTGCACTGACTTAAGCCCACGTGAGTTCAATCGATTTCTAAACTGAAGGAAAGACTTAACGGCATTCACTTCAGAACTGCTACAAATTCGTCGGGCAGTAGACCACGCCTCTCGAACTGTCAGCACAACTGGCACTGCTAAGAGTATCCTACAACTTCCGCATCGCTGGCAAAGGGTTGTACACATTGCTGGTGACTACTTTGAAGGTCGGTAAAACTTTGAAACACGTATCTGTTTTGTACGAGCTGTAAACAAATAGTTGCCACTATTAAAGTTCCAACCCTCGTATATACACCTCAAAATCAAACTCGATGAACCCAATCAACTACGAATTTCTATGAAATAGAGTTAATGATTTTCGATTTACAATTTAACCATGACAATCACGTTAACAGTGTCAACTTTCAATCCAAAGATAATAACGCACAACAGCGACGTTAATTTTAAATAGCGCAACGGTACCATTTTAATGAGACTTACTAATTTCATTAATATACACTGAATTTGTGAGTCGCAGCATATAAGTCTTCAAACCAGAGAGATCTCTGGCACCAGTTACAGATTAGAAACCGCACACTTTGACAGAACGATTAAAGTCTAAGGCCTTTCGCTTGTTTGTTCACCGACTCTATGAACACCAACGTTTTACTCACTCTGCACTTGGACCTTAGGCGTTTGGGTGGGGCGGCGCGAGTGTCAACCAGTGCGGGCGAATGTTGAAAAGTTGTGCCTTCAGAAGGTTATAACTATGTACTATCAGAATTATGGCCAAAATTTTCACGGGGGATCGGTTTCTGAGCCTGCTATCTTTGAAATGTGGAGTCTAGTTGCTGATGTTTCCTTGTCAGTAGGAAACTGTTCGCATACTGCCACTGAGTTTATCGCTATAGAGAAGCTTGTCACACTAGAAGGAGACAGCTGAATGTCGAGGAACAGTTACGCACTAATGAAAGACTGCATATATTTAGTTACTAATAGAAGCAACAACCTGTACAGGGTAGGAATTTTTAATGATCCTATCTACATGGAGAGGTTTCGGGACCATGACATCATACCGAAATTCCAGCAGTATAAACTGATCAGTGACACCTACAAAGTAAGAAGCATCGACAGGCAAGCCATTTCATCTCTTTTGAAGGAGTGAATGGAGCATGCGCGAAGAGCTCGTGATTTCCACGATAGAAGAATTTTACAAATACATCTTCTGAAATTGCTATGCTATCATCAACAGGCAGGGATAACATCGACAGAATCACTCACCTGCTAGCATGCGCAATCAATTAATCTCTCTCCAGTCGCCAGAAGAAACTGAGCAGCTACAAAGACGTTACGGAACAATAAGCCACGACCAGATGCATCTCGAACAGTGATAAATATCTCATTCTATCGGAAACGCGGCAACAGAAACACCGGCTAAGGAATAAACATTTCTGTCTCATCTGAGCGAATCTCTACGGATGAAATCATCACTTCTGTGGAAGCAGCATTCCGACACACATCTGCTGTTGAAGCTGAGAATATTAGGTAGGAAACTGTTAGAACTTTACTACGTGCCAAACCACCGAATTACAACCATAGCCTGAGAAAAGGGCAACTATCATAGAACTAAAGAAGAACAACGAAATTGTGATATTACAAGCAGATAGAGGCAATGCTGCAGTCATTTTGGACAATGTGCATTACGAAGACAGGATGAAAGATTTATTAAATGATCCCATCTACATAGAACTGAAGGCAGACTCTAGGGCTATTATACACTGAAGAGCGAAAGAAACTGGTACACCTTCTTAATATCGTGTAGGGCCCCCGCCTCCACGTGGCTTGGACTCGACTAATGTCTGAAGTAGCGCTGGACGGAATTGACACCATGAATCCTGCATTACGAGGCCAAGTGCACCCAGTCCATTCCCCGGACCAACAAAACATCCCTAGCTATACTAGGACTTGAAACTGGGTCCTCCGCACCGCGGTTAGCCACACTGACCACTCAGCTACAGATACAGAGTCAAAGCAACGAAGAATGGTGCAGTTCTATTTATAGACGCGGAAGAAAATTGGACAATGAATGGCATTTTAGGGTATATTGGGAGGCAACACATTCACCTAATCCCGCCATCGCCAAGAGCAGAAGACCTCAGTCATCAGTGCGCTAATTATTCGCGCTCAGTGGCTAAGTGATGGTCACAATGTAACACCTGGACCTGAAAGGCTTGGTCAATGGTTACAAACCCAGATATATCCGTACAGGCACGAGAACTAATAAAACAACACAAGACAGGCATGATATCAACAACAACAGCCAGCAGTGCGGTTACTATATGTGAAGAATTTCACTGCTGAATTGGTACACATCTTCGACGGATTGGTGTCTAGCCCGACTCTTACAGCACGCGCAAGGTCCAGAACGTGCTAGGCTCTATCAAAGACAAGGCAGGTCTTCTGCAAACTGCAGGCGTAAATAGGGTAGACTGTGAGTTGAGAATTCTACTTGGGTGAAACCGGCGTGCCAGTAGCAACGCGAATGCGGGAGCACGAGTGCTGCATTCGACTAGGACAGCACAACATATCTGCAATGGCCGAACACAAGAAATACTGTGGGAAGTTAATAAAATTCAGCGAAATCTCTGTACTTGCAAAGCAGTCAGGGATGGTGAAACGCAAGATCACGGAGGCCACTCAAATATTAAAACATTCTAACAAAATGAGCAGAGAGGATGAACTGGTTTGTACCATCCTGACTGCTAGCCGTCGGAGGCCAACAGGTCGCACCATCCACATGAGACGCGAGAATTGCCGTTGAGGAACTGCCGCCACACGGACGACGTCCAGCATGAGAAAAAAAAGAGTGCATATCCCCTTTGCCGATGTCTACCAACCACTCCACATACTATAAAAGGCAATAGGCAAAAGCAGAACCCACTCCTTCCACCACAAAAAATCAATTACAATAAGGTTTCCCAATCTTTCCGCTAAAAGAAATCAATGAGATCAATAATGAGATTTTCACTCTGCAGCGGAGTATGCGCTGATATGAAACTTCCTGGCAGATTAAAACTGTGTGCCGGACCGAGACTCGAACTCGGGACCTTTGCCTTTCGCGGGCAAGTGCTCTACCAACTGAGCTACCCAAGCACGACTCACGCCTCATCCTCACAGCTTTACTTCTGCCAGTACCTCATCCCCTACCTTCCAAATTTCACAGAAGCTCTCCTGCGAACCTAGCAGAACTAGCACTCCTGAAAGAAAGGATATTGCGGAGACATGGCTTAGAAACAGCCTGGGGGATGTTTCCAGAATGAGATTTTCACTCTGCAGCGAAGTGTGCGCTGATATGAAACTTCACAAATTAAGTAAAGTAATAACGCGTCGGTCCACTTCTACCCTTGCGGAAACAGTTATTAGGCTTGACACTTCCTGGCAGATTAAAAATGTGTGCCCGACCGGGACTCGAACTCGGGCCCTTTGCCTGAGTCAACTGATGCGGACGTTTGCAAGACAACAACCATCTGCACGAACAGTTTGACGACGTTTGCAGCAGCATGGACTACCAGCTCGGAGACCATGGCTGCGGTTACCCTTGACGCTGCACCACAGACAGGAGCGCCTGCGGTGGTGTACTCAACGACGAACCTGGGTGCACGAATGGTAAAACGTCATTTATTCGGATGAATCCAGGTTCTGTGTACAACATCATGATGGTCGCACCCGTGTTTGGCGACATCGCGGTGAACGCACATTGGAAGCGTGTATTCGTCATCGCCATACTGGCGTATCACCTGGCGTGATGGTATGGTGTGCCATTGGTCATCTCTTGTTCGCATTGACGGCACTTTGAACAGTGGACGTTACATTTCAGATGTGTTACGACCCGTGGCTCTACCCTTCATTCGATCCCTGCGAAACCCTACATTTCAGCAGGATAATGCACGACCGAATGTTGCAGGTCCTGTACGGTCCTTTCTGGATACAGAAAATGTTTCACTGCTGCCCTGGCCAGCACATCCTCCAGATCTCTCACCAATTGAAAACGTGTGGTCAATGGTGGCCATGCAACTGGCTCATCACAATACGCCAGTCACTACTCTTGATGAACTGTGGTATCGTGTTGAAGCTGCATGGGCAGCTGTACCTGTACACGCCATCCAAGCTCTGTTAGACTCAATGCCCAGGCGTATCAAGGCCGTTATCACGGCCAGAGGTGATTGTTCTGGGTACTGATTTCTCAGCATCTATGGGCCCAAACTGTGTGAAAATGTAATCACATATCAGTTCTAGTATAATATATTTGTCCAATGAATACCCGTTTATCATCTGCATTTTTTCTGGGTGTAGCAATTTTAATGGCCAATAGTGTATAATTGGTTCTGAACAACAAAATACATCTTTAGATCGTGAAGAAGGCCATAGTAATCCATCTGGACCCAGCGACTCATTTGTTTTCAACTCTTTCAGCTGTTTCTCTACTCCAGGGACACTGACAGATGATGCAGGTAACCGGAACAGTTGTGCTGTGGTTGCTCTCGCGTATGTAACCGAAGCGGCTGATGCTAGAACACATAAGAGGTAAAAGCGTAATTATTGGGAATAATTTGTTAGAAACTAGATGTAGCATTATTGTAATTTCAATTGAAAACGAAAAATGTAATTTGCATGATGAAGTAGACTTCTGTAACAGAATTAAATGGACTAAAGTAATTGTATAGGCCTAATAAAATGATAGTATAGGTTTCTTTTCTGTAAAAGTGTTGGCACGGCCTGCTATAGCCACTAGATAGCAAACCTGACACATGATGACAAATAAACGGATATGTAAATAAAAATAACTACCGCAATTTCACTATGGATTTATAGAAGCGGACAATTCTCCACTTTCATCCAAACTGTGACCGTGCCTTTCAGGGCGACATCGGACCTAGTTATGACCCGTCTCCTACACTGGACTGATTCGAGGAATATTGCGGTAACATTCTTAATCCCCAGTAGCAGCAAATCAGTATATTATAGAGCAACGGTGCCTTTCCATGGATGGCATATCTAGATATTTGGTTCTACGACACCTCAATATGGGCAGGGAATTCACATGGCCCTATCGTGCAAAATTACTGCCGAAACCTCGTTACGACTATGCCATGTTTGATCGTTGTTAGGCAGTGGTTGTAGGGGCGATAACTGAGAGATCACGTACACTACTGGCCATTAAAATTGCTACACCCAGAAGAAATGCAGATGATAAACGGGTATTCATTGGACAAATATATTATACTATAACTGACATGCGATTACATTTTCCCGCAATTTGGATGCATAGATCCTGCGAAATCAGTACCCAGAACAACTACCTCTGGCCGTAATAACGGCCTTGATACGCCTGGATATTGAGTCTAACAGAGCTTGGATGGCGTGTACAGGTACAGCTGCCCATGCAGCTTCAACACGATACCACAGTTCATCAAGAGTAGTGACTGGAGTATTGTGACGAGCCAGTTGCATGGCCACCATTGACCACACGTTTTCAATTGGTGAGAGATCTGGAGAATGTGCTGGCCAGGGCAGCAGTCGAACATTTTTTGTATCCAGAAAGGCCCGTGCAAAACCTGCAACACGCGGTCGTGCATTATCCTGCTGAAATGTAGGGTTTCGCAGGGATCGAATGAAGGGTAGAGCCACGGGTCGTAACACATCTGAAATGTGATGACTCAGGGATCGAGACGTGGCTGCACGATCCGTTACAGCCATGCGGATAAGATGCCTGTCATCTCGACCGCTAGTGATACGTGGCCGTTGGGATCCAACACGGCGTTCCGTATTACCCTCCTGAACCCACCGATTCCATATTCTGCTAACAGTCACTGGATCTCGACCAAAGCGAGCAGCAATGTTGCGATACGATAAACCGCAATCGCGATCGGCTACAATCCGACTTTTATGAAAGTCGGAAACGTTATGGTACGAATTTCTCCTCCTTACACGAGGCATCACAACAACGTTTCACCAGGCAACGCCGGTGAAGTGCTGTTTGTGTATGAGAAATCGGCTGGAAACTTTCCTCATGTCAGCACTTTGTAGGTGTCGCCACCGGCGCCAACCTTGTGTGAATGCTCTGAAAAGCTGATCATTTGCACATCACAGGATCTTCTTCCTGTCGGTTAAATTTCGCGTCTGTAGCACGCCATCTTCGTGGTGTAGCAATTTTAATGGCCAGTAGTGTAATTTATATCAACAATGTACGAACACATCATACAATTTTATACTATCCATTACTGACACTGTACGAAGAAGTAGCACTTGGATATATGAAGGCAATGAGTGTCCCTTTTTTTTTCATCGTAAACGTACAATTCTTCATCAGCACACCATCGTCATTATTGTGCTCTGGTGAGTGCAGTAAGTTAATTGATTATTCTGTCTCATATTAATGAAAAGTAAAAGTTATCCGTTCATTATATAATTACTTACAATCTAATTTGATAGCTATGTACGAGGGTCATTCCATAAGTCACGCCAGTTTGTGAATATCTTGCGATAAAGCGACGAGATGAGAATTCCAGCCCGCAGCTCGTGGTCGTGCGGTAGCGTTCTTGCTTCCCACTCCCGGGTTCCCGGGTTCGATTCCCGGTGGGGTCAGGGATTTTCTCTGCCTCGTGATGGCTGGGTGTTGTGTGATGTCCTTAGGTTAGTTAGGTTTAAGTAGTTCTAAGTTCTAGGGGACTGATGACCATAGATGTTAAGTCCCATAGTGCTCAGAGCTGTTTGAACCATTTTTTTTAGAATTCCACGACGTGCATTGAACCGGTACGACAGCGTGTATCTGAATGCCATCGTAAAATTGGGTTTTAGTACTGTAGGTCACGTAAAGGTCGATATGAAACACACGCATTAGATTTCTAGGTAAATTTATTGTGTACGAGTACAAATGGAATAAAATGAATCAAAGTCGACTACTGCGCATCAAAATAGTCCACCAGTGCACACACATAGTATTACCAACGATGGGGAAGGCGTTGAATACCATTGGCATTGCCATCAATGTGTTACACCTGTCTCCGAAATGCCGTCAGGACATTCACCCCGTTTGCAAAGTGCCTCCCCTGCAATGATTTCCTCGTTCGTGGGATGAGGGCGAAGTCGAACGCGACTGAGGTCTGATGTATAGGATGGATTGGGGGGGGGGGGGGGGGGTCCATCTTGTAGCTCGACCAACCTCAGACTGAATGTTTCAGGTGCTGGTACCGATCTATCCTCCATATGTCGGTTTATTTCGAATCTACTTACTACTACTGCGGTGAACGTCACTCGTTCCCACGATATACTGTAGTTGCCATGACTTATGGAATGGGCCTCGTATATATTCTACGTATGGTGTGACTGTAGACTTATCCAGGTTTTATTACTGATGAAAAGCTCTCTAGTTTCTAGGCGGGTGGCGGTGTTGAGATACCGTGACGTTTTAATGAGTATTATTGTAATCATCTTCATGAAGAGTGTGGCAGTCACGGAAACGTAGCAGTATCTCAACACAGAGACTCGGCCGGAAACCCGAAGGCTTCTCATCAGTTTTAAGTGGTACGTACAACTGTGTCTTGTACTTTACTCGAAAAAAAGTTAGCTGATAGTGTTAAAACAAATTTTATACGATTTCCTCACATCTGATTAATAGTTTAATTCTGCACTCACTGCACAAGCACGCACGCACGCAATTTCGACTGAAAGAAGGACCGTGGTCGTTCTGCTGCATTTATGTTATGTTGTTCGTGCTATTCCTTTTGTTCATCTGAAAACCCAAGTCATCGTCGCTCCATACGCAATACGCTATTGAGCGTAGAAAGATGAAACGAAGGTAATATACTGGTATAGGCATCTATATTCAAATACAGAGATATGCAAACAGGCAGGATACTACGCTACGATCAGCAACGCCTATATAAGACAACAAGTGTCTGACGCAGTTGTTAGAGCGGTTACTGCTGCTACAAAAGAGGTTGTCAAGACTTAAGTGAGCTTGAACGCGCTGTTATAGTCGGCGCATGAGCGATAGGACAAAACTTCTCCGAGGTAGCGATGGATTTTCCCGTACGACCATTCACGAATGTACCGTGAATATCAGGAATCCGGTAACGCATCAAGTCTGCGACACGGCTCCGGCCAGAAAAAGATCCTGCAAATATCGTTAAACGTGACAAAAGTGCAACAATGCTGGGCCATCAACAAATGTCAGCGTGCGAACCGTTCAACGAAACATCATCGATATGGGCTTTCGGAGTCGAAGGCCCACTCGTGTAGTATTGATGACTTCACGCCACGAAGCTTTACGCCTCGCCTGGGCCCGTTTACACATTGGACTGCTGATGACTGGAAACATGTTCTATATACAGGGTGTTACAAAAAGGTACGGCCAAATTTTAAGGAAACATTCCTCACACACAAATAAAGAAAAGATGTTATGTGGATATGTGTCAGGAAACGCTTAATTTCCATGTTAGAACCCATTTTAGTTTCGTCAGTATGTACTGTACTTCCTCGATGCACCGCCAGTTGGCCCAGTTGAAGGAAGGTAATGTTGACTTCGGTGCTTGTGTTGACATGCGACTCATTCCAGGCATTGGGCAGGCATTGTTGGTGATGTCTTGATTGGGCCCCATGTTCTTCCACCTACGCTCAATGGAGCACGTTATCATGATTTCGTACGAGATACTCTCTCTACCTGTGCTGCTAGAACATGTGCCTTTACAAGTACGACACAACATGTGGTTCATGCACGATGGAGCTCCTGCACATTTCAGTCGAAGTGTTCGTACGCTTCACAACAACAGATTCGGTGACCGATGGATTGGTAGAGGCGGACCAATTCCATGGCCTCCACGCTCTCCTGACCTCAACCCTCTTGACTTTCATTTATGGGGGCATTTGACAGCTCTTGTCTACGCAACCCCGGTACCAAATGTAGAGACTCTTCGTGCTCGTATTGTGGACAGTTGTGATACAATACGCCATTCTCTAAGGCTGCATCAGCGCATCAGGGATTCCATGCGACGGAGGGTGGATGAATGTATCCTCGCTAACGGAGGACATTTTGAACATTTCCTCTAACAGTCACGCTGGTACGTTCTGCTGCTGTGTGTTTCCATTCCATGATTAATGTGATTTGAAGAGAAGTAATAAAATGAGCTCTAACATGGAAAGTAAGCGTTTCCGGACACATATCCACATAACATATTTTCTTTCTTTGTGTGTGAGGAATGTTTCCTGAAAGTTTGGCCGTACCTTTTTGTAACACCCTGTATATATATATATATATATATATATATATATATATATATATATATGTTGTTGTGGTCTTCTTCAGTCCTGAGACTGGTTTGATGCAGCTCTCCATGCTACTCTATCCTGTGCAAGCTCCTTCATCTCCCAGAGTACCTACTGCAACCTATATCCTTCTGAATCTGCTTAGTGTATTCATCTCTTGGTCTCCCTCTACGATTCTTACCCTCCACGCTGCCCTCCAATGCTAAATTTGTGATCCCTTGATGCCTCAGGACATGTCCTACCAACCGATCCCTTCTTCTAGTCAAGTTGTGCCACAAACTTCTCTTCTCCCCAATTCTATTCAGTACCTCCTCATTAGTTGCGTGATCCCCCCACCTAATCTTCAACATTCTTCTGAAGCACCACATTTCGAAAGCTTCTATTCTCTTCTTGTCTAGACTATTTATTGTCCATGATTCACTTCCATACATGGCTACACTCCATACAAATACTTTCAGAAACGCCTTCCTGACACTTAAATCTATACTCGATGTTAACAAATTTCTCTTCTTTAGAAACGCTTTCCTTGGCATTGCCAGTCTACATTTTATATCCTCTCTACTTCCACCATCATCAGTTATTTTGCTCCCCAAATAGCAAAACTCCTTTACTACTTAAAGTATCTCATTTCCGAATCTAATTCCCTCAGCATCACCCGACTTAATTAGACTACATTCCATTATCCTCGTTTTGCTTTTGTTGATGTTCATCTTATATCCTCCTTTCAAGACACTGTCCATTCCGTTCAACTGCTCTTCCAAGTCCTTTGCTGTCTCTGACAGAATTACAATGTCATCGACGAACCTCAAAGTTTTTATTTCTTCTCCCTGGATTTTAATACCTAATCCAAATTTTTCTTTTGTTTCCTTTACTGCTTGCTCAATATACACATTGAATAAGGTCGGGGATAGGCTACAACCCTGTCTCACTCCCTTCTCAACCACTGCTTCCCTTTCGTGTCCCTCGACTCTTATAACTGCCATCTGGTTTCTGTACAAATTGTAAATAGCCTTTCGCTCCCTGTATTTTACCACTGCCACCTTTAGAATTTGAAAGAGAGTATTCCAGTCAACATTGTCAAAAACTTTCTCTAAGTCTAGAAATGCTAGAAACGTTTGTTTGCCTTTCCTTAATCTTTCTTCTAAGATAAGTCGTAGGGTCAGTATTGCCTCACGTGTTTCAAAATTTCTACGGGATCCAAACTGATCTTCCCCGAGGTCGGCTTCTACCAGTTTTTCCATTCGTCTGTAAATAATCCGCGTTAATATTTTGCAGCTGTGACTTATTAAACTGATAGTTCGGTAATTTGCATATCTGTCAACACCTGCTTTCTTTGAGATTGGAATTATTATATTCTTCTTGAAGTCTGAGGGTATTTCGCCTGTCTCATACATCTTACTGACCAGATGGTAGAGTTTTGTCAGGACTGACTATCCCAAGGCTGTCAGTAGTTCTAATGGAATGTTGTCTACTCCTGGGGCCTTGTTTCGACTCAGGTCTTTCAGTGCTCTGTCAAACTCTTCACGCAGTATCGTATCTCCCATTTCATCTTCATCTACATCCTCTTCCATTTCTATAATATTGTCCTCAAGTACATCGCCCTTGTATAGACCCTCTATATACTCCTTCCACCTTTCTGCTTTCCCTTCTTTGCTTAGAACTGGGTTTCCATCAAAGCTCTTCATATTCATACAAGTGGCTCTCTTTTCTCCAAAGGTCTCTTTAATTTTCCTGTAGGCAGTATCTATCTTACCCCTAGTGAGATAAGCCTGTACATCCTTACATTTGTCCTCTAGCCATGCCTGCTTAGCCATTTTGCACTTCCTGTCGATCTCATTTTTGAGACGTTTGTATTCCTTTTTGCCTCCTTCATTTACTGCATTTTTATATTTTCTCCTTCCATCAATTAAATTCAATATTTCTTCTGTTACCCAAGGATTTCTACTAGCCCTCGTCCTTTTACCTACTTGATCCTCTGCTGCCTTCACTACTTCATCCCTCAGAGCTACCCATTCTTCTTCTACTATATTTCTTTCCCCCATTCCTGTCAATTGCTCCCTTATGCTCTCCCTGAAACTCTGTACAACCTCTGGTTTGGTAAGTTTATCCAGGTCCCATCTCCTTAAATTCCCACCTATATATACAGGGTGGTCAGAAAATGTCTGAAACGCTTGTCGTGATGTTGTAGGGCAGGTTGTACTGAGACATAAATGTTAAGAAAAAAATGCGATACGTTGCGCCGTTTCCGAGTTATTTAACATTGAAGTTAGCCAATCGGGGCGTCGCGCGCTCACATTCAAGCGGCCTGCCAGGGGCGGTGTTACCTAACGAGTGCTTTGTTTGGTTAGCAGAAACTTGAATTCGCGCGCTACGACCTTATTGGCTAACTTCAATGCTAAATAACTCGGAAACGGCGCAACGTATCACATTTTTTTCTTAACATTTATGTCTCAGTACAATCTGCCCTACAACATCACGACAAGCGTTTCAGACATTTTCTGACCACACTATATATATATACACTCCTGGAAATTGAAATAAGAACACCGTGAATTCATTGTCCCAGGAAGGGGAAACTTTATTGACACATTCCTGGGGTCAGATACATCACATGATCACACTGACAGAACCACAGGCACATAGACACAGGCAACAGAGCATGCACAATGTCGGCACTAGTACAGTGTATATCCACCTTTCGCAGCAATGCAGGCTGCTATTCTCCCATGGAGACGATCGTAGAGATGCTGGATGTAGTCCTCCTGGAAATGGAAAAAAGAACACATTGACACCGGTGTGTCAGACCCACCATACTTGCTCCGGACACTGCGGGAGGGCTGTACAAGCAATGATCACACGCACGGCACAGCGGACACACCAGGAACCGCGGTGTTGGCCGTCGAATGGCGCTAGCTGCGCAGCATTTGTGCACCGCCGCGGTCAGTGTCAGCCAGTTTGCCGTAGCATACGGAGCTCCATCGCAGTCTTTAACACTGGTAGCATGCCGCGACAGCGTGGACGTGAACCGTATGTGTAGTTGACGGACTTTGAGCGAGGGCGTATAGTGGGCATGCGGGAGGCCGAGTGGACGTACCGCCGAATTGCTCAACACGTGGGGCGTGAGGTCTCCACAGTACATCGATGTTGTCGCCAGTGGTCGGCGGAAGGTGCACGTGCCCGTCGACCTGGGACCGGACCGCAGCGACGCACGGATGCACGCCAAGACCGTAGGATCCTACGCAGTGCCGTAGGGGACCGCACCGCCACTTCCCAGCAAATTAGGGACACTGTTGCTCCTGGGGTATCGCGCGAGGACCATTCGCAACCGTCTCCACGAAGCTGGGCTACGGTCCCGCACACCGTTAGGCCGTCTTCCGCTCACGCCCCAACATCGTGCAGCCCGCCTCCAGTGGTGTCGCGACAGGTGTGAATGGAGGGACGAATGGAGACGTGTCGTCTTCAGCGATGAGAGTCGCTTCTGCCATGGTGCCAATGATGGTCGTATGCGTGTTTGGCGCCGTGCAGGCGAGCGCCACAATCAGGACTGCATACGACCGAGGCACACAGGGCCAACACCCGGCATCATGGTGTGGGGAGCGATCTCCTACACTGGCCATACACCACTGGTGATCGTCGAGGGGACACTGAATAGTGCACGGTACACCCAAACCGTCATCGAACCCATCGTTCTACCATTCCTAGACCGGCAAGGGAACTTGCTGTTCCAACAGGACAATGCACGTCCGCATGTATCCCGTGCCACCCAACGTGCTCTAGAAGGTGTAAGTCAACTACCCTGGCCAGCAAGATCTCCGGATCTGTCCCCCATTGAGCATGTTTGGGACTGGATGAAGCGTCGTCTCACGCGGTCTGCACGTCCAGCACGAACGCTGGTCCAACTGAGGCGCCAGGTGGAAATGGCATGGCAAGCCGTTCCACAGGACTACATCCAGCATCTCTACGATCGTCTCCATGGGAGAATAGCAGCCTGCATTGCTGCGAAAGGTGGATATACACTGTACTAGTGCCGAAATTGTGCATGCTCTGTTGCCTGTGTATATGTGCCTGTGGTTCTGTCAGTGTGATCATGTGATGTATCTGACCCCAGGAATGTGTCAATAAAGTTTCCCCTTCCTGGGACAATGAATTCACGGTGTTCTTGTTTCAATTTCCAGGAGTAATATATATATATATATATATATATATATATATATAAAGTGAATTTGATTCTCTGGGTCCTACCGAACGCCTTTCTTTTCCTTGGCCCTTATGAAAAAAAAGGACGAGTCTCGTTTCAAATTGTATCGAGCGGATATACGTGTACGTGTATGGAGACAACATCATGAATCTATGTACCCTGCATGTCAACAGGGTACTGTTAAATTTGGTGGAGGCTCTGTAATGGTGCAGTTGGAGTGATATGGGACCCCTGATACATCTAGATACGACTCTGACAGGTGACACGTACGTAAGCATCCTGTCTAATATCCTGCATCGATTCGTGTCCATTGTGCATTCCGACAAACTTGGGCAATTCCAGCAGGACAATGCGACACCCCACTCGTCCAGAATTGCTACAGAGTGGCTCCAGGAACACTCTTCTGAGTTTAAACACTTCCGCTGGCCACCAAATTCCCCAGATACGCACATTATTGAGCATATGTGGGATGCCATGGAACGTGTTGTTCAGAAGAGATCCCCACCCCCTCGTACCCTTATGGTTTATGAACCGCCCTGCAAGATTCATGGTGTCAGTTCCCTCGAGTACTACTCCAGACATTAGTCGAGTCCATGCCACGCCGTATTGCGGCAGTTCTGCGTGCTCGCGGGGGCCCTACACAATATTAGGCAGGTGTACCAGTTTCTTCGGCTCTTCAGTGTATTATACAGTGCTGACCATTGTAACTGCAACACCATTAAGACAGCGTGCAACAAACGTCAAACTGGCATGAAGTGTACAACATTCTTAGACATGCAAATGATGAGCATTTCAGCGCAGCCTCATAAGTAGGTAGAGGGAACTTCATCTACAGTCTGCATATAAGTAACTATTAAGTAACGGGTTTCCAATTCATAAATCGCGTTAGAATGTTGATTGCTTGTGAGAAGAATAAACGTCTACCAACACGTATTGGAAAAACTGGTCAGTGGCAGGAACGTGGCTTATCGAGGCTGCAATTCATTGTTCCGCGATACAGTTGGTTGCATTGGTCGGTATCACGCGACTGTCGTGTGCATATGGAATCCATGGGTTCAAGAGCGCTCTATTCAACGCCTTGAATGACCTCAAAGGCCCCATGCAACTAGTTCTCAATGGGACAGCCATATTATTCATTCGGTCATTCAGGATTCTGTATCCATGTCAGGAATATCTAGTCAGAAAATGGGTTGCTTTGCAGAAAGATACAACGACATGTCATGCACGACAGACTGTCTGCACGGCGATCATTGTTGCGGCTTCCGTCGATGAGGCAGCAAAAGGAAGTGCGCCGACCGTGGGCGACCACAGACAACACTGGACACAGGAGTGGTACCGATTCGTCTTTTCATACGAGTCCTGGTTCTCCGTACAGCATCGAAATGGACGAATCTCTGTGCGGAGGTTTCGAAGAGAACGAACGTTGCCACATTTCCTTTGCCATCGCCATGCAGACACAGCAGTTGGCGTGATGCTATAGGCTGTCATTATGTAAGCAATACGATCAATTCTGGTCCGCATAGCCGGTAACTTCGGCAGCAGCTGTTACTTTTCTGACATGTTAAGACTGGTTGCTATGCCCTGTCTTCGAGCTCTCGGTGACGTCTTTCAACACGATATACCGAACGAGGTGGCGCAATGGTTAGCACACTGGACTCACATTCGGGAGTATGACAGTTCAAATCTGTGTTGGGCCATCCTGATTTTCCGTAATTTCCGTGATTTCCCTAAATCTATCTAGGCACGTGCAGGTATGGTTTCTTTAAAAAAGGGCACGGCCGATTTCCTTCCCGATCCTTGAATTAATCTGAGCTTGTGCCCCGTCGCTAATGACCACGTTCTCGACGGGAAGTTAAACCTTAATCTTCCTTCAAATTGTTCAAATGGCTCTGAGCACTATGGGACTTAACATCTGAGGTCATCAGTCCACTAGAACTTAGAACTACTTAAGCCTAACTAACCTAAGGACATCACACACATCCATGCCCGAGGCAGGATTCTAACCTCCGACCGCTACGGTCGCGCCGTTCCGGACTGGAGCGCCTAGAACCGCTCGGATACACCGGCCGGCAATCTATCTTCCTTCAACGCGATAATGCAAGACCGTGTGTTGCCCATGCTGTCCTGACCTACCTCGAACAGAGAGTGTTCTACCGGTGCTCTGACCAGCACGTCCTCGAGATCTGATCATGACGGGCTGCCTAAGATTGCCACGATGCTTGACGAACTGCGACATGGGAGTGGAAGCAGCATAGATTGAGTTACCCGTATAGATCATCCAACCCCAAACGACTCAGTATCGACCCGGGTTAGAGCCATTGTTGCTATCAGAGATAGCAGCTTGGTGTACTAAATTTTGCACCTGGTACACCCCAGGTCACCAAACAATCACATACTCATCCTACTAGGATAGTGAACTATGTAAGTTTACTTATAGTGCGTACACTTATGCACGATAAGTAAAATTTCGTCATTTGCTATCCTTCCTTGTGGCCCAACTTTAATGCCTAGTAGTGTATATCAGAGGTCGTGAATATACGATTGTCCAGGAAAACAGACTGTATTGTGAAACTTCATTTTAGAATGACAGAGGTGTTCTATTATTAACTTATGATACATTTTACGGGATTCTGTTCTACGGTACGTAATTGATCGTTAACTGTACAGTATATACTATTCAGCAGACGTTCTTTGACTTCCGTTTTAAATTTATTGGTTCAATTATCTCTTTAAGTTCTCCTAGGGCTATTTATTGCACAAATTAATTCCCTAGTAGAAAATATTATTTATTTCTTTCTTTTTAATGCTATTTAAATCTTACTCTTTTTTCCATAATCAAATATAGAATTATTGGAGCAATAATTATTAACATTTCTCTGAGTAGGCATACTCACACGAAACAACTAGAGTCGCTAACGTTGTGAACAAACTTTTGCTATGAGCCCAACTGCTGTTTTTGGTTCAAATGGCTCTGAGCACTATGCGACTTAACCTCTGAGGTCATCAGTCACCTAGAACAGAGAACTAATTAAACCTAACTAACCTAAGGACATCACACACATCCATGCCCGAGGCAGGATTCGAACCTGTGACCGTAGCGGTCGCTCGGCTCCAGACTGTAGCGCCTAGAACCGCACGGCCACTCCGGCCGGCTTGCTGTTTTTGGTTTCTTATTCTTCGAAGCTTTTTTGTGATTTGAAAATTGTGTTACTTTTCATCAGTAGATTCACAGACAGTGAGTACAAAGGAATAGCATGCAATTGCGAGACACTGAATGTTACAAATTGACGACACGACAGTGACCTAACAGGCAATAGACACCGACGCCCAGTTTGACGCCGTGTTCCTTGATCTCTGGAAGGCGTTAGATACAGCTTTGCTCTATCACATAATGAACAAAATACGAGTGTACGACATATCAAACCAGCTTTATGAGTGAAATAAAGAGTTCCTAGCAAACAGAACATAATATATCATTCTTAACGGAGAGAAATCTTCAGAAGTAACAGTAGCTTCGGGTGTACCATAACTGACTGTTATAAGACCATTATTTTTCAAAACATGTATAAATGACGTAGTGGATAACGTCTGAATCCCCACGAAGCTGTTTGTGGAAGACGCTGCTGCACAGAGACAAGCTGCAGCGCTAGAAATTGTAGCGAAGTAAAGGAAGAACGGAGGAGGATTGACGCTTGGTTCAGTGACTGGCAGAAGACTTTCAACGTAAACACATGTGAGCGTAAGTACGCAGTAAGACCCATTATTATATGATTACACATTTGCAGAAAATCACTGGAAGCAGTCAATGTCTGGGAGTACGCGCACGGAGGAATTTAAAGTTGAGTGACCACATAAAACTAACCGCAAGAAAGCAGATGCCATAATGAGACTCATTAGAAGGATCCTCAAGAAGTGTAGCCAACGCACGGACGAGATAGCTTACAAAACCCTCGTTCGATCGATACTTAAAAATTGCTCGTGAGTCAGGGATCCGTACTAGATAAAGTTGAAACAAGAAATACTGAATACGCAAAGAAGAACGGCACGTTTCGCTACAGCTTCGTTTTGAAATCGCGAAAGCGTCACGGAGATGCTAATTCAACTCCAGTGGCTTGTGTTAAATGTGATGTATTGTGGATCATAGTGTTGTTTAGTAGTAAAATTCCAAGAGAGTACGTTTCCGGAAGAGTCAAAAATTTATATTTCTTCCTACACGGCGAATCTAAAATTAGAGATATGCGAGCTCAGAAGAAGGACAACCAACAATTTTTCTTCCTGTGCACGATTTGCGATTCGATCAGGAACTGGAAGAGAGTGACAATGGTACAAAAAGTAACCACCACCACAAACCACAAGGCGGCTTTAGAATATAGCGTGGTTGTAAAGGTATTGTACACAGTAAACATGCCCTACGTATATTCGTACAACGTCAACTGAAAGTCAATATTACACCCCTAAAAATTGTGTTAGCTCCACATTTTAGGTAATTACACTATGTACCCAAAGGATCCGGACACCTGGCTGAAAATGACTTACAAGTTCGTGGCGCCCTCCATCGGTAATGCTGGAATTCAGTATGGTGTTGGCTCAACCTTAGCCTTGATGACAGCTTCCACACTCGCAGACATACGTTTTGTCAGGTGCCGGAAGGTTTCTTAGGGAATGGCAGCCCATTTTTCACGGAGGGCTGCACTGAGGAGAGGTGTCGATGTCAGGCGGTGAGGCTTGGTACGAAGTCGGCGTTCACAAACATCTCAAAGGTGTTCTATAGGATTCCGGAGAGGACTCTGTGCACGCCAGTCCATTACAGTGTTGAAAGATACAATCACCATCCCCGAATTTCTCTTCAACAGTGGGAAGCAAGGAGGTGCTTAAAACATCAATGTAGGCCTGTGTTGTGATAGTGCCAAGCAAAACAACAAGGAGTGCAAGCCTCCTCCATGAAAAACACGACCACAGCATAACACCGCCGCCTCCGAATTCTACTGTTGGCATTACGCACGCTGGCAGACGACGTTTACCGGGCATTCGCCATACCCACATCCTGCCATCGGATCGCCACATTTAGTACCGTGATTCATCACTCCACACAACGCTTTTCCACTGTTCAATCGTCCAATGTTTACGCTGCTTACACCAAGCGAGGCGTCGTTTGGCGTTTACCGGCTTGAAGTGTGGCTCATGAGCAGCCGCAAGACCACGAAATCTAAGTTTCCGCCTGACTGTCCTAGTATTTGTCGGCCTGTACACTTTTGTGCTGTACGTGTCTCTTCACGTTTCCACGTCGCTATCACATCGGGAACAGTGGACATAGGGATGTTTAAGAGTGTGGCAATCTTGTGTACAGACGAATGACACAAGTGAAACCCAATCACCTGACCACGTTTGAAGTCTGTAAGTTCCGCGAAGCCCTCCATTCTGCTCTCTCACTACGTTTAATGACTACTGATGTAGCTGAAATGAAGTACCTGGTAGTAGGTGGCAGCACAGTGCACCTAATATGAAAAACGTATGTTTTGGGGGGGGGGGGGTGTTCGGATGCTTTTGATCACATAGTTATGTCCTTCCCAGCCTCAGGTCACATCAGAATCACCTTTTTTTCCATACGAGTAGCAAAGGGTGAAGTACTGCTCTGAAAGAGATTCCACGGGATTGCATCCAGAAACAAAAATCTAGGCGTAAAGCTGGGTCAGACCCTAAAATACTGCCAACAACTATTTATTCCTGCTACATACAAGTAGCAGAAAGCTGCTCTTCATCCTGAGTCAAAAGTATTTATGTATCCAAAACCAACATAATTCTCAACCAAAAGATACATTCTGTTACTCAGTATTACAACTGTAATCAGCAGCAACAGTTGTGCAGCCATTTGAAATCCAGGCCTCTTCTGAATGTTGAGGACCTCAGCTCTACTCATCCGCATTGCATCTGCCCACCTTTCATTAAATCGTGTTTTCGACTTATATTTCCGCTTACATGCTAGGAAAAAAACGTATAGAATCCACTCACTTCGCTACATGGTCACATCCAACTCGATTTCACAACTATAAATTGTAGTCTTTAGAACCTGCTGCGTTGCGTATGTCTTTTAAGGACTTTATGTAATTACGACTTCAACAAGCCTGCTAAGTCAGCCGGCCGATGTGGCCGTGCGGTTCTAGGCGCTTCAGTCTGGAACCGCGCGACCGCTACGGTCGCAGGTTCGAATCCTGCCTCGGGCATGGATGTGTGTGATGTCCTTAGGTTAGTTAGTTTTAATTAGTTCTAAGTTCTAGGCGACTGATGACCTCAGAAGTTAAGTCGCATAGTGCTCAGAGCCATTTGAACCATTTTTGATCCTGCTAAGTCAGATCGTTTTATTCGTCACAGTAGGACTATCTCGGCAAATAGTTATCTTCAGGTTATCTATAAGTAAAGGTACATAATTTTCGTAAATGGTTATAAATCTGTACGTAAATTTTAATTAGAAAACTTTATTATAAAATTTGCTACATATGTCATATGGGTTTGACATTCACACGTCATCGTGGTTCTGTCACTGTCTCTGTTTTAAATACACTCCGTTAGTGTCCTTGGAGTAATGTCTGTAGGTTATACTAGATATGAATTGTTAACTGATATAATTTTCAGACTGTCTTCCGTGTCTTTAAAGCAATAATGACGTGTTAGCTAATTTCACGGATGTACGGAATGTATGAATTCTCCGCCCTGCGAACTTTCCGCCCTGCTAGAAATCTGCGAACTCTCCGCCTCGTACCTGCGTCCATTGTGTCCCGTCCTACCTGCAGCCGGGCCGTTCTAATCACTGGGCTCTACCTGTTCCCTGGACTCGGCCCAAATCCGCCCGCACAGTCCCGTCTGCCTGTTAGTATCGCTCTAGTTGGGAATTTAAGGAGATGGGACCTGGATAAACTGAAAGAACCAGAGGTTGTACAGAGTTTCAGGGAGAGCATAAGGGAACAATTGACAGGAATGGGGGAAAGAAAGACAGTAGAAGAGGAATGGGTAGCTTTGAGGGATGAAATAGTGAAGGCAGCGGAGGATCAAATAGGTAAAAAGACGAGGGCTGGTAGAAACCCTTGGGTAACAGAAGAAATATTGAATTTAATTGATGAAAGGAGAAAATATAAAAATGCAGTAAATGAAGCAGGCAAAAAGGAATACAAACGTCTCAAAAATGAGATCCACAGGAAGTGCAAAATGGCTAAACAGGCATGGCTACAGGACAAATGTAAGGATGTACAGGCTTATTTCACTAGGGGTAAGATAGATACTGCCTACAGGAAAATTAAAGAGACCTTTGGAGAAAGGAGAACCACTTGCATGAATATCAAGAGCTTTGATGGAAACCCAGTTCTAAGCAAAGAAGGGAAAGCAGAAAGGTGGAAAGAGTATATAGAGGGTCTATACAAGGGCGATGTACTTGAGGACAATATTATAGAAATGGAAGAGGATGTAGATGAAGATGAAATGGGAGATACGATACTGCGTGAAGAGTTTGACAGAGCACTGAAAGACCTGAGTCGAAACAAGGCCCCGCGAGTAGACAACATTCCATTAGAACTACTGACAGCCTTGGGAGAGCCAGTCGTGACAAAACTCTACCATCTGGTGAGCAAGATGTATGAGACAGGCGAAATACCCTCAAACGTCAAGAAGAATATAATAATTCCAATCCCAAAGAAAGCAGGTGTTGACAGATGTGAAAATTACCGAACTATCAGTTTAATAAGTCACAGCTGCAAAATACTAACGCGAATTCCTTACAGACGAATGGAAAAACTAGTAGAAGCCGACCATGGGGAAGATCAGTTTGGATTCCGTAGAAATATGGGAACACGTGAGGCAATACTGACCCTACGGCTTATCTTAGAAGCTAGATTAAGGAAAGGCGAACCTATGTTTCTAGCATTTGTAGACTTAGAGAAAGCTTTTGACAATGTTTCTCAATACTCTCTTTCAAATTCTGAAGGTGGCAGGGGTAAAATATAGGCGACGAAAGGCTATTTACATTTTGTACAGAAACCAGATGGCAGTTATAAGAGTCGAGGGGTATGAAAGGGAAGCAGTCGTTGCGAAGGGAGTGAGACAGAGTTGTAGCCTATCCCCGATGTTATTCAATCTGTACATTGAGCAAGCAATAAAGGAAACAAAAGAAAAGTTCGGAGTAGGTATTAAAATCCATGGAGAAGAAATAAAAACTTTGAGGTTCGTCGATGACATTGTAATTCTGTCAGAGACAGCAAAGGACTTGGAAGAGCAGCTGAACGGAATGGACAGTGTCTTGAAAAGAGGGTATAAGATGAACATCAAGAAAAGCAAAACGAGGATAATGGAATGTAATCGAATTAAGTCGTGTGATACTGAGGGAATTAGATTAGGAAATGAGACACTTAAAGTAGTAAAGGAGTTTTGCTATTTGGGGAGCAAAATAACTGATGATGGTCGAAGTAGAGAAGAAATGTAGACTGGCAATGGGAAGGAAAGCGTTTCTGAAGAAGAAAAATTTGTCAACATCGAGTACAGATTTAAATGTCAGGAAGTCGTTTCTGAAAGTATTCGTATGGAGTGCAGCCATGTATGGAAGTGAAACGTGGACGATAAATAGTTTAGACAAGAAGAGAATAGAAGCTTTCGAACTGTGGTGCTACAGAAGAATGCTGAAGATTAGATGAATAGATCACATAACTAATGAGGAGGTATTGAATAGAATTGGGGAGGAGTTTGTGGCACAACTTCACTAGAAGAAGGGATCGGTTGGTAGGACATGTTCTGAGGCATCAAGGGATCACCAATTTAGTATTGGAGGGCAGCGTGGAGGGTAAAAATCGTAGAGGGAGACCAAGAGATGAATACACTAAGCATATTCAGACGGATGTAGGCTGCTGTAGGTACTGGGAGATGAAAAAGCTTGCACAGGATAGAGTAGCATGGAGAGCTGCATCAAACCAGTCTCAGGACTGAAGACCACAACAACAACAACAACAACAGTTTTCGTAGACTTCACATCGTGCCACTTGGATATTACCATCTCAATAGTTGTGATATGGAAGTTTCAACGACAATTCGTGGTAAGCCTAGTTGCCACTATGAAGGTATTCTTAATCAGTGAAGAAAACAAAGGAAGATTGGACTGTGATTTGGCGCTGTTCAAAACAGAAAGAGAAGCATTGCCGAGGAAAGCTTAAAACCAAGAATTCTACAGTGCACTTTTCGCACGTTCATCAGTATGGAGCTCTGGATGATGCAAGGTTGGAAGTACAGAGGGCTCTGAACCAGGCAAAGAAGAGGGCACGAGAGGAAAATACGTATATTACCAAAATCTAGGTAGCTTGCATAATCGAGGGTACGACTTTGTGACAGACATGCCAGAGCAGCGAAAAACGAAGGGGACGTTATACAAGCAAAGGGCAAAGTCGCAGGGAAGTGAGACGGATCCAGAGACAAGAGAAGAGATTGAACTTAAAGCAGAGCTATTAACTATGAATGATGGCAGCAGTTTCCTGTTAAGCGACGATAAATCAGGAGACAGGTTAATAGTTTTTTGGGGAAGAGCAGGGAGAGAGGCTCTAAGAAGTAAACGAGACTTTTTTATGGATGGTACGTTCAAGTGCTGTAGCAAACAGTTTTCACAGATATATACAGTTCATGCAGATTGTGGAAGTAATATAAATGAGACTAATATCGACCCAGTTGCATTTGCATTATTAGCAAATAAAGGGAAAGACACATACATCCGACTTTTCAGAAATATGCTGGAAAATCTTCCAGAATGGAACCCTGCAAGTGTGACTGTAGATTATGAGTCAGCAGCGATTACTGCAATTATACATATGTTACCAACTTCCTCAGTGCATGGACGCTTTTTCCACATGAGAAAGTCTCTCTGGAGGAAAGTACAGGATCTTAGACTCACTCACGAATATAAAGAAAATGAAGAAGTGAGACAACAAATTCGCATGTGTACTGCACTGGCGTTTCTACGGCCTGAAGATGTATGTGATGGCAGGCTGGAGATACATTCACAGGCACCGGATGTTCCTAGGCTTTCTGATTATTTCGACTATTTTGTAGAAAGGTGGTTAGAAAATGAAGAAAACCCTATCAGCCTTTGGAGCTGCTACAAACGGCTCCATCGAACAAATGACTCCGTAGAGGGCTTTTATAGCAAAATTAATAATACGCTATCCTAACCAAATCCTCAAATTAGTGATGTAATTACTTGCATGAAAACAGAAGCAGAAAATTCAGCGCGCGCGTTAATGAGAACTGAGCTGAGTATGGAAGGTAAAAGAAAGAAAACAGTGTACATGCAACGGGACGAAAGGCTGGAGAAAATATTGAAAAAATATGAGGAGGATGGTGAGATAAGGGCTTCCTTGAAGGCTATCTCCTACCTTCAAAAACTAGACTAAATAATGTATCAGAATATGATATAAATAAAAATATATGAAATATAAATAGCAATCTTTAAAAAATAAAAAAAAAACAAAAAAGATAAAAAACTGACGAAGCTTATAAGCTGATTTTAAACACGCCTAAATGGCAATAAAATTACTTTTGCCATTTAGCCAGTCCAAAGCCCGGGTAAAGTGCGATGGGAATCAGATTATTTTTAAAAGTGTTGGTATGTGATTTCTAACGCATCTAAACCCAAAGCGCCACTAGTCCCATGCCTCAGTGGTGTTTGCAAATTAACAGTTAAAATTAAGCTACACTGCACATGTGTGAACATAATGCCACTTAATGTTTCCGTGTATTTAATAAGTGCACTTTTATGAAAATATATCTATTGACAATGACTGCTGTCTGGTGCTGTAAAAGAACCGAATCTTCTTTATGTACTGAAATATTCTAAAAGTCCCTGTGGAGTCTTATTTTGTTCTATCTACTGTCTATTTGTTGTTTATCGTACCAAGCGGGGTATGCGCAGTGGATAACCAGGGTTCAATCATCTGGCCATCCATAGTCTACTTTATTTGTTTTTCGTTGTTTAAGCAAATGCTTCCTCCCCTCCTCTTCCGTGACCAACAATCCGAGCGAAACCTAAATCTCTAATGACCACAACTGTGGACGTGACATGAAACACCAAACGCAAAATTGGTTTTCTATAGGTTCTGAGCTAAAATTAAGCATATCTTTTGAATGTAAACTTGCTTTTTGTAAGTTCCCATTCACTTTAGAAAGACGCGCACTAATGATGCAAAGATGAGGCTCCTGGGCTATTTAAATATTAAGTTATTGAATGACTTGGCTATATCTGCCGTGATCAATTTCGAGCTCACACAGAATTGTTACCAACAAGTCGAATTTTTTGCTCTGCTTCAGACTGACGTTTACGAAGTGGTTTAGCTTTGTATTTTTGAACTCAACGCGAACTTCTGTCATCCTCACCAATCTCCATCCTCACAAAATCATTTATTTATTTACTGATTCCGATAGGACCATTCTTCCATTTGAGGTGCTGTCTAGGTAAGGTATTGATGTTTACAGTTAGACTTGTTCCTAAGGTTTTAAGGTTTAAAAATTCAACCACGCTTGAAAACTTTTAACAAATTTACGAGTATATGCGTTGTTCAAACTCGTGCCTGTGGTAAAGAGACTGCAACAATAATAGTACAAACTGATTTTTAGTTAAATGTGTCATCCAAGTTCTAAAAACATTCTCAGGCTGTGGCTGATATAGAAGGAGTCAGACGTTAACTGTTAGTTAACGCTTTTTTTTTATTTCTTTGTCTGTTAAACAAAAACGAATGAGTAATGTTTGTTTTTAAATTTTTTGTCACATACTATTTTGATGACTCAACTGTTAGATTTCCAAGACAGTTAAAGGTCACTGACAGATGACAGAAAAGAAAATATTACTACTACTTTCATTGGATTCTTCTTCATTTGCTCTTTCTTCAACTAATACACTTTCTTCTTTTGCATGACAGTTATGTGCAAGATTTTCTATGTCTTCTTTAAGTCCTTCAGTTTTATCAAGAACTACCTCCTTAATAGGTTCTTAATTTTTGTTAGTGTCGTCACGTTTTTGATCATCTACAAATGCACTCTTGATCTATAATATTTTTGAGCCTTCTTTCATGTCCTTTGGGTCGATTGCTTCTCTGATGTAAGTTTAACAAATTTCAGCATTGAACCAGCCAAAAAATAGACCTTCAAAAACCTGACCACAATTTACTTGTTCATTTATTTATTTACTTATTTTGTGCTCCACTTGGGCAACGTCGCTGTGTATGTTCTAAACCAAATTTCTGCATAAATTAACAGTTTTTTTTTACTTTTAATCAGTAAGAACTCTCTGCGTTAAAACAGATACATATCAGAACTAATAATACTGAAATTGTTACGTGCAGCATATAGTATGGCTTGAGCATGCTAGATTGCGTCCCCAGAGGATTAGTGGGCCCTTCCTCGACCTTTCCTGGGCGGAAATTTCACAGGGCGGAAATTTCACAGGGCGGAAAATTCACAGGGTAGAAAAGTCACAGGGTGGAAAATACACAGGATGGAGAATACACAGGGGATTAGTGGGCACTTCCTGGACCTTTTCTGGGCGGAAATTTCACAGGGTGGAAAATTCACAGGGCGGAGAATACACGACAGCAGATGTACCACCCATATTATATGGTTACAATCAGTTTTGTTTGTCATGCAGTAATTTCGGTAATCTTTGCTAGTGGCATCGTTGGTGGCAGTGACCTTGGGTTGGTAGTCTTGTGTAATATCCGATTATTTCGTTATATTTTGTGTCTCTATCCATCGATTGTTTCGTTGTGTTTTGTGTCCTTATCCATTTTCTTGATTGATAATTTTAACAAAGTATTTGATGCATGTTGTGTCTTTTAGGTTGATTTACTCATTAAATATTTTTAGGGAGTAGATATGTGTATATAAACATATTTCCATTTCTTCCAAAATGTTCATTTGTGGTCCTTTGGATGTTACGTGTAGAATTTTGATAGCTGTGTATTGTTCGGCTTTTAAGTGGTGAAATAAAGTAGATAATTTAAAACAAGTTATCCAAATTGAACATGTAACATCCAGAGGACCATAAATGAATACTTTGGAAGAAATGGAAATCTATTTACGTACACACAACTTCCCGCTAAAATACTTAATGAGCAAATCGACCTAAAATACAAACAATTCATCAAAAACTTTATTGAAATTTCTAATCAAGAAAACGAAAAGACACACAAAATATTACGAAACAAGGAGAGATAACACAAGACCACCAGCCCGAGATCACTGCCACCAACGATACTACTAGCAAATAGTACTGAAATTACAGAATGATAAACAAAACGGATTGTAACCATACAATATCTCTGGTATATCTGTCAAATAAGCTGTCACATAATTATTGCTCTAAAGAAGCGGAAGACAATCTGAAAATTAGTCATACAAGTCGTATCTAGTGTAACCAACCGATATTACTCCAAGAACGCTAATGGGGTTTAATTAAAATAAAGAAACAGCGACGGAACCAATACAAGACATGGATGTCAAAGCCATCTGACTTATGTAGTGAATTTTATAACAATGTTACTAATTAACATTTACCTATAGTGTTGGAAGTATTGTACCAAAACTATGTACCATTTACTTACAGATAACCTGATGATTGCTATTAGCCGAATTAGGCCCACCGTAACAAATAAAACGGTCGGACATAACAGCGTTTTTGGAATCGTAATTACATAAAGTCATAATTGTCTTCTACGTCAGTTTGTTACCAGGCACAATTAGTGTTTTCCCTGTCTCCTCTAGTATTTCGACACTGCTACAATTCTGTTATAATGTGGATCACTAGCTGGTGACCAATCACTTCCTGTCTCTTATTAAGTTCGTAGCGTCGTGCTACTTCCATGTCTTCCCTCTGCGATTTTTCCGCGATCTGGGGCGCAGGAAGGAGGGCGGCGACTTAAAACGACGCGCGGAGGGTTACATTTGTTTGCAGTGAGTCGAAGCGATGGCGGCGTCCCCTAGCGGCTTACGTGGCGCCACCCAACGGAAGACGATCTCCGTACAGAGCGTAGCCCACGGCGGTGCGATGGCGGGCTATTTAAAGCTACCGGGGAGGGGGGGGGGGGGGGAGAGAATCGAATTGCAATAACGGAAAAAAACGGAGATGCGTACGATAGACCAGGACAACGTCGATACCACACAGTCATAATCTTCAACAGACCTAAATACAGAATCTCATCAAGTCGTTCTATGATTTCATTGTCAATTTATACTATTTCCATTTCGATTTGCTCATTGCACACTATTTTATTGTTATTGTAATTTATTTTCTGGAATACTTTCAAGATAGGTCTATTACGTTCTCCCATTATGTGTTGAGGTGTAGCTTCACTAGAGAAAAACAGTACCATGTCATCAGCAAGACGAATATGGTTCAGATATGGTATACTAAAGCGTATTCCTTCTTCGTTCTGCCAACTTAAGGATTGGAAATTTTTCTTCGGGACTTCTGAGAAAGGTATTTGTGGCCTAGTGTTCTTAATTTATCATAATTCTGACAAGCGGTAAAATTGACGCATATACTATTCAGGTATTGTACAGAATCCAGACTTCAGTTATAAGATTCGGAGGACATGAAATGGAAGCAGTAGTTGAGAAGTAAGTGAATCAGGCCTGTCGTCTATCCTCAGTGTTATTTAAGCTGAACGTTGAACAAACAGTACAGGAAATGAAGGAGAAATTTGGAAAGAAGGAAAGTTCAGGGAAATGAAATAAAAAAACTTAGTATTTTGCAGATATCATTGTAATTTTGTCAGTACTTGGAAGATCAGTTGAACGGAATGAATAGCGTCTTGTAATGAGGCAATACGAGAACGCGCTGAAAAGTAATTCCCCCGAATTTTTTATAGGAACTCTCTAAAAGCTTTTTCAATAAAACAAGTATTATTGACGTTCTACATCTTTATTCTTCGTGTCTACATATTTGCAGCCCTCTGCCGCTAGAGGTCTCCGAATTGGAGCGTGTAATATGGTGTTGTGTAACGTAACTACCGGTACGTCGGTGCATGAGAAACAGCGTGCTTTAATCGAGTTTCGAATTCGAAGATTTCGTCCACACAGGGAGCACCCTCTTATTCAGCATTATGATGCCAGATCACACTCGAGCGCTGAGACACCGGCAACAATCTGACGCCTACGGTTTATTCTCATCGAACGTCCTCCCTACGGTTCCCACTTGGCCCCATCCGAATTTAATCTGTTTACAAAAGGTAAAGAACACCTTCGAGGACTTCACCTTGATAGTGGTGAATCAGTGCAAGTAGATTTTGTATCCCGCCTGGAAGGCGGCGCGTGGGTCTGCTTCTGAAAACTGAAAGGTTGGCCGAATGTAGGAAGTCAGTAGGAGCAGAAAAAGATAAGACACGTCGGTGCTGCGTTTCAACTTATAGATGTTTACTATAGGCAAAAACAAGTTAATACATGGTTACATAACTTTGCAATGAGGTGCGAATTCTTAGAGCTGTCGTATGTAGAGAAAAGCTGAAGAGACGTGTACCGGCCGTCTGCTCTTGATCAAAATGGGCAGAATCTGCAGCGGAGCTCGTAATTCTGCACAGCGCCTGCTAGAGGGCGCTATCGTCGATGTCTGTCATAGTGCCAACTTAAGTACTTGCCCCTACGCCGTGGCATCGTTGCTATCGATACCACAGTAGAGATGAGGTTGTAGCTCCGTCAACAAAGTCAAACATTCTACAGTGACGGTATCAACAAACTGGTCTCTCGTTGAGAGAGATGTGTTCGTCGCCAGGTAACTATGTTGAGAAATAAATTTGTAGACATAAAGAATAAAGATGCAGAATGTTAGTAATGTTTGTTTTATTTAAAGACCTTTAAGAGTTTTCACTCAAAAATTCTGAGGCACTAATTTTCGGCACACCCTTTTATGATCAACAATAGTAAAAATAGGCTAATGAAATATAGTCGAATTAAATAAGGTGATTCTAAGGGAATGGGCTCATGAAATGAAACGGGTTTTGCTGTTTTGATAGCAAAATGAATGAAGTCGAATGAAGCAGAGAGTATATGAAATGCAGACTGGCTGAAAAAGAGCTTGATTTGTTAACGTCGAACATACAATTAAATGTTAGGATCTTTTTTTCTGGCGGTAGTGGGCTGGAGCGTAGCCTTGAACGGATAAGAAATGTGGACAATAAAAATTTCAGGCAAGAAGAAGATATATACAACTGAAGTGAGGTGCCACATAAGAATGCTGCAGATCAGATGGATAGATCGAATAAATAATTCATGGGATAAGCAGAATAAAAGGAACGATCGGTTGATAGGACGCATCCTGCGGCATCAAGCAATCGTCTTTTAGAATAGGACAGAAGCGTGTCGGTGATCAAAATTGTAGGGGAAGAACGATGCTCGCATACAGTAGGCAGTTTCAAATGTCTGTAGGTTGCAGTGGTTATGCAGATATGAAGAGGCTCGGACAGAATATACTATACAGGATCCAGCCAGCCTGAGAATATTTAGGATTTCATGTAAAATTTTATTTCGAACTTCGCTTTTCCATTGAGCCTTGCAAATACTCGCCCAATACAAAGCCACCACTGCCTACGTGCCAAAACAGTTCATTCCAGTAAAAGCCATTACAAGGGATGCAGTCAGCCCTCTGATGAATAAACTAGCGTACCCCCGCCACTGTTTAGCCAATAAGGAATGCGGGAACCGAGTCATATGTGGGGCTGATGGAGGCTCTAGGAGGACAGAGCGCAGTTGCTTCGCTCTTTCGGTTTCCAGCTTTGAGACAAAGCAGACGTTCTCTCGTGATTCAGTCTTCAGCCAGGGCAAATGACCACCAGTCACACGAACATGAGCCGCCACCTCTCCCGTTCCCTATTCCTTTACTATTATTGACCAACCTTCTAGACTGGCAGTCAACCTTTACTTCCGTCTACATCTGTATTCCGTGTACCAAGAATACAGGGTGTATCGGTATTTGAGACATGTACGTGAAGAACGTATTGTTGGAAAGGTTCAAATGGTTCAAATGGCTCTGAGCACAATGGGACTTAACTTCTGAGGTCATCAGTCCCCTAGAACTTAGACCTACTTAAACCTATCTAACCTAAGGACATCACACATATCCATGCCCGAGGCAGGATTCGAACTTGCGACCGTAGCGTCGCGCGGTTCCAGACTGGAGCGCCTAGAATCGCTCGACCACCCCGGCTGGCTGCTGGAAAGAGCAAACTCTCGAGTTTTACATGGTTCCCGCTAGGGAACACCTTCTTTGGTGTGACGTCACCTGTGCTGGACTGCTGTTGAAATTGCTCGTCAATATTTTACAAACTTTTAGTCTTCAGTTACTTATTTTAAAGTATATTTGTGTTAATATTTGCTGCAAAAGTAAGTTATTAATGGGTTTTCACTAATCTCAGTCTTTCTTCCTGTGTTATTGACTCGAGTGATCTGTTATTCGTGAGTGTACTTACGTCGTTCGTCCAAGCCTCACGCTTCAGTAATGTGTTTCCAATTTGCGACGTGCAGTTGCAACTGTACCGGTTATAATGCTAAGTACTGACAGAGTTATTTAAGCACTGTTATACAGTTATTAAATTTAATAGTTTTCAGCGATGTTTCGCGCTGTTTGTGGCGAAATAAAGATTTAATAAACTTTTGTAAACTTAAGCTAGCTGGCTTTTTTTTTTTTAGACTGTTCTGTGCGTTAAAGTCGTTTAGTAAATTTCGTGCTTTAGTTTCAGCCGACGTTTCTTATTGTTTCTAGTGAAATATTTCAGTAAAATTTCCATTCAGTGTTTTAACTTCGTTGAGTGTTGCAGTGGCCGCTTGAATTTTTGGTTTTAGGTAATAATTTTGTGAAGTTTTGTTGGTATTGGTATTAGTTGTGGTGTAGTAGTATTAATACAAGTAGTTGCTTTCCTAGTAGACATAGAATTTCGAGACAGCTATTGTTAGCTCTATAAATAGTTCTACTGGTGCAGCTGAACTTAGGTAACGTAGACGTACAGTATTTTTCACTAACTGTAAAATTTTACCAAGAGTGAGAAGTGTGGGCTCTGTCGTAGGTTTGTGAGTAGTGGGTTACGCTGTGGGATTTGTTCAAAGCATTTCCATTGGGGGGAATGCAGTGGGGAAGCCAGTGGGCATTCTAGCGAGATCCTCTCCTGGGACTGCAAAATCTGTAGTAGAAATAAGTTGATAGAAGAGGAGCGTAATATTTGTGCCCTTCAGGTGCAGTTACAACGCCCAAAGGAGGAACTAGGTAGGTTGAGGAGCGTGAAGGGTGGTGGGGATGGGAACTGGCTGTTGGCAAGAAGGCAGCTAGGAGGAGGAGGTATTCACACTTATACTTTTCGTATATGCAAAAGATTTGTCCAACTGTCAGAGTTGAGTGAAGAGGAACCTCTTGTAGCTGTGGATGTAAGGAACATGCAGCAGTCCTCAGCAGTTAGGACGCCTAGTTCAGTTGCAAAGTCTAACACAAAGAAGATTCTGCTGCTATGTAGTTCGCACGGTAGAGGTGCGGGCCAGCAGTTGCAGGAAGTGTTGGGGAGTGAACACCAGGTCACCAGCATTGTGAAGCCTAGTGCGGGGTTGGCTCAGGTGACTGACAACATAGGGGAGTTGTGTAGGAACTTTACGAAGGAGGATCAGGTAGTGATGGAGGGTGGAGCAGGGAACATCGTTGATAGGGACGGTGAATATAATGTAGGTGGTGACTTGGTAAAGATAGCTACTCAAACTGATGGCACTAATGTGAATTTCGTGCAACTGTTTCAGTGTCATGATCGGCGTCATCTTAATGCGGCTTTTAGACTAGTTAAAACGGGGCTGGAGAGGGCGCTGATGGCAGAGGGCATGGGTCACATTTCAGTGGTGCCAGTTGGGTCTATCAGTAGATCGGATTTCACTAGGCATGGCGTGCACCTCAATAGGTATGGGAAGGGGATGCTGGCAAAGCTCATAGGTGACAGTGTAGGGGGTGGTGGTGGGAACACTCATGGAAAAATTGCTGTGTTAGTTGGTGTTAGAGCTGCAAGTTTTTTAGATTGAAGGCAGCTGATGGGTATACCTGCTTAAAGGAAGTCCCTTTAACTAAGAGCTCACTTTCAGAGGACATCATGTTTCCGAGTAGAGAAGAATTTAGCATATTTCATCAAAATATAAGAGTTATTAGAGATAGTTAGTGAACTGCTGATAGATGTTGACTGAAATTATTGGTATATCGGAGAACCGCTTAAATAATATGACAATTTAGAGGCTTCCATTACCTCGATACAGCTGGCTGTTTTTCAAGGAGTTCCTTGCGGGGTGGGGGACTAGCTATGTACGAGAAAAAAACAGTATTCCATTTGAGTCCATAGACGTATCACGGCACTGCACTGAACGGATATTTGAATGTTGTGCAGGGGTAGTTGAATTTAGTGAAACTAAACTTCTAATTGTTGTTGTTTATAGGTCCCCTAACTGTGACCTGAGCATTTCTGCTCAAGCTAGAGAGGGTTCTTGATTCATTTTGTAGGAAGTACCAAAAATTAGTTATACGTGGTGACTTCAGTATAAATTTTTTATATGATTGTGCGAGAAAAAGGATGTTGGTAGATATCCTAAATTCGTATGATCTGATGCTGAGTGTGTTTCTTCCAACTAGTGGGCAGGGGAACAGTAGCACAGCCGTAGACAATATTTTTATTCATTCTTCGTTAATAGACGGACATTCTGTTAGTAAAAGGATGAATGCCTTTCAGGCCATGATGCACAAATTTTAACACAAAAAGGCTTTTGTACTCAAACAAATGTCACATTTAATTACAAACTATGTAGGAAATTTAATCCAACAGCAATAGAGTATTTTAAACCTTGTCAACGAACAAGAGTGGCAGGATGTTTATAGTGCCGATAACACACATGATAAATATAATGCTCTCTTAACACAGTTCTCACGCTCTTTGAGAGTTGCTTTCGGTAAGAACGTCTAAACGGGGTACTAGCAGTAATAGGCAGCCCAGGTGGCTGACTAGTGGGATAAGGATATCATTTAGAACACAGCGGGAATTATATCAAAATGTTAGTGCTCACAATCAAGCTACAGCAACCAATTCCAAACAGAACTGTAAGGTGCTTAAAAATGTTAGGAAGGCAAAGGGTATGTGTTATGCAAATAGAATAGCTGGTTCACAGGATAAAATTAAAACCATGTGGTCAGTCGTGAAGGAAGTGTCTGGTCAGCAGCACAAGGTCGTCCATATAGTCGGTTTGTAGTAAAAATATTTCTGTTACTGATAGATCAGATACATGTACAGTATTTAACAATAATTTTCTGAGCATTGCTGGTAAATTAAATAAAAATTTAGCTTCTACAGCGAACCATATAACTCTCCTGGCAAATGCCTTTCCAAGATTGATGTCTGAAATACTCCTCTGTGACACAGACAAGGGGGAGATTGAGTCAATAATTAAATCACTGAAGACTGAGGACTCTCATGGTTATGATGCAGTGCCTAGCAGAATATTGAAGTACTGTGCTGCACATGTTAGCCCTGTATTTAGCCGTATTTGTGATTTTTCCTTTAGGAATTGTCAGTTTCCCGAACGATTTAAATACTCAGTAAAGCTGTTTTATAAAGATGGAGAAAAGGACAATGTAGAAAATTTTAGACCTATTTCTATGCTGTCAGTGTTTGCTAAAGTTGTTGAAAAGGATATGTAAGGATAATTGACCATTTTACACCACACGATTTGCTATCAAATGTACAGTTCGACTTCAGGAGTCGTTTGACAACTGAAAATGCTATATTCTCTTTTCTCTGTGAGGTACTGGATGGGTTAAACAAAAGGTTTCGAACGCTAGGCATATTTTTTTTGATTTGATTAAGGCCTTTGAATGTGTTGATCTCAAAATATTGCTCCAAAAGTTGGACCATTACGCAGTACGGGAAATAGCTCACAATTGGTTCACCTCTTACTTTAGCAGCAGGTCGTTTTTCACATTGTCGAGAATGGCTGTGATGTGGGGTCGGAGTGGGGTACAGTCAAATAGGGAGTGCCCCAGGGATCAGTATTGGGGCCACTCCAGTTCCTTACTTATATAAATGATATGCCATCTAGTATTACGAGTAACTCTAAAATATTTCTGTTTGCTGATGGCACTTATTTGGTAGTAAAGGTTGTTTTGTGCAACATTGGTCCGGTTTAAACTAGTGCAGTTCATGACCTAAGTTCATGGCTTGTAGAAAATAAACTAACACAGTAAGATTCGGTTTTTACAGTTCTTAACACACAATGCAACAAAACCTGCCTTTTTAATTTCACAGAATGGACATATGATTAGTGAAACAGAACAGTCCAAATTGCTAGGTGTTCAGATACTAAATTGTCGTGGAAAGCTTACGTACAGCATCTTTTTCAAAGCTTTAATGCTGCCATTTTTACTATTCGAATGGTATCTGAAGAAACTGCAAAAAGGTGGGAATTTAAGGAGATGGGACCTGGATAAACTGACTAAAGCAGAGGTTGTACAGAGTTTCAGGGAGAGCATAAGGGAACAATTGACAAGAATGTGGGAAAGAAATACAGTAGAAGAAGAATGGGTAGCTTTGAGGGATGACGTAGTGAAGGCAGCAGAGGATCAAGTGGGTAAAAAGACGAGAGCTAATAGAAATCCTTGGATGACAGAAGGAATATTGAATTTAATTGACGAAAGGAGAAAATATAAAGCAGGCAAAAAGAAATACAAACGTCTCAAAACTGAGATCGACAGGAAGTGCAAAATGGCTGAGCAGGCATGGCTAGAGGACAAATGTAAGGATGTAGAGGCTTATCTCACTAGGGGTAAGATAGATACTGCCTACAGGAAAATTAAAGAGACCTTTGGAGAAAGGAGAACCACTTGCATGAAAATCAAGAGCTTTGATGGAAACCCAGTTCTAAGCAAAGAAGGGAAAGCAGAAAGGTGGAAGGAGTATATAGAGGGTCTATATAAGGGCGACGTACTTGAGGACAATATTATAGAAATGGAAGAGGATGTAGATGAAGATGAAATGGGAGATACGATACTCCGTGAAGAGTTTGACAGAGCACTGAAAGACCTGAGTCGAAACAAGGCCCCGGGAGTAGACAACATTCCATTAGAACTACTGACAGCCTTAGGAGAGCCAGTCCCGACAAAACTCTACCATCTGGTGAGCAAAATGTATGAGACAGGCGAAATACCTTCAGACTTCAAGAAGAATATAATAATTCCAATCCCAAAGAAAGCAGCCGTTGACAGATGTGAAAATTACCAAACTATCAGTTTAATAAGTCACAGCTGCAAAATACTAACGCGAATTCTTTACAGACGAATGAAAAAACTGGTAGAAGCCGACCTCGGGGAAGATCAGTTTGGATTCCGTAGAAATATGGGAACACGAGAGGCAATACTGGCCCTACTAATTATTTTAGAAACTAGATTAAGAAAAGGCAAACCTACGTTTCTAGCATTTGTAGACTTAGAGAAAGCTTTTGACAATGTTGACTGGAACACTCTCTTTCAAATTCTGAAGGTGGCAGGAGTAAAATACAGGGAGCGAAAGGCTATTTACAATTTGTACAGAAACCAGATGGCAGTTATAAGAGTCGAGGGACATGAAAGGGAAGCAGTGGTTGGGAAGGGAGTGAGACAGGGTTATAGCCTCTCCCCGATGTTGTTCAATCTGTATATTGAGCAAGCAGTAAAGGAAACAAAAGAAAAATTCGGAGTAGGTATTAAAATCCATGGAGAAGAAATAAAAACTTTAAGGTTCGCCGGTGACATTGTAATTCTATCAGAGACAGCAAAGGACTTGGAAGAGCAGTTGAACGGAATGGACAGAGTCTTGAAAGGAAGATATGAGACGAACATCAACAAAAGCAAAACGAGGATAATGGAATGTAGTCGAATTAAGTCGGGCGATGCTGAGGCAATTAGATTAGGAAATGAGATACTTAAAGTAGTAAAGGAGTTTTTCTATTTGGGGACTAAAATAACTGATGATGGTCGAAGTAGATAGGATATAAAATGTAGATTGGCAATGGTAAGGAAAGCGTTTCTGAAGAAGAGAAATTTGTTAACATCGTCATAGATTTAAGTGTCAGGAAGTCGTTTCTGAAAGTATTTGTATGGAGTGTAGCCATGTATGGAAGTGAAACATGGACGATAAATAGTTTGGACAAGAAGAGAATAGAAGCTTTCGAAATGTGGTGTTACAGAAGAATGCTGAAGTTTAGATGGGTAGATCACGTAACCAATGAGGAGGTACTGAATAGGATTGGGGAGAAGAGGAGTTTGTGGCACAGCTTGACTAGAAGAAGGGATCGCTTGGTAGGACATGTTCGGAGGCATCAAGGGATCACCAATTTAGTATTGGAGGGCAGCGTGGAGGGTAAAAATCGTAGAGGGAGACCAAGAGATGATTACACTAAGCAGATTCAGAAGGATGTAGGCTGCAGTACGTACTGGGAGAAGAAAGAAGTTTGCACAGGATAGAGTAGCGTGGAGAGCTGCATCAAACCAATCTCAGGACTGAAGATCACAACAACAATTACTGAAGTGGGTGATCGTTCGACACGAAAATTAGTCCACTTTGCCTATTTTTGGCTCAGAAATGGGCGGTTCGGGTAATAAGCGGTGTAAGTCCACGAACCTCTTGTCGACCCCTGTTCACGAGTCTGGGTATTTTGACATTGGCCTCTCAGTATATATATATATATATATATATATATATATATATATATATATATATATATATATATATATATATATGCATCATTTCTTTTTAACAATATTAGCTTATTCCGAAAAATAAGCAGCTTTCACTCAGTTAATACTCGGCAGAAATCAAACCTGCTTTTGGATCGGTCTTCCTTAACTCTTGTGCAGAAAGGTGTGCAGTATACTGCTGCATCCATTTTCGGTAAGCTACCGCTCGAATTAAAAAATCATGGCGGTAATCCACGGGCTTTCAAATAGAAACTGAAGAGTTTCCTCATGGGTCACTCCTCCTATTCTGTCTAAGAGTTCCTGGAAAATTTAAGCTGATTCTTGTTGTATTGTTGATTGTGTTTACTTAAACCAATGGATTGACTTTTTTCGGGCTCATAAATATTTTATTTTCCTGTTATTAGTTTTATGTTGTAATATCATGCACTGTTCCATGACCTTGGAGATTTTCTCCTCAGTTTGGTCCTGCTGAACTTGACGTGTAAATAATAAATAAATAGGTAGCAGTAGTGTGCGCTTGAAGTGTGGGAATTTTTAAATCAAAGGATTACTGAACGATGGATCGGTTGTTCTGGACCAAATGAGTCAGCCATACGTTGCTGGCCTCCAAGGTCACCGGCCCAGACTGTATGTGATTATTTTTTGTGAGGATATATAAAAGACTCTGTTTATGTGTCTCCGTTACTAACAACAATGAATGAACTGAGCCATCGCATAACAGCAGCTATGGAAGCTGTAACTCAAGACATGCTCGCTGCAGTATGGGAACAATTTGAACACCTCATTGCCATATGCCGTCCATCTTAAGGGGGATATTGAACATCTATGAGAAGGTATGAAAATCTTTGAGTTTCCCGTTCATCAAGAAACATATTTAATTGTATATGCTTATTAGTTTCAGAAATATAGACGTGCCAAATCAGATCATTCTTTTCGATACACCCTGTATATCCCAAGTGAAATGAATTTCTCCCAATTCGCCACTTCGCTTCCCGCTCCATATCCTGTACAATACTAGCGTGTAGAGAAGCATCAAATCAGTCTTCGCATTGTAGGCCATGTTGTTGTGGTCTTCAGTCCTGAGACTGGTTTGATGCAGCTCTCCATGCTGCTCTATCCTGTGCAAGCTTTTTCATCTCCCAGTACCTACTGCAACCTACATCCTTCTCAATCTGCTTAGTGTATTCATCTCTTGGTCTCCCTCTACGATTCTTACCCTCCACGCTGCCCTCCAATACTAAATTGGTGATCCCTTGATGCCTCAGAACATGTCCTACCAACCGATCCCTTCTTCTGGTCAAGTTGTGCCACAAACTTCTCTTCTCCCCAATCCTATTCAATACTTCCTCATTAGTTATGTGATCTACCCATCTAATCTTCAGCATTCTTCTGTAGCACCACATTTCGAAAGCTTCTATTCTCTTCTTGTCCAAACTATTTATCGTCCATGTTTCACTTCCATACATGGCTACACTCCATACGAATACTTTCAGAAATGACTTCCTGACACTTAAATCAATACTGGATGTTAACAAATTTCTTCAGAAACGCTTTCCTTGCCATTGCCAGCCTACATTTTATATCCTCTCTACTTCGACCATCATCAGTTATTTTGCTCCCCAAATAGCAAAATTCCTTTACTACTTTAAGTGCCTCATTTCCTAATCTAATTCCCACAGCATCACCCGACTTAATTCGACTACATCCCATTATCCTTGTTTTGCTTTTGTTGATGTTCATCTTATATCCTCCTCTCAAGACCCTGTCCATTCCATTCAACTGCTCTTCCAAGTCCTTTGCTGTCTCTGACAGAATTACAATGTCATCGGCGAACCTCAAAGTTTTTATTTCTTCTCCATGGATTTTAATACCTACTCCGAATTTTTCTTTTGTTTCCTTTACTGCTTGCTCAATATACAGATTGAACAACATCGGGGAGAGGCTACAACCCTGTCTTACTCCCTTCCCAACCACTGCTTCCCTTTCATGTCCCTCGACTCTTATAACTGCCATCTGGTTTCTGTACAAATTGTAAATAGCCTTTCGCTCCCTGTATTTTACCCCTGCCACCTTCAGAATTTGAAAGAGAGTATTCCAGTCAACATTGTCAAAAACTTTCTCTAAGTCTACAAATGCTAGAAACGTAGGTTTGCCTTTCCTTAATCTTTCTTCTAAGATAAGTCGGAAGGTCAGTATTGCCTCACGTGTTCCAGTGTTTCTACGGAATCCAAACTGATCTTCCCCGAGGCCGGCTTCTACTAGTTTTTCCATTCGTCTGTAAAGAATTCGTGTTAGTATTTTGCAGCTGTGACTTATTAAACTGATAGTTTGGTAATTTTCACATCTGTCAACACCTGCTTTCTTTGGGATTGGAATTATTATATTCTTCTTGAAGTCTGAGGGTATTTCGCCTGTTTCATACATCTTGCTCACCAGATAGTAGAGTTTTGTCAGGACTGGCTCTCCCAAGGCCGTCAGTAGTTCCAATGGAATATTGTCTACTCCGGGGGCCTTGTTTCGAGTCAGGTCTCTCAGTGCTCTGTCAAACTCTTCACGCAGTATCATATCTCCCATTTCATCTTCATCTACATCCTCTTCCATTTCCATAATATTGTCCTCAAGTACGTCGCCCCTGTATAGACCCTCTATATACTCCTTCCCCCTTTCAGCTTTCCCTTCTTTGCTAAGAACTGGGTTTCCATCAAAGCTCTTGATATTCATACCAGTCGTTCTCTTATCTCCAAAGGTCTCTTTAATTTTCCTGTAGGCAGTATCTATCTTACCCCTAGTGAGATAGGCCTCTACATCCTTACATTTGTCCTCTAGCCATCCCTGCTTAGCCATTTTGCACTTCCTGTCGATCTCATTTTTGAGACGTTTGTATTCCTTTTTGCCTGCTTCATTTACTGCATTTTTATATTTTCTCCTTTCATCAATTAAATTCAATATTTCTTCTGTTGCCCAAGGATTTCTACTAGTCCTCGTCTTTTTACCTACTTGATCCTCTGCTGCCTTCACTACTTCATCCCTCAAAGCTACCCATTCTTCTTCTACTGTATTTATTTCCCCCATTCCTGTCAATTGCTCCCTTATGCTCTCCCTGAATCTCTGTACAACCTCTGGTTCTTTTAGTTTATCCAGGTCCCATCTCCTTAAATTCTCACCTTTTTGCAGTTTCTTCAGTTTTAATCTACTGGTCATAACCAATAGATCGCGGTCAGAGTCCACATCTGCCCCTGGAAATGTCTTACAATTGAAAACCTGGTTCCTAAATCTCTGTCTTACCATTATATAATCTATCTCATACCTTTTAGTATCTCCCGGTTCTTCCATGTATACAACCTTCTTTCATGATTCTTAAACCAAGTGTTAGTTATGATTATGTTGTGCTCTGTGCAAAATTCTACCAGGCGGCTTCCTCTTTCATTTCTTAGCCCCAATCCATATTCACCTACTATGTTTCCTTCTCTCCCTTTTCCTACACTCGAATTCCAGTCACCCATGACTATTAAATTTTCGTCTCCCTTCACAATCTGAATAATTTCTTTTATTTCATCATACATTTCTTCAATTTCTTCGTCATCTGCAGAGCTAGTTGGCATATAAACTTGTACTACTGTAGTAGGTGTGGGCTTCGTATCTATCTTGGCCACAATAATGCGTTCACTATGCTGTTTGTAGTAGCTTACCTGCATTCCTATTTTCCTATTCATTATTAAAGCTACTCCTGCATTACCCCTATTTGATTTTGTGTTTATAACCCTGTAGTCACCTGACCAGAAGTCTTGTTCCTCCTGCCACCGAACTTCACTAATTCCCACTATATCTAACTTCAACCTATCCATTTCCCTTTTTAAATTTTCTAACCTACCTGCCCGATTAAGGGATCTGACATTCCACGGTCCGTTCCGTAGAACGCCAGTTTTCTTTCTCCTGATAACGACATCCTCTTGAGTAGTCCCCGCCCGGAGATCCGAATGGGGGACTATTTTACCTCCGGAATATTTTACCCAAGAGGTCGCCATCATCATGTAATCATACAGTAAAGCTGCATGCCCTTCGGAAAAATTACGGCTGTAGTTTCCCCTTGCTTTCAGCCGTTCGCAGTATCAGCACAGCAAGGCCGTTTTGGTTATTGTTACAAGGCCAGATCAGTCAATCATCCAGACTGTTGCCCTTGCAACTACTGAAAAGGCTGCTGCCCCTCTTCAGGAACCACACGTTTGTCTGGCCTCTCAACAGATACCGCTCCATTGTGGTTGCACCTACGGTACGGCTATCTGTATCGCTGAGGCACGCAAGCCTCCCCACCAACGGCAAGGTCCATGGTTCATGGTGGGGTGTAGGCCATAACAAGAATAATCTAGGTTGAATCAACGCTTTTTTTCTCAATGAGCGTAACTACAAAGTTTCATCAAGCAGCATTGCTTGAAAGGCTTCCAGATAGCTCCGACTCCGCCTTCCATGTTGGTACAAACTCCCCAGAATCCATAGGCTTGTGTGCGTCGCCTAAGGCGACGATGGATTCCAGTTGCCGGTTGCCACCTGGGGTAGTCATTTCCGAAAGTGTTTCCATGATGCATATTGTTACTTCACATTATATTGAGGGAGACAGATATCTCTGTCCATTGTTAGAACTACGGTTGAAAGTCGTAGCGATGATTCTTTTTCCCAGTTTCCTCTTGAGAATGTCCCCCTTCGGTCGTTGCAACGGTTCGTCGGTGTCCTCTTAGCTTCACTTGATGTGAGGATGCCTATTTGGCCAGGCCCTCATAGCACCTGTCCTGTACATCCATAGGAACGCTCCCTAAAGTCTCCGATAAATCCTTCAATGAAGTAATGAAGGACCTCATGAGTGTTGCACAGAATCAGGTGACATCTCTATCCTATGAAAGTACACATCACTGTTCAACAACTTAGTTTCCACGATGATGAAAACCAGAATATCGTCCGGGCAGGGAGAGAAGGCAGGCGGCCAGAGAAAGGAAGCAACACTTTTGGACTGCAAAAAAGAATTCTAGACTTTTCTCACATTTACTTGAGGTGGTCTCCAATGGCACTAAGTGGGAGAAAGTTCAGTTCCGTATCTACTGAAACATCTCTGGGATCTTTTCTTTTCTTCATACCTTAAATGGCGTCATATACGCCACTTCCTTAATATCGTCACTTTCATTATTATCTACAGGGTGACAATGATTGAACTATATGAGAACAAGGTAAATTAGTTACAAACTGCGGCATGCACACACTTTATTCAACATGTCAACGGCACTACAGATATTCGGATTTAGGTTATGACATGTTTGATATGCCTGCCATCATTGGCGTGATGTGGCGCAGGCGAATAGCAAAATTCTGCATGACTCGCTGAAGTGTCGGAACATAAATTCTGTCGATGACCTCCTGAATGTCTGTTTTCAGCTCAGCAATGACTTTGGGATTATTGCTGTACACCTTGTCTTTAATATAGCCCCACAAAAAGGATTCACATGTGTTCAGGTCCGGAGAATATGGTGGCCAATCGAAGCGCATGCCAGTGGCCTCTGGGTACCCTTGAGTCAGAATTCGGTGCCCAAAGTGCTCCTCCTGGACATGTAACACACTGCTGCCTCGATGGGGTCGAGCTCTGTCTTACATGAACCACATTTTATAGAAATCAAGGTCGTTTTGGGTAATGGGGATGATCTTCCAAAATCTTCACGTAGCGTTCGGTAGTCACCGTGCCATTAAGGAATTAAGGACATTGCACACCACAGAATCATTCGCTGAGGCTGAAGAGACTTCTCCATCACGAAGTGTGATACTCAGTCCCCCAAAAGGGCCAGTTTTGCTTATTGACGAACCTATCCAAAAGAAAGTAGGCTTCGTCGCTAAACCAAACCATAATGCTCATACTGATTCCCATTATGCCCCGCGTCCAACCGTGCAGTTTGAATGTCCTAACGCAAACCGTTCAGAAGTTACGATTTTATTTCATGTAGTTCATTGCCACCCTGCATCTGTGTAACCTGTTCATCCCTAGAAGTACACAAACATTTGAAACAAATTTTTGTAATGCTTGTGCAGTTTCTTCTCTGTTATTAATTACCGTGTCGCCGGCTTTCTTACTCTTGAAATGTGATAGCTAATAAATCCAAGTTTGAATTTTGATTTGTTTGTACCTTTACTGTTCACAATTTCTTCTCTTACTAAACTTTCAGTGTATCTTCTCACATTCTCTAGAACACGATTACAAATTGTTTTCTTTAACTCAGCTATTTTGTCTACTTTCTGAAACCGTTTACTTGTAAGTCTAATCTTTTCTTTAATATTTGCCCTGTGCCATTTCCTATAAAATTTTCTTGTGCTTTTTCCGTGCCTATAACATCTTCTGCTTGCCTATCTACTTTAGACAAATTATGCCGTTTCCTTCTGTGACCGTACAGTCTAAATTTTGTGAGATTATTAAAGTGTTGCTTAATATGGTATTCTACATCTCTCTATTGCATACAATCTAACACCAATAAACAAGGAAAGTAAGATCAACCCATTATTGCCAATCCTTACAGAACTACAGAGATTAAACAAATGTCAGTTAATGTCAGTAAGGCTCCATTAAAGCCTTGCTCATAAAGGTGTCAAAGCGACGTTTTCATTGTCGCACACGTGGTAAAAGGAGTGGCTTAGGAGTGTGTCTCTCCAGCCACACTAGTGATCCACCTGAGAAGTGGAGGCAGATGGTTCTCTCTATAGGGCGCATTTGGGTGGTGTGACTGCTGACAAATGGTTCAAATGGTTCTGAGCACTATGGGACTTAACATCTGAGATCATCAGTCTCCTAGAACTTAGAACTACTTAAACCTAAATAACCTAAGGACATCACACCTATCCATGCCCGAGGCAGGATTCGAACCTGCGACCGTAGCGGAAGCGCGGTTCCAGACTGAAGCGCCTAGAACGGCTCGGCCACATGGGCCGGCGATTGATGACGGAACAGCCAGTTTATTCAACAGACTACAAACAGAAGCGGATGAAATGTCTTTTCTGGACATGTTTCACATTTTATTTTAGTGTCAGTAGAGGTCATACACTCCTGGAAATTGAAATAAGAACACCGTGAATTCATTGTCCCAGAAAGGGGAAACTTTATTGACACATTCCTGGGGTCAGATACATCACATGATCACACTGACAGAACCACAGGCACATAGACACAGGCAACAGAGCATGCACAATGTCGGCACTAGTACAGTGTATATCCACCTTTCGCAGCAATGCAGGCTGCTATTCTCCCATGGAGACGATCGTAGAGATGCTGGATGTAGTCCTGTGGAACGGTTTGCCATGCCATTTCCACCTGGCGCCTCAGTTGGACCAGCGTTCGTGCTGGACGTGCAGACCGCGTGAGACGACGCTTCATCCAGTCCCAAACATGCTCAATGGGGCACAGATCCGGAGATCTTGCTGGCCAGGGTAGTTGACTTACACCTTCTAGAGCACGTTGGGTGGCACGGGATACATGCGGACGTGCATTGTCCTGTTGGAACAGCAAGTTCCCTTGCCGGTCTAGGAATGGTAGAACGATGGGTTCGATGACGGTTTGGATGTACCGTGCACTATTCAGTGTCCCCTCGACGACCACCAGTGGTGTACGGCCAGTGTAGGAGATCGCTCCCCACACCATGATGCCGGGTGTTGGCCCTGTGTGCCTCGGTCGTATGCAGTCCTGATTGTGGCGCTCACCTGCACGGCGCCAAACACGCATACGACCATCATTGGCACCAAGGCAGAAGCGACTCTCATCGCTGAAGACGACACGTCTCCATTCGTCCCTCCATTCAAGCCTGTCGCGACACCCCTGGAGGCGGGCTGCACGATGTTGGGGCGTGAGCGGAAGACGGCCTAACGGTGTGCGGGACCGTAGCCCAGCTTCATGGAGACGGTTGCGAACGGTCCTCGCCGATACCCCAGGAGCAACAGTGTCCCTAATTTGCTGGGAAGTGGCGGTGCGGTCCCCTACGGCACTGCGTAGGATCCTACGGTCTTGGCGTGCATCCGTGCGTCGCTGCGGTCCGGTCCCAGGTCGACGTGCACGTGCACCTTCCGCCGACCACTGGCGACAACATCGATGTACTGTGGAGACCTCACGCCCCACGTGTTGAGCAATTTGGCGGTACGTCCACCCGGCCTCCCGCATGTCCACTATACGCCCTCGCTCAAAGTCCGTCAGCTGCACATACGGTTCACGTCCACGCTGTCGCAGCATGCTACCAGTGTTAAAGACTGCGATGGAGCTCCGTATGCCACGGCAAACAGGCTGACACTGACGGCGGCGGAGCACAAATGCTGCGCAGCTAGCGCCATTCGAAGGCCAACACCGCGGTTCCTGGTGTGTCCGCTGTGCCGTGCGTGTGATCATTGCTTGTACAGCCCTCTCGCAGTGTCCGGAGCAAGTATGGTGGGTCTGACACACCGGTGTCAATGTGTTCTTTTTTCCATTTCCAGGAGTGTAGAATAGCATAAAAATTTTACATTCTTCTTCATACGAAGAGTTATGTATATTGTACGATTTGTTTACCTTTTTAAACGTATATTATTGATAATATATAGCGTGAGCAACATTACTGTTTATTTATTTATTGTTCCGTGGGACCACATTAAGCAGAAGTCTCCATGGTCATGGAACGAGTCAATACATGAAATTATAGCACGATAGTAGAAACAGATAAAATGATATATAAGAAAAGTATTCAGGCGACAATTCGTAAGTTTAAATAAAGAAAATCAACAATGTAACACTGGAATTTGCTTAATTTTTCAGCTCTTCCAGGAGCTCCTCGACAGAATAGAAGGAGTGAGCCATGAGGAAACTCTTCAGTTTAGACTTAAAAGTGTTTGGGCTACTGCTAAGATTTTTGAGTTCTTATGGTAGCTTATTGAAAATGGATGCAGCAAAATACTGCACTCCTTTCTGCACAAGAATCAAGGAAGTGCATTCCACATGCAGATTTGATTTCTGCCTAGTATTAACTGAGTGAAAGCTGCTAACTCTTGGGAATAAGCTAATTTTGCTAACAACAAACGACATTAAAGAAAATATATACTGTGAGGGCAATGTCAAAATTCCCAGACTATTGAATAGGGGTCGACAAGAGGTTCTCGAACGTACACCACACATAGCTCGAACAGCCCGTTTTTGAGCCAAAAATACCCTTTTTGAATCAGAAGAATTACCCCAAAAATAATACCATATGATATAAGCGTATGAAAATATGCGAAGTAGACTACTTTTCGTGTTGAAATGTCACTTATTTCAGATACTGTTCTAATGGTAAATAAAGCAGCATTTAGTTTCTGAACAAGATCCTGAACATGGGCTTTTCACAACAGCTTACTATCTATCCGAACGCCTAGGAACTTGAACTGTTCCGTCTCGCTTATAATATGCCCATTCTGTCTGATCAAAATATCGGTTCTTGTTAAATTGTGAGTTAGAAACTGTAAAAACTGAGTCTTACTGTGATTTAGCATCAAATTATTTTCCACAAGCCACGAACTTATTTCATGAACTACATTATTTGATAATGTTTCAATATTATGCACAAGATCCTTCACTACCAAGCTGGTGTCATCAGCAAACAGAAATATTTTTGAATCAGCTGTAATACTACACTCCTGGAAATTGAAATAAGAACACCGTGAATTCATTGTCCCAGGAAGGGGAAACTTTATTGACACATTCCTGGGGTCAGATACATCACATGATCACACTGACAGAACCACAGGCACATAGACACAGGCAACAGAGCATGCACAATGTCGGCACTAGTACAGTGTATATCCACCTTTCGCAGCAATGCAGGCTGCTATTCTCCCATGGAGACGATCGTAGAGATGCTGGATGTAGTCCTGTGGAACGGCTTGCCATGCCATTTCCACCTGGCGCCTCAGTTGGACCAGCGTTCGTGCTGGACGTGCAGACCGCGTGAGACGACGCTTCATCCAGTCCCAAACATGCTCAATGGGGGACAGATCCGGAGATCTTGCTGGCCAGGGTAGTTGACTTACACCTTCTAGAGCACGTTGGGTGGCACGGGATACATGCGGACGTGCATTGTCCTGTTGGAACAGCAAGTTCCCTTGCCGGTCTAGGAATGGTAGAACGATGGGTTCGATGACGGTTTGGATGTACCGTGCACTATTCAGTGTCCCCTCGACGATCACCAGTGGTGTACGGCCAGTGTAGGAGATCGCTCCCCACACCATGATGCCGGGTGTTGGCCCTGTGTGCCTCGGTCGTATGCAGTCCTGATTGTGGCGCTCACCTGCACGGCGCCAAACACGCATACGACCATCATTGGCACCAAGGCAGAAGCGACTCTCATCGCTGAAGACGACACGTCTCCATTCGTCCCTCCATTCACGCCTGTCGCGACACCACTGGAGGCGGGCTGCACGGATGTTGGGGCGTGAGCGGAAGACGGCCTAACGGTGTGCGGGACCGTAGCCCAGCTTCATGGAGACGGTTGCGAATGGTCTTCGCCGATACCCCAGGAGCAACAGTGTCCCTAATTTGCTGGGAAGTGGCGGTGCGGTCCCCTACGGCACTGCGTAGGATCCTACGGTCTTGGCGTGCATCCGTGCGTCGCTGCGGTCCGGTCCCAGGTCGACGGGCACGTGCACCTTCCGCCGACCACTGGCGACAACATCGATGTACTGTGGAGACCTCACGCCCCACGTGTTGAGCAATTCGGCGGTACGTCCACCCGGCCTCCCGCATGCCCACTATACGCCCTCGCTCAAAGTCCGTCAACTGCACATACGGTTCACGTCCACGCTGTCGCGGCATGCTACCAGTGTTAAAGACTGCGATGGAGCTCCGTATGCCACGGCAAACTGGCTGACACTGACGGCGGCGGTGCACAAATGCTGCGCAGCTAGCGCCATTCGACGGCCAACACCGCGGTTCCTGGTGTGTGTGCAGTGCCGTGCGTGTGATCATTGCTTGTACAGCCCTCTCGCAGTGTCCGGAGCAAGTATGGTGGGTCTGACACACCGGTGTCAATGTGTTCTTTTTTCCATTTCCAGGAGTGTAGAAGGCATATCATTTATATAAATAAGAAACAGCAGTGGCCCCAACACCGACACTTGGGGAACGCCCCACTTAACAGTGCCCCATTGGGACTGAACATCACTACCACTCTCAATATTGCGGAGAATTACCTTCTGCTTTCTGTTCTTAAAGTAAGAGGCGAACAAATTGTAAGCTACTCCCCTTACGCCATAATGGTCCAACTTCTGCAGTAACATTTTGAGGTCAACACAGTCAAAAGTCTTTGTTAAATCAAAGAAAACACCTAACGTTCGCAACCTTTTATTTAATCCGTCCAAAACCTCACAGAGAAAAGAGAATATAGCATTTTCAGTTGTTAAGCCATTTCTAAAACCAAACTGTACATTTGACAGCAAATTATGTGAATTTAAATGCTGCTGTTAATATAGTTAATAATTTGCGTTACATTGTGTTCTACCTAGCTGTTTGATATTGCAGTATTACACACCGATGGGCCATTATGAACAGCTCCCACCACGAAACTGAACACCGCCTGGTTGGGTGCAAAGAGAACAAGCGGTGCAGAGGCCAATGCCGGAATGATTCTAGAAACGATACGAGCTGCAAATAGGAAATACACTGACATCAGCGACATTGGCAGCGGGCAGATTATTACGGCCCGGAGGGTGAGAACGAACATCTCATAAAAGCGTGCTACTGTCGTGAACTTCTATAGAAAGTAGTTGAAGGACGGTGAAATCACGGCGACAAGATGTTGGATGCCTATGCCTTATCACAGATCGGAGGCTTTCGCACTCTGTAAAGTACAGCATGATGGGCATATCTAAGAGGGAGTGCAATGTTTTGTTACAGGGTCAAGTGTTTCCGAGCGTAATGTTCATCTACATCTACATCTGCGTAATTACTCTACAATTAACAATTAAGTGCCTGGCAGAGAGTTCATCGAACCACCATCAAGCTATTTCTCCAACCTTCCACTCTCGAACGGCGCGCGGTAAAAAAGAGCTCTTATTTCTCTTATTTTATCACGATGATAATTTCAGCCTATATAGGTGGGCGGCAAAAGAATATTTTCGCAATCAAATGGGAAAGTCGGTGAATAAATTTTCACGAGAAGACCCTGCCGCAACGAAAAACGCCTTTGTTTTAAGGATTGCCGCCCCAATTCACGTATCACATCTGTGGCACTCACTTTTCTATTTCACTATAATACAAAATGAGCTGCTCTTCTTTGGACTTTTTCGATGTCCTCCGTCAATCCTATCTGCTGCAGATAGTACACCTCACAGCAGTACACCAGTAGAGTACTGACAAGCGTATGTTACCAATCTCTTAAGTAGATCTGTTGCATTTTCTGAGTGTTCTGCTAATAAATCGCAGTCTTTGGTTTGCTTTCCCCACAACATTATCTATGTCATATTTCAAATTTAAGTTACCCGTAATTGTAATCCTAAGTATTTAGTTGAATTGACAGCCTTTAGATTTGTGTTATTTACCGTTAACCGAAATTTAGCGGATTTATTTTAGTACTCATGATTTCACACTTTTCACCATTTAGAGTCAACTGCCACTTTTCTCACTATACAGGTATCTTATCCAAAACGTTTTGCAGTTGATTTTGATCGTGTGATGACTTTACAGGCTGGCAAATGACTGCATCATCAGTGAACAATCTAAGAGGGCTGTTCAGACAATCTTCTATATCGTTTATGTAGATCAGGAATAGCGGGGGGCCTGTAAAACTTACTAGGGGAACGGCAGGTATCATTTTCGCTTTACTCGATGGCTTTGCGTCAGTTACTACGAACTGTTACCTTTGTGACAGGAAATCACGAATGCAGTCACACAAGTGAGGCGACACTCCATAGGCACACAATTTGATTTGGAGACGTTTGTGGGAACGGTGCCGAAAGCCTTGTGAAACTTCAAAAATATGAGTAATGAGCACTCACTGCTTCGTGAGAATAAAGAGCTTGTTGTGTTTCACAAGAAAGATATTTTCTGAGTGAGGGCTAATAAATCGTTTTCCTAGAGGCAATTCATAACGCTCGCTCACAGTACATGCTCTAAAATCCTACTGCAAATCGACATTAGTGATAATAGTCTGCAGCTGAGTGGATTACACTTATTAGCTTTCTTGGGTATGGTGTGACTTGTGCAACTTTCCACTCTTGAGGCAGGACCTTTTGAAGAGCGAGCGGATGTATATGATTGCTAAGTAGGGAGCTATTGTATCAGCATACTCTGAAAGGAACCTGAGTAGCTCACAATATGGACCGGAAGCCTTGCCTTTATTTAGTGTTTTAGGCTGCTTTGCTACACCGAGGATATCTACTTCTAAGTTATTCATATTGCCAATTGTTCTACACTGAAAGCCAAAGAAACTGCTACACCTGCCTAATATCGTGTAGGGCCCCCGCGAGCACGCAGAAGTGCCGCAACACGACGTGGCACGGACTCACTAATGTCTGAAGTAGTGCTGGAGGAAACTTACACGATGAATCTTGCAGGGCTGTCCACAAATCCATAAGAGTACAAGGGAGTGGAGATCTCGTCTGAACAGCACGTTGCAAGGCAACCCAGATATGCTCAATAATGTTCATGTCTGGGGAGTTTGGTGGCCAGCGGAAGTATTTTAACTTAGAGGCGTGTTCCTGGAGCCACTACAGCAATTCTGGACGTGTGGGGTGTCGCATTGTTCTGCTGGAATTCCCAAGTCCGTCGGTATGCACAACGGACATGAATGGATGCAGGTGATCAGATCCGTATCCAGATGTATTAGAGGTCCCCTGATATTCACGGACACTCGTGAAATGGTCGTACGAGAAAATCCCCATTACATCGCTGCCTCGGAGGTGCTGTCTCATTGTTCGTGCGCCGACTATAACACCAGTATCAAACTCACTTAAGTCTTGATAATCTGCCGTTCTAGCAGCAGTAACCAATCTAAGAACTGCTCCAAACACTTGTTATGTTATACAGGCGTTGTCGACCACAGCTCCGCATTCTGCCTGTTTATATATCTCTGTATTTGGATACGCATGTGCTTCGCTAAGTGCCGAAGTGGTAAGGTTGGTTCAAATGGCTCTGAGCACTATGGGACTTAACATCTGTGGTCATCAGTCCTCTAGAACTTAGAACTACTTAAACATAACTAACCTAAGAACATTACACACATCCATGCCCGAGGCAGGACTCGAAACTGCGACCGTAGCGGTCACGCGGTTCCAGACTGAAGCGCCTAGAACCGCACGGCCACACCGGCTGGCAAGTGGTAAGGAATACCACTCAATCCATGATAAGAAGATTGCAGCACATCATTGATACTAATGGTCATCAATTTCAACACCATCTGTAAATGTACGTTCATACCACCTTTCTGATCTTCGTTGACCTTCAAAGACCTTACTGTTACACATCATTGGATTCGTCTCGATAGCCGCTATCAGAAAATAAGTACAAAAACATAGCATCACTTTAAAAAAAAAAGCAAAGTTGACCTTCATATCTCTGACGCGACCCCACCTAGCAACAAAAAACCAACATCATATTATGGCCCCTGTTGTCCTTTGTAACTTTTGTCCCATAAACTTTTCAGCTCCTGTCATTCTTTCGGAGTTATTCTTGGTGGCAATAGTTAGTGACTCACCATATACAGGGTGAGTCACCTAACATTACCGCTGGATATATTTCGTAAACCACATCAAATACTAACGAATCGATTCCACAGACCGAACTTGAGGAGAGGACCTAGTGTAATTGGTTAATACAAACCATAAAAAATGCACGGAAGTATGTTTTTTAACACAAACCTACGTTTTTTTAAATGGAACCCCGTTAGTTTTGTTAGCACATCTGAACATATAAACAAATACGTAATCAGTGCCGTTTGTTGCATTGTAAAATGTTAATTACATCCGAAGATATTGTAACCTAAAGTTGACGCTTGAGTACCACTCCTCCGCTGTTCGATCGTGTGTATCGGAGAGCACCGAATTACGTAGGGATCCAAAGGGAACGGTGATGGACCTTAGGTACAGAAGAGACTGGAACAGCACATTACGTCCACATGCTAACACCTTTTTATTGGTCTTTTTCACTGACGCACATGTACATTACCATGAGGGGTGAGGTACACGTTCGACGGGCGTTTCGTTGGACGTGGAAGACGCATAAATTGGCCAGCCCGTTCTCCTGATCTTACACCTCTGGGCTTCTTTCTGTGGGGTACGTTAAAGGAGAATGTGTACCGTGATGTGCCTACAACCCCAGAGGATAGACGACATTACACCAGATGTACTGCGACGTCTACGACATTCATTACGCCAGAGATTGCAGTTGTGTGCAGCAAATGATGGCCACCACATTGAACATCTATTGGCCTGACATGTCGGGACACACTCTATTCCACTCCGTAGTTGAAAACGAAAACCACGTGTGTGCGTGTACCTCACCCCTCATGGTAATGTACATGTGCGTCAGCGAAAAAGACCAATAAAAAGGTGTTAGCATGTCGACGTAATGTGCTGTTCCAGTCTCTTCTGTACCTAAGGTCCATCACCGTTCCCTTTGGATACCTACGTAATTCGGTAGCGGAGGAGTGGTACTCAAGCGTCAACTTTAGGTTACAATATCTCCGGATGTAATTAACATTTTACAATGCAACAAACGGCACTGATTACGTATTTGTTTATATGTTCAGATGTGCTAACAAAACTAACGGGGTTCCATTTAAAAAAAACGTAGGTTTGTGTTAAAAAACATACTTCCGTGCATTTTTTATGGTTTGTATTAACCAATTACACTAGGCCCTCTCCTCACGTTCGGTCTGTGGAATCGATTCGTCAGTATTTGATGTGGTTTACGAAATATATCCAGCGGTAACGTTAGGTGACTCACCCTGTATATGTGTTAAGCTTGTGGTTGTCACAAACAGATTGTTACTTCCAGTGTCTTAACATTTTGCGAGGAAAAATATTTTAAGGTATAGACATTTCCACACAAATAAACCTGTAAATTCTTTTTGTTTTACTATATTTGAATTTGTGAGCGAAATGTGAAGTGGTTTATCTAATGAATGAGAATTTCACTCTGCAGCGGAGTGTGCGCTGATATGAAACTTCCTGGCAGATTAAAACTGTGTGCCCGACCGAGACTCGAACTCGGGACCTATGCCTTTCGCGGGGAAGTGCTCTACCAACTGAGCTACCGAAGCACGACTCACGGCCGGTACTCACAGCTTTACTTCTGCCAGTACCTCGTCTCCTACCTTCCAAACTTTACAGAAGCTCTCCTGCGAACCTAGCAGAACTAGCACTCCTGAAAGAAAGGATATTGCGGAGACATGGCTTAGCCACAGCCGGGGGATGTTTCCAGAATGAGAATTTCACTCTGCAGCGGAGTGTGCGCTGATATGAAACTTCCTGGCAGATTATCTAATACACTCCTGGAAATTGAAATAAGAACACCGTGAATTCATTGTCCCAGGAAGGGGAAACTTTATTGACACATTCCTGGGGTCAGATACATCACATGATCACACTGACAGAACCACAGGCACATAGACACAGGCAACAGAGCATGCACAATGTCGGCACTAGTACAGTGTATATCCACCTTTCGCAGCAATGCAGGCTGCTATTCTCCCATGGAGACGATCGTAGAGATGCTGGATGTAGTCCTGTGGAACGGCTTGCCATGCCATTTCCACCTGGCGCCTCAGTTGGACCAGCGTTCGTGCTGGACGTGCAGACCGCGTGAGACGACGCTTCATCCAGTCCCAAACATGCTCAATGGGGGACAGATCCCGAGATCTTGCTGGCCAGGGTAGTTGACTTACACCTTCTAGAGCACGTTGGGTGGCACGGGATACATGCGGACGTGCATTGTCCTGTTGGAACAGCAAGTTCCCTTGCCGGTCTAGGAATGGTAGAACGATGGGTTCGATGACGGTTTGGATGTACCGTGCACTATTCAGTGTCCCCTCGACGATCACCAGTGGTGTACGGCCAGTGTAGGAGATCGCTCCCCACACCATGATGCCGGGTGTTGGCCCTGTGTGCCTCGGTCGTATGCAGTCCTGATTGTGGCGCTCACCTGCACGGCGCCAAACACGCATACGACCATCATTGGCACCAAGGCAGAAGCGACTCTCATCGCTGAAGACGACACGTCTCCATTCGTCCCTCCATTCACGCCTGTCGCGACACCACTGGAGGCGGGCTGCACGATGTTGGGGCGTGAGCGGAAGACGGCCTAACGGTGTGCGGGACCGTAGCCCAGCTTCATGGAGACGGTTGCGAATGGTCCTCGCCGATACCCCAGGAGCAACTGTGTCCCTAATTTGCTGGGAAGTGGCGGTGCGGTCCCCTACGGCACTGCGTAGGATCCTACGGTCTTGGCGTGCATCCGTGCGTCGCTGCGGTCCGGTCCCTGGTCGACGGGCACGTGCACCTTCCGCCGACCACTGGCGACAACATCGATGTACTGTGGAGACCTCACGCCCCACGTGTTGAGCAATTCGGCGGTACGTCCACCCGGCCTCCCGCATGCCCACTATAAGCCCTCGCTCAAAGTCCGTCAACTGCACATACGGTTCACGTCCACGCTGTCGCGGCATGCTACCAGTGTTTAAGACTGCGATGGAGCTCCGTATGCCACGGCAAACTGGCTGACACTGACGGCGGCGGTGCACAAATGCTGGGCAGCTAGCGCCATTCGACGGCCAACACCGCGGTTCCTGGTGTGTCCGCTGTGCCGTGCGTGTAATCATTGCTTGTACAGCCCTCTCGCAGTGTCCGGAGCAAGTATGGTGGGTCTGACACACCGGTGTCAATGTGTTCTTTTTTCCATTTCCAGGAGTGTAGTTGTAGACTATAGCTCTGCACTATTCAAAATAAAACACATTGAATTTTGACGATAATGTTGTTGCTTATGAGAGGGACAGCTAATAAAGAAACGACAGGTACAATTAACTGACTTGGATCACCTGACGTTTTTAGAAGTTGTTCAGTAATGGTTCATCTCACGAAGCACTATTTGAGGAGGAAGAAAATAACCTATCATGTTCTACACTACGAAAATGTAAACGACGTTTTGCCTGCCTAATACAGGTTTTTATTACTTCCGATCTTAGACACACTTGGGGTTATGTCACTCATGGTACATAATGGAAATTTCATCACCTGACGTTTTTCGGAAGCTTTACAGTGATGTTTGACCTGACAAAGCACCATTTTAGGAAGAAAGAATATAACTGATCATGTTCTACAGTAAAAAAATATAACTGATGTTATTCACCAACTTTATATTTGCTGCAATTTTTGAACGTTGCGAAATAGCTTTGTATTTGAACAGGCACAGCTAATGGTCGCCGCACAGAGGAAGGCTGTAATGTTTAATGATAGAAACTATGGTGCCATGTCTCTCTAAAAATTTTACAGACTTTACCTCCTTTCATTTTCACAATCAGTTACTTAATAATACAAAGAGCTTACTCCACGATAAGATCTGTAGCATATTTAACCGTTGAGATAAAATTTCCAGCCACTTTATAGCAAAAAACTATAATAAAAATGAAGTATTTTAGAGAGCTCTTTAATTCAGTGTATAACGTAAATTGAATATTTTGATAATGCACAACCATATTTACCAAAAGCACCAAATACGACGTTAGCTTTCTAAACACTTAGGTCACCATGACAGCTTCCCAGTTTGCTTCTATAAAACAGTCTCAGAACAGGATCTGTGACATTACGTGTCATACGAACTCATATGTGCTGCTGGCTGTACCCTGTACTGTAGCGGAATTTGCATCTAAAACTTCAAGTTTACTGCTTTTACAAACGAATGCCTATTAAATATGGTTATTCCAGCCGTTTCAAACACTGCAGATGGTTTTTATGTTGCTAGGCGCACAATGTCGAGGCCTCCACTTGTGGATCTAGTGCAACAATCCTTTTTAAGAGGATCCAAATGATAATGGAGTTCATAATTTTTTAAATCCTCTAATGCAGTGCAGGTCCTTGGATTCATAATTTTCTGTGAGTACTCTAACGTATGATCACTTTCAGATGGCTCTGAGCACTATGGGACTTAACATCTGAGGTCATCAGTCCCCTAGACTTAGAACTACTTAAACCTAACTAACCTAAGGACATCACACACATCCTTGCCCGAGGCAGGATTCGAACCTGCGACCGTAGCAGCAGCGCGGTTCCGGACTGAAGCGCCTAGAACCACTCGGCCACAGCGGTCGGCTTATGATCACTTTCTATTGGTATTTACAGCAACTGTTGATACGTATCTTGTATTCCCTAGTTGTATCCTGATTTTCCATATATGTTTACTGTAATTTGTAAACCTTGTTTGCACTCCTACACTGGCTTGTAGTTTTATCCAATTCAATAACAGTAGTTTATATTCTCCGTTTGTAAGAATTGTTTTCACCAAATACTCCACTTTGCATTTTTTTGACTTCAACCTGTTCCATTTCAAGTTTTTTTATTTATTTACTTATTTATTTTTTATTTTTTTATTTTTTTTTTTTTTTTGGATACACGTAACGCATTAACTGCACGTAAGAATGGTTCAAGTTTGTCTGATACAGTGCTTCTTTCATTAAGAATTGCCGAATAATATAATTCGTGGGAACCAGTCCTAATTTTGTAATATCTATATTTGACGGTATTGTAGAGAATAATGTCCTTGATTGAGATATAACACTTCTATTTAATACTTACGTTGTGCTTGTTGGAGTCTGTCTTAAAAATTTCCCCATAGTTTACAGGTAATTGAAAGTGTAGGCAAACAGTATATAGTTTACAATATTTCCTCAGTCTTGATTGTCTGGGAAGTTTAATTGTACACCAGTCGAATTTCCTGTACTCTCATTGTCCCAGTACCCAATTGCAGGACACTGTTAAACACAACACAGCAGCTGTTCTGTAATCTGTCTGATAGTTTACGTAAAGGTGACTCTTATTAGTAACTGCCACAGACTAAAGTGGAGCACTTTATAGATAATATTTGTTCCTGTTTTATACACTTAGACAGTTTTCCACATAGTCAAAAACAGCATCCATTCTGTAGTTATATACCGTAACTTCCAGTCTGGTAATACCATATTCTTTAGCCAAGGACGATGTAAAATATTCTCATAGATGCACATCAGAGACAATTTATTTATATGACAGTTACCGACACCTTTGTTTACTCCTGGGCTTGTGATTTGACACATAAATTTGTGATATATGTTTGAGCTCATCCACTGTAAACAGTCTATTAAAGTTGTCTTATCGTTGTTCTCAACCACATTACTGTTTCCTTTGTAGTCTTCTTTCACACAGAAACCGTGCTTTGATGTTAGGTAATCACACTTTCCATTCTGTTAAAACCCAGAGATACCTTGAGTTATATCCAGGTCCATAAGATAATAGTCATCTACTCAAAGATGCTGCAAAATCCCAGCCAGATCATCCATCAGTATAGCCATTTTAATGTCGGAAAATTCCACTTTCTATAGTACAGAACTAAATTCCGTCCTGGCAGGCCTCGTAAGGCCCAACGGTACCAACCGACCGCCGTGTCATCCTCTGCCGACAGACGTCACTGGATGTGGATATCGAGCGACATGAAGTCAGCACACCGCTCTCCTAGTCATTGTCAGTTTTCGTGACAAGAGCCACTATTTCTGAATCAGTAGCTCCTCAATTGGCCTCGCAAGGGCTGAGAGCAGTGCTCAGCAGACCCGGACGGTGACCTGTCCAAGCGTAACAGCGCGTAACTTCGATGATCCGAAAGAAACCATTGTTACCACTATGGCAAGGCCATTGCCTCCTATTCTATAAGCATATGATTTTTATAGTTCCCCGAACTGATTTGCATTCCCTCCTTGCCAATTTTTTCTAATATTCATCTTGCTGTCACATTCCTGTGTGGGAGAAATTTTAGTTTCGCCTCGATGCCGTGTCTCAAAGAGATGAACTTGGAGAACTTACGACATAGATAACTGTTAAAAGCACCACACATTTCCTTCTTTAACATTACAGAGTCCCTTCTGTAATTGGTCTTGGCAGTCCAGTTGATCACAGAATTTAATCACCATAATTTTATCCCAAATTGTTTCTGTAATTGGTGTAGGCATATTAAAATTTTTCTTCCTAAGGAGCATACCAGTTTTCGTGCAAGTTCCATTACTCACCTTAGTAACAAGATTGTCTAGGCTCCCCAATGATATCATATCCGCCCCCGGAAGCTGAATGGTCAGCGTGACGGAGTTTCAATTCTCTGGACCCGGGTTCGATTCACGGACGCGTCAGGGAATTTTCTTCGCCCAGGGACTGGGTGTTGTGCTGTCATCATCATCATCGTATCATCCTCATCGACTGCAGGTGGCCGAAGTGGCGTCAAATTGAAAGACCGGCACCCGGCGAACGGCCTGCCCGACGGGGGGCCCTAGCCATACGATTAAATAAAATAAATGATATCATGATGTCATTTGCAGCTATTCCTGATAAATTTATAAAGCTACTGGGTTTAGCTCCTTGGGTGCCACTCCTGGTTCCATATCATGCAATAATGTGGATGGGGAGGGGGGCACTCTATTGCAAAATCCAGACACCTCATTTTACTATCCTGGCCTGGCCTGGCCTGAAGGTGGCATCATGTTGATCTTAGTGTTGATGATGCTAATACGAGGGCTATCCAGAAAGTGAATTACGTTTTGGAATTTAATATAAATAAAGTTTTGGAAATCTGTTTATTATATACAGATGAAAGCCACACTTAAATACTACTTTTCTACATAGTTGCCATTTAAATTAAGGCACTTATCGTAGCGATGGACGAGCTTGGAAAATCCTTCGTCGTAAAATTCGGCCGCCTGCGCCTTCAACCACGTGGTTACCTCTTCTTTTGGGACAGAAAGGGTGTGATTTTTGTGGATTTCCTGGAAAGAGGCACTACAATAAACTCTCAAAGGTATTACCAAACTCTGCACAACCTCAGAAGAGCAATACAAAACAAGCGCAGGGGAAAGTTGGCCTCAAAGATCTTGCTGATTCACGACAACGCCCGGGCCCACACGGCAAATGCTACTCGTGAAGTTTTCGAATCTTTTAAGTGGGAGTTGTTTCCTCATCCGCCGTACAGTCCCGACCTGACACCAAGCGACTTCCACTTATTCCCAGCAGTGAAGAAGTGGTTGGCTATGCAGCGTTTTGATGACGACGCACAGCTTCAAGAAGAGGTAACCACGTGGTTGAAGGCGCAGGCGGCCGAATTTTACGACGAAGGGATTTCCAAACTCGTCCATCGCTACGATAAGTGCCTTAATTTAAATGGCAACTATGTAGAAAAGTAGTATTTAAGTGTGGCTTTCATCTGTATATAATAAAAAAAATTCCAATACTTTATTTATTTTTAATTCCAAAACGTAATGTACTTTGTGGATAGCCCTCGTATGTTGTATTTGGTGTTTTTGGTTCAAATGTCTCTGAGCACTATGGGACTTAACATCTGAGGTCGTCAGTCCCCTAGAACTTAGAACTACTTAAACTTAACTCACCTAAGGACATCACACACATCCATGCCCGAGGCAGGATTCGAACCTGTGATCGTAGCAGTAGCGCGGTTCCGGGCTGAAGCGCCTAGAATCGCTCGGCCACAACGGTGCTTTTGGTAGTTACGTTTGCGTATCAGGAATTATGCTGTTTATGTGATACAATGAATTAAAGATCTTTCCACGTTTCATTTTTAGTACCACTTGTTGTGCCAAAGTGTCAGGAAATGTTACGCTACAGCTAAATATGTTATAGATCTTGTCTTGGAGTTAGCCGGCCGCAGTGGCCTAGCGGTTCAAGGCGCTTCAGTCTGGAACCGCGCGACCGCTACGGTCGCAGGTTCGAATCTTGCTTCGGGTATGGATGTGTGTGATATCCTTAGGTTAGTTAGGTTTAAGTAGTTCTAAGTTCTAGGGGACTGATGACCTCAGATGTTAAGTCCCATAGTGCTCAGAGCCAATTGAGCCGAATTGTCTTGGAGTTAGCTGTTTGTATTACTTAGTAGTTGAGTTTGGAAAGGAAAGGAGATAAGTCTGTATACTTCTTAGAGACAGATGACTGAATAGTTCTCATGAATAAATGTCGTAGCCTTCTTTAGTATGGCAGCCTTGAGCCTTGCCAGTTCAAACATGAAGCTATGTCGGAACTTTGCAATGGACCGGTACCAGTGCTGTTTAATTAAAGTAAAGACGACATTAGGTAATAGACCCAGTTGGAAAGTAGATGGCTCTGTTTGAAATTCGGGATCGATATAGTCATAGGCATAAGTCGTACATATCTGCTTTTATGCCCAGCAGCTGAACTGGCTGCAGAAAAATTGCAATGTGTGAGCCTTTTGTCAAATTTACCTAAGCATCGGCAAGTGATGCGAATTTAAATAATACAAATTGCAATGCAGTAAGCAATACTGCACTGGCACTGCATTCACGATCAACTTCCGCGTTCAGTTAAGACTGAACTCGCAAACTCTGATTACGGTTCCGCATCAGCTGTAGAATATTTCGGAACATGAACGCAACATAATCGCAATTTTAGAGTTCATTTTCCATAAATGATAATAAAAAGATGAAATAGGAACGTATATTCTGTTGAGTTATTGATGTACGCAACACCAAACGTTTTAGATTGTAATGAACCTATGATTTATAAAATCAGTTAAGCACGAAAATAACTTATATTGGTCGTCCAAGAAATATTGTTTAGCCATTAAATAAAAGAACAATAATTGTCAAATGCACTAAAGCTTTAAAACTGAGAGTCCCATTCCATTAAATACTCACAAAATATTCTGCAGTTCATATATATACTAACAAACGGAAATTTTGCAAGATTGCACTTATCTTGCCACAAAACCTATAAACAAGTGATACTAAAGTAGAAACGATTTGAAGAATACATAACTTAAAGAAGTGCAACATGAATAACGGTAGACAACGATGTTCTTCGTTCTTTCCAACTTAACGGATTTGCACACACACACATTCCGACAACTGGTTAATGTGCTCAGTATGGGCTGTGATCATCTGTGGAAGCTGGGCATGCTGTGAATGATATCATTAATCTCATGTTGAGGCAGTAACACCCATTCTTCCCGCAGAGCCGCTCGCAAGTCTTGGAGAGTGGGTGATGGATGCTGACGTGATGCAACCCGTCTCCCTAGCACATCCCAGACGAGCTCTACGGGATTAAAAACGGGAGAGCGAGCAGGCCATGACATGTGTACAATATCTTCCATTTCCAAGAAAACTACAGTCACACGTGCTATATGATGTCGAGCATTATCGTCCATCAGTACAAAGTCTGGGTTCATAGCACCTCGCAACATCTGGAAATGAGGTCCCAAGATCTCGTCACGATACCTGACAGCAGTTAAACCTTGCCAGTTCAGCCGTACAATTTCTTGAAGAGGTGTCCTAGTGGTCAACATAACCCTTGCCCGCACCATTAGGGATCCTCTTCGATGTCGATCTCTTTCCACAATGTTTCAGTCCCGAAATCGTGTTCCACGTTCCCTCCAGATGCGGATACGTCGAGACTGACTCTCCAGACTCATCTGCGACAAGAGCATTGACCCACTGTTCAACCTTCAGGTGCCATGTTGACGACTGCACTCTACACGTTCCTTTCTGTAAAGAGGCGTCAGAGGTACACATATATCAGGTCTCTGACAATAACTGCCACTCTGCCGAAGCCTTCTGTACACAGTTTTCCTCGATACAACACATCCAGTGAGTGCTACGAGGTCAGATGCCAAGTGCCGTACTGTACTAAGATGGTATCGTCGTATCCTTACAGCCAAATAACGGCCCTGTCTCTCTGATTCACCTCTAGTTGGTCCTGCCCTGCTCCTCAGAATACAGTTAAGGTCTCTATAAACTATCACCACACCCGAGAAACAACAGAACGCTTCACATTAAGCCATCGAGCAACATCAGTTTGCAACTCTCCTGCTTCCATTCTTCATATGGCCCCCCACTGCAGAGAGTCTGGTAGGCGTCTTCTCTGTACCATACAACAGCGTCTGTGACGGTGTACACAGCGACTGTTATGTGGTACAACACTATTCCCTAATAACTGAACCTTTAGTTCTGTCACGGGAAAGGCTACGTATAATACTAACGCGCCGTAAAACAAGCTTATGTTACCCACTGAGAGGATTTCAAGTTCGACCGTGCGTGTGTCTAATGGAAATGTGTATAGGACTATAATTTCGAATTTTGTGCACTTGACAGTAAAGCTAAACGGGCCTTAACCTTGGGAGTTAACAGAAGTGGTAAAATTATAAGTGAATGAAAAAAATGAACGGTCGCCAGCCTAATTAGACACATTAATTTGGAAATATATATTTGAGAAAATTGGATATATTTACTGAAGTTACTTTTTTTGAGACTTCCCTTTGAATAGCAAACAGGATACAAACTGACACAGTGCACTCCATACTGTGTGTAGCAGCAGTTACCAATAACACACACACACGCGCGCACACACACACACACACACACACACACACACACACACACCAGTAAATTATGGGGAGCAAAACTGCGCCGAGCTCATACTAATGACGGCCAGTCATTAGCATTACTTAATCAAAATACTGAAACATCGCTGCATGAAGTGCAGAACTAATTTAGGACATGGGGGGGCTTCTATCTTGATTGATCTGAATAACACAAATAAAGATGAATAACATGTTAACTACACTGTTTAAGCCTCTCTACTTATAACAGTTTTCCTTAGTAACAGTAGCAGTTTATTTTTTTCTTAGTAGAAGGACGATATTATGGGGACCCATAAACTGGTATAGTTTCACTAGCCAAGATTCTTTGATTATCGCAAAACTAGTTCTAAAAGCTAATCATTCACTTAAATTAGTTTGCAAGGTAATAAAATGAAACTCTGGGCTTAATTAACTTCTAAAGGAACCATTCATGATGGGTACAAAAACTACACTATCTTTGAAAATGTGCATAACTTCACTTCTAACAGTACTACCGCAAATCGGTTCATTAAAGATTTATATGCACTTGTACTTTAGTCACCTGTGAAGCAGGTATTCTTGACAATAATATTTACACAATCTTGCACTGTAATCCTACAAAACTATATTTTATAATAAACTAAAGCTACTTTAGCAAAAGCATATCCAACTTCATTTTTATGGTTTTGGCTCTTAAAAAATTAAGGTTTTCATTTACCTATCGATTGATCTTTAAATTTTTGTACTTAAACTTCCTACCTTAACAATTTCCCTTGGACTAGTCCATAAGCAAAGCTTCCAAATTTTACTCTAACTTTTGCTACTCCATTTACTTTAGACAAAAAAATCGGTTTTAAACACATGAATGTCAGACTTGTTCATTTAAATCAGGATACTCGGATTTAGTAGCACATAGGTGAGGACCCTGCGTAGGTTCGCGATCAGGATTGAAGTCATGGTTTCGAACACGAATTGCCGTTTTATGTTATTATTATTGAAACAACACAAATTAAGTTGTCCATGCCAATATACATTACGTAATTGAATGTATGAAGTTGTGAAGCAGTGGCGAAGACGAGTGACAGGCGAAATGGCGACTAACTGTACTCACGGCTGTTGATGTGCGAATGCTCTATAAAATCCTTTCTTGGCGTCGGATTTTCAACATATTAGTCATTCCATTATTCCGTAAATACCAAATAATAGCCAGATCCACATTCGAGGCAAATCCCTTCTAATGCAGCTTCTACTTGCCTATCTTAGCACCGTCGAGGAGTACCGTGCTAAGGCTAGCCACACACTGCGTGTCGTTCACACAAAGGAGCCGCTCAGTTCGAGCGCCGAACTCACCTTTTACATCGCGCCATGCCACTTCCGTGGAGGAGGGACTTCCCTACAGCGTCACATAGTATTGTGATTTTCACATACGTCATACATTAGTGACCACAGACAACCGCTGTAACTGTTTTGTAGTTGCGAGTTCTGAAACGAGGTTTTTTTTTTCAGTGGGTCGACAAAACTCCCAAGGGCACACAAGGTCGTTCACTACTGTAGAACAGGAATAATCAAAATAAAACATATTTTACGGTAATCAGTGTTTATTAGTAGGATTTGATTGTCGGTCTTCATTATTACAAGTCATGAGCATTTAAGAAAACTCTGTAAAGCTTTTGTCATGGAAATTTAAGATACATTTTCGACACAATTTACGGTTTTGTTTTTACAAAACGCAGATTTTCTTCTGGCCTGACCTGCGTGAATAATATGTTGACCTTATCGGGCCGCAGCAGGGTCGTTGTCCACCCTGGGGCATATATAGGTTACGTTCATAGAGGTGCTTTTAGAGGCATGTATTAGTTTTTGCCTGCTTTATTTGAAGCATTTTTATGTGTTCTTCGTTCTTCAGTTATTTGAGTATCTCCCTTGTTATCAAAGGATTTATATTAGTATTTGGCTTTTAGGCTATCTACTCCTTTGTTTCCTTAACTATTTCATATCTCAGACTTATTCATTCGTTTTTCATAGTATTCCTTTCTCCTGTTTAAATCAATCGTTGCCATATGTTCCCTTGGAAATCCTCGACAACCTCTGGTTCTGTTAAGTTATTCAGGTCCCAGGTCCTTCATCTTCTAACGTCCAGCAGTTCCTTCTGTCTGCAGTTCGTAACCAATAAATTATGTTCAGAGCCCACATCTTCCCCAGGAAATGTCTTACAGTCTAAAATTTGGTTTTAAAATCTCTGTCTTACCGTTATACAATTTATCTGAAACCCTCTGCTTTCTCTAAGTCTTTTCCACCCACAACCTTCTTCCACGATTCTTAATCTAAGTATTAGCAATAATTAAATTCTACCACGCTGTTTCCTCTTTCATGTCTTTCTCCTGTCCATGTTCTCCTATTATTTTTTCTTCTCTTTTTTCTACTAACGACTTCCACTCCTCCCAAACAATTAAATTCTCGTCTCCCTTATCCATCTGAACGATTTATTTTATCTCCTCATAAATTCTTCATCATCTTTGGAGCTAATTGGCGCACAAGCTTTACTGCTGTCGTGGGTATTGGTTCTGTATTTAACGTGACTGCGTATTTTTCAGTATTAGATGTACTCGTATATTATCCATATTTAATTTTGTGTAGATAATCCTGTACCCACGTGACTAGACGTCCTGTTCTCCCTGCCATTGAACTTCAATAATTCGCATTACATTTAATTTGAAATTACCCTCTCCGCTTTTTAAAGTCCATGATTTACCTAATCGATTAAGACATGTAACCTTCCACGAACCGACTTGTAGAACGCCGGCTTTTTTCTTTTTTTTTCCTGATGGAAACATCCTCTTGAATAGTTCCCGCTGGGAGATTCAAATAGGATAGTAGACCCCCGAAATATTTGACTCAAAAGTATGCCATCATCACATTAAGTCATACAGTAAAGCAGCATGCCCATGGAAAAATTAACGGCTGTAGTATTCCTTTGCGTTCAGCCCAACAGAGTACCAGCACAGCAAGCCCATGTTGGCTAATGTTACAAGCTCAGATCGGTTAATCATCCCATACGTTAGACTGGTCTCTCCACATATACCGCTCCTATATGATTGAGGCTCGCTAGTCACCCTACTGCAAGGAAGTCCGCGATTCCTGAGAAAACTGGTTATAGAATGTAGATATAATTCTTAAAACTTTATTAGTTTTGTCGCCAATACGGGAGAGGTCACAGACGTCGTTGTCTACATTATTGTGGATTATACACTCACTGACAGAAAATGTTAAGTACCTAGAATGCGAATAGGAAGTAAATGGCAGCTCACTCGTTGCGGTTTTATTTCAGTGATTACAAAATGAAGGCACATAAACAACGAAACTGGCAGTACGAGCACGCTGCTGGTCCCTCATCAGCTGGATATTGCGTTGGATGCCTGCCTTGATACAGCCAGTGTATTATCTTCTGAGGTAACTTGGTCCCCAATTAATGTAAATGGTCCTCTATGCTCTGGATATTAACAATGGGGTAAAGTTGATATCTGAGCTGAGACAACATGCTGTCTGTCGGCGAAAAATCGTAGGATTTTGATGACCAAAGCAGTGCAACGAATTTTTATCACTGAATAGTGTTCCTCCAGATGTTCGTATGCATGTGTTGTAGACGCATTTCGAGGGAAGTATCCAACTTCTCCAGTATCGAACATTAGAATGGCAATATATTAATGGAACGACTCATCGAGTTCAAGCGGCCTCTGCTCGGCGGTGCTTCAGGGTGGAAAAAAAAATTAGAAACCAGTTTAAAAAATCCAATATGGCGGAACTAGCTCACTTGTGTTTGTGGCCATTATGGTGCCATGTTCAAAAGTATCCTAACGATCTGAAATTTGTGTTGTGTTCGGAAGTATCCAAATGACTTGAAACTTTAGGCACCATGTATAAAAGTATTCGAACAATATGATTTTTGCACCTTGATCAAACCTTTCCGAATTATATGAATTTGCATAAGTTGGTGACATGTTCAAAACACTTAATCAAAATAGTTACCTACAGAATATAACTAACAGTCACACACACACACACACACACACACACACACACACACACACACACTAACACACGGTTGAAACATGGTTGTGGACTTCACATATTTTCAAAACACATGTGGCTAAAGTAGCTTCCTAAGCAGGTAGTTGACATTTGGTTTTTAATGCTACGCTTGATGTAAGGCACTATGGACCCTCAAATTATATATTTCCCCACATCTAAATTGGTCTAAAAAACACACGATGCTTGAACGATGTAACAATGTTAATAAAACGTCTAAACTGTGTGTAAAAATACGTAAACTTCGTCAGAGTGGAATCTGCACGACTAAAACATGTATCAAAGTATGTAACAAGTGTTGGCATTTCGATCTGAGGCTGTGTTATTGGTCGTTTGTATAACAAACTGTCATCGCTTGACATTTGTACAACTTTTTCAGTAATGCTTTATCTTGAAAAATATCATTTTAAGGGCAAGAATGCGTCATGTTTTACACCAGATAAATATAGTCAGTATTATTCACAGACTAATACTGCCTTTTATTACATTTGTACTAGGACTAAATGATGTTATGTACGAGTTCAGAAATAAACTTTCGAGGGTCACTGAACCCTTACCGATGGGAACTATATTGCCAAGGATTTATAAAGCGTTTACACCTAGTATCTCCAAAATAAATTACCAAATAGTACCAAAATCTATTCATAACGCTTCAAAATACGGAATGTAAAAGCAAACAACGTAGCCACAGGTTAAAGAAGTGACCAAGCACCCTTATAGGTTGGGCAGAAGCTGTTGCGATGTACTACATATTTTCGTAATACACAAGGAGATATTCGTAATGCTTGGAATACGAAATATTTGTATGAAGAGTGTCCAAAGCCAATGGTGGAAAGAGACTGAATGAAAATTCGATATCTCGAAAATACAATCCTTGCACCAAAATAAAATTTAGGTGGAAAAGAAGAATCTAAAGTAGAAGGAATATCAAACGCTTCAAGCTTAGGAAGCTATAAAAATGCCTACAGCGCATGCTAGTAAATTGTACAAAGTTCCCAGAACTTTTGGTAAAAATACCTAGGATATATTTACCTATATAATCTGGTCTGAGCAGGACCATAAAGTCCTCTCTTACGTCGGACCAGAGTTTAACAGATGCAGTGCCTTCTTTAGATCATAGTTAGCTAAGAAATAACGATTTTAGAATTGTAAATAATATTAAAATTGAGTGTTTATAGACATAGTGTGAGTAAACAATGCTACGAACTAATAACGTTAATACAGGCAGTACTTCTACTACTGCTACTGTTGCTGCTGCTGCTGCTGCTGCTACTACTACTAGTACTACTACCACTAATAATAATAATGATGACAATAATCACTATAATGATAGTGACAGATATAGAAAAAAATATAGGTGTACAAAATAGATGTTTTCTGATGCAGCGAGTTCTTGGGGAAGGAAATTTAAAGAGACTGTACCAGCTAAGAATAATGGGAAGTGAGGAAGATCTGTTTGGGAAGATGGATGGACAGGGGTAAGGGTCGGTTCAGGGACAATGGTTGCCATTACTGTTGCTTCAGTAGATATGTCATTAACTGTCTTCTGCAGCAAGAGATGTTATTCAATTCTTTAATATAATATTCGAGCTTCTTCCAGAGTCAGTTTCCTGCTACTGAGAAGATCTTATAGAAAGCGGCTGGGCGATGGACTGGGACAGAGAGGAATTTGCTCTGATGGGAACGGGTGTTTCTGTCATGTTGCTCAGACAGGGGCGTTAAGGTCGAGGAGAGATAGTAGGACAGCGGACATTACGTTCATAAGACAGTAGAGAAGACAGAGCGTTTGGAAATCTCTGGGCTTGTCTACACTGCTGTTCACATGATGATGTAATTTGATCAAAGAGTCGAACATCACAGATATAGCGAACATAAGTATTCTTAACCAGTTTCAGGTGCCTTCAGGTTTCTTGAGAAAAACGTTGCAAGATAACATAGCTATAATCAGTAACTTGAAGTATAAATGTTAGTACAAGTTTCTTTTCAGGTCAAGAGGAAGAGATTTTTATATTCCTGTAGGGCGCTGAGAGCTGTTGATGCCTCCTTGCACATTCGTGTTCAGTCCAACCTAGATTTTGATCTGTTATTACTCCTAGAGTCTTTGCACAGGGAGAGAAGTTGGTTTTTGTCGCATTTAGGATTAAAGATGGTAGGGATTTCCGATATTTCGGGCCGATGAGGCCCAACAAGTACCGCTTGCGTTTTGGATGGGTTGAGCTTAATCCTATATTCTGTGCTCATTTTAATAGCGAACACAGGTCGATACTGAGATTCTCGATAGCTGTTTTCGGATTTATTGGTTGGTTGGTTGATTTGGGGGAAGGGTACCAAACAACGAGGTCATCGGTCCCATCGGAATGGTGGGGAAGGAAATCGGCCGTGCCTTTTCTAAGGAGCCATCCAGGCATTTGCCTGAAACGATTTAGGGAAATCACGGAAAATCTAATTCGGGATGGCCGGACGCGGGTTTGAACCGTCGTCCTCCCGAATGCGAGTCCAGTGTGCTAACCACTGCTCCGTCTCGCTCTGTCGGGTTTATTGGTTTTGCACTTAGATAAAACTGCGGGTAATCAGCGTACATGTGGTATTTGCCGTGAGACTAACATGATGACACATCATTGACGTAAAAGGAAAAGAGTAAAGGGCATAATACCGAAACCTGGGGGCCACCTGATACTAACTGCCTCCATTGTGACTCTATGATGCCAGACATCACGCATTGCTGGTGAGATGTCAGGTACGAGCAAAACCACTGCAATGCACTTGGCGAGAAATTTAGGCTAAGTGTCGCAAGTAAAATGTAGTTGACTATGTCAAATTCTTTGATGAAGTGTAAGAAGTACAAGATAGTCGCCTCTTGTGCATCCACGGCAAGCTTCAGGCCATCTGTTATCTTTCTTGAGGCAGATGTGCTGCATTGTTTACGGAAATCCAATCGATATTCGTCTAGTAGATTGTTTGTTGTTACGTAATTCGTAAGCTGATAGTGGTAAAAATGTCTTTTTGCTTGTGTAGCCCGCATCTCGTGGTCGTGCGGTAGCGTTCTCGCTTCCCACGCCCGGGTTTCCGGGTTCGATTCCCGGCGGGGTCAGGGATTTTCTCTGCCTCGTGATGGCTGGGTGTTGTGTGCTGTCCTTAGGTTAGTTAGGTTTAAGTAGTTCTAAGTTCTAGGGGACTTATGACCACAGCAGTTGAGTCCCATAGTGGTCAGAGCCATTTTTTTTGCTTGTGTATGAGCATAAATCAATAAATCATTTTCAGTACAAAAGTTGTTTTTTTTTTACTCGGTGTTTGTCTCTCGCATTGGAAAAAGAAAAGCTATCCTAATAAGCCTAATTGCTTTAAACATGGCAAGTGGAACTCACATGTGTTTCGTAAGCACAACATTGTATGGAGCATTTTTTACAATTTTCATGTAACAATGGTAGCATATAGGGCAACTGGTCACAATTGTTACACTTTTCCTGTAACATCTACATCTATACTCCGCAAGCCACCCAACGGTGTGTGGCGGAGGGCACTTTATGTGCCACTTTCATTACCTCCCTTTCCTGTTCCAGTCGCCGGCCGGAGTGGCCGAGCGGTTCTAGGCGCTGCAGTCTGGAACCGCGTGACCGCTACGGTCGCAGGTTCGAATCCTGCCTCGGGCATGGATGTGTGTGATGTCCTTAGGTTACTTAGGTTTAAGTAGTTCTAAGTTCTAGGGGACTGATGACCTCAGCAGTTAAGTCCCATAGTGCTCAGAGCCATTTGAACCTGTTCCAGTTGCTTATGGTTCGCGGGAAGAAAGACTGCCGGAAAGCCTCCACGCACGCTCGAATCTCTCTAATTTTACATTCGTGATCTCCTCGGGAGGTATAAGTAGGGGGAAGCAATATATTCGATACCTCATCCAGAAAGGCACCCTCTCGAAACCTGGACAGCAATTTCGCTGCAAAATGGCAATGTACAGGGTGAAATGTCATGTAGTTTCCACTGTGTGATAGCAGAACATGACAAACGTTTTGAACTGCAAGATGAAGTTAATATCTTAGCATATGGTTCACTATGATGTTTAACTGACTTTGATGCTGGTTTTAGAGACAAGTTTTTGGCATATGTAGACGTAGGAATAATAATGTTTACTTTGGCAGTTCTCGTCGATAAGTGCACTGAAGCTCTTAAGTTAGATAATCAGAATTGTCCATGTGTGTTCTTAATGTTATAGAACGATTTTTTGTGCATTTTGGTTCCTTTATTGCTTGGTACAAAGACCGAATGGTGCTATAATTTATTTCAGTGGTGCCAATGAGTGAGAAGTGTTTACTTTGATGAGTAGTAAAGGCAATTTAGATGCGGCAACATTTCATTTAAGGGTCCATTGTGCTTGAAAAATGTGGTATGGTTATCATACACTCCTGGAAATGGAAAAAAGAACACATTGACACCGGTGTGTCAGACCCACCATACTTGCTCCGGACACTGCGAGAGGGCTGTACAAGCAATGATCACACGCACGGCACAGCGGACACACCAGGAACCGCGGTGTTGGCCGTCGAATGGCGCTAGCTGCGCAGCATTTGTGCACCGCCGCCGTCAGTGTCAGCCATTTTGCCGTGGCATACGGAGCTCCATCGCAGTCTTAAACACTGGTAGCATGCCGCGACAGCGTGGACGTGAACCGTATGTGCAGTTGACGGACTTTGAGCGAGGGCGTATAGTGGGCATGCGGGAGGCCGGGTGGACGTACCGCCGAATTGCTCAACACGTGGGGCGTGAGGTCTCCACAGTACATCGATGTTGTCGCCAGTGGTCGGCGGAAGGTGCACGTGCCCGTCGACCTGGGACCGGACCGCAGCGACGCACGGATGCACGCCAAGACCGTAGGATCCTACGCAGTGCCGTAGGGGACCGCACCGCCACTTCCCAGCAAATTAGGGACACAGTTGCTCCTGGGGTATCGGCGAGGACCATTCGCAACCGTCTCCATGAAGCTGGGCTACGGTCCCGCACACCGTTAGGCCGTCTTCCGCTCACGCCCCAACATCCGTGCAGCCCGCCTCCAGTGGTGTCGCGACAGGCGTGAATGGAGGGACGTGTCGTCTTCAGCGATGAGAGTCGCTTCTGCCTTGGTGCCAATGATGGTCGTATGCGTGTTTGGCGCCGTGCAGGTGAGCGCCACAATCAGGACTGCATACGACCGAGGCACACAGGGCCAACACCCGGCATCATGGTGTGGGGAGCGATCTCCTACACTGGCCGTACACCACTGGTGATCGTCGAGGGGACACTGAATAGTGCACGGTACATCCAAACCGTCATCGAACCCATCGTTCTACCATTCCTAGACCGGCAAGGGAACTTGCTGTTCCAACAGGACAATGCACGTCCGCATGTATCCCGTGCCACCCAACGTGCTCTAGAAGGTGTAAGTCAACTACCCTGGCCAGCAAGATCTCCGGATCTGTCCCCCATTGAGCATGTTTGGGACTGCATGAAGCGTCGTCTCACGCGGTCTGCACGTCCAGCACGAACGCTGGTCCAACTGAGGCGCCAGGTGGAAATGGCATGGCAAGCCGTTCCACAGGACTACATCCAGCATCTCTACGATCGTCTCAATGGGAGAATAGCAGCCTGCATTGCTGCGAAAGGTGGATATACACTGTACTAGTGCCGACATTGTGCATGCTCTGTTGCCTGTGTCTATGTGCCTGTGGTTCTGTCAGTGTGATCATGTGATGTATCTGACCCCAGGAATGTGTCAATAAAGTTTCCCCTTCCTGGGACAATGAATTCACGGTGTTCTTATTTCAATTTCCAGGAGTGTATGTGGGTCGTCGCAAGTGCTGCTTAATCTCTGTTTTATCATTACATCTACGTCTACACACATACTCCGCAAGCCACCGTAATGTGCGTGGCGGAGGGTACTCTGCACCACTAATAGTCGTTTCCTTTTCTGTTTCAATCGCAAATGGAGCGAGGGAAAAACGACTGTCGACGTGCCTCCGTATGAGCCCTAATTCCTCGTAACTTGTCTCCGTAGTCCTTACGCTAAATGTATGTGAGCGGCAGTAGGATTCAAGCTGCAGTCAGCTTCGAATGCCGGTTCTCTAAATTTTCCCAACACCACCTTCCCTCCAGGGATTCTCATTTGGGTTCCCAAAGCATCTGCGTAACACTTGCATGTTGTTCGAACCTACCGCTAACAAATCTAGCAGCCCGCCCTTGAATTGCTTCGATATCTTTCTTTAATGCGATCTGTGGTGCATTCCAAACACTCGAGCAATACTCAAAAATAGAGTGCACTAACGTTCTATAGGCCTTCTCCTTTACAGATGAACCACAATTTCTTAAAATTCTTTCAATAAACCAAAGTCGACCATTCGCCTTCTCTTCCACAATCCTCACATGCTCGTACCATTTCATATGGCTTTGCAACGTTGCGCCCAGATATTTAAACGACGTGACTATTGTCAAGCAGGACACTATTAATGTTGTATCTGAACATTACAGGTTCTCCTTCCCGCTGATTCGCATTAACTTACATCTCTCTACATTTTGAGTCAGCTGCCATTCATCAAACCAACTAGAAATTTTGTCTAAGTAATCTTGTATCCTCCGACATTCACTCATGGATAACACCTTGCCGTACACCACAGCATAATCGGCAAACAACCGCAGATGCTGCCTACCCTGTCCGCCAGATCATTTATGTATATAGAAAATAATAGCAGTCTTATTACACAGCCGCGCTGGGTAGCCGCGCGGTCTAGGGCGTCTTGTCACGGTCGGAGGTTCGAGTCCTCCCTCGGGCATGGGTGTGTGTGTGTTATCCATAGTGTAAGTTGGTTTAAGTTTGATTACGTAGTGTGTGAGATTAGGGGACCGATGACCTAAGCAGTTTGGTCCCATAAGATCTTACCACAAATTTAAATTTTTTTTGTCTTACCACACTTCCATGGGCACTACTGACGGTACCCTAGTCTCGGATGGACAATTGGTAATTTGTAAAAGGTGGTGGATAGGAAATGCTAACTCAAACAACTTACGAACATTCATAATGTAACCGTATTCACAAATTAATTTGCGATGTGAATGTAAAATGACTCGTTCCACATCATTACGATCTATCGTGCAAAATGATCCATGAAACATATAGCTAACCAAGTTACTAACTCACCATGTAAATTTTTTAAAAATCTTATGGAATACTTACGTTACTACAGCAGTGCCAAGTACGTTTTGTACTTGAAATATTACGTATTTTGAGAAATAGTTAAATTCAATTTTGGTGCAAATTTCCAATTTTTGTTCGTGATCTGAGATCTGTAATTGTATTTGCATATTACGATAAGCGACCTGTATATTTGTGTGTTTTTGTACTCGAAATATTTACTTATTTTTGTTAATATTTACGAAATATCTATCTTTCACTACCATTGTCTTTGGCCATGTTTAATCTCTGTCTTGTTCCATTATTATCTTTGGCCATGGTGTATGTAAGCATTTCATGTTCTGTATAACTCTGTTTGTTGTGGGCTCAGCCTCTTAAAATTTTTTAGAGAAACCTTGTATTTACCACGACCGTACATTTGTTAACATAACCACTACCGTAATTTCGACCATTTGGTAAGTTTTTAAGTGTTTACAGGAGTTGGCATCACAGCCAGCAACTGTCAGGATTAACAATAACAATAAAAATGGCTTGAGCCTCTACGGTTCATGTCAAGCTTAGTCGCGAACACCATCGTTATGTGACGGATGGCATAAGTTCAAAACTGCAGTAGCGGATATTGTAATAAATCTACAGTCAATAGCGAATATGAAGTATTTTATAAACTTCATATTCTGTGCATTATGAAGGATTTCTTGTATGTTACGAAAATATGCAATTTAATCGATACATTGCAATAAAGATCCCTTCAAAACACCTTCTGCCCATCCTGTAATGGTGCTTTGACAGTTCGTTTGCCGGCGGCTATGTTGTTTGTTTTTACTTTTCGTGTCTTGGGGAATTATGAATAGATTTTCGTATCATTTAGAAATACAGTGGAAAACGGTTTTGGAAATCCTTGGCACTACAGTTTTGATCGCTAAACGCGTTCCTTGACAGATCATTTTTGTTCATAATATCGATTAGGCCTAGTTCAAACGTAATAAAAGGTAATATTAACCTCTGAATTACACTGATTACGTTTTTCTGGTGCTGAATATAATTTATTACCTTCTTATCCTTAAAATGGTTTGTAAGGTGAAGCGTTATTGAAAAAAATGTGAAAACGTAAAGTTACGACAGTTCGTCCTATGAACCACCAACAACAAAGCTTCAGATCAAAATACCAATAACTGATCCATATTTCCATACATACGTTAGTTGTGCTGTTGCTGAAGATGATGCTTATGTGTTTTTAGATGTGGAAATACTGTAAGTTAAACCTTTTATATAATTTTTTTAATGAACACTTTTCAACATGGCACCAAATTAAAATCGGCTGGATATTTTTCATAATGGCACAGTAAATTCATATTGTTTGGATACTTTTGAACGTGGTACAAAATTCAGATTATTCATATACTTTTGAATATGGTGAAAACATTTCAGATATTCAGATACTTCTGAACACGACACCGCAATGTTCGCTAGCACAAGTGAGCTAGTTCCGTTATCTTGGTTACTCTTTAACTTATTTTTTTCAATTTACTGCTATCACAACTGGGTTAATTCCGTCAGCTTGTGTTTTTGAATTTTCCTTCACCACAGTCTCGGATTCTGTGACTGCAGCTCCACCTAGTGGAGTCTGTTTGAACTCTACGTAGTTGCAAGTGATTGCAGCACTGACAAGTACACTGCGCATGGTTTAGATCATTTGCTAACATCCATGGAATCACAGAAGAAGACCGTGTTTTCGTCACTAATAAGGCGTTACTTCACCTGAATGGGTGTGAGAATAGTCAAAACAGAAGAATTAGTGAACCGAAAATTTAAATGTCTCGCATGAAAACACCTTGCACTGTCAGAAAATTGGAGTGTGGCATCCTGTGTCAAGTCGCCCAATAATGGGCCCTGTTTTATACGAAAGTACAGTGAACAATGTTGTGTGCACACTTTATTTCGCTTTTTGAGGCAGTTGAAAGTTACTTTTGGTTACAGCATGACGGTGCCACATGTCACAAATCTAATGAAATAATTGATTTCTCTAGCGAAGCTTTGATGGTAGAATAATCGCTAAAAGGATTATAACTACGAAGTTCTCCCGTTTTACCGTCTCCAGACTTCATCCTGTTGCGCTACGTTAAAGGGGGTGTCTATAATACACTGAAGCGCCAAAGAAACTGGTACAGGCGTATGTATTAAAATACGTAAAAATATGTAAACAAGCAGAATACGGTGCTGCAGTCGGCAACGCCTATATACCACAACATGTGTCTGGCACAGTTGTTAGATCGGTTTCTGATGTTACAATGGCAGGTTATCAAGATTTAAGTGAGTTAGAGCTTGGTGTTATAGTCGGCGTACGAGCGATGGGACACAGCATCTTCGTGGTAGCGATGAAGTGGGGATTTTACCGTACGACCATTTCATGAGTGAACATGAATATCAGGAATCCGATAAAACATCAAATCAACGAAATCGCTGCGGCCGGAAAAAGGTCCTGCAAGAACGGGACCAACGACGACTGAAGAGGACCGTTCATCGTGACTAAAGTGCAACCCTTCCGCAAATTGCTGCAGAGTTAAATGCTGAACCATCAACAAGTGTCAGCGTGCGAACCATTCAACGAAACATCATCGATATGGGCTTTCGGAGCCGGAGGCCCATTCGTGTAGCCTTGATGACTGCACGACTCAAAGCTTTACTCCTCGCCTGGATCCGTCAGCACCGACATTAGACTGTTGACGACTGGAAACATGTTGCCTGGAGGGACGAGTTTCATTTCAAATTGTATAAAGCTGATGGACGTGTACGGTTATAGAGAGGCTCATGAATCCATGGACCCTGCATGCCAACAGGGGACTGTTCAAGCTGGTGGAGCCTCGGTAATGGTGTGGGGCGTGTGCGGTTGGAGTGATATAAGACCCCTGATACGCCTAGGTACGACTCTGACAGGTGACACGTACGTAAGCATCCAACCTGATCACCTGCATCTATTCATGTCCATCGTGCATTCCGACGGACGTGGGCAATTCCAGCAGGGCCATGCGGCACCCCACACGTCCAGAATTGCTACAGGGTGCCTCCAGGGATATTTTTCTGCGTTTAAAAACTTCCGCTGGCCACCAAACTCCCCACATGTGAACGTTATTGAGTATATCTGCGATGCCTTGCTACGTGATTTTCAGATGAGATCTCCACCTCCTCGTACTCTTACGGATTCATGGACAGCCCTACAGGATTCATGGCGTCAGTTCCCTCCAGCGCTACTTCAGACATTAGTCGAATCCATGCCACGTCGTGTTGCGGCAGTTCTGCATGCTCGAAGGAGCCCTACACGATGTTAGACATGTGTGCCAATTTTTTGGGCTCTTCAGTGCAATATTCTGCACATACTTGCGGAACACAGCATCAGTGTCAACGTGCCCCGCAAAATGGAATCAAACATGATGAAACAAGTCCGTGCATGCATTACTGAATGGGGCGGTCATTTTGAGCATATCTTATAAGCAATGTGTATGACGGATTATTTTTTGAAGTGCGCGGCTTCTCGATCATGTTTCACTATTACGGCTGGCTACGCATGTAATGAAGATTCAGTAGCCCTGCTCTGGGCAATGGTGTGGAATCTGACGGGATGTAGTGGATCTATTTCTTGTTCCAGGATGGCAGGCGCATTTTCTGAAGCGGTTGTTTTTGCTTTGCGTATAATACGGTGATCGTCTGTTGGTGAGGTCAGATTTGGTGGAGAAGAAACTTGATTATGTGTTTCTATTCAGTCTAACATCGCACTGTTGTCACAACGAAACGCTCTGCATGCCTGTATATTGCAGATCTACGTCTACCAAGTTGTGGTGTTTCCTCACACGGGATAGAGGCAGTCTCCTTGGTGCTTCACAGTGCCCACTAATTAGCTAATGTGGCACACGTCCGTTAAATACCCAGTTGGGGCTTGCAACATGGACACGTGATGATAACACTATTTCATCCTGGTGCAACTCTGATCATTTCCATACTTGCTGATAGTAAGTAAGTGTACAAAATTGCGTATATACCCGAAAATCCCTGCAGAGGCTGAACTTTTTATGTCAGTCAGTGTAAGATCGTGTAACACACTGGATAATTGGCTGCACACATCAAAGAAAACAAAAGATAAAAACAAGTAACATTTATTCATCATCAAATTAATTTCGCTGGCTGCTGTACAGTTTTGGAAGCATTTCTACATATACTGGCAAGGCAACGTGGGTCTATTTTGGACTCAGCTGAAGCATTGATATCAGACGTCATTGGAGGCAGACAGCTCTGCGCTGCGACAGTAATGGTTGTCTACTCTACTCTGTTCGAAATGGTGACACCATGTCGCTTCCCCTTATGTAGATGGTTTGTAGGAAAGATGATCTTGGTCGCTACACAAGATCCGCAAGGCGATCCACCCGTTTTGCCTTCTACTCTCTATTCAACCTATACGGTACAAATCTGAAACCGATCTTTAACATACCCAAGCTCCTGCCAATGTCCAAGTCCTTCGACATCGGTGTCAGTCATTCACAAATTCATATGCGAGCTTGTTGCAGGTGCTTGACCTTGTCTGTCGTTATGCTTGTTGAAGATCGATCGCAAGTGGCGGCGCATAATCGACTTTCTTTCTCGAAACCGTTTGAACCAATCACAACCAGATTTTCTGTTCCTATGCTTTCAGTATCAACCACTGTACCTTGCCTAGTTCGAAATGTGTAACAAAGCTATATTCGGACATTGCTCCATTTCTGTTTGACACAGGTCTTCACACACGCTACGTTCGATAGACCGAAACACACAAATCTGCTGCAGTTTAGTGATTTTCGGCATTACATGCTCTTTCTTGACAAGTCCCTCCGTCCCCATATGCAGTTACACTAAGCATTTTTAACACCTGTTGCCACTAAATGTGAATCCATAAGACGAACTTCTGTTCCGCAGTCCTGGGCTTCGGTTTTCTGAGAGAAAAGTTTGTATTGATGATCAACGCATTGTTCTGGGACAAAATAAGACTAAAATACTAAATTTGGAAAACAAACATTGGTGTGATTCAGAAAATTTTACGACATGTTGAAAGTGAATACTGTTTATGTCAGACAATGACTGAAATACGGGGTGAGTCACCTAACATTACCGCTGGATATATTTCGTAAACCACATCAAATACTGACGAATCGATTCCACAGACCGAACGTGAGGAGAGGGGCTAGTGTAATTGGTTAATACAAACCATAAAAAAATGCATAGAAGTATGTTTTTTAACACAAACATACGTTTTTTAAATGGAACCCCGTTAGTTTTGTTAGCACATCTGAACATATAAACAAATACGTAATCAGTGCCGTTTGTTGCATTTTAAAATGTTAATTACATCCGGAGATATTGTAACCTAAAGTTGACGCTTGAGTACCACTCCTCCGCTGTTCGATCGTGTGTATCGGAGAGCACCGAATTACGGAGGGATCCAAATGGATTGGTGAGGGACCTTAGGTACAGAAGAGACTGGAACAGCACATTACGTCCACATGCTAACACCTTTTTATTGGTCTTTTTCACTGATGCACATATACATTACCATGAGGGGTGAGGTACACGTACACACGTGGTTTCCGTTTTCAATTACGGAGTGGAATAGAGTGTGTCCTGACATGTCATGCCAATAGATGTTATTTGTGGTGGCCATCATTTGCTGCAGACAATTGCAATCTCTGGCGTAATGAATGTCGTACACGCCGCAGTACATCTAGTGTAATGTCGCCGCAGGCTGCCACAATACGTTGTTTCATATCCTCTGGGGTTGTAGGTACATCACGGTACACATTCTCCTTTAACGTACCCCACAGAAAGAAGTCCAGAGGTGTAAGATCAGGAGAACGGGCAGGCCAATTTACGCGTCCTTCACGTCCTATGAAACGCCCGTCGAACATCATGTCAAGGGTCAGCCTAGTGTTAATTGCGAAATGTGCAGGTGCACCATCATGCTGATACCACATACGTCGACGCGTTTCCAGTGGGACATTTTCGAGCAACGTTGGCAGATCATTCTGTAGAAACGCGATGTATGTTGCAGCTGTTTGGGCCCCTGCAATGAAGTGAGGACCAATGAGGTGGTCGCCAATGATTCCGCACCATACATTTACAGTCCACGGTCGCTGTCGCTCTACCTGTCTGAGCCAGCGAGGATTGTCCACGGACCAGTAATGCATGTTCCGTAGATTCACTGCCCCGTAGTTTGTGAAACCCGCTTCATCGGTAAACAGGTAGAACTGCAACGCATTCTCTATTAATGCCCATTGACAGAATTGCTCTCGATGATTTAAGTTGTTGTGACTTGGCAAGACAGCGAAGCCACTATGAGAGGAAGCTCACGCAGGCTGGCGTGAGGTCTGGAACAGTTAAAGGAATAGAGACTAGCAAAAAAGGTACGTAGCTTCTGGAATACTTAACTTTAATCCATAATTGGTGAACATCGGTCTGACGGTACATGCATCACAAGATAAATAGCAAATGATAATGGCGCCTTGCTAGGTCGTAGCAAATGACGTAGCTGAAGGCTATGCTAACTATCGTCTCGGCAAATGAGAGCGTAATTTGTCAGTGAACCATCGCTAGCAAAGGCGGCTGTACAGCTGGGGCGAGTGCTAGGAAGTCTCTCTAGACCTGCCGTGTGGCGGCGCTCGGTTTGCAATCACTGATAGTGGCGACACGCGGGTCCGACGTGTACTACCGGACCGCGGCCGATTTAAAGGCTACCACCTAGCTCCTAGCAAGTGTGGTGTCTGGCGGTGACACCACAAAAGTCATCACCATGTAATTGCTGATGCAGCGACCGATGAAACGGGTGAAAGCGGTGACGATGCAGTATGCGCATGACACTACTTTGACTCAGTCCACCGGCTCTCGCAATGTCCCGTGTACTCATGTGTGGGTTCATGGCAACAGCAGCTAACACAGCAACTGCACCCGCTTCTCCTGTGACGGGCCTGTTACGGGCCCGTTTGCGTGCTACGACCATACCTGTTGCATACAGTTGGCGGTAGATGTTCTGCAATGTGCGGCACGTTGGATGCTCTCTGTCCGGGTACCGTTCTGCATACACCCTGCAGGCTTCAGCTGCATTTCGTCGACACTCGCCATAGATGAGTATCATCTCCGCCTTTTCAGAGTTCGAATACACCATGGTCACAGCTCCTACAACACTACACCATCACAGACGTCTGGTAACACGGTGTACTACAGTTGGTCTGCGTGCGGAGACGAATGCAGAATAACAATAGCAGCAAGCGCTATATGATGCGGACACTGCGACAGCTAGACCAAACCACAACAGTGCACACTCGTAAACACGGTCGTCATCGTAAACATGTCCCTGCAGATGCTGCTCGCCGACCGTGGCCCGTGTTTGTTACAACACGCAACTGAACGTCGGAGGTTTCAAGCGTCAAATTTAGGTTACAATATCTCCGGATGTAATTAACATTTTACAATGCAACAAACGGCACTGATTACGTATTTGTTTCTATGTTCAGATGTGCTAACAACACTAACGTGGTTCCATTAAAAAAACGTAGGTTTGTGTTAAAAAACATACTTCCGCGCATTTTTGTATGGTCTGTATTAAACAATTACACTAGCCCCTCTCCTCACGTTCGGTCTGTGGAATCGGTTCGTCAGTATTTGATGTGGATTACGAAATACATCCAGCGGTAACGTTAGGTGACTCACCCTGTATATGCGATATTCAGAAAACTGAGTGTCAAAAATCGAAAAATTATGAAAATAGTGCCACTGGAAAATGAAAGTAGAGGTCGTTCCCGAAGGTGGGCCCAGTGCTACATCGTTGTATTAGTATGATGAAATAAACTGTCACTCATTCGATAGAGTAGGGTATATTAGCAAATTACAGCATATTCTAAACAAATTTTAGTCCAAAATTACCAAAAACAAACAGAAAATAGCCTTATTTCTCGAAGACATGCTGACAGTGCGATAAACTGCTTTCTTAAAGCAGGTGCTGCCACTTACAGGGAACATACAGAAACGAAAAAAAGTTATGCACAGAAAGCACATAGTATAAAGAATATGCTATAATCAAGCGCAGTGAGTTTAGTTCATTCACTAAACAAGAAAAATAAATAAAAGTTAGATGTAGCATATATGCCACATAATGACTGAGAAGGCTGTAGACGCGCCTTGTAAAATTGTCAACAATCACCTAATTTATTGCATGGAAGAAGCAGTAACAATATGTCTTTTTCCGCTGTAATGAAAGAGTCTAAAGCATGAAAGACTCATTACGAAGAATGCAGAGCTCAGCCATTGTCTAAAGGGACAGTAGACAACAGGAAGTTCCTTAGCAGAACTCTCAAACAGAAAGCCAACAGCGAAGTGGGCAAGCAACCCGGAAATTCATATGGCGGAGCTTTCTTGAATACAGGTAAATGCGAGGAACGGGCTGCGACGTTTCCCATCCGGTGAATGACGTCATCAATTAAGCGTCCAGCAAATTGCAGGAAGGAGAGCGTACTCCGGCTGTAGGCCAACTGCCGCTGGCAGAATTTGTCCCAGGAGAAAAATTACGATTTGGAACATGTAACACCAGCGGGAATTTTTGCTTTCTTGGCTGAGCTTCACGGCAGCATGTGTAATTGATGGCGAGAGTAACTGGAAGAAACTGTATACAATATTTACAGCACTCTTCATTCAAAACTGGCATTTCTCATTACGAGTGGTTTTATAGGCCATTGTCGGGATGGGCAATGCACAACCTAATTTGTAGGCTTGACACATTCTTATCGGTCGTGCACCTTCGCCTTAAAGTTCGTACATTTAACAACGAATTATTCCTCAAACAATTTTTTTAGTAAGTAGGCAAGTTAGCGAGTAATATAAAATTTGTGAAATGTTTGGATATATCCTATAGGGTTTATGATGTTGACGGGACAAGAGGGTTATATTTTTAATCAAATAGGTGAATGGTGGCCTTAGATAAACTGTGGACACAAACCACAATAAAAAAGTTAAATAATAATTACTATAAGTAGTGCGAGCATAGCATCAAATACAGAAACTTGTGGGGAAATCTTATTCAGCTGCATATTACACTACTGGCCATTAAAATTGCTACACGACGAAGATGACGTGCTACCGATGTGAAATTTAACAGCCAGGTAGAAGATGCTGTGATATACAAACCATAAGCTTTTCAGAGCATTCACACAAGGTTGGCGCCGGTGGCGACACCTACAACGTGCTGACATGAGGAAAGTTTCCAACCGATTTCTCATACACAAACAGCAGTTGACCGGCGTTGCCTCGTGAAACGTTGTTGTGATGCCTCGTGTAAGGAGGAGAAATGCGTACCATCACGTTTCCGCCTTTGATAAAGGTCGGATTGTAGCCTATCGCGATTGCGGCTTATCGTGTCGCGACATTGCTGCCCGCGATGGCCGAGATCCAATGACTGTTAGCAGAATATGGAATCGGTGGGTTCAGGAGGGTAATACGGAACGCCGTGCTGGATCCCAACGGCCTCGTATCGCTAGCAGTCGAGATGACAGGCATCTTATCCGCATGGCTGTAACGGATCGTGCAGCCACGTCTCGATCCCCAAGTCAACAGATGGGGGCCCACATCTCGTGGTCGTGCGGTAGCGTTCGCGCTTCCCACCCCCGGCTTCCCGGGTTCGAATCCCGGCGGGGTCAGGGATTTTCTCTGCCTCGTGATGGCTGGGTGTTGTGTGTTGTACTTAGGTTAGTTAGGTTTAAGTAGTTCTAAGTTCTAGGGGACCGATGACTATAGATGTTAAGTCCCATAGTGCTCAGAGCCATTTGAACCATTTTTGAACAGATGGGGACGTTTGCAAGACAACAACCATCTGCACGAAGAGCTCGACGACGTTTGCAGCAGCATGGACTATCAGTTCGGAGACCATGGCTGCGGTTACCCTTGACGCTGCATCACAGACAGGAGCGCCTGCGATGGTGCACTCAACGACGAACCTGGGTGCACGAATTGCAAAACGTCATTTTTTCGGATGAATCCAGGTTCTGTTTACATCATCATGATGGTCGCATCCGTGTTTGGCGACATCGCGGTGAACGCACATTGGAAGCGTGTATTCGTCATCGCCATACTGGCGTATTACCCGTCGTGATGGTATGGGATGCCATTGGTTATACGTCTCGTTCAACTCTTGTTCGCATTGACGGCACTTTGAACAGTGGCCGTTACATTTCAGATGTGTTACGACCCGTGGCTCTACCGTTCATTAGATCCCTGCGAAACCCTACATTTCAGCATGATAATGCACGACCCCATGTTGCAGGTCCTGTACGGGCCTTTCTGGATACAGAAAATGTTTGACTGCTGCCCTGGCCAGCACATTCTCCAGATCTCTCATCAATTGATATCGTCTGGTCAATGGTGGCCGAGCAACTGGCTCGTCACAATACGCCAGTCACTACTCTTGATGAACTGTGGTATCGTGTTGAAGCTGCATGAGCAGCTGTACCTGTACACTCCATCCATGCTCTGTTTGACTCAATGGCCAGGCGTATTAAGGCCGTTATTACGGCCAGAGGTGGTTGTTCTGAATACCCGTTTATCATCTGCATTTCTTCTTGGTGTAGCAATTTTAATGGCCAGTAGTGTAATAATTACGATGTATAGTGTGAGCACAGCATCAAATACAGAAACGTGTGGCAAATTTCATTTAACTGTACATTAGATCACTAAAATCTAAGGCAAGCATCAAAGTTCGAGAGTGCATTTTCCCCTTATCAACTGCTACGTAAACAAAGTTTGTAATCCTGAATACACACAAATTTATACGGTCCAGTGACATCAGTGTCAGTACAGCTTATGTTCGACTACAGTCGTTGTAGTAATGCGAAAACGGAGCAATTTATCTAATGTCCAAAGGGGCACGATCTTCGGGCCAACGGTGGAAGCATTTCCTAAAGGGCTAAGTTAGTGAACTGTTCGCGTGCCACAGTGGTTAAAGTATACCCTGCATGGCGAAATGAAGCTATCCAAAACTGGCACTGAAGCACGACGGGCCATAGATGACAGATCGAAATCTGTCAGAAAACCCAAAGAGATTCTGGTCATACATAAAGCACACCAGCGGCAAGACGCAATCAATACCTTCGCTGCGCGATAACAACGGTGAAGTCACTGATGGCAGTGCCACTAAAGCAGAGTTATTAAACACGGTTTTCCGAAACTTCTTCACCAAAGAAGACGAAGTAAATATTCCTGAATTCCAATAAAGAACAACTGCCAACATGAGAAACATAGAAGTAGATATCCTCGGAGTAACGAAGCAGCTCAAATCACTTAATAAAGGCAATGGTTCCAGTCCAGATTGTATACCAGTCAGGTTCCTCTCAGAGCATGCTGATAAAATAGCTCCATATTTAGCAATTATATACAAACACTCGCTCACAGAAAGATCCGTACCTAAAGACTGGAAAATTGCTCAAGTCACTCCATTACCCAAAAAGGAAACTAGGAGTAATCCGCTGAATTACAGGTCTATATCCCTAAGGTCGATTTGCAGTAGAGTTTTGGAACATACACTTTATTCGAACATCATGAAGAACCTCGAAAAAAACGATTTATTGACACATAGCACGGATTCAGAAAATATCGTTCTTGTGAAACACAACTAGCTCTTTGTACTCATGAAGTAATAAGTGCTATCGACACGGGATGTCAAATTGATTCCATATTTTTAGATTTCCAGAAGGCTTTCGACACCGTTTCTTACAAGCGTCTTCTAACCAAACTGAGTGCCTACGGAGTATCGCCTCAGTTGTGCGACTGGATTCGTTATTTCCCGTCAGAAAGGCCACAGTTCCTTGTAATAGAAGGAAAGTCATCGAGTAAAACAGAAGTAATATCCGGGGTTCCCAAAGGAAGTGTTATAGGCCCTCTATTGTTCCTGATCTATATTAATGACATAGGAGACAATCTGAGTAGCTGTCTTAGATTGTTTGCAGATGATGCTGTCATTTACCGTCTTGTAAGGTCATCAGATGATCAACACGAATTGCAAAATGATTTAGATATGATATCTGTATGGCGCGAAAAGTGGCAATTGACCCTGAATGCCGGCAGAGGTGGCCGAGCAGTTCTAGGCGCTACAGTCTGGAAACGCGCGACCGCTACGGTCGCAGGTTCGAATCCTGCCTCGGGCATGGATGTGTGCGATGTCCCTAGGTTTGTTAGGTTTAAGTAGTTCTAAGTTCTAGGGGACTAATGACCTCAGATGTTGAGTCCCATAGTGCTCAGGGTCATTTGAACCACTTTTTTTCTGTTATCGCGAAATATGGGATATAGTGTCACAGACATGATACGTGAAATGGAGTGGCAATCATTAAAAAAAGGTGTTTTTCGTTGCGACGGGATCTTCTCATGAAATTTCAATCACCAGTTTTCTCCTCCGGTTGCGAAAACATTCTGTTGGCACCCACCTACATAAGGAGAAATGATCATTACGATAAAGTAAGAGAAATCGGGGCTCGCACAGAAAAATTTAAGTGCTCGTTTTTCCCGCAGGCCGTTCGAGAGTGAAACGGTAGAGAGACACAGCTTGAAGGTGGTTCATTGAACCATCTGCTAGGCACTTTATTGTGAATAGCAGAGTAATCACGTAGATGTAGATGTGAACGACGGCTGCGAAGATACGTACGGGCTAACAGACGTGCAACTGTTGAGCAGCTGACCGCCCAAATGGTTCAAATGGCTCTGAGCACTATGGGACTTAACATCTGAGGTCATCAGTCCCCTAGAACTTAGAACTATTTAAACCTAACTAAGTTAAGGACATCACACCTCCATGCCCGAGACAGGATTCGAACTTGCGACGGTAGCAGTCACGCAGTTCCGGACTGAAGCGCCTAGAACCGCTCGGCCACAACGGCCCAAATAAACAAAGGGGAGGGAGGGGGCGCGTTACCATCAGTGTCTCCGCAACAACCGATCAGCGGACGTTGGTGCGTAGAGCCCTCCACAGCAGGGGCCTGGTTCATGCACCCATGCTGGCTGCTGTTGATCGGCGACGAAAGCTTGAATTTGCCCGCCAGTGCCGCATCGGGGTGTTCACTGTCTAGCAACGAGTGGCCTTTTCAGATGAATCACTTTTTATACGCCATCGGAAAAATGGCCGTTAGCATGTAGACGGCGTGAATCGTCTGAAAGCAGACACCCCGCAACAATCGTCGAAGAGGTCCAGGGCGGAGGAGGGGGTGTTGTCGCCTGGGAAATGTTTTCGTGACATTTCCTGGGTAATCTCGTTATTGTGGAAGGCACAATGGATCAGAACAAGTATGCATCTGTCTTCGGGGACCATGTCCACCCCTACATGCAGTTTGTTTTTAATCAGCAACGTGTCATGCAACTCAGTGTGTACGTTGGTAGAAGGGAGTGCCATGAACAACATACTAGAAGTTCTGACCGGTGGGCGCTGAATGTGGGAATGGGGTTGCGTTTGCAGCTCTCCACAAGTGAATTGGTGCAAACGGTGGGCACTTCGTATATCTGCTGAGATGACACAGGTTCATCGGACGTAATGTTCCCTGTTATTTGTTAGTGTTTTTTCCGTGCCGTGTGTCACACACAAACTTGAAGTTTCTGTAGGTTATATGCTTCTATTAATTGTTTCCAGAATGAGATTTTCACTTTGCAGTGGAGTGTGCGCTGATATGAAACTTCCTGGCAGATTAAAAGTATGTGCCAGACCGAGACTCGAACTCGGGACCTTTGCCTTTCTCGGGTATGTGCTCTACCCAAGGTCCCGAGTTCGAGTCTCATTCCGGCACTCAATTTTAATCTGCCAGGAAGTTTCTATTAATTGTGTTTACCACACTAGATCCACGTCTTATCACTAAATTGTACCTCTGGTTATCATTTCTTAAAAAAAACCTACGTGTGCTATTTAAATAAACGTATCTTTGCGCTGAAAGTGATGCTAGTGATGTTTTTATCGTTTATGCGTTTCTGCCCATGGTGTGAGCCCCTGACAGCAGGTTGCAATCGTTTACGGAGATACGCTCCATCACATTCAGGTCCCTCTGCAATCGCACGGTGAACACGCTTGCAATGGGCGTCATCACCATGTTTATAAGAAGAGCAGAAACCACCGGTGTTGATATGCTGTAACCAGACACCCCACTAACGATAATTCCGCAGTTGCTGATGGTTTCTGCTTCTTTGACTAGAGATATCGTGATGATGCTCATTGAAAGCGTGATTATCCTATGTTGCAGAGGGGCCTGAAGACGGTGGATTGTATCACCGGAACCTCTTAGAAATAAATAAAACTAATACACCCAGCAGAAGGTATTATTGTTACACATAAATCAAAAGAGCTGCTGTAACAGTGTCCGTTACAAGACGGATGTAGTGAAATCTCTTTTTTATCGTTAACTAGCTCTTTCCTCCGCACTTTGTTATATAAGACAAGCGGCTTAATTTGAAAGTCGTACAGTGACTTTCTTGTACTCAATACTGGCGATTCTAATTTGAATGAAAGGACAGTGTGCGCTGGGAATAGTTTTCTTTATTTTTATGCAAACAACACTCAGTGAAGAAGTTATCCTAAGAGTCTGAGAACCGTCACTACGAGCCCGGGGCGATATGAATTCCCGTTGCATAGCGGGAACAGTGTTCTGCTTTTAAGGCAGCTGCGGCAGAAAAACGCGCTGCCCGGGGCCCCCTCTAGTGGAGCAGCGGACTGACAGCCTGTGAAGCGCGGATCGACACACTTCTCTCGGTCCTGCTAATCCCAATAACGAGCACGCACTACCACCGCTCTAGTTCCGGCGCATTGCACTGAACACGACATAGAAACTGTGGTATCAACGTTCGATACCACAATTGTTAGGGGTTGCAGATATAGACCGCGGTCCGTAATATACCGTATATCGCTGGACCCGCGAGTCGCGACTAGCGCCTCCCCGCGGCTTGTGACAAGTATCTAGCAAGCTCTCGTCCGCTCTTGCTCGGGACGTCAACTAGGAATGTAGCATAGCCTTCAGATGATAGGAAGCAACCTCTAACAAGGCGCTTAGTCAAGTATGGCATAAGTAATGCCTCGCTAGATATGTTTGTAATTATATGTATGCAGCATATGAAGAAGCCTGTAACACAAGTACAATAAATATTATTTTTTACCAACGACTACTAATTATTTCAGTCGTTCCAGATACAGACTATGCAGCCAGCTCCTTACCCACTTCACTGCCAAACCCGCAATATATGTTTCTATTTAGCATTGGCCACCTGTCATCATAACAACTGACGACGAGAATCGTAACAGAAACTATTCCCGTGTGCGATGTCCTAGAAAGTGACTAAACACCTTGGGTGCACGACAAATGAAATCGAAACAAATATTTTTCAATAGTTCACGAGAAGAACGCCTTTTCCTTCTACATATTAATTTTTTTGCTTTATTTATGCATATAGATGCGTTTTGTCTTTTTAACAAGATAATTCCAGTCAGTGTCCTCGAATATTATAAGGCGTTGATGGCCACATGATTTAGAGCCTTAAGCCACTGATCATCATCATTATCATCATTATTTTTGTTATACATTTAAAAAGAGTTCATGGAAGCTTTTTATAATAAGATGGAAAAGTACTTACAGTGAATAGCATAATTCATTTTCTGTAACAATACGTCTTTCCTCATTTGAAGATTTGGCTGGAATCTTCTACCTTTTCGTGAAGTCACTGTAATTTCGTAGCATGCCATTTCAGCTGTTATTTTCGATGTCTAGAGCGTTATTTGTTCTTATAAGTGTACTTAATTTCCCGGTTTTTGCTTTCACTTGTTCTTCGTCTGATTCTATGTGTATTTATGTAAGCTCGGGGACGCGCGTGCCTGGGTGCGTAGTTGCGTGTGTGTGTGTGTGTGTGTGTGTGTGTGTGTGTGTATTTTTTATATTACACAGGGTGAAGCGGCTCAGACAGGCCACAGCAAATATATTCAAAATAAATAAATATATCGAAGTGCGGTTGCGCCAAGTTATAGCGGACAATATGGCGAATTTCCTGACGTTCGGAAGTAATTTTTATTATTTATAATCGCCGAATTAACGACACAGACTTTTTTAACAGAACTACACACCTTTTTATGCGAAATTTGAAAGAAGCTCCTAAGAGAAGTTAAGCGACGTAACGTCTATGGGACTTGACCTAGTAATATCAAATTAACCGCGCGCAAACCACTGTCCCTCTGACAGGAGAAGAGGTTCCATTAATATCTGCCCTCTTATACCAAATGTAAGCAAACACGTAACTAAGATATGGTTCTTGTGTTTACCCATGCGCATTAAGCCCATCAGTGTGCGGTTTGCTGTTGCAGCAATTACTTGAGAGTCTATTGAGACATACACAATGTATACGACAGTCGTGTGCCGAAGAAGTAAAGAGAATCCAGATCGTGCCGAGCACTCATGACACGTCTTTACAAACATTATAAAATAAGTTCTGAAAACTGGAAATGTGGAGAATGAAATGCGCCAAGGAAAAAGAAGAGCACCTGATTAAAGAAATGAAACCACCATTTTAAGAGCAGAAATATACAACTCAAATTTCACTAAGAGGCATGTCGGAAGTACATGAACAACCAAACGAGTGTTCTGCGAATACTAGATTCCATTGCATTTCATCCTCTTCACATTCCGCTACATCTACAGCTTCATGACAGTGACTTCCAAATTGGTTAGTTTCAGAATGTTATCTACGAAAAGTGCAAAGTGATGCAGCATGTCTACGAAAAATCTTGCTTAAGGAAGAAGCATCGTTTACAAACTATAGGCAAGTCATACTACGCGGCATGCACTAATCGTCAGTTGAAAATCCACACTTACTCAAAACGTGGATAAAAACAACTGTCTTTGTTTTCGATGTTTGTTATGTACTTTTCATGACCAGCATCATTGGTCCCTGTTTTATTGATCGGAAGCTAGATACACTCAAATATCTGGAATTCCTAAAATACGCTGCTGCCGCAGTTGCTGGAAGACATCCCACTGGACATAAGGCGATAAAAACAACTGTCTTTGTTTTCGATGTTTGTTATGTACTTTTCATGACCAGCATCATTGGTCCCTGTTTTATTGATCGGAAGCTAGATACAATCAAATATCTGGAGTTCCTAAAATACGCTGCTGCCGCAGTTGCTGGAAGACATCCCACTGGACATAAGGCGATCAGTGGAGTACCAACATGGCGGATGCCCCTGTCATTCCACCCATGTAGTGACAGACCCTCTTAAGAGAATATTTGGACAGCATTTGAACTGTCGTTCAGGAAACACTCACCAAATTTAACACTTCTATACTTTTATCTGTGGCAAAAATTGAAACAAGAGGTCTATTAGTGAACACGGACGACTTCTGAAGGCATGAATTGCCTTACAACACGGACTTGTGCTGCCGTTAACTCCATATGAAATTCAACGTGCAGTATTGTTCCTCCATAATCACTTTATAGAGCTCAACAAGACTCAAGATCAACATTTTGAGCACCTGGTATGACAGCCATGATAATAAACAAACGAACCGTACCTGAGTTACGTGTTTCCTAACATTAGGTGTAAAATGGCTGACGTTTGTGGAACCTCTTCTCCTGACGGTGGGACAGTGGTGTCCGCAACGGTTATCTTGATACTATTTGATCAAGTCCTATATAGCTATGCCGTTGAAATTCTCTTTGGAAGCTTCTTTTAATTGTCACAGAGAGCAGTATGTAGTACCATTAGAGAGTGGGTAAAAAAAAAACAAATCCGGTGTCGTAATTCGGTGACTATAAACAATAAAAATTACTTGAGAATATCAGGAAATTCACTACTTTGTCCGCTATAAAATGAAGAGGCGAAAGGTAATGCAAACGTCTAAAACTGGGAGTGACACAAAGTGCAAAATGGCTGGACAGAAGTGGCTAGAGGACAAAAGTAAGGATTCAGTAGTATATTTCACTAGGGGAAAGATAGATACAGCCCATAGGAAAATTAAAGAGGCCTTTGGAGAAAACAGAAGCAGCGTCATTAATATTAAGAGCTCAGATGAAAAACCAGTGCTAAGCAAAGCAGGGAAAGCTCAAAGGTGGAAGGACTATATAAAATGAGATTAACTTGAAGGCACTATTACAGAAAAGGGAGAGGACGTAGATGAAGATGAGTTGGGAGATAGAATACTGCAGAAGGAGTTTCACAGAGGACTGAAAGACCTATGTAGAAATAAGGCCCCGTGAGTAGATGACATTCCTTCGGAACTGCTGACAGCCGTGGGAGAGCCAGCATTGACAAAACTCCTCCATCTGGTGTGCAAGATGTATGAAATAGGCGATATAAACTCACACTTCAAGGAGAATGTAACAGTTCCGATTACAAAGAATGTAGCTGCTGACAAGTATGAAAATAAGAGTTATCAGTCTAATACGTAATGGTCGCAAAACATTAAACACGAATTCCTTTGAGAAGAATGGAAGAACTGGTAGAAGCCGACCTAGCCAAGATCAGTTTAAATTTCGGAGAAATGTAGGAACTCGATAGGCAATTCTGACTCCTATGACTTATCTTAGAAGATAGGCTAAGGAAAGGCAAACCTACGTTTATAGCATTTGTAGACTTACAGAAAGCTTTTGATAATGTTGGCTGGAATACTGTCTTTGAAATTCTGAAGGTATCAGGGTTAAAATACAGGGAGCGAAAGGTTCTTTACAATTTGTACGGAAACCAGACGGCAGTTATAAGAGTCGAGGGGCATGAAAGGGAGGCAGTGGTTCAGAAGGGAGTGAGGCAAGTTTGTAGCCTATCCCCGATGTTATTCAATCCGCAAACTGAGCAAGCAGGAGGCGACATTTGTACACTGTGTATTCACTACTGCACACAGTACGGACATAGATGCGATTTTATGCTGGAAAGGGTAACTGGGGTCTGCTTCCGCCAAACGAAGTCCCTTGAGGCTGGCTGTGAGCACTATGGGACTTAACTTCTGAGGTCATCAGTCCCTTAGAACTTAGAACTACTTAAACCTAACTAACCTAAGGACATCACACACATCCATGCCCGAGGCAGGATTCGAACCTGCGACCGTAGTGGTCGCGCGGTTCCAGACTGTAGCGCCTAGAACTGCTCGGCCACTCCGGCCGGCCGAAGTCCCTTGAGGCATGCGGATATGTGACCAGTGGTTGCCGGAGCTGAGGAGCAGAAGCAAACACTTTAGGTACAGCAGCACGGTTGATGTAGTCTGTTGCAGAATAGTGTGTTCTTGTGTGAGCTAGAAGCAGTACTTTCAGCAAGTTTGGTGCCCACGTTCACGACATTTGTATTTACGTCCAACTTCTGCAAACCAGTATGAAGTGCATGGAAAAGGGTACTTCCAGTTGTACCAGTCATTAGAGCTTCTTCCTGTTCCGTTTACTGATTGAGAGCAAGTAGAATCATTATTTAAACGCCTCTGTGTGCTCTGTAGTTAGTCTAGACTTGTCCTCACGGTCCCTACGGGAGCGATACGTAGGGGTTTTAGTACAGATTCACTACTTCAAGCTGGCTCCTGAAACTCTGTATGTAGATTATTTCAGGGTAGTTAGCGTATATCTTCTAGCGTCTGCCAGTTCAGTTTCTTCAGAACCGCCCATGTGCCAAGCAAACCGTGACCATTTGTGCTGCCCTTCTCTGTATGCGATCGAGATCCCCTGTTATTCCTATTTGGTATAGGTCCCACACATTTGGGTAATATTCTAGGATGAGACACACTTGTGGCCGGCCGGTGTGGCCGGGCGGTTCTAGGCGATACAGTCTGGAACCGCTCGACCGCTGCGGTCGCAGGTTCGAATCCTAGGGGACTGATGACCTTAGAAGTTAAGTCCCATAGTGCTCAGAGCCATTTTGAACGCACAAGTGTTACCTAAGTGATCTCTTTCGCCGTCAGACAGCATACTCCCAGTATTCTACAATTCCGGGTGTTCACCCTTCTGGGGGTATGAAATGGAGCGTTTATTGAGTCCGGCGCCGTTTCATGTAGTCGCTCTCGCGCGGCAACCTTCCGTTTCGCCGTGTGGGCGCTACTGGCTAGGAGGCGCGTTCGGCGGGCTGATGGTCTTTTGTCGTTACGTGTGTGCAACTCCTGCAGAAGACAGACAGTTGATGGTAGTGGGTGCCAGACGAGGCTTCTTTCGACCAGGAGATCTTTTCAGTTTGGATGCCGCATAGGCTGTTGCATTGCTGGTGTTATGGAACATTGTGCGCAGTGGATTCTTGTGTGGATTTCATTGATAAATGGAGCTATCAGTGAACTGGAATCGTAGGTGTTGTTCTACTTTGCTTGTCTTTCCCGTTGGCTGTTATCAGTGTAAGTTACTATTTCCCTTATCACATCGTTGAATTGTCCGCCCCCGGTAGCTGAGTGGTTGCCGGCACGGTAGCTCAGCGTGTTCGGTCAGAGACCTGGCGTGTCTCTGTAATAAAAAAAACTGAGTGAAAAGATCAACAACAAACTTCAATGGATGTCATGTGTCGTCCGCTTTGACCAAATACAACGAATAAAATGAAAAAAAAGTGGTCAGCGCGACAGAATGTCAATCCTAAGGGCCCGGGTTCGATCCCTGGCTGGGTCGGAGATTTTCTCCGCTCAGGGACTCGGTGTTGTGTTGTACTAATCATTATCATTTCATCCTCATCGACGCGCAAGTCGCCGAAATGGCGTCAAATCAAAAGACTTGCACCCGGCGAACGGTCTACCCGACGGGAGGCCCTAGTCACACGACATTTATTTAGTGTTGAATTGGGATCTGAGTCGATACTTTGGTTGTGGGCCTTACACTCGCTCGGGTTCAGGCATCACGTGTGATCGAGTAAAATTGTGGATGTTGCGTTGAGAAGCCTTTTGCATTGGACAGTTGTTCGTTTAACTGTTAATTAAGTTGCTTGTAATGTGAGGATGTGCCAGGACCTTCGTGCTACAGGATTACGTAGTTCTGTGGTGAATAATGAGTGTCTTAACGTATTGTCAACTGGAGCTATACGGCTCCCGAGAACTTTTAAAGTCCGAAACCTCTGCGATGTTTATATGGAGCTTCAAGCGACGAATGAAATTTTATACCAAGCTCAGGTTTCGAACCGAGGTCTCCTCTTCAGAAGGCAAATGCACTAACCACTGCGCCATCCGTGTGCGGTGGCACTCCACAACTGCACAGACTACCCTAGAAAGCCTCCCTCCTCAATCCAAATTCCTATTCACAACTCAGCCCACTTGGTATTCCCTCTAAACTCGAACAGAATTGCAGAGGCTTTCAAACTATACTGGAATAGCACCTCAGCATCGACAGAAATGGGGAAGCCTGCTTGAAACCCAGGCATAGCCACTGTAATAAAATGTAATTATATGATTCCAATGACTTCTTTAAGTTTCAAGCATCTATGATGTATATATGCAGACTAAAGCGATGAATGAAAATTTGTACCAACACAAGGACTCGAACCAGAGTTTTCTGCTCAATAGGCAGATGCACTGAATTGCTGTTCGAGGGAATACCAATTGGGCTGAGACGTGACTGTGCTAGGGTTACGTACTGGTTAGCGCATCTGTCTCGTAAACAAGAGACATGGGTTCGAATCCTGGCGATGGTATAAGTTTTCATACGTCGCTTCAGTCTGCATATACACATCATAGATGTCTGAAACCTGAAAAAATTTCTGGAACCATACATTTTCATCTGATTAAAGCATCTATGCCTGGGTATAAATTTTCATCTATCGCTTCAGTCTGCATATATATTATCCTGTTGTGTTGATATTTGAAGTCTGGACTTCTTGTCTGTGGCTGAAATTTGGGTTGGGTTGATTTGGTGGAAGAGACCAAGCTGCGAGGTCATTGGTCTCATTCAATTAGGGAAGGAAGTCGGCCGTGCTCTTTCAGAGGAACCCTCCCGCCATTTGCCTTAAGCGATTTAGGAAACTCACGGGAAACCTAAATCTGGATGGTCGGACGCTGGATTGAACCGTCGTCCTCCCAAATGCGAGTCCGGTGTGTTAACCACAGCGCCACCTCACTCGGTCTGAAATTGAAGATATCCGCGAGATGAACATCGTGCCATCTGCTATCGCGGAGATGCTACCCTGTGGGTATGCCTGATCGTTGATTTATGTTTTCAGTGCTGGCTGTTGCGAATGGCGTTAGTAGTGACACGGTTCTTGACTTGGTTACAAGTGATAAACCGCCAGCTTCCTGGTTCCGTAGCTCAAGCTACAAGAGTTTGGCCACATTAAAACACGCAGAGTGAGCTCTGTAGTTCTAGGATAAGGTTAATTACTAGTGTAAGATGTCAATGGTGAACAGGGCTAGCCCCTAATTACTAAATATGGGGTTATACACTCCTGGAAATGGAAAAAAGAACACATTGACACCGGTGTGTCAGACCCACCATACTTGCTCCGGACACTGCGAGAGGGCTGTACAAGCAATGATCACACGCACGGCACAGCTGACACACCAGGAACCGCGGTGTTGGCCGTCGAATGGCGCTAGCTGCGCAGCATTTGTGCACCGCCGCCGTCAGTGTCAGCCAGTTTGCCGTGGCATACGGAGCTCCATCGCAGTCTTTAACACTGGTAGCATGCCGCGACAGCGTGGACGTGAACCGTATGTGCAGTTGACGGACTTTGAGCGAGGGCGTATAGTGGGCATGCGGGAGGCCGGGTGGACGTACCGCCGAATTGCTCAACACGTGGGGCGTGAGGTCTCCACAGTGGTGCACGTGCGGAAGGTGCACGTGCCCGTCGACCTGGGACCGGACCGCAGCGACGCACGGATGCACGCCAAGACCGTAGGATCCTACGCAGTGCCGTAGGGGACCGCACCGCCACTTCCCAGCAAATTAGGGACACTGTTGCTCCTGGGGTATCGGCGAGGACCATTCGCAACCGTCTCCGTGAAGCTGGGATACGGTCCCGCACACCGTTAGGCCGTATCCGCTCACGCCCCAACATCGTGCAGCCCGCCTCCAGTGGTGTTGCGACAGGCGTGAATGGAGGGACGAATGGAGACGTGTCGTCTTTAACGATTAGAGTCGCTTCTGCCTTGGTGCCAATGATGGTCGTATGCGTGCTTGGAGCCGTGCAGGTGAGCGCCACAATCAGGACTGCATACGACCAAGGCACACAGGGCTAACACCCGGCATCATGGTGTGGGGAGCGATCTCCTACACTGGCCGTACACCACTGGTGATCGTCGAGGGGACACTGAATAGTGCACGGTACATCCAAACCGTCATCGAACCCATCGTTCTACCATTCCTAGACCGGCAAGGGAACTTGCTGTTCCAACAGGACAATGCACGTCCGCATGTATCCCGTGCCACCCAACGTGCTCTAGAAGGTGTAAGTCAACTACCCTGGCCAGCAAGATCTCCGGATCTGTTCCCCATTGAGCATGTTTGGGACTGGATGAAGCGTCGTCTCACGCGGTCTGCACGTCCAGCACGAACGCTGGTCCAACTCAGGCGCCAGGTGGAAATGGCATGGCAAGCCGTTCCACAGGACTACATCCAGCATCTCTACGATCGTCTCCATGGGAGAATAGCAGCCTGCATTGCTGCAAAAGGTGGATATACACTGTACTAGTGCCGACATTGTGCATGCTCTGTTGCCTGTGTCTATGTGCCTGTGGTTCTGTCAGTGTGATCATGTGATGTATCTGACCCCAGGAATGTGTCAATAAAGTTTCCCCTTCCTGGGACAATGAATTCACGGTGTTCTTATTTCAATTTCCAGGAGTGTATATTGCGGTGTTTCCGCATAAGACTAGGCAGTTTACTACCTGATTACATTATTTTTACAAAGGTTAGTACCGAAAGCCTATGCCAGCGTAGTACTAAGTTATCCACAAGGCGCACTAGCCAGTAGAAGCAGTGCTTTTCTATGTGAGTAAGTATACAAGTACTAACGGCCCAGATTGGCAAATGTAACAGCTACACACAGGATGTTGTTTGAGTGGCTAATATGCACTGAAGTGACCAAGTCATGTTGTTGTTGTTGTTGTTGTGGTCTTCAGTCCTGAGACTGGTTTGATGCAGCTCTCCATGCTACTCTATCCTGTGCAAGCTTCTTCATCTCCCAGTACCTACTGCAACCTACATCCTTCTGAATCTGCTTAGTGTATTCATCTCTTGGTCTCCCTCTACGATTTTTACCCTCCACGCTGCCCTCCAGTACTAAATTGGTGATCCCTTGATGCCTCAGAACATGTCCTACCAACCGATCCCTTCTTCTGGTCAAGTTGTGCCACAAACTTCTCTTCTCCCCAATCCTATTCAATACTTCCTCATTAGTTATGTGATCTACCCATCTAATCTTCAGCATTCTTCTGTAGCACCACATTTCGAAAGCTTCTATTCTCTTCTTGTCCAAACTATTTATCGTCCATGTTTCACTTCCATACATGGCTACACTCCATACGAATACTTTCAGAAATGACTTCCTGACACTTAAATCAATACTGGATGTTAACAAATTTCTCTTCTTCAGAAACGCTTTCCTTGCCATTGCCAGCCTACATTTTACATCCTCTCTACTTCGACCATCATCAGTTATTTTGCTCCCCAAATAGCAAAACTCCTTTACTACTTTAAGTGCCTCATTTCCTAATCTAATTCCCTCAGCATCACCCGACTTAATTAGACTACATTCCATTGTCCTTGTTTTGCTTTTGTTGATGTTCATCTTATATCCTCCTTTCAAGACACTGTCCATTCCATTCAACTGCTCTTCCAAGTCCTTTGCTGTCTCTGACGGAATTACAATGTCATCGGCGAACCTCAAAGTTTTTATTTCTTCTCCATGAATTTTAATACCTACTCCGAATTTTTCTTTTGTTTCCTTTACTGCTTGCTCAATATACAGATTGAACAACATCGGGGAGAGGCTACAACCCTGTCTTACTCCCTTCCCAACCACTGCTTCCCTTTCATGTCCCTCGACTCTTATAACTGCCATCTGGTTTCTGTACAAATTGTAAACAGCTTTTCGCTCCCTGTATTTTACCCCTGCCACCTTTAGAATTTGAAAGAGAGTATTCCAGTCAACATTGTCAAAAGCTTTCTCTAAGTCTACAAATGCTAGAAACGTAGGTTTGCCTTTCCTTAATCTTTCTTCTAAGATAAGTCGTAAGGTCAGTATTGCCTCACGTGTTCCAGTGTTTCTACGGAATCCAAACTGATCTTCCCCGAGGTTGGCTTCTACTAGTTTTTCCATTCGTCTGTAAAGAATTCGTGTTAGTATTTTGCAGCTGTGACTTATTAAGCTGATAGTTCGGTAATTTTCACATCTGTCAACACCTGCTTTCTTTGGGATTGGAATTATTATATTCTTCTTGAAGTCTGAGGGTATTTCGCCTGTTTCATACATCTTGCTCACCAGATGGTAGAGTTTTGTCAGGACTGGCTCTCCCACGGCCGTCAGTAGTTCCAATGGAATATTGTCTACTCCGGGGGCCTTGTTTCGACTCAGGTCTTTCAGTGCTCTGTCAAACTCTTCACGCAGTATCATATCTCCCATTTCATCTTCATCTACATCCTCTTCCATTTCCATAATATTGTCCTCAAGTACATCGCCCTTGTATAGACCCTCTATATACTCCTTCCACCTTTCTGCTTTCCCTTCTTTGCTTAGAACTGGGTTTCCATCTGAGCTCTTGATATTCATACAAGTCGTTCTCTTATCTCCAAAGGTCTCTTTAATTTTCCTGTAGGCGGTATCTATCTTACCCCTAGTGAGATAGGCCTCTACATCCTTACATTTGTCCTCTAGCCATCCCTGCTTAGCCATTTTGCACTTCCTGACGATCTCATTTTTGAGACGTTTGTATTCCTTTTTGCCTGTTTCACTTACTGCATTTTTATATTTTCTCCTTTCATCAATTAAATTCAATATTTCTTCTGTTACCCAAGGACTTCTACTAGCCCTCGTCTTTTTACCTACTTGATCCTCTGCTGCCTTCACTACTTCATCCCTCAAAGCTACCCATTCTTCTTCTACTGTATTTATTTCCCCCATTCCTGTCAATTGCTCCCTTATGATCTCCCTGAATCTCTGTACAACCTCTGGTTCTTTTAGTTTATCCAGGTCCCATCTCCTTAAATTCCCACCTTTTTGCAGTTTCTTCAGTTTTAATCTACAGGTCATAACCAATAGATTGTGGTCAGAGTCCACATCTGCCCCTGGAAATGTCTTACAATTTAAAACCTGGTTCCTAAATCTCTGTCTTACCATTATATAATCTATCTGATACCTTTTAGTATCTCCAGGGTTCTTCCATGTATACAACCTTCTTTCATGATTCTTAAACCAAGTGTTAGTTATGATTATGTTGTGCTCTGTGCAAAATTCGACCAGGCGGCTTCCTCTTTCATTTCTGTCCCCCAATCCATATTCACCTACTATGTTTCCTTCTCTCCCTTTTCCTACACTCGAATTCCAGTCACCCATGACTATTAAATTTTCGTCTCCCTTCACAATCTGAATAATTTCTTTTATTTCATCATACATTTCTTCAATTTCTTCGTCATCTGCAGAGCTAGTTGGCATATAAACTTGTACTACTGTAGTAGGCGTGGGCTTCGTATCTATCTTGGCCACAATAATGCGTTCACTATGCTGTTTGTAGTAGCTTACCCGCATTCCTATTTTCCTATTCATTATTAAACCTACTCCTGCATTCCCCCTATTTGATTTTGTGTTTATAACCCTGTAGTCACCTGACCAGAAGTCTTGTTCCTCCTGCCACCGAACTTCACTAATTCCCACTATATCTAACTTCAACCTATCCATTTCCCTTTTTAAATTTTCTAACCTACCTGCCCGATTAAGGGATCTGACATTCCACGCTCCGATCCGTAGAACGCCAGTTTTCTTTCTCCTGATAACGACATCCTCTTGAGTAGTCCCCGCCCGGAGATCCGAATGGGGGACTATTTTACCTCCGGAATATTTTACCCAAGAGGACGCCATCATCATGTAATCATACAGTAAAGCTGCATGCCCTCGGGAAAAATTACGGCTGTAGTTTCCCCTTGCTTTCAGCCGTTCGCAGTACCAGCACAGCAAGGCCGTTTTGGTTATTGTTACAAGGCCAGATCAGTCAATCATCCAGACTGTTGCCCTTGCAACTACTGAAAAGGCTGCTGCCCCTCTTCAGGAACCACACGTTTGTCTGGCCTCTCAACAGATACCCCTCCGTTGTGGTTGCACCTACGGTACGGCTATCTGTATCGCTGAGGCACGCAAGCCTCCCCACCAACGGCAAGGTCCATGGTTCATGGGGTAGCGATATTCTCACACACAGACGGCGGTAGTATCGCGTACATAAGATATCAAGGAGCAGTGCATTAGCGGAGCTGTCATTTGTACTCAGTGATTCATGTGAAAAGGTTTCCGACCAATGTTCTTTTCACAGATTAGTCCCGATTATGTCTGGAGAGAGCTTATCGACAGATTCGCATCTGGAGGGCACGTCGAACATGATTTCGGGACCCAAACATTGTGGAAAGAGACCGATATCGAGGACTACCCCTAATAGTGTAGGCTGGGGTTATGTTGACCACTCGAACACCTCTTCATGAAATTGGACTGGTGAATCAGTAAGATTTAACTGCTGTCAGGTATCGTGATGAGATCTTGGGGCCACATGTGCTGTTGTTGTGAGGTGCTGTGGGCCCAGACTTAGAACTGATAATGTTCGACCTCATAGAGCACGGGTAGTTGATGTTTTCTGGGAAATAGAAGATACGGCACACATGACGTGGCCTGATCGCTTTTCCGATTTTAATTCCATACACCATGTCTGCGATGCACTAGGGAGATGGGTTGCATCACGCCGGCATCCACCAACCACTCTCTAAGACTTGTGAGCAACCCTGCAGGTATAATGGGCGTTATTACCTCAACATGAGTTTGATGACATCATTCAGAGCATGTTCCGTCTTTGCCAGGCCTTTACTGCTGCCAGAAGTGGTCATACCCTATACCGAGCACATTAACCAGTTGTCAGAACGTGTATGCAAATCCATTAAGTTGGAAAAAAAAACGGAGAACGTTTTTGTCCACCGTTATGCATGTTGCAGTTGATTACACTCTATATTCTTTAAATTGTTTCTACTTTATTATCACCTGTTTATACTGTTTTGTGGCAAAATAAACGCAACCTCGCAAAATTTTCGTTTGTTGCTTTAATTTTGAACACCAGTGTATTTTGTTGCTGTTCATATAGCTTTCCAGGTCGATACATTAGTTTCTGAATTCCAAATAGCACAGCTATTTCAAATAAATTACAGTGTTACACTTCATACTGTTGTTAAGGTCAGTGTTGAGGGTCACACATGTGCTATAAAACATCAAGTAAACACAAACATAAAATGTATAGCACATATGTGACGCTCAACTCTAACATTAAGAATGTTGTTAAGTGCGTCACAGTAACTTACATACAATATGTGTGCTGTTTGCAGATCAGCAACATATACATCGACCTGGAGAACTATATGGACCACAAAAGAAGGAAAAACAAATCGTCATCTACTGGATCTACTGGAATATACTGCAGGAGCAGATGACATGCTGTTGATTAAAACATCAATGTAACTAAGAATATTAGCCACTTTGAGATAGTCATGGTAGCCCGAAATCTGTCATGTCACTGAAATAACACATTTTTTAAAAAAAATATGCGGCTGGTTGCGCCATTCACCAACTATATATACATTTATCTTTTCAGTCTGATCTATTGTTAATTAGGTCTGATTTTAGAGTTTAAGGACTTAAGAAATTCAATGTAATTGCAAACTTTGGAGATATTATTATGATACGCTTTCTAGCCATAGAGTTACTTTTGGAATTACTTAAATATTTTAAGACTTTCAGTCAATTTTAAAGCAATAAAGTTTTGAGTCGTAAAATTCACATATCGTAATCAGCTTAGGATTTTGAAGTTGTATAATTGTAATAGTGAATTATTTTAAGCTGCAGATAGAATTGTCCCAAATAATCTGGAGATGGTTGATCAGAGTGTTTTGGTAAATGACTTTAAACTCCCTCCTCCCTTCTATGGCAGGCGCCAGAATATAAAGTGTTGTGTGCGCTGCCATTTAAGAGCCCGCGACTTATCTGGATCTCTGTTACAGAGTACACTGATCGTCCCTCGCGCCATAGTCTGTTGCAGCTGACTTCGCCCTGAAGCCGTTACTCCCTCGCTGCTGGGAGGAAAAGGCCCCAGAAGCTCTTCGTATATTCTACTGATCTTACCAAATTTGAGTAAAGAAAGTTCACCTCAAACGTGTCAGTCAAATAAACCGAGGTCTCCATTCCTTAACCATATATCGCCACAGTATCATAAAACCGAAGTCTACTACCTGCTTTACGTATGACAGCCTATATGATCATTCATTTCATATCCCCACAAATTATTACACCCAAGCCTTTGTATGAGTTGACCGACTCCAGCTGCGAGTCGTTAATATGTCAGTCATAGGACTCTACGTCTTTTGTTTTGTGAAGTGCAAAATTTCGCAGTTTTGCACACTTCAAGCAGGTTGCCAGTGTTTGCACCATGTAGAACTCCTATCAAGATCCGACTGAATATTTGTGCAGCTTTTTTCAGATAGTACTTCATTATAACTGTATCGTCTGCAAAGCCTAAGATTAATATTAATATTTTGATTCTTGAAATTTTCTTAGCGTAAAGAGTACTCGATGAAGTTTCGAGGCCGCGCGGAGCGGCCGCGGAATTAGATGCGCCATGTCACTGACTGCGCGGCCCCTCCCGTCGGAGGTTCGCGTCCTTCCTCGGGCATGACTGTGTGTGTTGTTCTTAGCATACGTTAGTTTAAGTAGTGTGTAAGTCTAGGACCGATGACCTCTGCAGTTTGGTCCCCTAAGAACTCACACTCATTTGAACATTTTTGAAATTTCGAGACTGCAGCTGGATTACGTCGACTTCTTACCAAGATATTTCGTCTGACGTCCAATTAGCCCTCTTCAGGTGAGTGTGTTGCACTGGATACTGCTAGTTCACATCACTAAGTTCACAACAAAAAGTGTCGCCAAGACGCATGCGTAAAAACAGCCACTTCATGAGCAACCTCTGTCGAGTTTCGCGCCCTCTTCCAATATTGCTCCATCTATGACGCGCAGTCCCATGCGTAATGGTGATACTACACGCTCGCTCTCCTGTGGAATGCGTCCTCGCGGAGTTAAAATTGAGATCTTAAAATTGGTAAAATCAACTGCCTTTAGACGTGTCATTAGCTAAATCCACGACGTTCCTCACATACGTCGGCAATAGTTCGTCGAAATTAGGCAGAATCTTAAGAAAACGTTACGTCAAACTAACCTTGCGCCCACCTACAAAGACTTGTGTCATTCTCGGTTCGGCAAACGACGATCTGGGATCGCAGAGGGCTGATATCTACAGCATACCTTGCCAGTGTGGCAAAGCCTGCATTGGTCAGGCAACGTGCACATTGCGTGAAAGATGCGTTGAAGATGATCACAACACTCGACTTTCGCAGCCCAGCAAGTCAGCCATAGCCGACGGATCCATCTCCACAGGACATACTATAGATAACTGTCGCAGAAATCTTGACCTCGACGTGATCCTTCTGGGATTCAGCTATAAAAGAATCGATGGAAATACGTTTGGCGGAAAATCTTATTAATCGTGATGGCGGCTTTCAACTTGATAAGGCGTGGGTTCCCGTGATTTCTTTAATTTTTTTCGGAAAGAAAACATTTTATGACTAGTGACACGTCTAGTGACAGTTACTTTTATTAATATTGACACCTGAATTTCCTCCGCGAGAGAGCATTTCACCAGTGAGCACATACGTACAGGCATCATCATCATTACTATATACTGAAGCGCCGAAGAAACTGATACAGGTGTGCGTATTCAAGTACAGAGATATGTAAACAGGCAGAACACGCCGCTGCGGTCGGCAACGCCTATATAAGAGAAGTGTCTGACTCAGTTGTTAGATCGGCTACTGCAGCTACATTGGCAGGTTATCAAGATTTAAGTGAGTTCGAAGGTGGTGTTACAGTCGGCGGACGAGCGACGGGACACAGCATATTCGAGATAGCGATGAAGTGGGTTTCCCAAACGACCATTTCACAAGTGTGCCGTAAATATCAGGAATCCGGTAAAACATCAAATCTCCGACATCGCTGCATCCAGAAAGAGATACTGCAAGAACGGGACCAATGACGACCGAAGAGAATCGTGCAGAAGTGTAACCCAATGCGCATGTTGCTTCATATTTCAAAGCTGGGCCGTGAACAAGTGTCAGCGATGCGGACAATTCAGCGAAACGTCATCGATATGGGCTTTCAGGGCCGAAGGCCCACTCGTGTACTATTGATGACTGCACGACACAAAGCTTTACGCCTCGCCTGGACCCGGTAACACAGACATTGGACTGTTGGTGACTGGAAACATGTTGCCTGGACGGATGAGTTTCGTTTCAAATTGTACTTCGCGGATGGAACGTGTACGGAAGTGGACATAACCTCATGAATCCATGCATGTCAACTGGGGACTGTTCAGGCTGTTGGAGGGTCTGTAATGGTGTGGCGCGTGTGCAGGTGGAGTGACATGGGACCCTTGATACGCCTAGATACGTCTCTGACAGGTGACGCGTACGTAAGCATCCTGTCTGATCACCTGCATCCATTCAGGTCCATTGTGCATTCCGACAGACTTGGGCAATTCCAGTAGGACAATGTGACACTCCACACGTTCATAATTGTTATAGAGTGGCTCCAGGAACACTATTCTGAGTTCAAACACTACCGCTGGCCACCAAACTCCCCAGACATGAAAATTACTGAGCATATCTGGAATGCTTTGCAATGTGCTGTTCAGAAGAGATCTCCACCACCTCGTACTCTTACGGATTTATGGACAGCCCTGGAGGATTCATAGTGTCAGTTCCCTCCAGCACTACTTCTGACATTAATCGAGTCCATGCCACGTTGTGTGACGGCACTTCTGCATGCCTGCGGGGGCCCTACACGATATTAGGCAGGTGTGTCAGTTTGTTTGACTCTTCTGTGTACATGTGCCTGCGCGTCATAGACGGATCAGTATTCGAAGATAGAGGTAGTTCATGTAGCGGTTGCATTTGCGCATGCGTTTCCAAGCCAATTTTTGGTATGCAGTTAGCGATGTGAACTAGCAATCTCCAGTGCAACACACCTGCAGTTGGCTGAATGATTGTCAAGCGAAATATCGTGACAAGAAGTCGACGTAATCCGACTTCAGTTCCGAAACGTAATCGAGTACTCTTTACACCGGGAGAATTTGAAGAATCACTTCAGGTACGTCTTCGGGGAGGAGATGGCATCACACATCCAGAGGCTGGATATGTTACGTATAAGCAAGGGAGATAGATAACTTCTTTGTGGTTCTTACTAAAGTGCCAGGGCAATGGCCTGTATCCGCAGTTTGCCAGAGCAACACATTTTAGCAAAATCGCCTCTACGAAGCTTATAAAACGTAAAGTAAGGCTATCTCTAGTGAAGTAGAGGATTCGTTTCACTCGCCGTGAATTGACTGCCATTTCAAAACAACTGTTTTATCTGCACATGGAGATTGCTTTCAATCTCCCATCTCTCTCTCGGGAATGGGTCGACGGCGTGACTAGGGCTAAGTTGGACTTGGTCCATAAAGAGGGTGCTTCAAGACAATTTTCGAAGTTTGCCCGCCTTTCAGTAAAGTTACCGCAATAAGATGCTTTTCGGTGCCTTGTGGTCAATTTTACAGGTAAAGGTTTGGACAACGTGATTTATTAGAAGCTGTATGACCTCTTTCCAGTGACGCTGCAGAAGAAATAAGACATGAAACATATCACGCACTTTCGAGGGCTCCACCTCAGAAGAGAAACGTTTCCTCCAAGAACAGGCTGCACTACGCAAGCTATGAGATGATCCTCACATGGTGGTCCTTCCAGTGGATAAGAGAAAAGCTGCTTTGTTGTTGCCACGTGAGATCTATGACCAGAAGATTTATAGCCTGTTGAGTGAACCAACGTACCGGAAGATTGATAAAGATCCCATAAGGAGAGTAGAAAGGAAAATGTCAACATAAGCGTTCTGAATTCGTCTTCCCTTTTGCAAGAAGTTGCGAAAAGATTAAGACCTCATAGCTCTGTTCCAGCACCGTGTATAATCTTCCAAAGATAGACATAGAAGATTTTCTATTACGTCCTATGGTGAGAAATATCGGCGCACCAGCTTACGACTTACCTAGACATCTTGCGTCTTTAGTGAGACGTTTTGTGGGGAGGTGCTCGCATTATATTCCTAAATGGGGTGACTTTATTGATGGACTGAAGCCACTTCGACTCAGCGAATCGGACATATTAGTACGCTTTGATGCCATATCACTCTTACTGCCGGCCACTGTGGCCGAGCGGTTCTAGGCGCTTCTGTTCGGAACCGCACTGCAGCTACGGTCGCAGGTTCGAATCCTGCCTCGGGCATAGATGTGTGTGATGTCCTTAGTTTATTTAGGTTTAAGTAGTTCTAACTCTAGGGGACTGATGAAAAATGGTCCCTCTCATAGATTCATTGTCACCCATCAACAGTAAGTTCAAAGCTGATATAACAGCGCTATTTCCTCATCTTATTTCTGTATTTATTCAACAGTGAGTATTTTGAGCAAATCGATGGTGTTGTCATGGGTACTCCTCTGTCCCCTCTGGTAGCAACCTTCATTATGGAAGACCTTGAGGAGAGGACACTTGATGCGCAGAAATTAAACCAGAAGTCTTCTGGCGATAT